>NC_062286.1:127602094-128238440 GCF_902655055.1 Lutra lutra | reverse complement strand
TTCTATAGCTGTGCAAATATATACGTACATATATATACATATATATATATAATGTATATACACACACACATACACAAACACATGTAATTATATAAGTATATATAATTGTATATAATTAAGTGTACATAAGTATATTATATATATATTTATTTATTTTACAAAGGCAGCCGGCCAGACATTCTATCAGGCCTCTTGCTGTTTTCATTCAACCAAAGAGGTTATCTTACTGGTTATTTCACATCAGCACATAGAGAATACCCTCCTCACCCCTCCTAACAGCTTCATAATTGTCCAGTGTGTGAATGCCCCAAACTGTATAACTTGAAAAAGCATCACTTTAAAAAAAAGACCAGTTTCCTTCCACTCTGACTTCCTGGGATTCTCTGAGATATTAGTCATTCATTTGTCTTATTTGTTCATTCAGCAAATATTGAACAATATTTCCAGGCGCCGGGGACTCCCAGTCTAGCAAGGAGATGAGACAGTAAATAATCATTACAACCCTGGTGGCTGTGAGAACGTGAAACAGGGACTGGACCTTTTGGGGAGGCTGTGGGAGAGAAAGCGTTCCTTGAGCAAAGGGTACTTAGTCAGACCTGCATCACACCCGCATTCACTGACCCTACTGGGGTCCAAAGGGGAGATACTTAGCTCTCTCTGTCCCACCATGCACGCAATAAATAAAGACTTGTCGGGATGAGTGCCTTGCACACACAAGAAATGCATCGTTGTTTGAAAAATGAAGGACCTTCCATGTGCCAATCACTGTGCTAATGAGTGAATGAGTCCTTCAATGTGCAAGTTAATAACCTTCCACCTTTAGCTGCCTGCCATTCTGGCTCCTATCCCCGCCCCTCCCCAACACCTATTCCTCCTTGACATTATATTATCCAGATCTTGTGTTGTGGATTTGTTTTCTATCATCCCCACGAGGGAAGACACGCGTCCATCCTGTTCTCAGCAGAGCCCACGAGGCTTTGCACGGTACCGGGCTCCGAGCAGCAGCCAGTACCTAAGTGAATGGACACATAGCAAAAGCATAGGAATTTTCAGGCTGTGGAGTAGCACATATTTGCCTTAGAGGAGGTGGACTGACAATCTCTTTCCCTAAAGAGATCTGTGGGTGGGCTAGAAGCCTATCTCTCCAGGCTGATTTGGGACAAAGGTCCTGGGGGAGGGACTGCGATAACGAGAAAGTTCCCCTCCTCCACTCCCAGAGTCTGGCTTCTGGGGGACTGGGGTGACAGCTACTGGCCCTGTCTCTTTAAGGGAACACATCTCAGCTTCTGTAGCTGGTCAGCTGCCCATTTTCCTGAGCTTGAGACTCCAGGTGCCAGTCCCCAAACTCTGCCTCCACAGGCTTGCTAAGTGTCCATCAGACCCCTAAAGCAAAGAGACAATAGCACCGAAAGCTCCAGCCACCAACCTCCTGCAGGTCCCCAGCAGGGAGCCCAAATCCTTGGGGGGGGGTGGTTATTGTATCTGTTAAGACCACAACAAGCACAGCTGGGTTAGAATCCCAGCTGGATGACCTTTAGCAAATTAAATCTCTGTATCTCAATTTCTTTATCGGAAAATAGAGATGACAATCCCCACCTCGAAGGAAGAGGAGTGCCTCAGGACTGTGTGTAGGTTATAGCTAGACACACAGTGGATTGTCCATACCTAGCAGCCTACTGACCCTGCTTCCAGGGAGGACCCGTGCAACCGCCTTTGTTTTCTCATCCATAAAATGGGTAGACTAATTCCTGGCCTTTCAGCAGGACCCAGACACCCAGATACTGATTAGTGGGGCCAGGCTGGCAAATGGTCCAGCACTTCCGGAACACGCTGAGTTGACTGGCATTGGCTGGGCACAGGGGAGGGCGTGAGAACTCACCATATACTCCATGTTGGCCGCGGGTGGGTGCACACTGGCCCGGATGTGGTTGTGAAAATCCAGTAGGGCACTCATGTCCCCGGCAGAGATGTGCCGCTTCCGCCGGTACCGGGGCACCCCAAGGCCACTCAGGGGCCGCACTGCTGTCCCCTCGGTCCAGGCCAGTGCCACGGTGGCATTGGGCATCAAGGCATTCACTGTCTGGCCTGCCCAGAAGAGTAGGCCTGCCAGGCCCACAGTGCTGGGCAGCAAGGGCATAGCTGGCTGGAAGGGTCACACGTCACCTCGTGCAGTCAGAGCTGGCTGCCTGGAGGGGGTGGGCATGAGGGCACCAAACCCTGAGTGTTCTCCAGCATTGCCACCCCAAGGATGCTTACCCCTGGGAACTTGGCAAAGATCTCCTGACTCAGCTCTAGTCCTGGTGCCCAACACCCCGTCCTTCCCGCCCCGGTGCACTCAGTGAATTGGGTGATGGAAGGAAATGCCTGGACAGTAACTAATCTGGATCAGGCCATGGGATGCAGATGGGGCCACCACTTCAAAGCCAGGACACCATCCCACCAGCCCATGAGACAGACACCAGTCCTCTCCAGCTTGGGCACTCTCTTCTGCAAGCGGGCTCTGTCAATGCCCTCAGAGGGGCAGGGCCAACCTTCCTTGGGGTGGAGTGCAGGGCCCTCTGGTCCCTGAGTTGCTGCGTTTTGGGAGTTGAGAGTGAGACACAGGAAGAGCCAGATGGCAGAGGATGAAAGAGGAAAAGAAGAAGAGAAGCAGAAAGGGAATAATGAGAGAGACCAAAAAGTCATCTGAAAAAAAAGGTACAGAGAACAGGGATGATGGAAACTGAAAGGTGGAAAGATAAGGAGAGAGTGGGAGACAGTGAAGGGGAAAAAGAAGGAACGTGGGAGAGACAGAGGCAGAGGGAGAGAGGGGAAAAAAAAAAAAAAAAGCCAGGGGAAGGAAGGACAGAGAAGACAGGGAGAAACAGAGCTGAAGAGAAGAGAGCCAGAGACCAGAGTGCGGGAGACCAGACAGCCGCTTCCCTTCCCGGGGGCGCGTACCCAGGCCGGGCTGCCCAGGTGGATGGCAGCAGTCTCCGAGGACCCGGGGAACGCTGCAGACACCCTGGCCCGCCTGGCAGCGCAGCGACTTTAATGGTCCCCTGGGAGCTGATGGCATCTGCCCCCTCCCCTTGCATCCAGGCCAGACTTGGACCGAGGCTCCGCCTGCCCATCTGTGGGCTTTCCCCTCCCACCCTCTGGCACCTCTGCCTGTCCCTCTTCCACCTGGGATGTGCTGGGCTGGGGCTGAGCCTCTGGCTGGGATAGGGATATGGCAATGGCAGGGACTCCAGGAGGAAATACCACCCCTCCATCTCGGACACCCGAGAGGCAGAGGCTTTTCTCTGCCTTCCAGAGCCCAGCAGGGAGGCCGCCTTGCTTCTGGAGAATATTCTTGGACTGTTTTCCCTATAAAGCCGTCCAGCCTCAGAGTAGGTGATTAACTTGGCCCCATCTAACGAGCACCTACTATGTGCCAGGCCTGGGCTGAGTGCTTTACACACACACAAGCTCAGCCAACCCTGAGAAGCAGATACGATAGCTCCCCATTGAACAGATGAGAAAACTGAGTCCGGGAGATGAAGGGACAAGCCCCCAGCCAAGCCAGCTTGTCTGCAATAGAGACAGGATTCGAATACAAGTCTGACCCCTGAGCACTGTTAGTATGTAAAAAAGGTGCTGTTTTCATGACCAAACCAGTATCCATGCAAAGGGAGAAGCCTAGGAGGGTAGTCGTGACCCTGCTGCTCAAACACTGCACCCGGTAGCCTAATCAATTAAGTGCCAGATCTGGGTTCAAGTCCCCATGATTTCACTGGCTAACTGGGTGCCCTTGAACAAGTTACTCAGTCATTTTCTGTCTCATCTGTAAAATGGGAGTAATAATGGTACCTATCTCAGAGCACTGTTAGGAGGATTAAACAAAGTAACACTTGTGGAGCCCGTACAACCGTGCCTGGCACTCAGTGTGTGTAATTGTATGTGTGCGTGTGCGTGTGTGTGTCTGTACAGATACACGCATGAGCCTGCAGGTGTCTATTCGTGTGTTTGCACATTGTGTGTTGTTAACGCCCCTTCGGTCTCTGAGCTGCTTATTTCTAGGTTAAGAAAGACTGTATCTCTCTTGTCTGATTACTTGCATTCTTCACAAGCAACAAGCAATACTTCCGTAACAGACTTAGAACGATGTTATATAAAAATCCGGAAGTGGGAGCATTAGTAAGCCTTCAGCCCCCTCTTCCAGTGACCCCTGAGAATCCCCAGGCAGCACCCAGCCTCAGGTGCCGGTGAGCCAGGGGGCCGTGAAGGGCTGCAGGCTGGGGTTCTCCCCAGACACATGGAATTCCCACCCTGGGCAGCAACCCAACCCCAGCCTCCCGGCCCAGACAGTGCCGGCTGCCAAAGCACACACCATCCTGCTGGACGCCGGGGAAGGGGGGGCAGGCAGAGGCAGTGAGGGGTGGGGTGCCGACCCTGACCTGGACAGGCCTTTACCACCATGCCAGAAGGACAAGGATGCTTGGCTCCAGAGTGCTGGGTGTCCAGAGGTAAGGCCCTATCCCTCTCGGGGCCTCAGATGTCCCAGGAGAGAAACTGGCCTCAGGGCTTCTGTGCCTATGGCAGGCTGGGACCTGCGGCACCCAGAGGGAACTCTGAAGCCCAAGGGGAGGCATGCACGAACAGTCTGAGCTCTTACAAACCCAGAAGTGCCCACAATTATGCCCCACTCTGTCAGCAAGCTCAGCGGAGCTTCCCCCACTTGTACAGGTGCAGACTTCCCATCCGTGGACGTGGTTCAGTCCACTGCACAGCTGTGGATACTGAGGCACAGGGAGCCTCAGGGACTTGTTCTGGGGCTGGGAGCTTGTTGGTGTGGCCACTGGGGTCCACAGAGAACAACCTCACCCGCTTACAGAATGCATGTGCCTTGTGTGTGCACACACCACGCACCCGTACACGCACGCCCTCACACAAGCACATCTTCCTCCTACAAAGCACAGAGACAGCTCATTCTGCCAGCCCCGTAGATCCCTTCTACCGTGCACCCTCGGGTGCCCTCACAGGCATATACAGGAACTCACCCTTTACACATTTAATCCTCTGAAAACATAGAAGCTGGATGGATTTGCTCCTATCTCAGCGCCCAGTGTTATTTTAAGCCCTTACCTGGAAGAGCTCACTGAATCTTCAGAAAACCTCTATCAGGTTGGGACTATAACTGTCAACCTATCCATTTTCACATACATGAGGGAACTAAGGGGAAACACATGAGTCATTTTCTGGGGTCACATAGCCAGTGGGGTGGCGCCGGTGGGATGTGCACCCAGGCAGGCTGCTCATGCTGCCTCTGCCCAGAGACAGACAGACAGACAGACAGCTCCACACACAAAATCCCCATCTCCTAGTGCACAGGTTCACGCATCCACAGAGACCCAGACGATGGCCTGGGGTAAAGCACCCAGCAACACCACGGTCGTCCGCTCCACCGGGTGGGAGCTCCTCTGCTGTCCTCCTTGTCTAAATCCGTTTCCAGGTTCACTTGAGCAGGTTACCAACAGATCTGAAGGGTCGGGGGGTGGGGTGGGAAATAACAAGGGATGGCCCAGATTCACGCCCTGAGCTGGAACCTCACTTTAGGGTAGGGACACCGTCTCACCCCTGGATTTTATCACGCTGGGTTCAGCTGTTGCTCCGTCCTCACCCCTGCTGGAATTTCCTCTGTGCTTGGACAAGCAAAAGGGAAATTCTTCCAGAGAGTAGAAGCATTGAGGCAGGATCGCTCAGCTTTGGATCTAGACAGCCTAGGTTCATGGCTGACTATCTGTGTGGCGGTGGGCAAGGTCTTTAACTTTTCTGTGCCTCAGTTTCCTCATCTATAAAATGGGGCTGCCTCATGGCACTGTCGGGAGGATTAAATGAGTTAGTACATCTTCGGACACTGGACACAGTGCCTGGCACAGAGTAAGCAGTCAATGTATGTTCGCCTTAACAATAGCTAACGACAATAGCAGTAACAGTCAATGATTGTTTGGCACGTACAAGGAGCCAGGTGTTAAACGCTTTACGGGCATGATCTTTATGTAAGTCTTGCTCCAATTTCATGGGTTAGGTACCAGAATCCCCATGCTATAGATGAAGAAGAGGAAACTCAGAGAGGTTAAGTAATTTGCCCAAGTTCACAGGGCTAGTTCACAGGGCTAGTTCTGGAAGCTGGGTTCCAGAACCACATCTCTCTGATCCTTACCCTGTAAAGTAGCTTTTGAGTAGAAACTACAGAACAAAAGCCTGGTGTTTGAGGGAGGAGACTGAGAAAGCTGGAAGCTTTTGGGTGATCTGCCAGTTAAGGAAAGAAGTTCAAAGAGGTTAAGTGACTTATCTAAGGTCACATAGCAACTGGCAGACTTGGGAGCCCAGATCTGTGTCATTCCAAATCCAAGGAGGGGAGGGAGGGAGCTGAAGGGAGGGGAGCACACGTGAAAAATAAATGCTCCAGATTCTTCCAAAAGATAAGCCAAGAAAATGCAAGGGATGAAGAGGGAATCAGTAGAAACTTAAAACTTAAAAGATACACATTGTATTTTTGTATACAGAGAAGACTAAACTATAGGGTCTAGGGATATGTACTTGGGCAGTAAAACCGTAAGGAAACACAAAGAAATACGGTAAGTCAGGCTGTGACCAGGGTGGGACATTTGAGGGGTTCCTATTTTTTTTTAATTTTCTATTTTTAGAGAGGGAGAATGGAGGGGAAGGACCTAGAGAGAATCTTAAGCAAGACCCATGTCTGACATGAAGCCCCCAGATGCAGAGACCCCCATCATGGAGCCCAATCTTACAACCTTGAGATCATGACCTGAGCCAACATCAAGATTCGGATGCTTAACAGGCAGAGCCACCCAGGCACCCCAAGGGGCTCCTATTTCTTGATCTGACTGGTCATTACAAGAGGTTTGCCTTATGGGGTCCCCATTGTTTTGTGGGACTTTCTGTACTTGTTTTACTTTACAATAAAAATGTTTTCTTAAAAAATAATAGCCATGGTCATCTACACATGCACAGTGGCATCTCCCATCTGTTACCTACTTCATTAACCATGCATGAGGATTTTAATCTCCTTTAAACAATTGAAGATGTGAGGTTCAAAGGGGGAGTCGACCTGCCCCCAGTCACACAGTAAATAAGTCTGGGAACCGGGACTCAAACCCTGTGGCATGGTGTGTCTCTGCAGCTCAGCAGTGGCTGGATGGCCGGTGGTAATTCCTGGCCCAGCAAGAATTACAGAGTCCTCATGACAGACGCTGAGAAAGTGACTCCTTGGAAAATAAAGCACACTCGGGGCACCGGGGTGGCTTAGTCGTTAAGTATCTGCCTTCAGCTCAGGTCATGATCCCAGGATCCTGGGATCAAGCCCCACATCAGGCATACTGTGTGGCAGGAAGCCTGGTTCTCCCTCTCCCACTTCCCCCTGCTTGTGTTCCTCTCTCGCTGTCTCTCTTTGTCAAATAAACAAATAAACTCTTTAAAATAAATAAATTAATTAAGCACACTCCCCAGCACCTCTGGTCTCCCAGGTCTTTTGCTCCCTCTGCACCAGATGACAGAGTCTCCCTGTTGGCACGTTACCCAGAAGGAGACAGGATGGTCTAGTAGTGAGTGAGGTGCAGAGCCATGGTGTCAGACAGGTGACCGGGCTCTGAGCACTCTCTGAGCCTCAGTCTCCTTCTCTGTAAAATGGGAACAAGGAAGAGGTGCCACCTTATTTGGCTATTATGAGGAATTCAATGAGATATATGTTAGCACACAAAGCAAAATTTGTTCAATGTTAGCCGTTAACCTCCCCCAACACAAACACTGTGAGTGCATTGCCAATCTGCTCATGAACAGGTAAAATGAATTTAAGGTAACAGAAGCTAGAAGTGGCTAGCATGTGGGGTACAGATAGGAGCTTCTACTGAGGGGCTGTATCTGCCTTATATTTTGATCCAAGACACAGGGTGAATGTGTGTCAGAATTCATCTAGTTGCATACTTGAGATGTCAGCACTTAAACTTAAGTTACACCTTAATAAAAAAATTTAGAGTTATATGTGCTTTAAAAAAAAAACAAACCTTTGTTTAAAAGAATTCTTTCAACAAGTATAAAATGAAAATCCTATATAAGAAAAAATACACACCAGCAGAAATATAACATTCTTGTCTCCCCAATAACACATACTTCCTCCCCCGTATACAGGAATAACCCCGCATCCACCCACCCAAACCCCAACACTCTACACACGTAGCCAAAGACCCCAACACCAACACAGACAAAAGTCACCATCCAACAGAGCAGACACGTCTGCATTTCACTCAACCTCAGCACATCCATCTTCAAATATAGATATTTTTCCACTTTGGGCGAGTGGAAACACACCCTCCACGCAAACACACAAACTGAGACACACATAAGCCAAACCCATAGACCAAACTGACTCAATGAGTAAATTCGTGTGTCATAGAGACAACACCACTTCCTCACTAATAGGACCTGTAATTCCTCTGAGGTCATGTAATTCCTCTGAGCCTCAGTCTCCTCATCTGCAAAATGGGCCCATTGAGGTCTTTTCTCATGAAATGAAATCAAATAAAAAGGAAGACAATGAGCAAATCCACTTCGAGGAAGGAGTTGTGTGATTTGTGTCTCTATCTTCAGTGACTCGCATCACATCATTTTTAATGAACTTGGGTGCGTTGCCAGTTCTCACCGGATTAATCTTTAGATTCAATACAATCTTAACCAAAATTCCAAGTTTTCTGGAGGAAGTTGGCAAGCTGCTTCTAACCCTCATGCAGAAGAGTCATGGCCCAAGAACTTGTAAGACCTGTCACAAGCGGTAATGACAGACATGATAATGGAGCAGAAGCAGGAACATGAGCGGAGGGTGAAGCTGGGACGGGGGGGGGGGGGGGACAACAGCACAAGGCAGTGGATAGTAGTGCAAGCTGGGGGACAGCAGTGCAAGCTGGGGGACAGCAGTGCAAGACGGGGAGACAGCAGTGCAAGGCAGGAGGACAGTATGAGCAAAGGCTCTGAGGCAGGCGGGAATTTGGTCCATGGGAAGTGAAGAAAAGGCAGGTTAGGGAAGACTCCGGGGATAAGAGAGTGTAAGAAGGAGGTTGAGAGATGGGATCAGAGGTAAGCAGAGGCTTTTTCTTGCTGGTGGGAGGCCTGGGATGCCACACCAGCTGCAGGACCTGAGATCAGCCTTTGTGCTTCGCCCTCTGTCCAGTCCTGCCTGGGGGTTGGGGACTGGGGTGTGGGGGTTGGGGACTGGGAGGGAGAGCAGACCAGCACTTAGCCCTTTAGGGAAGGGGTTCATCCCAGTCCAACCTTCTAGGAGCTGGTTTCCCAAGCACCCCCCAAACCCTGAAACCAAAAGGGCGCCCTTAAAGTTCCCTCCTGGTCCTCTCCCTCCCACTAAAGATTCTAAACAGGTTCACAGGGGCTGAGCCGAGAAGCCCCTCACCGCCTGGGTGTCAGAGAGGACTTATCCCACCCAAAAAACGTGGGGGAAACTGGAGGCTGGGGCTGGCCAGGCAGGCTTAAGCCCAGGGGCACCCCATGCTCCTGTGCGGCCCACAGTCCCAGCGTGAGGGCTTCTCTCTGAGAAGAGAGTGAGGCCACTAGAGGCCAAGGCCATGCCCTCGGGGAGCCTGCGGCCCCAGGACTGGGCAGTCGTCCTCAGGGTCCAGTCTGAACAGCTGCACAACCAGGTGTGGTCGCGGAATTTGCTGTGTTGCCGGCCAGCGCAGCTGGAGCGGAAAAGCCTCAGTGTCAGCGCCCCTCGCCTGGCCACCACAGCCGAGGCGCCCCACATTCCTGTGCAGGGAGGGAGTCCAGCCCCGCTGCCACTTCCCTGCTGCTGCTGGACCTTAAGAGTTCAACAGTGTAAGGGAGGGACGGGACCAGGGGGAGCCTCTGGGCCTCCTGGCTCCTCCATGGCCTGAGAACGGAGTCAGACTTCTTGTCTGTTCAGTGGGGACGGTGACCCTTTGCTATGTCTGTCTCGAAAGTTACTGAGCAGCCAAAAATGAGCATTTTTATTTCGGAGGTGAACACCTATTGTGTGCCTACTGTATGCACGACACCCAGTACAGTCAGTTTTCGCTTATTTATCTGGGCAACAAAGCTGGCACTATAGGGGTCTCATTTTTCAGACGAAGAAACAGAGAGGTAAGTGACTCGTCCTAGATGCATACTGACCCTGGTCTGAAACCCGGTCTGATGGATTGCCAGCTGTGTGAACTTGGCTAAGTTTCTTAGCTTCTCTGTGCCAGCATTTGCAAAATGAAGAAATAGCAGTACTTGCCTTAGTTGTTGTGAGAAGAAAAAGCCAAATTCAACAAAGCACTTAGCACAGTCCCGGACACTTAATTAAGGCTCAATAAAACCAGTTCTTCTTAGAACCTAGGTATTTTATTCCCAGTTAGGTATTCTTTTTAAAAATATATACCATCTCTTATATTGTGAAATGTAATAAGTGTACTAGATTTATAAAATATAAATATATAGTTTAATCAATTTTTTTTAAAGAAAACATCTGACTATCCCCCAGGTAAAGAACTAGAACTTTGTCTATACTCCTTCCGATCCCAGTGCCCTCCTTCATCTACCACACTGGGATATCCAGTGCCTGGCCTTTCTTTCCAGTTTTACCAAAGTTTTTTCCAGACAACAAAACCTCAGCCCCAAAGCCTGAGATCGGAGGATCTGGGTTGAGAGAGACTGTGCTTGGGGGTGGAAGAGGGAGTAGGATTGGTGAGGTTGGGGTAGGGTCCAAGTCAGCCCCTCCTGCGGCTCTCCCTGTGGCCCACAGATGAGCAAGGCCTGGTCCCTAGCCCTCCTGCACCAGCCCTTCTGACTCAGTGCCCACATGCTGAGCAGCCTGGCTTGTGTGTGCTGCCCCCCCCTCCCCCCCCCCCCCCCCCCCCCCCCCGCCAGAGGACACAGCCCCCTCCCACTTAGCAGGCAGGCAGCCTGGCCTCTGGCAGACACAGGCTTTGCTCAGCTACCTCACCCCAGGGAGTGGCTAGTCGCCCCCTCCGGCCAGAAAGAGGTATCCAGAGGTTAAGAATGGGGGAGGCATTGAAGAAGAGAGCTCAGGAGGAAGGGATTGGTGCCGGCAGGCCAGGAGTGGTGGACAGAGCCGGCTGCCCCTGGGGAGAATTACTGGGCTGCCCGCCCCCTGCCCCAGCCCACAGTGAATTATTTCACCCACATCAGCCAACAAAAGGACACCTGCTGGTCACTTTTCCTGGAACGTGGACTTCCCACTGTTCTTCTGGACAACCCCTGACGCCCACTTAGAACTCATCTCCTCCAAGAACTCTTCTCTGATCCTTTCTTGGTCCTATGGAGTCTTCTCCTCAGTGGCCCCAAGCATTCTCGATCTAATCCACTGTCACTCTACTGCAGCATTATTCCCACTTTATGGACCAGAAAATCCCTTTCCCAGTGATTTACAATCTTGGAAACCCCTGCAGATGAAAAAAATAATAATTTCATAATTATTATTCTGTCATCCCTTCAGTTTGTTTTTAAAAAGCCACTTGAGGGGCACCTGGGTGGCTCAGTCGTTAAGCGTCTGCCTTCAGCTCAGGTCATGATTCCCGGGTCCTGGGATCGAGCCCCGCATCCAGCTCCTTGCTCTGCGGGAAGCCTGCTTCTCCCTCTCCCCCTCCCCCTGCTTGTGTTCCCTCTCTCGCTGTGTCTATCTCTGTCAAATAAATAAATGAAATCTTTTTTAAAAAGCCATTTTAATTTAAAATAACTTCCTTTACATCAGCATATTAATAATGATTCATAAATTTATTTAACAACAACAAAAGAGAGTGCTTAGTAGATGCCAGCCACGGTTCTAGACACTTGGGATGCATCAGTGAACGAGAAAGGCAATGTTCCCTGCCCTCTGGAGTCAACATTCAAGTAGGGGAGACAGAAATAAACAAACAAGTAAATTATAAAGTGTATTTTATTTTGTATTTTTTAAAGTGCATTTTATTTTTAAACATTTTTTTAAGTTTTTTAAAGATTTATTTATTTTTACTTGAGAGAGAGAGAGAGAGCTGGGGCTAGGCAGGAGGTAGTGCTAGCAGAGGCAGAGAGTGAGGGAGAGTCCCAGGCAGGCTCCACACTGAGCATGGAGCCCAGCACAGGGCTCAACCTCATGACTCCGAGATGACAACCCCAGTGGAAACCAAGAGTCGGATGCCTAACCCACTGCACCAGCCAGACACCCCTAAAATGTATTTTATAAAGGACCTTTAATGATACTCCTAATTCATAAAGACCTCCTATTCTCTGCCATTTAGTCAAGTGATTCAGGCCAATATACTTGAAAACAGACCAAGATCATTGTCAAAATAAAGACCTCTTTTCCAATGGAAAAAAACACTCAAGACTTTTATGTATTCTATTCTGGCAGAATGTAATCTTATAAATCAGTGGCACTATAGTGTAATGTGGTTATAAAGAAGAAAAATTCTTTCTGAGAAGGCAGCACAAACTTACATTTCCTTTTATTTAGCGCTTAGTTTATATATGTGCATGTCCAACCTGGCCAAAGGCACAATGGTAACCTCAGATGATTTCCATGCAACCATTCCACAGACTTAGTGAGTCTGCCTCCAATGAGGGAAACTGTGGTTTTAAAGGGGGATAAATCTTCACTTATTAAGGAAACTCACCTACTCAACACGTTGGAAGTCCTAACATCTAGCCCAATGCTTGATGCATAGCAAATTAATAAATGTTGCTTGGCTGAGTAAATGAATGATTTTCACCTTCATTAGATTTTAAATTCTTTGAGACCCTCTTGTAACAATAGTTGCTGAATAAAGGAGGCACGAAACTAGCCACTAGGTGGTACCAGGGAAGGTTCAGGCAGGCAGAATGCTGGTATCTGTGGTCTTCTATCACCCTCTGGTGGGGAAGGGCAGAGCACGGTCCTCCAGTGCCTTAAAATCTCATGTTTTTCAAACTACAGATCCCCCCCACCGATTCGTGAGTTGTAAAATCAGTTCAGCGGGTCATGACCAGCATTTCTAAAAATTTAATTTATAATGAAACAGAAAATATCAGAGTATCTCATACATAGCAGAGGCATATTCTGTCACGAACTATCATAAAGCTATGTTTACAGCTATGTCTATGTATCTATTAGCATGCACATTCACTCATATGCTACAGATATATTTTTATGTGTGTGCTAGACTACAGTGTGATTTATAGATACATGTTCAACAATGAGCTCTCTAAGACAATGTGTATAAGTATATATGTGCATAGGTTTATCATAAGGGTTTCTTTTTTTTATTTTTTTTTAGAAAGTTTTTTTTTTAAAGATTTTATTTATTTATTTGACAGAGAGAGATCACAAGTAGACGGAGAGGAAGGCAGAGAGAGAGAGAGAGAGGGAAGCAGGCTTCTTGCTGAGCAGAGAGCCCGATGTGGGACTCGATCCTAGGACCCTGAGATCATGACCTGAGCCGAAGGCAGCGGCTTAACCCACTGAGCCACCCAGGCGCCCTATCATAAGGGTTTCTTAACACAAGGTGTGTAGCACAGATTTTATAAATCATGACACGCACAAATATTTTTTACTGTAAATTTCAGATAGTAAATTGATTCTCACAGGATGCTTTCACTGATTTTTGCTGGACTCTTGTATCTATAAACACCTTAGTGTTTCAGTTCAATCGTGACAAATGGAATTGCATCTCTAGACAATCAACAAACCAGATAAAGCCCCGGTTTATAGTGATTGCCAGCTTCACTGGTGTAAACTTCCATCGTGGCTGGTTTTAAGCTCCCAGTGTGGTGTTGCTGAACCCACAGTTGAGAAAACCAGCCTGGAACATACCATACAGATACAGTGGGTGCAAGTAATTCTAAGAGCAAAGGTAAATAAGGACATATAGTAAACTAATTAGAAAATAATGAGTTTTGAATATTTATGTTGAGTTTAGTTGTTAGTTTATATAATGTAATTTTAAATAATGGCTGTGTTTAATGATCAGCTTGCAAAAGCCATGAAAAGCTAACACTCTGCTCTCACAGGCCTGAATAGGTTGGCTTCAGCACACTGTTGGACTCAGGACAGAAACATGGATTTTCTGATATGGGTTGAAGTAGAAGGAAAGGAAAGAAAGAAGGAAGGAAGGGGAGGGAGGGAGGAAGGGAGGGAGGGAGAAATGAAGGAAGGAAGGAAAGAAAGAAAGAAAATGAAGAAAGAAAGAAAAAGGAAGGTAGGAGGGAACAAAAGAAGGAAGGAAGGAAGGAGGGAGGAAAGGAAAGAGGAAAAGAAAGAAAGAAAAGAAAGAAAGTGAAAAGAAGAATGAAAAGAAGGAAGGAAATGAGGAGAGAAAAAGGAAGAAAGGAAGGAGGGAGTGAAAAGGAAGAGAGAAAGAAAGAAAAAAGGAAGGAAGGGAGAAAGAGAGGGAGAGAAAAGAAGGAAGGAAGGAAGGAGGGAGGGAGGGAGGAAGAAAGGAAAGAAACTT
Organism: Lutra lutra; assembly: GCF_902655055.1. Taxonomy (NCBI): domain Eukaryota; kingdom Metazoa; phylum Chordata; class Mammalia; order Carnivora; family Mustelidae; genus Lutra; species Lutra lutra. The sequence continues at coordinate 128,223,963 of NC_062286.1, read as the reverse complement.
CTCTAGAGACTTACAATTTTTCAAGTCTGGGTTTAACCTAATCTTCAAAATTCTCCAGGGATGAAGCTGCACGGTCTTAAGTAGATCAAACCCAAATCCTTTCTTTTCTTTTTTTTTAAAGATTTTATTTATTTGACAGAGAGAGAGATCACAAGTAGGCAGAGAGGCAGGCAGAGAGAGAGAGAGAGAGGCAGGCAGAGAGAGAGAGGGAGAAGCAGGCTCCCCGCTGAGCAGAGAACCCAATGCGGGGCTCAATTCCAGTACCCTGAGATCATGACCTGAGCTGAGGCTTAACCCACTGAGCGCCCCAGGAGCCCCAAACCCAAATCCTTTCTACAGAAATACAGATGCTGGGAGCCTGGGTGGCTTAGTTGGTTAAGTGCCCACCTTCAGCTCAGATCATGATCTCGGGATCCTGGGATTGGGCCCCACATCAGGCTCCGTGTTCAGCGGGGAGCCTCCCTCTCCCTCTGCCTGCTGCTCCCCCTGGTTGCACTCTCTCTCTTTCAATATAAATAAATAAAATCTTAAAAAAAAAAAAAGAAATACAAACCCTGAACGTTTCAGGAGGTACATTTTTGGAAGTTCGGTTTGGGTGATGTCTAGAATTTCTGTTCACCCAGCACCCTTTTACCTTTTCTTGGGGTGGGGGTCAGCATCTGGATTTTCACTAATGAAACATTTTAACAATGTCCAGTGTACCTCCCTGTTCTTAACCCTTGTGCATTTTGCTATGGAATGTAACAATAACTGAGCACCTACCAAACTTCAGAAGCTAGAGATGGTTTCAGGTATTATCCACAAGCTGCCTTCACAAATAACATCTTCCTAGCTGTGTAGTTTTTATTACCAATCATGAAAAACCAAACTGGTACGATCACCACTATATTTTCTTTTTAATATGCAACTTCTTGAAAGCCCAGAGACATCTTGCTATGGAAGAACCCTGATTAGGTAAATGCAAATTTACAGATATGAAGATCATCTTGAGGTGGTTTAGTTTATTAATTCTCTGCACGAGAGACTTTAAACATTAGCCCATTCTAGGCATAAATCAGGCCAGTGTTCTCCGAAGTTTGGTAGCTATCCTTGATTTAGGTGCGTGAGATTATTTTAGGCGGCTGCTGATGATGAATATTTCAATATAAATATTTTATTTATAATAGAATAAATATAACTGATGCACAGAATCCATGATTTCAAGGATATTTTTGGCTTGAGAGGCTGTTCAGGAGGTATTCAAGTTTGAAGCATGTGCTGTTTAAAGAAAAGCTTTAAGTAAATAATAGTATTTGGTGGTGTATGGACATAGAACAATCAGTTAAGGTGTTTATAATGGCTTGAAGAGTGACCTCTAAAAAGATGTGTCTTAACCCCTGGAACCTGGGAATGTGACCTTATTTGGAAATAGGGTCTTTGCTGACATAACTAAGGATTGTCTCAAGAAATTCTGGATTTAGGGTAGATCCGACATCCAAGGACTATTGTCCTGATAAGAAACAGAATCAACAAGAGATTCAGAACAGAGAGGAGAAGGTCACGTGCTGCTGATGGAGGCAGAGACCCGAGCTATAAAGTTACAAGCCAAAAACCACCAAAAATTGCCCGCAGGCACCAGAAGCAGGGAGAGAAGCATGGACAGGAGTGTCTCCAGAGTCTCTAGAAGGAAACAACCCTGCCAATCCCTTGGTATTTCTGGCTTCCAGAACTGTGAAAAAATAAATTTCTGTTGTTCTAAGCCAAGGAGTTTGTAGTAGAGCCCCTACTACAGGGGCTCCTGGGTGGCTCAGTTGGTTAACCATCTGCCTTCAGCTCAGGTCATGATCTCATGACATAATCAAGCCCCACAACCGGTTTCCTGCTCAGTGGGGAGCTTACTTCTCTCTCTCCTTCCCACCTATGCTCTCTCTTGCTATCTCTGTCCCTCTCTCTCAAATAAATAAATTAATTAATTTAAAAAAAAAGAACTTTAGGGGCACCTGGGTGGCTCAGTCCACTGGGGGTCTGTCTTTGGCTGGGGTTGTGATCTCAGGGTTCTGGGATAGAGCCCTGCACCAGACTCCCTGCTCAGCGAGGAGTCTGCTTCTCCCTCTTCCTCCCCGCTGCTCATGCTCTTGTTCTCTCAAGTAAATAAAATCTTTAAAAATAAATAAATAAATAAAAGAAATAAAAAAAAGAAGTTTGTAGTAATTTGTTATGGCAGTCCTAAGAGACTGATACAATGCGGGATGGGGGGAGGTGAGGAGCCTGAAATTTGGGAAACACTGAGTTAGAAACCCAGCCATGATTGGGGGGGGTCAGAGGGTTTAGCTCTGTGATAAACCGAGTGACTGAGTCACCACACCGTTATCTGATCCTAACCCCCAGAGTCCAGCATTTTCACTCAGTACAATAGTTGTTTTAAAAGCTTTTTTAAAAAATCTAATAACTAAACATTTAAATTGAGTAATTATTTTGTGCACTTCTTTTCTAATAAAATTAAATCTCATTTCCCTATACCTGGATCACCCTAATGACCTCGGGTTCATACACTAACTCTTGCGAAGGGTTGAGCTCCTCTTGTCTCCCCGTTTTACAGAGGAGAAAACTAAGGCGCGGATGGAGGCGGTGTCTCCAAGCTTTTAGGAGAGACTAAATGGTGCTATGACCGCTTCTCTAATTCCTACATGCTGCATTTACTCTTCCCCATCTCCAGCAAATACTCCCAGGAGAGCTTCTTCCCAGACCCAGAACAAGACTCCTCGCCTGCCGCCTGGCGGCGGGACTGGGAGGAGAAGAGGGCTGGCGTTCCGGAGTGGACGCGCTGCAGAGGCCGCCAGTGGCCGGGAGGGGGAGCGCGTGTGCGAGCGCTCCGGGGTGGGGCTCGCGGGCGGCGCGCATGCGTCCAAAGGGACGCCGCGGCTCGTTCCGAGCGCAGGGCACGACGGTGGCCGAGAGGATTCGGGGAAGCGGACGGTGGCCGACGAGGTCGGGCATGGAGCATCTGGAGTGCTGCGCGAGGCTCCTCCGGAGAACGCTGGTGCACGCGGCCGTGCGGCGCTACCTGCCCTGGGCGCTGGCGGCCTGCATGCTGGCGGGCTCCCTCCTCAAGGAGTTCTCCCCGTTGCCCGAGAGCTACCTCAGCAACAAGCGCAACGTCTTCAACGTGTGAGTACGCCCCGGGTCCTCTCCTGTCCCTGCCCTAGCCGACCCCCCGTCGCCTCGTCCATAGAGCCGGGGCTTAGCTGCCCTGATGGACGAGCCACGGACGGGGAGGCCCTCTTCATTGTGACAGCTGCATCTGCGCGCGTGTCCCGCCCGAGGAACCCCGAATGGCCGTGTCACTAGCAGTTGATGTCTGCACGCCCAGACGAGCCGGCTGGTGTTGACTGGGCAGGGAGTGCCGGGCAGGGCTGTGTGTGTGCGCGCGCGCGCGTGTGCGGGGCTCGGGGGGTGGGGATGGGGCGTTGAATTAACCTCTGTCGCGGCGCCCCCCCACCTCCCCTTGGACTTAGGAGTAAGCCCCGGACCTGCTTGGAGATGCCACCTTCCTCCTGCCTATCTGCGTCAGACCCCGCGCGGAGTCCGACCCCATGCCCATCCCGCCCCTATCCCCGGCTTGTGACAGAATCCCGTCACTACCTGTGCCTTCTCGCCCTGACACCGCTAACCTTTGCGAGCCTCGCCCCCGCCTATGATGGGACCCCCGCTCCGAGATAGTCCCCGAGGAGCGGAGTCCTCCAGCCTCTGACCTTTAACCCTGGATCTCCTTGGACCTTCTCAGCCACTCAAAGTTCCTGGCAGTGGCCCAGGGAAGCAAGCCCAGTTGTGCTCTTTGAGACACCTCCCCAACTCCACCCGCTCGCGCCTTTTCTTATTTATTGTTTTTAACTCCTGGATTTCAAGGGTTTTGCACAAAAACACTTGCAGTAGTAAAGTAGTACAATTTTATCTGAAGGATAAAACTTCTGGCTTGAAGTGAGCTTAGATTCTTTAGAATTAAAGGGTCAGCAAGATCTCCCAAAAAAATCAGCCCAACTTCGGTTATCTACTTAAAACCCTGGTTTCTCTCCCCAGCAGTGACAGATCGTGCATGTCAGTTCCCAGGGAAGATGTGAATGACAGGCTCTTGGGTGGTGACTGAGTAGCCCTGGGAACCCAGGAAAAAGTCATCCTGTCCTTGGCCCCCCCTTCCTTCCTCACCCGTTGGTGGTGGCTGGGCTAAGAATAGATGGTGATGAGTGTGGTTGTAGCCCCAAGCCTCTTGCATGTGTGTTTCCCATGGCTGGTCCCCAGGTCAGCCACCTTTGACGAGCGAGGGGAGGCAGACAGGCAGCCGCTGCTTTATCTGGCCTGGGTGGGCTGGGAGCCAAGTGGCCTGGCAGACAAGCCCCTGTTGTTTGTGGGTAACCACGACCACGGATTCTGACATTTTGTTCCAAGCCTCTGTGCTAATTGGAGGGAACGACTGAATCATTGGCTCTGGGAGGGATTTAAAAACTCATTTGTTGGGGTGCCTGGATGGTGGTTCAGTGGGTTAATGCCTCTGCCTTTGGCTCCGGTCATGATCTCAGGGTCCTGGGATCGAGCCCCGCATCGGGCTCTCTGCTCAGCAGGGAGCCTGCTTCCCTCTCTCTCTGCCTGCCTCTTTGCCTACTTGTGATCTCTGTCTGTCAAATAAATAAATAAAATCTTAAAAAAAAAAAAAACCTCATTTGTTCTTCTCAGCTCTATTTTACAGCTGGGGAAACTGAGGCCTGGAGACGTGTGGTAACAGGTTGAGTCAGAGTCAGGATTTGAACCCGGTCTTCTGGCTTGAACTCAAACTCTGTTCTGAGATCATTGCTGCCATGGAGGAAAGAGCCACGGTGTAGAAAAAACATGCGCTTTGGGGCTGGCCAAACCTAGATTTACTCTGGGCTCGCGGATAGTGTGATTGTGACCCTGGGCAAGTTACGGAACTTTTCTGAGCCTTGCATTCTCTATGAAACGGAGCAAATGAGACCTTCTTCGCAGGGTAACCATGAGTGTTCTATGTGTCCACTTTCCCAGGCCCTGGATCACAGGTTAAGATCACAGGCCTGGGATTTGAATCCCAGTGCCACCACTTAGAACCTCTACTTTGGGCATGATACTTCCATACCTCAGTTTTCTTATCTGTAAAATGGGGATAATAATAAGGATTTAGGAGCTATTCTGTTTGAAATTTAGTAAGTGAAGTTGTTATGTGTAGCTTTATATCAACTTTCCTTATTTCCCCTCCATTGAGAGTCTAGAGACCCGAGTCATGACCTTGTCTCCTCTCCGCCATGTCCCCTGTCTTCACTTCCACTTTCATCTTCTGCCAGGTATTTTGTCAAACTGGCCTGGGCCTGGACCTTCTGTCTCCTCCTGCCTTTCATTGCCCTCACCAACTACCACCTGACAGGCAAGGCCGGCCTGGTCCTGCGGCGGCTGAGTACCCTGCTGGTGGGCACGGCCATCTGGTATGTCTGCACAGCCCTCTTCTCTAACATCGAACACTACACAGGCAGCTGCTACCAGTCGCCCTCCCTGGAGGGGGTCAGAAAGGAGCACCAGAATAAGCAGCAGTGCCACGGGGGAGGAGGCTTTTGGCATGGCTTTGACATCTCGGGCCACTCCTTCCTGCTGACCTTCTGCGCCCTTATGATTGTGGAGGAGATGGCCGTGCTGCATGAGGTGAAGACGGACCGGAGCCACTGCCTGCACACGGCCATCACCAGCCTGGTGGTGGCCCTGGGCTGCCTGACCTTCATCTGGGTGTGTATGTTTCTGTGCACAGCCGTTTACTTCCACAACTTGACCCAGAAGGTGTTCGGCACCTTGTTTGGTCTGCTGAGCTGGTATGGGACCTATGGATTTTGGTATCTGAAGGCTTTTTCCCCAGGACTGCCTCCCCAGAGCTCTAGTTTGAATTTGAAGCGAGACAGTTACAAGGAATAAAAGAGAAACAAAAGGGGTGATGGCAGGACAATGGCTGATGTATTTTTTTCATTATTTTTCTTAGTTATTTAACTAAATTATTGACCCTACTTCAAAGAGGAAGCTTACCAGGAAGCTTTGGTGAGTGGTGGTGGAGTCCGGGGAGTGAGTTTAATCCCCACACTTCTTGTCACAAGCACCACCATTCCCAGTCCGGCACTTTTTGTCCCTGGCAAGGCTTGACCTTAATCTGTAATGTTCCTTTTGTCCCTGGAGGGCAGGGCTAACGCTCAGTGAGAGTACAGAACTAGGAAAGCCTCTGTTGTGTTGGCTGAAGGGGAGGCCTGGGCCTCGGGACCCTTCTCTGCTGCCATCATTCTCTCCCTGATCCTGGAGTCTGGTATGGTTAATGCTGTGGTTTAACAGTATTACCCTCGGGTCAGTTTTGCATAAGCATTTATTTCCAGCAGGGTTCTTTATAAACCAGCCAACTGCCGGAAAGACGCTCTCTGGTGGAGATATTTGCTTATCCTCAGAATGTTATATATTGCAACTGACTTGTGATTAGCTACCAAAACAGTGACCCTGGAGTGCCTCTCTGGCGGAGTGTTGGATGATATTTATGTAATGAACATGGCTAGTTTTCTGTGTGTATTGTCTATTATGTATCGGTTTTTGGAGCAATAAGGTTACCTTTTTTTCCTACAATTTTGAGCAAATGCTTTATTGTTTTTAATAACAACTATGGCATTTGTTTTTTGTTGACAAAACCCCCGAAAATAACCCAGAACTTCAATGCTGCCCTTTGGTACGTGTGTAGATAGCTTGAGGTTTGTTGGGGTTTTTTGCTTTTTTTTTTTTTAGAACACTGATTTACTTTTTATAATAAAAACTCTTGGCTTACAGTATTAAATTCCACCTCACTTCAGGGGCTGTTTCCTCTATAAAGAATAAAATCCGAAAGCAGACGTTTTCATGACAACAGAATGAACTTTAAGCTGAGTCAGAGTAACTTTGCAAAATACATTCTTGGCACTGAAGCTTTCCTGACCACGCATCGGCGGTTAATCTAAACAGCATGTTAGTAAGTACATCGATCAGTCTGCTCTGGCCCAAGGGATTTTTACATTTTGGATGAGATTATGATAAATCAGAGGTGAAAGAAAATGCTTCCATTGCCTCTGATGGCAAGAAGCCAACCTGTTTGCAAAAATGTCCTTATTAAATATCGGAGTGACTTTGGCCCCACCCTCCTACTTGTACCAACACCAGACCAAACCTAGGCCTGTTCAGCTGGCCTTGAAATCAATCTTTTCTTTCCCCATTGCACACTTCCCGATGTCTGACCTTGTCCTTCTGCGGCTTGTCACCTCCACCCATGAAGGTGCGGTTACAGCTCTGTGACAGGACACCCTCCCACCCCCCATGCCCCTGCAGGCTGCGTCCTTAGGCCTTTTGTACCCGGCCCCTTGCACTTTGTATAATCATCCTGGAAGCTTCCTTGATGTTCCTCCTCTCCCCCCAAGTTAAGCCTGATAATAGCATTAACCGACAAGCACTACACTTGACTGCCTTAACTCAAGCTTAGATTGTTAAGAGCTTGAGGCCCAGAAAATCTTCAGGGTAAACTGTCTTTCCTATAAAGATGTATTTAAAAAACCTGTAGCTGGTATCCCATCCAGCTGCATGTTAATTCGCATCCATGAAAATGGGAGTTGTGACCCACTGTACCCAGAGGTGGCAGAAACACTGGTGCTGAGATTCCAGAGGTGTCGCCGGGGTGCTCTGGGAGCCTTGGCCAGATGTCACGGGCCTCTTGAGAAATTTCCTGCCCTCTGGAGTTTCCGTCTGTGGATGGGGAGTGGAAGAAGGGGTGGCGTAGGTGGCAGGGGCTGGTTGAAGGAGTTGGGCTCTCTCCTAAGTTTCGTGTTCAGCACCAAAAGGCAGCAGGCACTAGGAGACTCCACATGTTCATTTGCTGCATGTAAATCTCCAGCCGTTTCTCTTTCACAGTTGGGATTAAGGCTCAGCGTTAAGTTAACTCTGTGCAAAGTGTTCATGACTGACCCTCATGTATCGAGTAGTCGTTCACCACTTCCTGTTCGGTCTTAGCACCCTCGCCTTTCTCTTGGGGACATGCCCCGTATCCCCCAGTGAGAGCGCCTGGCTAGCTGAGAGTGTGGGCTTCGGGAAACCCAAGACGTGGGTTCCAGTGTTGGCACCGCCGCTGAGAGCCGTCTGACCACAGCAAGCTTCATGGCCACATCTCGACAACGGAGGAGATGAAACTGGGAGGATTAAGGGCGCGGTGATGTAGGTAAAATGCCCCGCATTTCGTCTGTGCTCAGCAGACAATAATCCCTTGTCTCCCTTTTTGCCCTCCAAGCCTTTAAACTTCTTGGCTCCTCGGGGAAGCCAGGGAAACAAGCATCTACTTTTGAGTACCATTTGGGGTCTGGGTCTCCCATTGAAATAGTCGTGCATCATCTTCTGGAAAGTGTCTGTTGTCTCCAGGTGCTGAACAGGAAGCTTTGAAGGGCATCTGGGATCCCAGAACTCTGCCATGCTTGCTTTGCCTCACTTGCTGAGGTTCATTCGCTGACGCCTCATTCTCCATGTGCGTCTGTCGCCATCTGAGCGGCATATTGTATTTAGAGAATGGCTCTTGCCACTGTTGTGCACACACAGATTGTGTGTGTAAACAAGCGAATTAAGTAAACTGGAGATAATGAAATCCCACATTCCATGTCTTGTGTGTTCTTTTCTAAAACCCTTAAGAAGCCCAGAACCGGGAAAGCTCAGCCTACTTGAGGACAAGGGTGTAGTTCTTATGGGAGCTGCTCCCTGTATAGGGTGTTTACTTTTTTTGTTTCCTCCCAAATCCTATAAGCTAAGTTTGGTTTATGTCCAGTCACATATTTCCTAACTTGATTGACTCCTTCCCTCTGTGCCATATCCTGGGGTCTGGATTAAGCAGATTGGGGAGTTTTCCTGGCAGAAGGAGAAGAGCTGAGCCTCACGGGAGTCGTGCTGGAGAGTGGTTACAGAGTTCACTCCCATGAGGTCACCGGGGAGAGTGCCCTGTACCCTGGAGGCCTGGACACATGTGAGGGCTTTCTGTGCCTTTTTGTGCCCACTCATTTGTCAGTCTGACCTGCTTGGCACCGCCAGGCAGTGTCTGTCGAAAACTCCACAGCTCCAGGATTAGAAGTTCCTCATACTGCAAAACTTCCTTCAGCCGCACCGAACTCCTATGGGGAGCCAAGAGCTGATGGGGTAGGATAAACTCCCTCCCCGCCTGCGTTGGTGGTCCAAAGTCCATGCCCTTGGAGCTAATGGTGTGTGCTGGGGTTGAGGAGGAGAATTTGATCCATCTGTGCGCTCAAGGAATGGAAGATCTTGTGGAGAAGACATGGAAGGAGCCAGCGAGCACCGTCCAGCGTTCTGAGAGCTGGGGCAAGGTTAGGGCCTGGAACCAGAGAGTGGAGGACAACCGGCTGCCCTGGGGAGTGAGGGAATGTTTTCACAAAACATGACCAGTTAGGCAGAGAAGGAAACCCCAGGAAGTGAGAACAGGATGCACAAAAGCACAGATATGCTATGGGGATTTTTATCCAGACATCCCTTTTCAAGAAACCTACCGTTCTGCCCATTTTCAGGAGCAACAGAGCATGAAGAAAGCTAGACTTAAAGAAGGACCTTCAGCAGAGGTGATGGACGGGTCCTGCTGTGTTAGGAAGAGCCCCCAGCTAGAAGTCAGGTCGCCTGGCTCCGGAACTAGATTCTGCCATTGCTTGTGTTCCTTTCCCGTATTACTTCGAGTTGCTCGCTCACCAGCTCTGGCTCTCAGTTTCCTTATCTGATAAATGATAGCAGTGGACTGAGTAATCTCACCAACTCTTCTGGTCGATTCTGTTTCTCCGTTCTGGGCAAAGCTTCCCAAGCTGGTTACGACTCCTATTTTAGGAAACCACATGAAAAGAAACTCCTACTCAGAGCCTAGGTGGCAGCTGGTTTTCTAGTGAGTGACGGAGGAACGTGCCTCTGCATGCTCCTTATCGCCCCCCGCCTTTAGTCTGCATTAGTAGCCTAGTGCACCTCGGACCTGACGGCAGGTGTCCACTGGACTTTCAGGACGTTGGGAGCTGAGCCTTATTCCCAGAGGGGTGAGCTGCAGAAGCCTTAAAAAAAAAAGTCTCTAGGGGCACCTGGGTGGCTCAGTGGTTGAGCCGCTGCCTTTGGCTCGGGTCATGGTTTCAGGGTCCTGGGATCGAGTCCCGCATCGGGCTCTCTGCTCAGCAGGGAGCCTGCTTCCCTCTCTCTCTCCCTCTGCCTGCCTCTCTGCCTATTTGTGATCTGTCTCTGTCAAATAAATAAATAAAATCTTAAAAAAAAAGTCTCTACACCCAAGCCATTTCTGACAGCTGTCCGGGAGAAGGGAGGTTCTGTTAAGAGAAATCCTGTGCCCCTTCAGAACTTGTCCCAGAAACCCCTCATACGGTCTCTGAAGGGTTTTTTAAAGTTGAACACACACAGCACAGAAAGCAGGGACTCTTGTAGCCTGGGGAGACAGGAGATGGTAAGTTGGGGCCACGTGTTGAGAAAGTAACCCTAGTAGTGTCCAGACTTAAAATGTGCAGACCCAACGATCCCAGCCTAGGGCTGTGGGCTGAGGAAGTGGGCAAACAAGTCAAAAGACTTCCTTGAAGCTCCTTGTAATAGTGAAAGGTTGTCAAGTTTTGTTTAACTGATGCCAATCAGTTAATATAATGCCCTCACTACAATATAACGCCCTCACTACTAAAGAATCAGTGCTGTAGTATTTAGTGTGGAATCTGGAGGCCCTTGGATGCCCAGTGACCAGAACTTACAGCTGTGTGGTCACATCCGTCACATCTGTCTGAGCCCCTGTTCCTGAAGCAGAGGGTCAGGATGCTGCTACCTCTCCTCCCTCAAAATTCACAGCTCCCGTATTCCAGGGGCACCGGGGGAACCAGGCACTGTGGCCTGCACAGTGTTCATTCAGAGACACGAGCCTTCAGGGGGTTCGTCTAGCTGGGTGCAGGCGATCAGTGGAGCAACTCCAGACTGTGCTGAACATCTAATGCGGGGTGTGCCCCCCACCTACGCTGACCAGCCACAGCTCAGGCGGAGATGGTTTGCAGAAAGCACCTAGGGGAGCAAAGGAGGAAGGAGACTGGACTCCGGCCAGACAGCCTGGGTTTAAATTCTAGCTCTGACGCGCACGTGCGCTTGAGCACACACACACACACTCACACTCACATTCACACTGGCTTTGTGACCTTGAACAAGTTCCTTAACCTCTGGCCTCAATTTCCTCATTTGTAAAATGGAGATAATAGGAGTACCTACCTCATAGGGTTGTTGTGAGGATTAAATGAATTGATGCTTGCAAAGTGCTTAGGCTAGGACCTAGTATGTGGGAAGTCTGGACAGGTATGTTCAAGTGCACAGAGTCTCTCCTGCGCCATCGTCACCATGACTTACTTTACAACCAGGAGAAACCCTGTACACGTCAGTGTTTTCATTTTGATCAACTCAGAAGTAATTAAAATGTACAGTTAATTAATGTAGAAGGCCGTGTGCCGGTGGCCTAGCGTGGGAATGGAGTCTCTGAGTCTGCCACCTGCTTTCAAGGTTGGGGGGAATGGTGATTGAGGGAAAACAAGAGAGGTGTTCTCTGTTTATCTGGGGGTTTTGGGGGCAAGGTAAAGTAGGTCTCCCCGTTTGAGGTGCTGTCTGCACGCAGACAAGCCAAAGTCTGGCTGACGCCAGTGTCCAGGCAGCTGATTTTTGGGAACTGGGCTGGATGCCTTATCAGGGAGCCCTGCTGCTTGACTTGTCTTCTCTGTCAGGGTGTGGCCGCCTGGGGTATGTGTGGCTGAGATGGGCTCAGTGCTTGGGAGATCAATAGGTAGAGAAGCCTGGGAATCGCCCCTGATTAGCATCTTAGTTTCTGGAGCAAAGTTGTTCGGGCCCTGCCCAAACAGGCTGCTATCCTCCATTGCCCACAGCCCCCTCTTTCCATCCCTTTTTGACTTCTGCTTGCATTTCCTGAGCACTCTATGTCTGCCAGATACTACCATGCTCCTGGGGACTAATGCAGGGGTGAATGGGTGACTCTGATCCGGGGTTATTAGAAGCTTTGGATTGGAGCAAGCAGGCTACGTTCAAATCCTGCCTGTCCACGCCTCAGCTGGGTGATCTTAGGCAAGTCGCTTAGCCCCTCTGGGCTTATTACTCATCTATGAGGTGGGGATAATACTTTTTTTTTCTACCTCTCTAGTCTTTGATTGGTGTAATGAAATCATGGATGGGAAGATATTTTAGAAGTTTTAAAAAATCAGGCTCCTTTGAGGGCTGCTCATTACTGAAGACATTTACCTTTGCCTAGTGAATGTCTGTCTCAGAAGCCTGGGTACTGTAACTCCTACACGTGCCCAGCAACCCTGAAATGACTCAGCGTCATCAATGTACTCTTGAAAATGCAACATTGAATACAATGAATAACAACTAGCATTTGTTCTGAATTTTTTAATCTGACACCTGACATTTTTATTATATGATCTCAACTGTAATTCCCAGTGACCTTGGCCCTGGAGAAAACAGGAAGGCCTCTGGCTTCTAGAGCCTTTGGCTTCCAATTCCAGCTCTGCCACTGTATCAGTCAATGATTGCTGTAATAATGCTTTGTAACAAACCTCCCCCAACATGATGGCTTCTGACCACAGATGCTCACAGGTCACAGACAGGGACCGGCCTGAACACGTAAGCTCTATTCCAGGCCACAAGCTGGGCTCAGGTCTGTTCTATTTTCATTCAGGGGCCCAGACGAAAAGGCCAGCAACTACCCGGGACGTGATTTTCTTGTGACCATCACCAGGGCACGAAGGCTAAGACAAACAGAACAGGACATTAAAGCCTCTGCTTGGGGGCGCCTGGGTGGCTCAGTGGGTTAAAGCCTCTGCCTTCGGCTCAGGTCATGATCTCAGGGTCCTGGGATCGAGCCCCGCATCGGGCTCTCTGCTCAGCAGGGAGCCTGCTTCCTCCTCTCTCTCTGCCTGCCTCTCTGCCTACTTGTGATCTCTGTCTGTCAAATAAATAAATAAAATCTTTAAAAAAAAAATAAATAAAGCCTCTGCTTGTGTCTGGTCCTTCCACCAACATTCCACTGGCCCGAGGTGGTCACAGGGGCCAGCCCAGCACCTTGGCACAGGGAATGAGCTCCGCACACAGTGGAACCTGCTCCAGAGTCGCATGGCAAGGGCTGTGGACATAGCATCCTATGAGGGAATCCAGTAACCCAAACTACCCCTTGTACCTTGGGTGGTTAACTCTTTGAACCTCTGTCTCTTCATCAGTGAAACATAAAAATCAATGTTTTGCAGAGTTAAGAATAATTCATGCGAATTTCCTAGGGTATAGTTAGTGTTCACTGGATGGCAGCTAGCAGTATTATCAACTCCATTTTAGAGATGGGAAAACTGAGGCCTTTAGCCAATGTGTGCCCAGGTTGCGGGGGGGACGACCAGACAGGTCTTCGGGGATGTGCTGGAGTGACCTGGACAGGTGATTCTGCGCCTTTGGTAGTGAAAAGCCAGTGAGTGGAAGAAAGTCTGACCTTACTGTGCTCCCCACCACAGACCTTTCTGTGAACAGTGGGAACTTTGGGGAAGCCCATTTCCACAGTGAAGGGGGTAGTGCTGAGAGCCCCACATCAGCTTCATCCCTCCGTCCCTCCACGGCACTGCATAGAAAGTTCGGCAGCTAACGGATTCTGAGCAAATGTCTGTGTGTTCTCTCTTCCTGTCCTCCACCCTAGGTTCTCTCCCTGGCGTTCCAAGACACAGAATGGGACCAGGGAAAGGACTCTTGGCTCTAGCTCACTCATAGTGGGACCTGACCCAACCAGATGCCAGTCTATGTAGGGCCTCCATTTCCCCATATGTGGAACAAGTAAGTGGAGGTTCATGGCATCTTCCGGTCTGGACTCAGAGTCTGATTTTCTCCAGCCGTCTGCCTGTGCCTCTCCTCATTCAGCTATTCCTCAGGTTAGAGGCTGCTAGCTGTTCGCCAACATCTGTTCTCTCCTTCCTTAGCAATAGGCTGCCCAACCAGATGACATTTCCCAGTGCCTTTGCAGCTGGGCCAAGCCCAGCCATTAAGTTCGTACCCATGGAATGTGAGTGGAAGTTTCGTGACCCTCTCCCCAGTGTAGGTCTTAAACTACTGAACACATGCCCTTCCATCCTCTCTTCCCCTTCTGAGCAGATAAAACCTAGGTATCAAGGGCCCTGTGGATGAGAACAATGTCCCAGAGGAAGTTGGGGCAACAGCATGGAAGGAGTCTGGGTCCCTGAACGAAGGCAGAAAACATTCCAGGGCAGTTTCTACCACTCAACCTCGCGAATGGGAGAACACTGAACATCCACGCCCCGGAGTCCTTGACATCCCTCCCCTCTTATTAAAAACCGCTTGGTATGCACCGTAGCAATTCTTCATTCCCCGCCTGCTATACTCCTTCTCCTTCTTCATTCCCACTTCTCCAGGCCTGACTTCCTTGCCATCCAGCCAGCTGCCCTGGGGAAAGCTGGAATGTGTTAGGCATTTGGTGGAGACACAGCTTGGCTGGGCATCGGTCTCTCTGCAGGTTCTAAGCAGAGCTGCCAGCTCTCGTAACAGCCGAAGACCCTCCCTGTCTCCAAACTGAGACTGACTTGGCTGTCTTTGCCATGGGCAAGCACCTCGGAGTCTCAGCAGAACCAGACAGACCTCCGCCTCCTGCAGCTGGTCAGTCACCCTCTTCTCCCGTCCCCAGTAACCCAGGCTAAGCTTCCACTTAGCTCCTGGGCCAAAGTTGTGTGTTAAGTCCATCCCAGCATTCCTGTCTCCCTATTTAGGTAGAAGGGCTATTTGGGTAGATGAGGGAAAGGCTCCTAGAACTCCCCACTGTGCCCACACATTAGACTAGTTTCCACCCTGTACAGTGGACAGGACCTGGAGAATGTTTTGTTGAACTCCCTGGGGTGGTGACTCAGACAGCTGCTTTTCCAGATGTGGTTTCTTCACTAAAGCAAATTGATGCAGTGTCTGTCTTTGAGTTCAGCTTCTGGGCTGGAGTGTTGTTCTCTGTGTCGTTTAGTAAGGACCGCCAAAAGCCATTTGCTTTCACGTGGCAGGGCAGCAGTCCTTAACGTGGGGCTATGTCAGCTTTTTTGTTCTCTGTCATAGTTTGACCTGTAGAGACCTTTGATCTGTATAACAGAACGCCGATGCACGACACTGATGACATCGGGCTGTGCCCAGTGAAGAGGAAATAGCGAGTGCACCAGATGCCTTGGCGAGACCCGCGCCCACCAGAGGGTGTGGTCTAAACCCCAGGGACATTCAGGGCCCGTAACCGGGGTGAAATTTATAGGGCCCCAGGGGTTAGGAAATGTCAGGCTGTCCCCTCCAAGTGAAAGACAGGTTGCTACGCCTACTGCTAAGATCGAAGCAGTGCAGTTGGTGGCCCCCTTCAGATTTGAGAGGCAGTGTGTGCCCATCTGCGTATGCCCGTCTGCGTGTGCTGCTCCAGACCGTTCGCTGAGTCAGCTCTAGACTGCTGGGTTTGGACGGCTCCCAAAGCAGATTCGGGCTGCAGTGCAAGGTGCTCTGCCCGTCGAGCCTCATGTTCCAGCAGGCCCAACGGTGTTTAAATAGTCTGGGATTTAGACATGGTGTGTGGAGCTTCCCACCAGCCCTAGTGGACAATCTCACTGCACACCCCTGGCACCCAGAACAAAGTCATGTCCTCGTCTGCAAATAATAATTTACAACTAGAAAACTAGTTTCTGGTCTGCTCCTGGGCCCTGGTAGAACTGAACACGGCCACGAGACACTGAGTGACGAGGCAGCCTGAGCTGTGCATCCCGAACCGGGTGTCATCTGATCCATTCAGCCACAGAGCTAGGTATGTTTAGCCCCATTCTCTCAGGTGGAAGTGAAACCGCTCAGACTCCGCCACCTCTTCCTGCCACACTGTCACCTCTCCCTCACCCAACACCTAAGGCCGTGTGACGAACTCCCTAGGATCGAATGATGGAAGAAGAAAAACCCCCGTCCTGGTACCAGCTGAGAGTGGATGGCCGCAGCACCATGGGACGGGCTCAGAGACATCGGAGAAGGAAAAGCCTCTCAGCGGACGGGACTTCAAACAGTGCCTGTGGTTGTCCACTCTATCGAGATGGAGACAGAAGTCCAGAAATGCGGATCTGCATGTACTCGTGGGGTGGGTGGTTTGGCTGGATGCTCAAGAATGTGAATGGAAGATTGGTAACAAGGAGACCTGTGAGGGAGAGGCTGTGGCCGGACCTGTAACAAGGGGCATGGAGAGAGAGGATGTCTGTATTCTCTGCGGATATCCCCGCCAGAAGGACTCACTGTAGAGGAGACTCTCAACACATAGATGGACATGACTTGTTCTGTAGGCATAAGCCCTTCCCTCCCCCAGCCACACTAGTGCTCGCTCAACGGGCTCAAATACAAAAAGGGGCAGATGGAGTACACTGACCCCTTCCATCATGGAGGGGCACAAGTTTTATATTCTACGTATGGATTTGCCATCTTTGACCTCCACGCCCATGGACACCTTGGATCCAGTCTTGGTATTCCATACAACATTGCTTCTGGCCAAGGAGTTGATATCACAGCAGAAGAATGCAGCAGTACAATTATACCTATGGAACCTTCTGGTCTTACTAGGTCTGTAATCTAGAAGCAGCCGACTTATAGAGCATTAAAATGGCCTTCTGCACCAGGCAGGATCACCAGGGGGTGATGTCCTGCAGGATGCAGTCTACACTTCACACAGACCATGGTGCTGTTTCTCCCACACCCAGAAAACACAGATCCAGCAGTGCTGAGGTACAAATGGAAGACTAGCCCTCACTACTGCACATAATAACCCATTCACAAAAATGCTACTTCCCATCCCTGAATCTTTGCACTTTGATGGTTAGAGATTATGGTTCCTAAGGAAGGAATGCTTTTGTTGGGTAATACGTCAGTGGTTCAGCTGAATTAGCAGAAGTTGAGGTTGCCATTTGGCCATGTTGATCTCATACTGTTGAAACTAGAGGCAAAACAGGGTCCTCTACAGACTTCGGGCATTGGTCCCGATCCCCGAGGGTACATGGGCTTGCTTCTGCAATGGTGGCCTGGGACACTCTGTATAGGAAGTCGAGGATTCTCCGGGGTGCCCCACAGAATTTCCATGGCCAGTAGTAAAAGGGTAATGGGAAACCACAGCAGCGAAAGGACCACCAAAGTCTGAGTCCTTTCACCAGATAAAATACCCCAACCACGAATTGTTGGTTGAGGACAAAGAGAATCTAGAATAGCTAGTGGGGAAGAGAGAAATGATCAATATCACCAATGGCCTTGGGATCGGTTACAGAAATGAGGACTCTGGCGGCTCTGTGGACTTCTTCCTTGCTTATCATGTGTGTATACACTGTGCATAAGGAATGCCAGTGATGGCTAAACTGATGTTTTAATCTGTAGGTTATAACCTATCAAGGAGTGCCTGTGACCTCTAGAAGTAGAGGAAGAAGAAGAGAATCCAACATTATCCAGAATGATGTTATTGATGAGGCCTTTTGAGTCTCATTTTGGAGAGAGAGTGAGAGCAGGAGACCAGTCAACCCCATTGGGGTGAAGCATGATGTTTCTGTTCTTGAGTGGAGTTTAATTATGAGTGGAGAGTCTGCGTGGATGTTTGACCAGCCCAAGGGGGGACAGCACCAGATGGTGACTCTGCTGTCATGTTCCGTGCTTGCCCTATCTGGGCCCTGGCTATTTTTTTTTCTTTCCATCTTGATGAACAAAACAAAACAAAGGCAAATTATTATACATTTTTGCAAAAATCAATAAACTATGCTTTATGTTCTACAAGTTATATCCCTGGTTTAATGTTCTTTAGACATCTTAGCCCATTTTTCCCTCTGGAGGACTGTGGGGCATGTGCTCTGGGTGTAACACAGGGAGGACCACATCTAGGTTAACATGAGCAGATGGCTGTGAGCACGCTTTATAAACTGGGAAGCTCTGTGTCCAAGTGAGGTGGGTGTAGGCCAAGGTCAGAGCATTGCAAAGTCCATCCAGAAGCCATCCCCACAACCAGCAACCTGAGCTCTGGACTCAACTCTGAGTCTGAACCTCGTGTCTCTGCATCTCCAGCCCCAAACTCTGGAAATGAGAGATGGATGGAAAACACATGTTTAGAAATGAAAAGCAAATGCTCCTCCTGAATGCTTTATTGGGGGCTTTCAGTGGTTTCTAAGCATGAGCGGCAGTGACACCCAGACCCTCTCCCAACATGCAAAAGGCACAGGAAAGTGAGACACGACCAGGGAGGGCAGCAGGTATGCAGGCACCTCCCCTTCTCCACGTGGTGTGGTGGAACACAGGGGGAGCCCCACAAGAGATGGGGAAGGTGAGCATTAAACGAGGTGGCTTTGGCATAGGCAGAGAGAGACGGACCCTAGTCCATCCACCTCCAGACCCACCCCTGCACTCAGGCCAGGACTGACCTTCTGAAGAAGGTCAAACAGGGCCCTCGCTGAAAGGCCACCTCCCGTGGTGGGAAATGTCAACCCCAGGTGGGAAAAGGATGACGGATGGTCGCTGCCTCCAGGGACTTCTGGTAAGTGTCAAAGCAAACCCACTGGCCAAATCAGGAGGGGAACAAGAGGTGTGCTCATGGGGTCGGTCCCAGGCGTGACCTGGTGGTTGGCTGCCACTGCCTTGGCTGGAGCCAGTGCTGTCTCCGTCCATGTACAGGAGAAGAGTGGAGCCCCTTCAGGTCTTCAGGGGCCTCCCCAGGGTCTGCGGTCTCCAGCCCCACCCAGAGGCACCGCTTAGAAAAGTCAGTGTTGATGTTGGCTTTGTCCTGTGGAAGAATTCCCTGGGCAAGAGGGAAGGGGAGGCGAGGGGTCAGGCCCTCCGAGCCCCAAGCACCTCCCAGAATCTGGGCCCTGGTGGACGAAACAGCCTGGGACTCACCTCAGATCCTAACCAGTCCCCACAGTTCCATCTTGAGACCTTGAATTAAAAGAAAAGGCATTCGTGTTTTGTTTCTGTTCTCTCTCCCTCTCTCTCTCTCTTTCTCTCTCACACTCACTCTTTCTCTCCTTTAGTAGAGCCGTGGCCTCAACTCACAGCATTGGCAACGTCTACTTCTAAACTATGGAATGTTTTCACATTGACGATAGAATTACTCCAAACGGGGCGGGGAGTGGCTGTCCGAGTGTTCATGAGACAGTGCCTGACTGAGAGCTTGCTGGGAGTCACACAGTACAGAGACACCGACAGGCACCAAGCCCGGGCCTGGCTCTAGATGTATTTTTTCTTGAGGTACCAGTAGGCAAAGTAGCCCATCCCCCCCAGAGAGCCCATGAGGAAGGATGCCCCAAAGAAAGATGGGGGTTTCCGCTTGACCAGCCGGAATGCATTGGGGATGACAGCCGACAGCAGGGTGGTGTGGATGTCGCCGAGGACTTTCCGGAAGGCCAGGCGCTTCTGGACCCTCTCAAAGAAGGACTGCAGGTTGGGCCGGCTGCCGTCTTCCCAGTACTTCTTGGACAGTCCCAGGAACTTGAGGCGGTGCAGGGTGGCTCCCAGGAGGACGTCGGCGAGGGTGAAGGCACAGCCGCAGAGCCACAGCTCACACTTCTGCCCTGGAGTGGAAGGGAGAGGAGATGGGGGTGGTGGGACTCACTTCTCCACCACTGACACCTCTGGCCTCTGCCAGCTCCCACAGCCACCGGGCCGCGGCTTGAATCACTTCTTGAATCACTTCTGCCTGAGACTTAGACTACCTCTGTTAGTACTTTTTCTTTAAATCAACTGACTTTGAAGTGCAAATACACGTGTCTAACTTCTAACCTCCGGTGTCTAACTGCCCGCCTGTTCAGCAGCCTCCACTCGGATATCCACCGTGCACTTCAAACCCGGTATGTCCAAAACCAAATTCCTGATTGTCACCCCTAAACCCACCATGCTCATCCCTATGTCAGCGACCACGTGCCCACCCTGTCAGTTGCTTGGTCCGAAGCCCCATGTCATGGCGAGTCCTTTTCCTTTCATCCTCCACATGTAGTGTGTCTGCAACTCCTGTCAGCTTCTCTTCCAAACACAGCCAGAGTGTGAGGTCACCTCTGCAGTTACCAGCCCGGTCCAAACAACCATCCTCTCTCACTGGAATTTTCAGAATGTCCCCTTGATGATCTCCCATCTCTGCCCTTGACTTCCTTGAGTCGGCTCTCAACACAGCAGCCGGAGGGACTGGAAATGGGCATGGCTTGCCTGGGGGGGCCCAGGTAGCAGTGAGTGATTTGTGAAAAGTCAAGATTAGAGAAGTAGATGGAGACACACTGGGAAAAATCTTAGAAGTTCCACAAAGGGGTATGACATGACATGGTCAGTGGGGAAGAACTGCAGGGTTTTGAACCAAGACATGATGTAGGAGACCAAAGGAGCTCCATGTCCACCTCTGGGCCGTTGCCCCTGCTGGGCCTCATGCCTGGAATGCGCTCCCCTGCTGCCCACTTCCTGTGAGGTCTGCTGTCCCGGGAGGCTGGCTTCTACATCTTTGAGCCAGTGTTCCTTTCAACTCAGAGATGTCCTGAATCTGATGCCCTCCACCATCAAAGTCTAAGCCCCTCCATCCCTTTCACTCTGCGGCTTCTTGTTCATTCATTTATTCATTCACCCAACACATGTTTATCTAGTATGTGCTGGGCATGAAGACCTGACAGGACAAGACAGACAGAGTGTCCTCAGAGGCTCATGCTTTCACAGGACAGGGAGGTAAAGTGCAAGGAAGGCTCTAATCCAGAGTTTGTTCTTGATACATAACCTTCAAGATGCCTGTTGGATCTCCAAGGGGAGATGGTGAATCAGCAATTAGAGGTATGTATACCTAGTTAAGTGTGCATCATCAGCATGGAGTTGGGAGGACATTAGCAAGGGTAATCTACACTCAGATCTGAGTGTAGACAGATCTAGAGAATAGGACCAGGGACTGAGCTTTGTGGCTTCGAGAGTCAGATGTTGGGCAGCAAGGAGAAACCAGCAGAGGAGCATGAGAAGGAGCACCTGGGAGGTAAGAGATGAACCAGGAGAGGGTGTGATCCTGGAAGCCAAGATAAGAAAGTGTTCCAAGGAGAAGCAGGGAGGTATTCGAATGCTGCAGAAAGGTCAAGTAGGAGCCAGAGAACTATGGTGGCATTTGGTGACTGGTGACCTTGACAAGAGCAGTGGGAGTGGATGCTGACGCTGAACTCCTGGCTGGAGGGAGTCCAAGAGAGAAAGGAAGGAGAGGAACTGGAGACTGTGAGCAAAGATCCCTCTGTCAAGGAGTTTGCTGTGATGGGAAGGACACGTCAATAATGTGAGACAGGTCAAGAGTGTCTTTGCAAGCGGGGAGGGAAAACCCAGCATGCTGATGGGGATGACCCCACAGAGAGGGGGAAATGATGCTACCGAGGACAGTGGAGAGAATTACCACCACAAGTGCTTGAGCGGATGGACGTCTAGTACACAACGGGAGGGGTTGCTGGTTCAAGGACAGCTCAGGCTCAGTAATTCAAGGGAGTGTACAGCACTGTATCTGGAATGGAAGACAGCCACCCCGGAGAGAACAAGTGGTGCCAGTTCGACTTTGCTTGTGAGAAACATTCCAATTTCAGAGATGTTATGATGTGTTGTAACAAAGACGTCTCTTAGAACTGGTAAAATGTGGTGTGTATAGGATGGATGGGTACAGCACAGATGCTGGTGGGGGGGGCGCTGTGGGGTTCGAGCATTTGGTGTCCTCAGTGAGTGAGGGGAGGGCTGGGGACAGCGGGTGGAAGGTTGAGGAGGAAGGAGAAGGTATTAAGCAGTCACCTGGAAAGGGGACTAAGACGGGATGGGGGGGACCCTCGGGCAGCGGGAGAGCCATCTAAGCCTCATGGTCATGAATTCAAAGTGAGACCAGCCGGCACATGTGTGTTTCTCCAGCCACACTTGGGTCCACGGGCACAGGAACTACTAGGTAGAGAGCGGATGTAACCACTTGAGGTTTTGCGAAGTGTGATAAAGCCAGAGGCGGGCAAGGAAGCTGACGGTGCAGGCAAAGGAGTGCTCTTCCTGATGGGGGCAGGGGGAGTTACTGCCAGCTCTGGAGCGAGGTGAGGTCAGGATGGGGGTGAGGGGCTGTGAAAAGAGGCAGGATCGGGGCCGTGGTCCCCAGCAACAGACTAGAGAAGACAGATTTGAGAATAGGACCAAGGACTGAACCCCGGGCAGGACAAGGTTTAGGTAATGGATAAGGAGAAACCAGCAGAGGTGCAGGGGAGGAACAGTCTGTGGGGTGGGAGAGGCACCAGAATGTGTGGTGTCATCTCCCCACTCCTCACAACAACCCTGTCTGGTAGGTGCTATTATTATCCCCACAATACACATGAGGACACTGAAGCACAGAGAGGTTAAGTAACTCGGCCAAAGCCACGCAGGTAGGATGTGTCCGATCAGAGCCTGGATTTGAGCCCAGGTTCCAGAGTCTGTGTGTAACCACTACAGAACACGGCCTCGTCCCCGTGCAGACGCGCATGTGCACAGGCACGGATCGCCACAGACTCTCGGGCCCCTTTCGGTAAGTGCGTTCTCTGTAGGGTGTGTGTGCAGATCTGTGTGTCCGCCTCATGTGCACTGTGTCTGTTTGCCCCTGTGTGCGCCTGCTCAAGTCCACGCAACAACTGTGTTTACACATCTGGCTATCCGCACGTGGGCACTGCGTCCATGTGGTGTGGAACCCCAGGTGCATAAGTGCAGTGATGCCCACGTCCACTGGGTGGGCTGCTTGGCTGCAGACAGACGTTCCCAAGCATTTATGTGTGTTTCGTTGTCTGAGTGTGTCCATGCCTGTGTTTCTGTCTGTGGGCAGATGCTGAGAGCCACAACCACCATGTATGCGGACATGTGTATCTGCCTGGCGGGTCGCCCTTCCGTTTGCCCCTCTCCTCCAGCTCTGTGTATATAGGAAAACAGTAACACTTATCTTAACACTTTTATCACTGTTTATAATTCTGTTTTTACTTTGAAAAGCCCCCAGCCCTGGACAAACTCTATCTTTTGCCTCCCCTGAGTCTGCCAGCTGAGTGTGCTGGAGACGCTTACAGGGACCAGTTAGGCTTCAAGCTCATGAGCACAAAGCCCAAGAGGGCACTCAGCCACCTCCGGGCGTCTGTGAGTTCCAGAGTAGGCTGGCTTCCCCACGGCCTGCAGACACAGCCACACAGCTTTCGCCTCTCCTCACACCGGGACCCTAGTCCTCACTCGGACGGGACATCACCACGTGCGGCATTCAGAAAACAGGAGCCTTCAGGCAGGAAAGCCTTCACTCTGGCCACGAACCCTGCAAAGCCAGGCACATGCACCCTGCCTTCGGCCACCTCCTCTCAAGGCCGGGCCCCCTGCTGTTCTCTGCACCATCCAAGGCTGCACGTCTCCCCTTTGCCTTCTAGATCCGTCCTCCTCCCTTCACGCTGCTCTGTGTCCCAGGAGGACAACTGGACAGATTCCCACCCCAGTGGGGCTCCATCCAGCCCTCAGGCTCCAGTCGGGTCCGGCCGTTGGGGAGCAGAGGCAGGAGGTAGGAGGGTGGGTGGGTGAAAGGGAGGTGGGAGTCCTCTCTGCGGGTCGCCATGGGCTCCTGCCTGGCCGTCCCCCCTCCACACAGCCTCTTTGTCAACCAGAGTGCAACAGCAACGGCTCCCACCCCTCACAACCTCAGACCCAGGCCACCCCGTTTTTCCTTGTGCTCTCCCTGCGTCCTGCCCACACATTTGTGAATGGTCCCTTGATGAAGTCCTCTTTAACTTACCCCATTTGAAGGTGCCCTGTTTCCCTCGGGGCCCCGGCCTGTAGGACGCCCCTCGCGTCCTCTCCTGGACTCAGTGCCATCCATCCCACAGCACTGATGTCTCCTTCCTACCAGGTTCTTTCCATGGCCAGAAAACACACTTGTATCTCCCCTCTTCACCCCACATCCGTCCTCAGGCAACATTCCATCTCTCTACTCCCTTCCATAGCTAAACGTCTCACAAGAGGGGCCCACACCTGCTGTCTTCCTCCCTCACCAGCCATCCACCCCCACATTCCAGTGAAACTGCCCTTGGCAAGGTCACCGACAGTCGTGAGACAAAGTCCAGGGGACGCTTTTCTATCCTTGCTTCTCTGACTCCCAGCAGCATTTGACACTGTTCTCTACTTAAAGCACGATCCTTTCTAAATCTCATTGACACAAGGGTCCTCCTGCTGCCCCAGTGACTCTCTGTCGGCTTTACTGGCTCCTCCGCCTCTACCGCTCCCCCTACATGGGGGGACCTCAGGGCAGGGAGGCAGTTTTAAAATGCACTCATGAGCCACTCAGTACATCTCTGATGGAGCCCGATCTCCCTACCCTTGAATATGGACTGTATTTTGTCCCTTGCTTCCAGTGAACAGAATGTGGCAGAAGTGACAGTGGTCTCCAGCAGCAGGTTGTGGAAATCACTGTGGCCGCCTCTCTCACTCTCTGCCTCACTGGTTCCAGGAAGAGCCGGCAGCCATGTTGTGAGGACACTCAAGTGGCCCCATTGAGAAGCGCAGGTCATGAGCAACTGGGGCCTCCCGCCAACAGCCAGCAGGGGCCGGAGACTTCCAGTTACCAACGTTGTGAAGGAGCCGTCTTGGCTGTGGATTCTCCAGCTCAAACGACTGCAGCTCCAGCCAACAGCTTGAGCACAGCCCGCATCAGGCAGCCCTAAATTAGAAGCACCCAGCCCCGCCCCCCGCTCCAGAAGTCGTGAGCCACAGAAGATGTGTGATGTAATCAATGTGCATTTTGTTGCAGCTTCAGCTGCTAATTCATGGGCAATTTGCTGTGCAGCAAGAGGACACATCAGGCCTGACTCTGTTTTGTCCCCCCTTGATGAATCACCCAGTTCTATGGCTTTAAATACCACATAGAAATGCTAGAGACTCACACATCTCTCTCCAAAGTCTGACCTCTCCTTTACAAGGCACACTAGAATACCTAGCGGCTTATATGACACCCCCTCTTGGGTGTCTGAAAGGCCTCTTGAACACACTGAGTCCCAAATCAAACACTTGCACCCACCTCCCATCCATATCAGGAAATGGCACCCGATAGCTCAGACCAAAACCCAGTAGGCATCTTGGATTCCATTCCCTTACTCTTCCCTCCTCATAAGACCACTCCGCAAGTACCAATCCATTCTGTCTCCAAAACGCCTCTCGAGTCCATCCATGCCTCCCCATCTTCCTTGCCACCTCCTCGGCCCAAGTCAGCATCATCCCTCCTGGGCTGCTGTGACAGCCTCCACTCTGTCTCCCTTGAAATCCATTCTCACTACAACCAGAGTGCTCCTAAAATCAGAACATCTCACCCTGGGTGGACCCAATGCCTCCCATTCCTGTATGCATGTATTGGCTTTGCTGCTTCTGCCAACAGGTGGTGAATGTCAACCATCACCCTTTTAACCCAGACTTGCTTTAGCTAACGGGACTCAGTAAATTCCACACAAATAGAAGCTTGAAAGGTGTTTGCCTGCTGAGTCTTTGCTCCCTTGCTGTTCTCAGAGACCCTGTAGCCACCACCATATGAATGAGCATGGGTTAGCCTGCTGGATGATGACCAACATGTGGCCCACTGGCCAGGCTGATGGAGAGCCAGCTGCTGGACATGCCAGCGAGGTCTACCAGCTGGCTGCAGATACTTGAGTGATGCCACCACCAGCATGTGGGACAGAGAGAAGCTCCCAGCTGAGCCCAGCCCAAACTGCCAAACCACAAATCATGAGCAGATAAAAGGTTCTTTTAAGTGACTCAGAATTAGAGTTTATTTGTTATACGGCAAAAGCTAACTGATGCAATCCCCTTCT
The DNA here is from genome assembly GCF_902655055.1 of Lutra lutra. Lineage (NCBI taxonomy): Eukaryota > Metazoa > Chordata > Mammalia > Carnivora > Mustelidae > Lutra > Lutra lutra. The sequence continues at coordinate 128,198,050 of NC_062286.1, read as the reverse complement.
CACAACCCTCCAAGGAGTTCCTATTGGATGGATTGTACATAGGACAGAATCTAAATTCTAAATATAGACTAAATTTAAACTCTCAATAAAATATAAATATGGGTGGCGCCTGGGTGGCTCAGTGGGTTAAGCCGCTGCCTTCGGCTCAGGTCATGATCTCAGAGTCCTGGGATCGAGCCCCGCATCGGGCTCTCTGCTCGGCAGGGAGCCTGCTTCCTCCTCTCTCTCTGCCTGCCTCTCTGCCTACTTGTGATCTCTCTGTCAAATAAATAAATAAAATCTTTAAAAATATATATATATATATATATATATATATATGGGAATATTCTAAATCTTAAATACAGGTCCATGAGCTTGCATCTCTCTGGCTCTGTCCAACCTCACACTTACGCCACTTTTCCTGTTACTGACCACACAGTGCCCAGTTACCAAAGAGTTCCCAGCTATCCCCTCACCATGGTGTCCCCTCAGCCTAGGACACACCTGTTTTGGTTCTTCACTAGGCTGGCCCTTCCATATCCTTCAGGTCTCATTTGAAACGTCACTTTTTCAGAGAAGCTTTATCAAATTTGCCAGACTCTTTTTACTATCAATCTTAACCCTTATCACTGTTTATAATTCTGTTTTTACTGATGGGATTATTTGACTAATGTCTTTCTTCTCTACCAGACTATAAACTACATGAGAGCAAGAACAATGTCTTGTTTTTACTTAATTTTATCCTCATGACCTGGCACACAATCGGTGTCCAAGAAATATTTCAATAAATGAATGAAGAAGAACGGTTATTATTTTTGAAAGTGCTATTTCTAGAACATTCTACCTTTAGCCAAGTACTGTGGAGAGTGACCAACACCCATTATCTTTATGAACCCTCGCAACCTAGAATCTAACCTCGCAAGTTAGAGTCTATTATTATCCACATTTTGTAGATGAGCTCACAGAAGTGAAGTGAATCCTACAAGGTCACAAAACTAAGAGGTAGCTGACCAAGAATCCACGTCCATGTCATCTGGCTCCATTCTAGAGGTCTTAAGTGTGACATTGTAACAGTTCCCAACCCTGGGTTCTGCTTCAGAAGGGGACAAGTGCAGGGTGTAAGCACTACTCCCAGGAAAGTTTGGGGGTGCCCCAGTGGGTGAATGAGACCATGTGGGCCCAGCCACCTCCCCAGACCTCTGCTGCCTCCCGCAGCCATGGAGGGACACAAGGATCTCCATCTGGAACAATCCCAGTCATCTTGCCATGGGACACTACAATGCTGCCTCCTCTTGGAAGAACTCAGGACCAAAACAGAGCCTGAGGTCAGGAGGCTCCCTATCTATAGATCACATGAGGAATGAGCATCCACAGCTGTTCTCTAGGACCTTCAACTCTGCCCTCCATCTAGATCACACTCTGTGTCTCCCTTGATCGTATCAGCAGCTAATATGTGTGGACATTTCCATACCATGTGCCAGGCCATGTGCTTATTCCCTTACCCTCACTTTTTCACTGAGCCTCACAACAGCCCTGTGAAGTGGGCTTTCTCTTTATCACCCCTTTACAGAACGGAAGAAGCAGCAGAGCTGGCACTTAAAAACTGAAGACTCTGGGAGCCAGGGTTTGAATCTAGCCTCCACCATTTCTATCTGTGTGACCTTGGGAAGGTTACTGAACCTCTCTGTGCCTTAGTTTCCTCATCTGTTTAAATAGGATTACTCATATTACTTACGTCCTAGAGTTGCTAGGGGCATTAAGTGCATTAAACTATGTGAAACACTTAGCACAGTGCCTGGCTCACAGGAAGTGTTGTTAAAGATATGTTGTCTGGGCTGAATTATGTCCTTCCAAAATTTGTATGTTGAAGCCCTAATCCCTAGTATCTCAAATGCGACTATATTTTGACAAAGGACCTTTAAAGAGGTAAGTAAGTTAAAATGAGGTCATCAGGGTGGGCCCTAACTAATCTGGTGTCCTTATACGGAGAGGACATTTTGCCACACAGACACCAGGGGCATGCACTCAGAGCAAAGCATGCATGGAGACACAGCAAGAATGTGACCTCATGAGCCCAAGAGAGATCTTGAAAGAATCAAACCTGCTAACACTTTGATCTTTGACTCCAGACTCCAGAACCGTGAGAAGATAAATCTCTGTGGGTTAAGACATCTAGTCTGTGGTATTTTGTCAGGGCAGCTGAGCAAATTAATCCATAAATACGTAAGATGTGCCTGATAATGAAGGTCAACCAATGAGAAAATGGCAGAGCTGGGACTCTGACCCCAGAGGCAACCTTGGAAACACCACGCCTTCTGGCCTCTGAGCACTCTTCTGCAACGGCTCTCCTAAGCACCTTCTCTGACAGAAAGGAGAAAGTTCCTGCTTGAGGTGTATACTATTTTTATTACTAAGCCTTGCCATGCTTTTTTCTACAGAGGATTTAGGGCCCTGGCTTTGGAACTCATGACAATGTCCTATTCCTTTAGGTATCTGTGCATACCGTATGCTTGCCTCAGTTGTGAGATGCTGGAAGAGCACTGCACCTATCAGGGGCAAACCTGTCCTTGCCCCAACCATGCCATTTACGAGCCACATGACCTTGAGCAAGTCCCTGTATCTCTCTGAGCCTCAGTTTTCTCAAACAGAGAATGTACATGCCTTTAGCTGCCATATGTTTAAACTAGCATGTTCCAGGCAGTGGGCAAAGTACTTTGACTTTTTATAAGAGTCCAACAGGATGGCATTAAGTTGTATTATTACCATCTCATTCTACAGGTGAAGAAACTGAGGCTCCACTAGGGGAAGCAACTTATCCAAGTCACACAGTATAGACAGCAAAGCTGGACCTCTAACTCAAACCCCTGTCTGACTTGAAAACCATCTCTCTTTTTTTTTTTTTAAAGATTTTAAGTAATCTCTACACCCCAGTTTGGGGCTTAAACTCACAACCCCAAGATCAAGAGTTGCATGCTCTACCAACTGAGCCAGCCTGGGGCTCCTAAACCCATCTTTTCAAACACTGTGCTCCATGGCTTTCCCATACAGATGGTGTGTGTGTGTGTGTGTGTGACACTGTGACTGTAGCAGTGCCTATCACGTAGGCTCTGTAAATTAGCATAACTGAGGAGATAAGACCGACCGCCTAAAACAGAGCAAGATGAGAAGACCCAGAATCAAACTCAAAGAGGGCGGGTGGTAAAGACAGCACATAAAAGGAAAAAGGAGCAGAGCGGCATGGAGAGGATACTCCCAGCTAGAGGAGCTACAGGAGCAAAGGTGTGGAGATGGGAATGAAGCTGGCATGCTCAGGGTCAGAGAGCCACTCAAGGACAGAAAGAGTCAAGGTCAGAGAGAGTCATAATACATCCCTGAGCAGGGGAAAGGTGAGATGGTATGGTGGGTCCTGGTCATCACCGCCACCACCGTCATCATCTTCACCAACCTCAATTAAACTCCTACTGTGTGCTAAGCGCTGACCCAATACCTACATGTATTATTTCATGCAATGTCTCAACACCTTTCTGGAGTAGGTCTTATTATTATTCCTAGTTTACAGATGAGAAAATGAGGTCCAATGAGGTGAAGTACCTGACCCATGGTCACTTAACTAGTAAGTAGTCAAGCTACGACTTATATCTAGTCTGTCTGCCTCCATGGTCCATGACCCTAACCACATGGGAGGTCCTCTGAGATCTTTGGGATAAAGGGGCTGGAAGTGGGCAGGGGCAGGTGGACTGGATGGGCTCCACTACCCACCTACCCCAGAGCTGGCACCCACCCTCGTTCTCCAGTTTCCTCTTCTCCAGCTCCGCCTCGATCTGGTCCAACACCATGGCCAGCTCCCCAAGGATCTTCTTCAGGTAGCTCACATCATCATGCTCCAGGATCTTGGCCTGGGAACAGGACAGGCAGGAACCAGAGGAGTTGAGCTGGCTTCCAAGGGGCTTGGATAACCAAGGCTGGAAGGAGCTTGACTCAAACCTCCTTCAGCAAACCCAGCCTCCAAATATCCCTCCCAGCATAGAGAGGGCTCCACTGTTACAAACAAAGCCCACTCATCTGGTGCCCACAACACTCCCATGAGCTTGGCTATCCTGGCCAGACCTGGCACTTTCATATGCCAGCTGCTCTGAGGATCTGCTTATAGCTGCTCATTGCTGCCTCTTCTCCAGAGTTACTCTCAGCCAACAAGAGCTGCTTGGAAATACTCTGGAGGGTCTCTCCCATCCTTCATGCCCCCGCCAGGCAATCTGTAGCCAATGACTGACTGACACAGGGCTATACCTGTCTTGCCCCTTGCCTCCGTGAGGATCGACTTTGTGGTGACACTTAGGCTGTAGAGCTCTCTGTGGGATCAGGTGAACTTGACCTCTTACTGGGTTCTCCTTAGAACACTCTCTCAATGCCACTGTTACCCAAGAACCTCTGTCTAATGCTCTACTCTTAGGACACAACCTAAGATGTCATGAGACCAAGGCTCCAGTGGGACAGTGGCTTGCCTAAGGTCAAAAAACCAGTAAGTGACAGAGGAGACAGGATTGGAAAAGTGAGCAGTGTTTTCATTTTAGGTCATCAGCTGATCCTCTGTATAGAACCAGCTTCTCCCATTGGAACTGTTTCATGGGAAAGGTGATGGGGAAGGGAACTGGGCAGCCTAGAAGCACTCACCATGAGCTTCTTCTGTTTGGAAAGGTAGGGCTCAGAGAGCTGGGGCTCCTCTTCATGGTCCAACTTCATGAGGTCTGTGGTGGCATTGGCTAAATGTCCTGGGGAGAGAATAGGGAAAGCCTCACCTTTCTGATACCCAGGACCACTCCCACCCCCTCTTCCACAAGTTTGTGGGTATGGTCCCACTCAAGCATTGGTCTGGGAAATAACAATATCAACAGCCAACACCCAGTAGGTGCAACAGGCTGCAACGTAGGGTTGGATGACATGCCATCCTGTTCTAGGCTCAGCCTAGTGGGAGAGACAGACACATAGAGAAATCTCTGATGCAGCATGATCAATCTGTGATGGAGAGTGAACAGAATGCTGTGAGACACAGAGGGCCACCTGCCTGGGCCACAACGCATCAAGAAACCTCAATGAGGAGGAGACTACTCGGGGATGAGGAGTTTGCCAGAAATGGAGAGGTTATAAACCTGGACAAAGTCATACTTCAGTGCATGTCTCCCCCTACCCTTTCCTGTGGTAACAGGTAAAGGTAAAGAAAAGGAAAAGGAAAGGGTTCAGAGAGGCTAAATGATATCCCACACTAGTAAAGGATAAGCGGGTTTCAAGCCTGGGTTCATCTGATTCTTAGTCTGGTGCTCACTCACTGTAGCTCACAAGGAAAAACTTGCTTCATGCAAGGAAAACTGTAAGAGACTTTTGCTGTCTTGAAACTTCCCATTCTGGTGAGGCAATTTTCGTGAGGATTTAGGAACACCCTAACCCATATTTCCTGGGAAAACTGGCCTTTTAAAGATGCTAAAAAGGGAAGGGTGGTGGAACAGTGGGTCCATGATGGAACTCAAGCCAGCACCTTGAGAATCATTCTTAATGAGAGAAAAGAAGTATCCATAATCTAACTTAGAGAATCTAACTGTAAACTGTGGGAGTTATAAGAGGAGGTTAAAATATCATGCAGGATAAGATCCTGGGGTCTGTTCCATGATTTCTCCAGAATTCTTGGCCAGTAAGTCTGGGATGTGGGGGGTCAGGTAGATGGTGGTGCCCCAATCCTACTCTCCCCTTTCCCTTGTGTCTCAACTCCACTTACAGATCCCTTAGGATCCTTGAACTCATCATGGCCCACCCGATGTCATCGTCCCTGCTCCACGTGCTCCTCACCTGCACTCTCCACTGACTGCAGCGCCCTTCCCCACACTGAGCCAAGCCAGATGCCTGCGGGAGTGCCCTCAATTCCTCCTTCACCTGCTCCCTGAACCAAATCAGTCCCAGGTCCTTCTGATTCCTCCTTCTTATTCTTCTCATACTCAACTTCTTCCTTTCAATCCTCCACCTCCCTTAGTTCAAATCCCCTCATTGATCTCGCTCTGGATGATTCTGACCCAGCCCGAGGCACCGGCACTCTCTCCTTCCATCCCTTTCTCCCCACTCAGAGGTCCTCCTCAAACACATACTTGATCATGCCACTCCCTGCTTAAAACCCATCCTTTGGCTCCTCACTGACCTCAGATAATATCCAAGCTCTTCAACTTGCCTTAAAAAACAAAACAAAACAAAACGAAAACAGCAGGATCCTCTCTTCTTACAACTTCATCTTTCACTGAGTTGCCCCACCTGTCCCTGTCCCTAGGTGGTAACATTTCAGCCACTCCAAACGCTTGGCATTCCCTGAATGTGCCAGACCATCCCAAACCTCTTGGTTTCCGCTCACACTACTTCTACCTCCTGGAATATCTTTCTCCTGTATTCATGAAAATCCCCTTCCAAATCTAGTTCAAGATCACCTCCTCCATGAAGTCTGTCCTGATCCTCTAGGAGGTTTGACCACTCAATGCTTTTGTCCTCTGGTGTACACTGTACAGATTTCTGCCATAAAATGCAAATACAGTAATCAGAGCTGCCCCTGCACAAACCCATTCACATTGCAATCTATGTGAAAAGTGACCCCTGGACTTGTGCAGTGCACAACCTGTCCTGCCATACGTGGAGATTTTGATGTACTTATCTCTGGATATATATGTCTCCACCAGAACTTGAGTTTCTAGAGACCAGTGGCTATGTCAGATTTGTCTCTGTTTCCTTAAAACCCAGTGCAGGCTGGCAGAGAACAAGAGCTTAGTGAGAGTTGAATGAATGAAAATATGAATGAATGAATAGAATGACTGAGTAAATGAGTAACCGCAGATGTTCAACTTCTGCCCTCTGATGTCTCACCATCTACCACCCCATCTCCTGGCCTGACACAAAACTCAGTAAACACACTCCTAGACCTTTCAGCTTTGGGGCTATATTAAGTCTCATTAATATTTTATGAACGTGAAGGTAAAGTATAGCATTTTCTTTCTTGCCAGTCACCCAGGGATGCACATGTGGCTCTCTTTAGACTCCAGGAGGGCAAACCAAGCCCAGAAAAGACCTTAGGCTGATTGGAGGGATCACTGCAGGATCCCTTCTGCACCTGTGAGATCCCCTTCCTTCACCCAGTGGAGCTGGAACCCTCAGATCTCTCTCCTCAAAGGAGGAGCAGGTTGGGCCTTCTCTGGACCCCTCACTGCCTTCTAGGCTCCTTCAGGTAGCTCATGGACGAATGAGGAAGGGTCTCCAGCCCCCAGAAGTATTTAGGAACTGCCTCCACCCAGTCCAGGCCACCATCATTGCTCACCTAGGTGACAGCAGGACCTCCTAACTGTCCCACCCATTCTCTCAGGGGAGGGAGTGCTGTTACATACACATCGGATCATGTTCATTTCCATCCCATTTTCCACCATGTTCATTTCCATCTCCACTGCTCTTTGGACAAGATTCCAATTCTGTCAGACCTACTCCCCAGACTCCCACCATAGCCACTCATACCCCCTGGGGCTATGCATCATCCACACGGAACTTCCTTCAGTTCCTCCAATACACCACACCCTCTCCTACCCCTGAAGCTGGAGGGATTCTGTCTCTCCTTCCCCTTCTACCCCCTGGTCATCCTTGGGTGTTGCTTTATTTCAGAAGCCCCCCATGCCCCCAAGGCTGGGATGGGCACCTTCTCTTAACACTCCTTGGTTCTAGGGTCAACATTTTTAAAATCAGTTAGTGTTTGAACAGGTTATACATACATACTTATTTAAAAATGCAAACAATAAAAAAAATTTTTAAAATTTAAAAAAAATTAAAAAATAAAAATAAAAATGCAAACAATATTAAAAGAATGCACAGTGAAAAGTAAATCTCTCTCTCCTCAATCTGTGGTCTCTTAGTTCTGCTCCCCAAAAGCCAATAGCTTCTCGTATATCCCTCCAGAAACCCTCTGTGTTTGCAAGCACCTGCATATCCATTTAACACCCTTTTAAATATATTAATGTTAGCATGCTAGATGCAGTTTTTGCCCTTCATTCCTACTTACTAATATATCTTAGAGAGCATCCCATATGCTTATATTTTTAGATTTTATTTAAGTTCAAGTTAGTTAACATATAGTGTATTATTAGTTGCAGTGGCAGAATTTAGTGATTCATCAGTTGCATGTAACACCCAGTGTCATAGGCTTATCTTTTTTTTTAAAATAGCTGTGCTGAGGTCCATTGTATGGGAAGACTTGAAGTGTTCCAATGTAGGGAAAGACTAGAATGTATTTGCCCAGTTCCCAACTCATGCACAACGGGGTTGTTTCCAGTTCTTGTTATCACCACCTAGGCGGCAATGAAAATCCTTGTACGTGATTCTTGGTGCACACATCCAGGTGTAACTGTGGGATCACCTCTGAGCTGCGGGCCTTTCTGTGTTTGATCTAGATGCCAGGCTGCCCTCCTGAGAGGCTGTGCAAATGTATTTAGTCCTGCACTGCAATTACCCGCTCACTTGTCATTCTGCTTCCCTGGGACGGAACCGTGACTGGGACAGTAGAAGCTGTGTCTGTCCCCATCTGTCCCCAGCCCCCTGTCCAGGGTCTAGATCATAGGAGACCTCATCAGTGTTGCTGACTGAATGGAGATAGGATGATACTGATAAATTCCGAGTCTTGTTCAAGGGTGCTCTAAAGGGACGAGATCAAGTTCGACAACCTGCCCCGTCCCACTTACAAACATCGGCTCTCTCCTTCAAGAGGGAGGAAGTGACCATTTACTAGACACCTAGTATCTACTTAGAATCACCACACTTAATCTGTCTATAGGACCCCCATGGTGTCTTCACAGAGCCTGGACCAAAGTCTGTAAACAGTGGTTGATGCGTAGTCTGATTTAATCTAACCCCTGTTTACCGGGTGCTGGAAACTAGAGGATGAGCCAGGCTATGGGCATGTCCAAGTTAGCAGTTAGGACAGGACACGTGATGCTTAAATCAGAAACCAGAGACCCCAAAGGGGGCCTTGCACATCTGGGCAGCCTTCCTTGGCGGCACCAACCCTGATGTCATTCAGTGCCCTGGATCACCAACCACAGTCCTGACCTCCCTGGGCCCCGACTCCAGGTGTCTGGGGCTGGGACTCCACCATGATGGTGCCCCAGCTCCCCCGGGACAAGACAAGCCTCTGGGGGCCACAGAGCCCTGTAGCCTTTGCATGGGATGGCAGGACAAGAAGAGGGGCAGGAGAGGGGAATGAAAATAGCCAGAGAGGGAGAGACATTTCAGTTTGAAAGGGAGTGAATGAGCTGGAAGGCCAGGGAGAGCAGCGGAGAGAAAGCAAGAGGAGGGAGGGCAGGAGCGGGGGGAAGGAGGGAGGATCGAGCCAGAGATACCCAGAGGGATTAACAGAGACAGAGAGAAAGAGGTGGAGAGAGAGGCAGAGAGGGATGAGGGAGATCAGGAGGAAAATGAGGAGGAAGGGGACTAGAGATGAGGGAGGAGGACTCCTGTCCAAAGCACACGGGTGGGCCAGCGGGGGTAGTGCGGCACTCACTGCGGATCTCGGCCGTGGCGTACTTGGGGATCATAGAGTCGGTGGTGAGCTCGGGGTGCAGGATGCAGCCGTGCGTGTAGGCGTCCATGGGCAACGCGTCCAGCAGCTCCCGGTACTGCAGCACCCTCGCGTGCTGAGCGCTGCCCGCCTCGGGCATCAGGGCCACCACGTGCTCTGCAGGGCACGGCCAGGGCTGGGCTGGGGGTGGTGGTCCCGCCCTGCCCGCCTACCCTTCCCTATCCCCGGTTTGGACAGGCCAGGCTCTAGGACCCCATCCCTCCATGCCAGCATCCTGGAACCCTGATATGTCGAGGCCCACAGGGACCAACCCTTTTCCCAGGCTCTTGAGACAAAGTCTCCACCCGGCTGACAGGGGATCCTACTGGTCTACCCAGCCTGTCTCCTAGGGGCAGCTCCTCACCACTCCAAGCTTGTAGCCCAATGGGGGTGTTGGCCCAGTGTGACCAGGCTGGAGAAGCCAGAAATCTGGATGCTTAAAATGGAACTTTCTTTCATTTTTAATTGTTGGCAACTCATTCATATTCTTTCTACACAGTACCCATCTGGGCCCTGACCCCTCTCCTGGATTTGCCGCATCTGCCATGGGCAGTGGGCTTTTGAACCTGAAGAGGGTCGGAGGGAGGGAGGGAGACACAGCGTCCTGCAGGGTTCTGGGGTGTCTGGGCCGCGCTCATATCGGCAATGTTCGAGGCTACCTGGGCCCGTGTCTATGGGGTACCTAGGGGGCCCACGGCCCTGACTGTGCTTATAGGGATTCAGGGGGTTAGGCCCTGCCCATGTGCTGGCATAGTTGGAAGGTCTGGGCCCCATTTGTGGTGACTAGGAGGGCCTGGGTCCTGCGGGGGGGCTCTGAGGACCTGTGGTCGTGCCTCTGACACCAGAGCTCCTGGGGAAGGAGGCTGCAGCCCCAGTGCTCCTAGGGACATGTCTGGACTAGCTAACCCTTTCCCTGGAGTGCCGGGGAGAGGGTTTGTGGCATCCCAAGGATCGTGGCCATGCCTGTAGCTCTGTGATTCCTGGGGAGCATCTGAGCCCTGTCTGCAGCCCCATTGTTCCTTGCAGGGGAGACTGGGCCATGTCCGCACCCCAGGGGGCTTCCTCAGCCTCCCCAAGGTTCTGGGAGCCCGTCTGAGCCTGTGGGGTCCCCGAGGTCTGTGGCTGAGCCCCTGGTGGAAATGGCAGCCGTACCTCCTGTGAAGGTCCGCTCCACGTAGTCGATGATCTGGTCATAGTCGCTGATGATATTGTCCCGGTGGATGACGACGGGCACCTCCTCCCCCAGGTTGAGCCGCATGAACCAGGGCTCCTTGTGCTCGCTCTGCGGCAGGCTCACGTCCCGCTCCTCACACGCCAGGCCCTTCTCGGCAATCACCAGCCGCACCTGCAGGCGCCAGGGTCAGAGCAGGGCAGGCGGGCAGGCGTGGGGGACACTCTGCCCGGGGGGCGGGGCATGTGGGAGGGAGGTCAGAGGTCACACACAGGAGGTGACATGGTTGCTTCCAATTCATTCTTGGGCTCCTGGCAGGGGTGGGGGCTGAAATCTCTCATGGGCCTGGAGCCTCTTGGTGGGAGGAACACAGCCCTACCCTACTCTGGGGCAAAGGGGCAGTGCTCCCTGGTGGTGATGGGCCTGGGTTTCACAGCTGGTCATACCTGGGATATGATTCCTGGCTCTGCTATGTGTGTTTGGGCAGATTTCTTAAACTTTCTGAGCCTCAGTTTCTTAATTTGCAGAAGGGAACTAGAGTTAATAGTACCACCCTAGTGTCTGGTACATGGGTGGCACTCGATTCATGATTTCTTTATCTGATTAGACACTCAGCCTGGCCTCCAGGGGTAGATCTGGCCAGGAAATTCACAGAAACTCTTATCAACATAATCAATTATCAATAGCTAAATTTCTCAAATTATTTGGGAAACAAAACAAGGTACAAAATAATTTGCCAGGGCGCCTGGGTGCCTCAGTGAGTTAAAGCCTCTGCCTTCGGCTCAGGTCATGATCCCAGGGTCCTGGGATTGAGCCCCACATCGGGCTCTCTGCTTGGCCGGAGCCTGCTTCCCCCTCTCTCTCTGCCTGCCTCTCTGCCTACTTGTGATCTCTGTCAAATAAATAAATAAAATCTTTAAAAAATAATAATAATTTGCCAACATCAGTTGGGTCTTTCATTGCCCCACACAGTTTCCCATCTGGACGTTGGATACTCACAATAGCCTTGCAGAGTGGGGTAGAACAGGAACTATCCCCCATGTTTTTCTTGATGAGAAAACTAAAGCCTAGAGAGGGCAAGTAACTTACCCAGAGCCACACAGCAAGGTAGCAACAGACCTGAAACTCCCAGCCCAGCATTCTCTGCCCCGCGGGCACCTTCAGGGAGTCCTGGGCCTGCCCCTCCTTAGTTTTCCCCTGTGTCTCTAAGGGGTCCCAGACAAACATTTGAGCTGGTAGAACCTAATGGACAGCCTTGAAGCTGGGGCCTGCTCCTGACCCAGCCCAACATTTCTGAGCTGGGAGACAATTAGAGATCACCCGGTCCAACTGTCCCTTGCCTGTGGATTGAGATTCAGAAAGAAGTCGACTTGTCCAAGGTCTCCCAGCAAAAAGATGGTTCCACTCCTCTCCATTAATGGCTCCAGTTCAGGGGGAAGGAAAGGCATCCCTGAGGCCAGGAAGAGCGGCTCTCCTGGGGCGTCAATGTCCCCACACACCTGGTAGCTCCTGGGACTGGGCATTCTCAGCTTCCCTCCCGGGTGCCAGGAGTTAAACACTCAGGGGGAGACAGCATGGTATCATGGTCAGACCTTGGGCTGGGGACCAGACCATCAATTCAAATCCAAGCTCTAGCACCTACTTGCTGGGTGACTTGGCTTTACATCTGTGTGCCTCGGTTTCCTCCCCTGTCCAGTGATGCCCGGAGAGGGCTGCTGTGGGGGTGAGATGCTGTAGTCCCTGTGGAACAGTGCCTGGCACACCGTAGGCATAACGTGTCTTAGCCACTTGTACGAGACCAGGTTTTGGAAGCAGACAGAACTGGACTTGAAGCCTCGCTCTGCTGCTTGTTTGTTTTGTGATGTTGGACAAGTCACTTGACTTCTCTGGCCTTAGGGTCTATGAAATGAGGAATGTAATCCACTGTTTCAAGCGTGGCATGAGTTAGGATGGGATGACATGGGTAGAGACCCAGCGCAGGAGGTTAACACAGGAGTTCTACCTTCATTAGCTCTCTCTCTCTCTCTCTGTCTGTCTCTCTCTCTCTCACACACACACACACACACACGCACATACGCACGCACACACAGACTACCTCACAACCATCGCTGATGTGCTAGAGCAGTACTTCATGTGCCCCCCCCCAGAGCTAACATGGACACCCCTTTTCCTCATGGGGAGGGAGAGGCAATGAGCCCTTGAGCCCCAACCCTTATTCACAGATTCATTTGCGCCAATAGCCAAAACCAGGCCCTGCAGATGGGGCTGGGAGATCCTCACGTTGGCTCTGCCCCAGCAATGTGATGTGACCTGAGAGCCATCGCTGTCCCTTTCCGAGCCTCCTTTCAGTCATTGGTAGAACAGGGGCTGAACTCCGTGTTCAAGGCACGCCCCGCAGCCTTGCTACAAGCTGACACTACATTCAGACCACACTGGAGACAGTGGGAGGGAACTGCTGGTTCTGTTCTAAGAGAGGGGGAGGAACTGTGCCAGAGCGAGCGCTGGGGGTGGTATCTGTTTGGTCTGGGATGTGAGCTTATGAGAGCATGATCCTGAACGGGAGCGGCAACTGCGTAAATAAGTGTGTGTGTATGTGTGTGTGTGTGCATGCACATGCATGTGTGCGCGAGCGTGGGTGTGTATGGAAGAGTGTGTGTGCATATGTGCTCACAAGTGTGTGTGTGTGTGTATGGAAGAGTGTCTGAGTAACTGTGTTAAAGTATTGTGTGAGTGCATGTGCATTAGTGTGGGGATGAGTGTGTATAGGCACGTGTGTGTGTCCTCCCATGTGTCTATAGGTGAGCGTGCATGAGCAGGAGAGTATGTGCTTGTGTGTATTTGAAGTCCTGGGTAGTGCCGGTGCCCTGGAGAAGCCCCGGAGCCTAACTGTCTACTCCCTTCTTCCTGCCCATCCTGGCACCCCCGACCCTGAGCGATCAGGCCCCACCTAGCCATCCAGCCTCCGGCCAAGCTGGGACCACTGAATGGATGGAAACAGAAACCAAAATAGGCCTCTGCCCTTGGCGGGTCCAGATGTTTGGCCTTGCCTCCTGGCAGGGCACCTGCCCCCAGGGACCATTCCCAGGCCCTGCCCTGGGACTCTAGTGAGGGCACCAGGCAGGGCTAGTGCCTGGGGAAGGGACTGTCTTTACGGATGTAACAGTTTTGCTTGGAGCTGCCTCAGGGTCATGCCGGCAGGCAGCCAAGGAGACTTTCTCCTTTAGCTGAGCTGTAGGCCAGAACCATGTGCCATCCTGCAGGGGAGGGGAGGTGGGAGAAAGCCAGGCCCAGGGGAAGGGCACGCAGTCACCAAGGCCATCTGCCATCTCTGCATCCTGGAGACTGGACCAGACTCAGGTGGTCACCACTCAGTGCGACCAGACATCAAGCACCCCCGGGCAGACTATCTTCCCCATGAGTGGAAAGAATTAGCTTCTAGTGCTTCACTGTCATAGCTGGGCACTGTCCCTCTTCAGCGAGGCCCTTGTTTATGAGGCAACTGCAAGGTGCTGGGTTGGCATCTCTACCCAACCATTTAGTTGCTGTGTGACTTTGGAAAAGACACTTAGAGTCTCTGAACCTCAGGGTATTTCTCTCAAATACTTTTTTTTTTCTTTTTAATTAATCATGGTGAGGGAGTGGCCCACACAGAGATCTGAGGAAAAGAGTTGCCAGTGGAGGGAACAGCCAGCACAAAAGCCCTGAGGCAGGGACATGTCTGGCATATCTGAAACACAGCGAGGAGGCTAGTGTGGCTAGAAAAGGGGGGACAAGACGAGAGGAGAGGAGGTCACGCACAGGGCCTTGTAATCGAGACTCCCAGATTCAGGGGACCATGAATCAACCCAGAGCCTCCTTGAACTAGGATGGGAAAATTACATGTTTATTTTCAGTACTCTCATACTGACAGTTAGCATTTTCTACAATTATGAGTGTAGGCGACAAGCATGGTAGCATTAGCAGTGACTGAAATATTGTCACCACAAGAAATCACTTTCATCACTCCCCATTGCTACAGCTACACTCATTGTGACTTTGACATTACAGGGCTCAGTCCTGCCACTAGGTCAGGTTATAATGGGTTAATACAGAAACATATGTTATTATATAATGAATTTGTTTTAAAAATATGTCAGTAGCTGCACTTCGACCGGCTTACCTTTCAGTAATGCTATGTATCTTACTTTATTCCGTTAAAAGCATTATTGTGAGAAAGATCCACAGGGTGTCCCCCCTGCCCCACCCCGCATTGATGAGGGGTCCATGACCCAGGCATGGTTAGGATCCTGCAGTAGAGCCTAAGGCCATTAGGAGGATTCTGGCTCTTTCTTGGAAGGACCTGGTGAGACACTGCAGGCTTCTGAGAAGAGTGGTGAGATCTACAGCTGTCACCTGTGAGCTTCTGGGGGTGGGGGTGGGGTAAAGGGTCAAGTGCAACATGGACGGGGTTGGGGACCAGTACCCAAGAGCTTGAAAGGCAAGGCCAGGGCGGGGGTAGCGATCACCTTCCACCTCTTGCTTCCTCCTGCCATGTCTGAGAGGGGCCTCTAGAAGACCTGCTCAGTCTTGGGTGTTGTGACTGTCTTCTGACAGGACCCAAATCTGGGCTCTTATTCCTGGGGGCAGAAGACTGGGCCAGGTTCTCCGCACAAGTACATCCAAGACGAGGGCAGACCCTGAGAGGGTCGGGTCAGGGAACCTTGAACAGGCTTGTTGCAGGAAGCCAAGGATGGCTCTCAGAGACTCACCTTGGTGATAATAATAAGAAGGATAGCTCTCATATAGCACTTTCTTTGTGCCAGGCACTACTCTAAGACATTTACATGGGTTACAAAAACCTAATGAGGTAGGTGCTAGTATCGTGCTCCTTTTACAAAAGAGGAAATAGACACAGAGACAGCACTAAGTTGACCAAAGTCACAAAGCTAGTAAATAGCAATCTTAGTTTTTTAAAAAACACTGGCTGGTGTGAGGACAGAAGGATGCTCCAGGGGCTAGGGACACACAAGAGATGGGGAAGTGCTTCCTGCCTGGGAAGGGAGGGATGCAGATTGTATCAAACATCTAGTTCATTTCCATGTTGAAAAGCTGAGGACCAAAGAGGGTCAGGACCTACCTGAGGTCACAAGCTAGTGGGTGGGAATGCCAACAACAAGAATGTCTGCATGTTTGCCCCTCCCAGTCTCACCCCTCTGCCCACCACCCCCACCCCCAGTCAAGGAGAAGGAGGCTGGGGGCAGGAAGAGCCTCAGAAAGAAGCTAACTTCTATACTTTGCATTTTGAATGTCCTAGGAACCCTGTGGCCCTAGATGATCACTTAGGACGGTACCTGAAAGTCCACCATTAGCATGCAATCTTTAAGGCATTGTGCTAAGTGTGTGGCCATGCATGGTGTCATTCAATCCTCACAACCCTCTGAGATAGGTACCATTCCTCCTGCACAGAGGAGGAAGAGGAAACCTGCAGAAGTGAAGACACGTGCACGAAGTCACACAGTGGGAAGTGGCACAGTCAGGCTTTGATCTCCAGTCTGTGCACTTACTGGGCATTTTCAATGAGCCAGGTGCTGCGCCAGGTGATTTAATGGATACATTTGCTGAATCCTCACAATGGCCCTATCCTGGAGGTGCTGTTATTATTCTCAATTTACAGACATGAGGCTTGAGGCACGAGAGGCTAAGCAACGTGCCCAGAATTACCCAGTTGGTCAGTGGCAGAATTAAGGTTGAACCCTGGGCAGTCTGGTCCCAGAGGCTGGGCTCTGGGTCCCCTCACTGTCCTGCTGCCCTCCAGCTCTGGGATAGTCCCCAGACATTCCACGAAGCCACCACCACCACTCCTGGGGGTAGGCTATTTTCTGCTGTTCATGAACCATTAAGGACAGACTTCTCAGATGCTCTACCACCGGGAAATGCTCCCTGAATGCAGGCAGGGATCTTCAGGACTGAAAAGAAGGAAACTCACCTACTAAATTCCTACTATGTGCCAGACACTTAACATATCTCTATGTCCTCTTAATCCCCCAGGAATTTTGCAGGGTTGGATGCAAAAGTCTCTTTTGCCAGATGAGGATATTGGGGCACAGAGAGGTTAAGTGATTTGTTCAAGGTCACGCAGCCAGTAAGCACTTATGATGAGAATGGAACCCAAGACCATCTGATTGCAGAGCCCAGGCCCTTTCCACCAGGTTACACTGCCTCTGGAACCCACCATGGGCCCCCAGGCAAGGGGAAGGTCCTGGAAGGGGAGGCAGGATACCCAGGCTGGCCTGGTCACAAATGAGGTTGCAGTGGGTAGTCCCATCCCTGAATAAGGGGCCACTTCAGCCCTGAGTGCAGACTGAATAGGATATATTCCATGGGGGCAAAGGAAAGAGCAAGAAGCTCCCTTGAGGAATGGTGATGAGAGGTACCTTCCCTTTGCCTGCTGTCCAGTCCTAGCCACTGAGGCCTGGCTCCTGAGGTTCTGGGTGGGAACGTATTCTGAAATCTGGAGGTCAGTGTGATTCATCTCCAAACTGCCAGCAACTTGCATAGAGCCTGGCATGTAGTAGGTGCTCAGCATGCACGTGTAGAATTTATAGATGAGGGGCACCTGGGTAGGCTCAGTGGGTTAAAGCCTCTGCCTTTGGCTCAGGTCATGATCCCAGGGTCCTGGGATCGAGCCCCACTTTGGGCTCTCTGCTCAGCAGGGAGCCTGCTTCCCTTCCTCTCTCCCTGCCTGCCTCTCTACCTACTTATGATCTCTATCAAATAAATAAATAAAATCTTTTAAAAAAAGAATTTATAGATGAGTCCCAGAGTGGCCCTGGCTAACCCAACCCCTCCTTCCCCTAGCACTTTAGTGATATCATAACACCTATAATTATCAGAGCCTTGGCCCTATGCCAGGCACTGCTATCAGCATTTTTGTGTGTCACCTCGTTTCGCCCTCAAAATAACCCTCTGAGAAAGAAACTGTCATTAGCTCCATTCTACAGATTATAAAACCAAGGCTTTGGAGAGGCAAGGTGATCTGTCCAAAACTTTACAGTGAATTATTGGGGAAGATGGCTGTTTCACTGGGGATTGCCTGGGCTCAGAGTCTATTCTCTAAACTGGAGCTAGTCAAAGGAGAGTCAGTGGGACAGCTTCACCAGTATCATGTACCTACTTGGAAATGCAGGCTCTTGAGCCCTACTCCAGACCTGCTGAATCAAAATATCTGGGGTGGGACCCAGCAGTCTGTGTTTCAACCAGGATCATGCAATCTAATGTATGCTCAAGTTTGGGCAGTGCCATCTAGCACACCAAGTTATACTGCCTCTTCAACAACCCTCTCAGTAGCTCTGAGAAGGGGTGGGAATCAGAAGTAGCTGTTACTATTATTGTTGTTGTTGTTGTTGTTACTATCATCATCATCATTATTATTACTACTACTACTACTACCATCATCATCATCTCATTTTCCAGATGATGGACTGAGCCTGGACCAAGACTCAAACACAACTCCTTTGGTTCCAAGGCCCTTTCTCTTTATGGACTCTGTTTCTCTATCTGAAAAACGAGTGAAAGGAACAAAAGGATCTTCCAGGAAGAAGAGGAATCCCAGGGTCTGACAATGGGCGCCACTTAGAGATTAGCAATAGTTACTGTTGGGCCCTGGCCATGGTGCTGAATTCGTGCCCCACTGACGGACAGCCGCCCAGGGTGGGAGATTGCGCCCCTAGAGGCGCCCCTGTCTTACAGGCGCAGTGTCTGACCCTCACCCCCAGGAAGCGGGAACCCGGAAAACTCAGCACCCGGCTGGATTCCTAAACAGCCCGCCCTCCCCCCACCCCCACCGCCCCAGCTCGTCTGGGTCTGAGAAGGGGCGGAGCGGCCGTCTGTGTCTTTAAGAGCAAAACACAGATTTTAGGGGCCAAACGGAGCTGGTCTAAGGAGATGGGTTAACTCCTTCCTTCTCCGCTCTAAGTGTGGCTGCGGGAGAGGACTAGGGACAGACGCTCCAAGCCCCAGCCAGAGGAAGGCTCCCAGCCAGACAGGAGCTGTAACCAGGAGGGCTTGTAGTATCCAGGACAGCAGCTCGGAGGGAGGCCCACCAACGACGCCTGGGGCTGGAGATTGGATCCCGGGAAGCGCACCTCCTCCCTCCCCGCAGCAGCCGCCTCCTCCAACAGGCCGCCTTCCCAGCAGTGTCCATTCGCTTCCCCTTGCCTTTGTTTCTCTTCTCACCCCTCCAAGAGACTGGGTCTTTCTGGGAGGGAAAGAGGCATAATGGATGTTCCCAGAATTGAGGACGGTGCTCCTGGGGCCCAAGACAGGGCCAGCCATCTCCGGGAGAGCAACCCAGCATTCTCCACCCTCCCGTCCCCCGAAACACCTTCCACCCTCCAGCCTCTCGCCGGAGTCCTCTGACCCCTTCCTCCCTCCTGGATCCCCTCCCCCACGTCTCCTGGCCACCGGGTGCATTCTGCTCCCCTGCTCCCTTGGGCTGTACCTTCTGTGAGCTGAAGGACTGGGTCCAGTGGTACAGAACCAGGCTCTCCTTGGGCCAATGGGCGGGGCTGAATGCCTCGGGCGCGTCCGGGGCCTCCACCGGCTTGGCCGCATCGCTCTCCAGCGCCGAGATGGGCCACCAGCTGCAGTTGGTGGGGGTCAGGTTGTTGGGGGTCGCCATGACAGCCCGGAATCAGAGGGAGGAAAGAAGGAGGCTCCGCAGCGGCGGCTCTCTCTCTCGCCCAGCATCACATGGCCTCGCGGAGCCTGCCCCTCTGCTTCGCTCCCTCCCTCCCCTCTTCGTGAATGTCATTACTCGCTGGGCTAGTGGGGGAGGGGCGTGGGGGATCCCGGGAGCTCCTTCCCTCCTCCTCCCCTTGGCACGCCCCTGCCCTCTGCCAGAGAAACCACCAGCCCTCTCGGGTCTGGGTCCGGCTCCATGGAAGGGTTCAAGGAGCCACAGGGGAGTGGGCCATGCCCCTCAAATAGCTCGTATCTGGCCAGTCATTTGCGGAGTCTCCACCATTGTTAACACATTCTGACTCTCTGTCTTCCAGGAAGCAAATACCTCTTAGGACAATTGGTGTTATAGAGACCCATTCCCTTTATAAAGCAGTGTCTGGAAATAGCTTGTCTCTCTTAGGGTTTGTCATTTTTAGCATTTCTCCTGAAGGACCTCTTAAGGGCAGAAGGAAGCAAACTATGAATTTTGGAGCAAATGCTTACACAGCACTAGCTGTGTGCCCTGGCTTTACAACCATCAACTCACTGAGCACTCACAATAATCCTATGAGCCTTGTTTCTGAGGAGAAAATTGAGGCACAGAGAGGTTAAGTGACCTTGGCCAAGGTCCCCTAGCTAGTAGGTGGTGGAGTCAAGATTCGAACCCAGCCTGTCTGGCTCCAGAGTCTATGCTCTTAATGCTAAGGTCATGATACCATGATAATGATACAGACAACAGCACAGCAAGCATTTATCAACCCAAGCACTTTACACGCATCATCTCATTCATCTGCACGACAATCATTTTTATTGGAGGAGGAAGGTGAGGCTCAGAGATGTCAAGTCATTGGTCCAAGGTCACATCTTCACCTCAGAGGCGGAGGCACAACCAGCGGAGCCCAAGAAAGCTCCTAACGCTCCGCTGTCACTCAGTTTATCCTAAATATTCATGGGAGCTTTCCATAAAGTTCCTTAATATACCCTTGCTTCCCTTGCTCTAAATATTGTTTTAATTTATTTACCATTGAGCAAATGGATGCACTAGGGTAAGCCTCTGAATTTGCCCTCCCTCTGGCATGTGATGCTATCAAAAACCCCTGAGCACATCACCCTTTCAGAATGATAAGCATGGCTCTTGAGGAATCAATGTCCTTCCTTTTACCTTTTACCATTTTTCCTTTTACCAGATGCAAAAGTTCTCTGGCCCATGGGCTTCCCTTTTTGCTTTGGCTGCCAGGAAGCTTGGAGCTACATTTTCTACTAAGGCCCAGTTGCCACGTTAGCCTCCCTGGTTCAGCAAATTCTTTATGACCCTTCCATGAAATTTTTTTTTAAAGATTTTATTCACCTGAGAGAGTGAGAGAGAGCAAGAGAGACAGAGAGCACAAGGGGGGGGGGGCAAAGGGAGAGGGAGAAGCAGACTCCTCACTTGGTGGTTGGGGGGGCAGTGCTGGATCCCAGGACCCTGAGATCACAACCTGAGCTGAAGGCAGATGCTTAACTGGCTGAGCCACCCAGGTGTCTCTTCATGAAATTTTTATTTCTTCTTTTTCCTCAAAGTGTCTTGTTGTTCACGATTTGATTTTACAAAGCAGGATATGATGTGTCCTGAGGGAAAATACAAATGTCTGAATTCAGGGAAGTAAGATCTTAGAAATTTGATCGGGGTGGAAAAATCTGGTCCCTGTAGAGGTCCCTTTTAGGCAACAGCCTCAACTGAGCAGTGGAAACCTGAGCCAGGCAAAGGGGCCCACGGCAACCACCTAGCTGACAGAAAAGGCTCATGAGGAGACCCAACTCGAAAGAGCCATCAGCCCTAACTGACCAGTTACAACCAAGCACAGCTCCCAAGATTACGAAAAAAAATAACAAAAAAACCAATCCCATATATCCCCATACTCCCTTACTTCACCCCGTAACTGTAGCTCTTCAGCACGGTCTCGTGGCAGACAATCTCTCCTTTACTGTCCTGCTGCTGTTCCCTTGCCTATCACCTTGGTTTTGCCTTGGGTGAATCTTTCACCCCTGGTGCTGCCAGTCCCCACCCAACTGGGATGCCCAACAGTCCCTGTCTGTCTTCAACCTAAAGGCATCCAGGGAGCCCATGTCGCAGCAGCTTCACTCAAATGTGCAGTCATTCCCTTGACAAACATTAATTGTGCACCTACTGCATGCTAGGTCCTTTGATGGCATCAGAAATACGGTGATGAATATGACAGACATTGACTTGCTTTCTGCATTGTTCACTTATCGATACATCTGGGAAAGAGTTTCCTATCAACGCATGTCTAACCCATACTTGTAACTATACTTGTAACAGTCTACATTGTATGGGTGCACTGTAACAAATTTAACAACTCCAATTAAGAGACATATATGCTGTTTCTAATGATGTAGCAACAATGATGTAGCAAAAATCCTTATTCATACAGATTTGCACATGTTTGAGTATAATTTGTACGATAAATTCCTAGCAGTGGAGTTGCTGGATCGAAGAATATGTCTCTGCCCAAGTTCCCTCTGAAGAGGCTATTCCAAGTTACACTCCCCATTAGCAATCTACAAAACATTTCCCTGCACTCTTGCCAACTCAGCATATTTTAAACATATTTTTTTTTCATTTTGAATCTCTGGGTGAGAAATGGTATATTGTGTTTCTTTATCTGCTTCTCTGAGTTTTTATGATAAAGAAATTTTCACACATATGACAGCAAACAAAACAGCTCAATGAACACCCATATATCCTTCAATGAAATACAATCATTGGTTAACCCTTGCCATGTTTGTTTAATTTGGAAGGAGGGTTTGAAGTATTTTGAAACAAATTAAAGGCATCATGATACTTCATTCATGAAATGCTTCAGTATTAAGTACTTTATATCTAATATAAGTCATTTTCTTGCCTAAATGCACTTTTCACATTTAAAAAATTAACGATAAGTCCCTGATTATCTAGGTCATATTCCCATTTCTCCAGTTGTACCAGAAATGTCTGCACAGCGAGTTTGAACCAGGATCCATCCACACAGGGACCATGCCATGAATTCTGTTGTTACCTCTCAAGTCTCTTTTATGGAGAATGGTCCTTATTCATTTATATTTTTTGCCCACAATGTTAACTCACGGAGTTTTCCTGTACAATGTTCTGCTTGGGGGTCTAACCATTGCGGCACCTTTTAACTTGTTGTACTCTCCTCTGGGTTTCCTATAAACTAGTACTTAGGTCTAAAGGATAGTCTTGACTCAGGTAGAGCATTTGGGGGCAAGAATTTAATGAACCCTTTGTGGGTGGAGCTGTGTGCTTCATTTTCCCTTGAGTCTGGAGATCCACAATGTCTTGGGGTCCCACTATTAATGATGCCATGTGTGATCTGAGGTGGTGACCACCACTCTCCATGTTAAATGTCCATTTTTCCTCTTCCTACCGGGACCCTATGGATATCCAGTTTCTCATCCACTGATGGTCCTTGGCTGGACCAATTATCCAGGGCTGTAAAATGATTTTCTGATTTTGCCCTTTCAGGTGCATTTATCAGCTGGCATTCTTTGAGTTTCATTTTTTCAACTGTTTCAGATCCATTTTAATTTCTTTCCCAGCAAAGAGTCTATGTTTCTGTGTGGACCTGGGCAGTTATACCCCAATGTGATGAGTGCTGTGCTGGGGTAAAGACAGGGACTGTGGCAGAGCTGGGAAGGGGCATTTGTCTGTCCCACCTGGGTGCTAGACATGCAAGGGAAGGCTCTCAGGAGTTGGTGGCTTTCAGTATGGATTCCTCTGAAGCAGGTCCCAAGAATTCAAGGACAAGCAGTTAATTTGGGAGAAGGCAATTCTGGGAGGCAAGTGGGGGAATAACACAGACAAGAAAGGCAGCCTGGGAAGGTGTACTGTCAGGCAAGTGAGCACCATGGGTGCCTGGGTCTTAATCCCACAGGGAAATTCTGAGGCTGGTGTAAAGCACTTAGAGGAAGAAGAAAGCCAGGGTATTTATACACCAAGTCTTGTCAGTCATTACTGGAAGGCTGCTCCTGATAGGGAGTGCTAATTCCTCAGCATTTCAAGCCTGCCCTGAGGTTGGCAGTGGCTTCCAGTCACTAAAAGGCTCTCAGGCAATAAATGTGGGTGCTGCCCGCTGGGGTGCTGGGGGTCAGCCGGTGTGCACAGAGATGGTAAAAGTAGGGGACAGGTAGGGCACTGTCAGCATCTGCTCAGGGACCTCTAAGCAGAAACTTTAAGAATGAAGAGGAATTAGCCAGATGAAGAGTAGACGGGAAAGGATGCATGCTCCAGGCAGAGGACGGAGCAGGCACAGAGGTGACAGCGAGGGTACGGTATTTCAGGGACCCACTGCTGTTCACCTGGCTGGAGACGGAGGGAGAGATGAGGCTCCATGGTCATGTCAGGCCTGTTAAACCACCTTTAGGAGTTACCACATCATGCTGAGGGCACTGGGGAGTCACTGGAGAGTTTTCATCAGAGGAATAACACCTAGTTTGGGTGCCTGAAGTCTGAAAACGCCTGAAACACATATACTGACATTCCAACCTATTAATTCACCCTGGAGACTAGCTGTTCCTTGCTGGTGATGGAATTTCTCCTGACCTCTGCATGTGAACCAGGGATGGACTCAGCCACCAAAAGCTTGCCTTGAATGTGAACTCAGTACACAGTGAGATGGAGAGCCTCGGGGAACTTCTCACTTGGGCTTTCTACTGGTGGATTATAATACATATGTTATTACAATAACAGCTAGGAGGGTTTCCCATGTGCCAGACACTGTGCTAAGCACTTTTTAGTCATTATCTCAAGTGATGTGATATTGTTACTCTCCTGATAACACGGATAGGGAAACTGATGTTCAGGTGAATGAAGTTATTAGCCCAAAGTCAAGCATTAACACCCAAGTCCACAGAAAATGGAGTTCTAAGTGTCCACACAATAGGGGATTAGATACATCGAGTTTGTCCATACCATACGGACATGGAACAATTTACATCCACTAAATGATTAAGAGTATAATGTAAAGGTTACAGTCAAAAGTAGGTTAAAATTATATGAGCTACTCTAAAAATTCTATTTAGCAAGGGTTACTAGAATACTTAAAATATAAAAAGAAAAAAAAGCAGGTTACCAAAAAAGTATACACCATTCAATTTTTAAACTATGTAAGTTATAGAAGGATAGTCAGCCAAGGCGGTCACACAGTGGGGCGCCTGGGTGGCTCCATCGAGGAAGTGTCCGACTCTTAATTTTGGCTCAGGTCATGATCTCAGGGTCATGAGACTGGGCCCCATGTGGAATCTGCTTGAGATTCTCTCTCTCCCTTTGCCCCTCCTCCCCCGACTTATGCTCTCTCTAAAATAAATAACACGAACTGCCTGACCCCCAGTCACCAACTAGGAAGCAGCTTGGGCTAGAGCTGGGCTTGGGAGCCGGGTCTACTTGACCTGAGCCCTTTTCTCCACATACCACTGCCTCCACAGCAGACCCTGAACAGGCCAAGGCCATGGGTGGGCTGGAGTGGGGGTGGAGGACATCCTTCAGCCTGAAAGGACGACTCAGGACATTTTGCTTCCAAGTTCTGGGCAGGATGAATGGTTCTCCTGGGAGTTAGAAGTTGCCTGAAGAAATCTGCTGTGAATTGCATCTAATCATCTAATTCCATCCAACAGTGATTGCATCTAATGTCTACATCTATTACCTGAGGGCCTGCTGGCTCAGGAAGCCACAGGGACCCCAGAAATGCCGCAAGGGTGTGGTGGGGAGCATGGCAGATTAGGAGAGCACGGGTCCCACTGAACATACAGCTGGCTGCCCCCTGATCCAGCCAATCCCTCCCGGAGCGGACTGTAAGCATGGCTGCTAGCCATTCCAGGTTTTCAAGAACCTGGAGATCCAGATGTTCATATGAAATCTCTCATTTTAAAATGTGTTAAGAAAGAAAAAACCTGGCTGGCACAGAAATAACAAAACATATCTGTGGGTTGGATCTAAGCCCTTGCAGTGTCAGTTTGTAGCCTCTGCACGAGATAGTTTTTGCCACAATCCTAGGGGCAGTATGGTAGTTAACAAAGCACTAGCTGCTGAAAGACAGAAACCACAGGGGTTTTATGCAGATGTTTATTTTTCATTCCCACAAAATCCAATTGGTAATAGGTGTGTGGGGGGAGGGCAGGGGGTTCGCTGTCAACTTTCCCATGTGGCTTCCAAGATCACCCAGGGCATTGCAATCCAGTGGGCACATAATGAAGACAGAGAGCAGAGGACCTTGTGGGAGGTTTTAATGTAGCAGCTCTCCTTACACCCTGTTCAACTGGCCAGAACTCAGTCCTGTGGCCACCTCACCAAAATGCAGAGGAGAGCTGGGGAATGCGGTCTCTGGCCTGTGAATTTCCAACAAGAACTGTCCTGTAGACCAGCTATACAGACCTCTGGGGCAGTTATCCAGCTCTGCCCCAAGCCATTACCGTCCTCTGCATTTTACGGATGAAGAAATGAATCTCAGAGAGCTTTAGTGACCTGTGAGAAGTCTTGCAGTGAAAAGCACTGTCAGATTTTCTGACTCCCATCCAAGGACCTTTCCTCCACCTAAGTGTTTCCCAACCTTGCTGTTTCCTAAGAATCACCCATGGTACTTGTTAAACATACAAGTCCCAGAATGTTTGGGGGAGAGTGTGGTGACCTGTATTTTCATCCAGAACCCCAGAGGATTCTTCTCTCAGACTCTGTACCAGGGGCTGTATCATCTGGGGAGCTTTGTGAAATGCTGATCTCTTGGCCCTAACCCCCAGATTTCTGATCAGTGGGCCTGCCGGGAGGGGTCCTGATGCTGACATTTTATATACTCCCACGTGACTCTAACGTGCAGCCAGGGCTGGGACCCTCTGCTCCCACACCAAATTAGGCTGGTAAGTTGTTCAAACTAAAGCAGCGAGAGAGAGAGAGAGAGAGAGAGAGAGAGAGATCAATAAGTGAGAGTCAGCATTTTAAAAACTCTCCAAGTGAGTCTAATGTGCAGTCTAGGATGAGACCTCAATAAATGGACCAGAAGACTGATGAGTAGGTTTGGGGTAAGCCCAACTTTCCATATTTTTTAAAGCTCCTCCAGGGTGTTCTGATACCACTGCCCTGGGGCTCTGCTACTCAAAGTGGCCTCTGAAGTATCAGCACATCTCTGGGAGTTTATAAGCAGAATCTCGGGTTCTCCCCTAGACCTGCTGAATTAAAATCCCCGGGAGGTAAGCGCCCGCTCTAGGCACACAGGCTCCTTTTTGGAAGGACAGCAGATTAGGTCCTCCAATCAGTGCTGGCTCGTCTTCTCTCCACCACCATCTACCCTCCCGAAGCTTGCAGGAGGTTTTCTAGTGTCACTAGCATAATCTGTCCTCAAAGGTCTGGGCCTCGCTGCCCCCGTGCCGTGACCATCTGTTCATGGACACATTGTTTGGTCTGGGCATGCGCATGGTCTGATGAATCAACAGGGGACTCGCAGGCCCTTTCTTCCCTGGCAGATGCTGGGTACTGTCTTGGGGGCAGACTACGGGATTGGGTGCTTCACCTGAAGATCTAAAGCTCTTTAGAGCTGCAGGTTGGAGAAGAAAGCAGACCTGTTTCGTGAGGTTCTGGGGCCAATCAGAGGAAACTACAGGGAAGAGGGTTGCAGTTCAACATAGGGAAATTTTCAGAGAAGCAGGGGCCAATTCGAGGGTCGTAAGCTTCCTGTCCCCCAAAGAGGACAGAATGGCCTTCATGCAGGGGTACCCAGAGGCAATATCTGGATTGGATGTGAGCTGAGACCTGGGAGGCGGGGAGGCGGGGTCAAGAAGAGCCTGGGGAGGGAGATGATTCAGGGTTCTAATGCGCCCGTCACGCGTGAAGGCAGTTTGCTTAAACACAAATGGCTGTGTGTGTGTGAAATCATTTCCATGTTGGTCTCCACTAGTTTGAAAGCCATGAGGTCAGCGGCTGGGCTGCCTGCAGAGTCCTCAGCACCTGGCACACATACAACAGCATCTGTCCAGTAAATACTTGTTAACGTAAACGCAAATGGCTGAACGTGAGCATTAATCTATTTGTCTCTCATTGGCAACTTTTGAACGCTGTGGGGTAATCTGGCATCCCTTCGTGCCCTTTAAAGCATCTTTGTCAGGTGTTCAAATTGTCCGTTTTTCTGCTTGCTTTCTCATGAAGTGCTAATTCTTTTTCATCCAGCTTGTATCTGCCTGACATTCTTGGCGATGGAAAAACAACTCATAGATCCTAAATGGCCCATGAAGGGGGATGGTCATTAAATCATTCAGGGGCTCTCCTCCGAAAAGCCCATCCACTAATCGAGAGAGTTAGGAATGTCTTATCTGGAAGGATCCCAACGAGATGTCAATGGCAGGGTCTCCAGGTGATGTTCTCCATGATCTAAACTGTGCTTGGTGTGACCTTTTTTCTGTTCTGAACATCTATTACTTTTGAACAAGAAAAACTGGCCTGTAGGCATTGGATTGGTTTTAAACTCTATTTTATTTTATTTTTTTAAAGATTTTTATTTGTTTATTTGACAGAGATCATTAGTAGGCAGAGAGGCAGGCAGAGAGAGAGGGGGGGAAGCAGCCTCCCCGCTGAGCAGAGAGCCTGACCTGGGGCTCGATCCCAGGACCCTGGGATCATGACCTGAGCTGAAGGCAGAGGCTTTAACCCACTGAGCCACCCAGGCACCCCTTAAACTCTATTTTAGATCTCTTATTTTAGCCAGCTTTACCTAGTTGGCAATGTTATTGAG
Source organism: Lutra lutra (assembly GCF_902655055.1). Classification (NCBI taxonomy): domain Eukaryota; kingdom Metazoa; phylum Chordata; class Mammalia; order Carnivora; family Mustelidae; genus Lutra; species Lutra lutra. Next base: position 128,169,810 of record NC_062286.1, on the reverse strand, counting down.
AAAACTGCACAGGGAAAAACAGAGTAAATGCTTCCAATAACTACCTAAAAAGGATGCTAAAACCCAGAGAAATAAAGTGACTTATCTGTCCCAGGATAGATGAAGCAAGAGCAGAACTCAGGCCCTGCCTTGCAGGTGGGTGTTCTTTTTTTTTAATTTTCCTTTTTAAAGATTTTAATTATTTATTTGAGAGAGACAGAACACACGCAGGAGGAGGGGCAGAGGGAGAAGCAGGCTCCCCACTGAGCAGGAAGCCACACTCAGGGATCAGTCCCAGGACCCTGGGATCATCACCTGACCAAAACTCAGAAGCTTCACCAACCGACTGAGCCACCCAGGTGCCCCAGGTGTTCTTTCTTATACATCACTCCCTGTCCTTCCCACTGTGAACTTCTTACTGCTTTCTCTCACTAGGTCAGCAATGCAGGGCTGTCTCAGGCATTCATGGCCTCATAGGTTGGATATTTCATTTCTCGGGCAGGATTTCTGTAGAATCCAGAGTGGAGAGAGCCATCAGACCAGGCAGCCTGCACATATGCCGCTGCTTACTGGAAAACCACAACAGGCTACAGATCAAATGTATAGAACTTCTGGCAGAAGCCTGTCCCTGGCACCAGGGCCACTTTGAAAGTCTGCTGTTGGGTGATCTGCAAAGGCTGCAGGCAAGTCTGTGCCATTTCTGCCACATGGGATATTTTCTTGGGAGCATCCAGGATCGCTGAGAAGTTCTCCATGGACGCTTCCTCCAGTCTGGTTCTGGCTTCTTTGAGCCAAGTACAAGGTGTAGGCCACTTCTCCAGGAGTCCTTGCTATGCTGAGCAGGGTTTAGGACCAGGATCCACTCCTTTCCCATTTGACAGGACCCAGCAGAGGGAATGTGAAAGCTTTCATGCTGCCCCAGAACCTATGCCAGTGGCTTCAGGCTCTGCAGAAGCACCAGGGACCGGGCTCAGCTGTGACAGGTTACAAAATTCACAGGGTGAATGGATCTCAGGTTTCATAGCTGAGAAATGAGCATAAGGATTTTTTGTTTTTCTTTCTTTCTTTTTTTTTTTTTCTGGCATCTGGGCAGATGAGTCCATGGTGGATATTTTGGGTGTCCTAAGGTCAGCTACAGAATACATTTCATTATGGGGCCCTGGTCTGTGATAAAGAGTATCTCTGGACTAAGATGATTCTCGGAGGCTGTTCCTGGGTTTGGGTGTCCCCTGGGAAAAGGTGTTTTGGAAGTGCAGCAGGGAAATTCTGAAGGCCAGAGGATGAGGGACTTTAACCTGAAGCACTGAAAGGTTCTCAAGGGCCACCCTGAGGAGTTCTTTCTACACCTTACCAGGGAAAAGACGAAACAGGCACTTATACAACTAAATCTTAAGAACAGACTGCATAGTCATAATCAAAGAGGTGTTGATTTAAAAAAAAATCTTCAGTGACTTTACAAGAAAATTATAAAAATACTACACATTAATTGTAACAAATTCAAATAACACATAATGTAAGAAGTAAATATAATTCCATTTTCCTAACCAGGTACAATATAAAATAAGATATCATTTTTTAAACTACTAGATAGGCAAGCTTAAAAAAAATGGCCATCTCCAGCACTGGCAAGGGTGTAGGCCAGGGTTTTTGAACCTCAGCACTCCAGACATAATTCTTTCTTTGTGGTGGCGACTCTCCTGTGCTACACTACGACCTTTAGCAGCAACCCTGGCCTCTACCCCCTCACCCCACCCCAACACCAGCAGCATCTCCAGCACTACCTCCTGGGCTGTGTGACAACCAGAGTATCTCCAATCATTGTCAAATGGCTGGGGGGGGGGGGGGTTGCAAAATGACCCTCTGCCAAGAGCCACTGTAGGCAAATGGACACCCCAAACACCACTGGTGGGAGTGGAATCTGGCAGTTTAGCATACTTATCAGATATTAAAATTTGTGTCACAGAGCACCTGAGTGGCTCAGTTAAGCACCTGCCTTGGGCTCAGGCCATGATCTCGGGGTCCCAGGTTTGGGCCCCACATTGTCGGGCTCCCTGCTTAGCAGGGAGGCTGCTTCTCCCTCTTCCTCTGCCCCCCCTCCTGCTCATTCTCTCTTCTCCCAAATAAATACATCTTTAAAAAAGAATTTTGTGTCACAAGGACACAAACATAGAGTTTACGTTTACAGGAGTACAAACTTGTTCAACAAGCACTAATGATAATAATGGATAATGGCACTCATGGTTAATGCAGCACTATTGGTAATATTTAAAAAACTGGTAATAATATAAATAACACTGGTAGGAAATTGGTTAAATATCTCTCTATCTGGCTGCAACATGTCCAGACATACATCTGAATTAGGCCTGATATAGACAGATCTTCAAGACAAAATTGTTATTGGGGGCTTTGCGGGGAGATCCGGGGGGGGCTCAGTCAGTTGGGCATCTGCCTCAGGTCATGATCTCAGGGTCCTGGGATGGAGTCCTATGTCAGGCTCCCTGCCTAGCAGGGAGCTGCCTGTCCCTCTCTCCCTGCTCCTCCCCCATTCTTGCTCTCTCTCTCTAATAAATAATCTTAAACAAAATTGTTATGGGGTAAAAAGCAAGGTGCAAGAGAGTGTAGAGAACGTTTTTGTAAAATGTAAAGAACAAAATTGTATGAGTAAGTGTGGGTGTGTGCATGTGTCTGTGTGTACAAAAATGCCTGCATCAGAATACGTATGGATACATGGTTTTTTAAAAAAGATTTTCTTTATTTATTTGACAGACAGAGATCCCAAGTAGGCAGAGAGTCAGGCAGAGAGAGAGGAGGAAGCAGACTCCCTGCTGAGCAGAGAGCCCGATGCAAGGCTCGATCCCAGGACCCCAAGATCACGACCTGAGCCGAAGGCAGAGGTCCAACCCACTGAGCCACCCGGGCGCCCCTGGATACATGTTTTTAAAGCCTGGAAGAAAGTGCACTAAACCACAAACTGTGGCTATCTTTCTGTAGAGTAGGAGGGAGGGGTACGGGGGAACATCTGGGATTTTCCATCTCTACTTTAAATATTCAGAATCACTTGTATCATTTTATTTTATTTTATTTTATTTTATTTGACAGAGAGATCACAAGCAGGCAGAGAGGCAGGCAGAGAGAGAGGAGGAAGCAGGCTCCCCAAGAGAGCAGAGAGCCCGATGCGGGGCTCGATCCCAGGACTCCAAGATCATGACCTGAGCCGAAGGCAGCGGCTTAACCCACTGAGCCACCCAGGCGCCCCACTTGTATCATTTTATAACAAGGATGTTGCAAAATAATAAAGATAAAAATCAAAAGTAGAAAAGGAAACCAGAAGAAAAAGAGAGGGACCATGGTTGGAGTCCTGCCTGCTCTCACCTAGAGCAAGGAAACCCGGCTCAAAGTCAGCATCAGAGGCCAACCAGACAACCAACCCTATGACTCACCAGCTCAACCACTGGCTTCTCCTCTCTGGGCCTCGTCTGTTAAATGGAGATAAATGTACCTAACTCCCAGGATTGTTTTGAGGCTCAAAGGAATCACATTTGCAAACACAATTCGTAAAATAGAAAACACTTTAAAATGTTTGTTGGTTTTATTTTGGCAAAACAAAACTCCAGCTCTCTTCCTGTGGGGTTAAGAGTATCACTCCTGGGGTCAGTACAAGAGAGAAGACACTGAATGGAAATCCAAACCTGAAATATCATGAGAGATTTGCAGTATGCTGCTATAGGTTGAGAAGGCCACACAGAGTTCAGAAAATGCGTCAGTCCAACTAAGCGAGTACCTTACCTGAGCCAGGTTCCCATCAAACCTTCTACTGGGCTCTGGAACCTGTTCTGTCACCAGGGAGAGGTGCCAAATGCTAATCAGGGAAACAAGAAAACCCAATGGGGTGTATTGCCAGCACCGTGGATTATATTTCTACCCACAGGAAAACGGACTGGGCAGGAAGCCAGTTAGTATGTCCGTCCAGGGCTTAGGGGAGCGCTCACTTAACTTACTGACGTTATACAAAGTAATGTATGCAGAAGCACCCAGGGCAAGGTTCTGCCTCCTACCAGCCCAGTGAAATGTGGTAAAGGCGACCTTGTCAGCAATGGCAGACAAACTCATCTCGCTGCTGGGAGACCGTGGTGCGGTGGCCCGAGTGTTGCTTGATAACCTTGCCTTTACGCAATTTCTCACTTACTGGAAACTTTAAACAGCTCGTCCCTTCTTCAGGTGTAAAATCCTATTCTAAGGAAATCATCAGACATATAGTCAGATGAAGATACAGACACTTACAATTACACACACTCTAATTGTACATATACACATAAATAAGCATTTTAGGCTCAGAGTTATTAGAGAAACATACCTATCCCAACTGTCCAAAAATAGAGGAAAAGTCAACTACAGAAGAAATCATGAATGTATTTAAGTAATCGACTATTATACAGTCATTAAAATCACGTTTTTGAGGAATATTTTGTGACCTAGAAAATGTTTACGATAGTTAATGGAAAGAAGCAGAATATTAATCTGTAAACACACTTTATCAGTAATTAACGTATATGCATTTATAATAAGAACAATAGCAGCTACAACATACTGGATGCTGGGAGCCAGGCAGTGTCTCATCCCATTATTCACGCAACACTCTCCAAGCCCTCTGAGATGGGTACTCGCATTACCCCCACTTCTCAGAGGAGCACGCTGAGGCACAGGGGCTCGGGCAGCACGTCCAGGGCTGCACACCAGGGCGGGCGGGAGGCTTGATTGCTAATAGAGCCAGTCTGGCTCTTAGGCATTCTGTGGCACTGGGACAAAATGCTCGCCATGGTCATTGCCAAGTGCTGGGGCTGAACATATACTTTTCTTCTTGATATTTTCCACATTTTCTATAGAGGTACATTTTTCTTTTGTTAAAAGTAGCTTTTATTACAAAAATAATATAATAACACATCAAAAATACTTCCAAAGTACAAGGGGTATTAAATTATCTGGGATCCAGATGGATGGGAGGTGGCGAGTCAGAGCCGGTTTGATCTGATACCATGGAAAGGGATCAGGAAAGGCCAGAAGACTAGGCTTAGGGGAAAGATAGCCGGTAGATGCTGAACACATCTCATTTCACCAGGTGTTGTGGGACATCCACATGGAGGCAAGCAGAAGGGACAGGGGACACAGAGGTGCGGTGGCGGGGCCAGGGGCCGCAAATCTGGCCATTTTGACATGAAGATTATTGTGAGCTAAAGGCGACAGAGACCCTGCGGGGTCAAGAGAAACTTTTGCCTCTCCCTTAACTCTACAGAAGAATCTAAACCAGGGGTCTCTCCCAGAATGGGAGTTAAGAGCAGAGATAAAGTTTATGTGAGTAACCCATCTGCACGGCAGGACAAACATCTAATTACCAATATTCTCTTTTCTTCCCACCGTGAAGTACATACCTCTCCTCTGCAGTCCCAGGCTCTGACCCTCTTTTCTTTAGTTCAGGATGGCACACAGACCTCATTTTGCCTGTCTGTGTAGATACCCTGCGCGTACACTATTAAATTTGATTTTTTCCTGTTAATCTGTCTCAGGTCAATTTGATTCTTAGTCCAGCGAGAGGGACCCTTAAAAGGGATAAGAAGCCTTGCTCCCCAACCGGGGACATAGGGGCTGAAGATCTAGAAGTCGTGTCAAGAGCAGTTATTGCCAAAACTGTGGAAGACATTTACTGTTTCCACCTGCCTGTTCCCTCTTATCCCTTTCTGTGGGTAATAGCAACCCACATTTCCTTCGGAGAAATGCCCTACCCGTACTCTGTAGTCTGGGTGAGATGGGCGAAGTACCTGGCTCTCTAAAGGAGAGAACATTTCTTGAGGTCAAACCCACACTGCTGTTTTCAGTCATGCATGATTCCTAGGAGGCCCGCGCTGCCCCAGCCATTTAGTGAATGGCCTTTGCTGCTTGGGAGCCATTGCTCAGCTCTGAGTATGAAATTCAATTTTCTTGAGTCCAAAGGGAGATAAGAGTCTTAAAATCTGGCGTTTGGGTGAGGAAAAAAGATTTCCTAGTTTCCTAACTCTCTGTAGATCAAGAACACAAATTGAGGGTGAGAGGATAGAGATCTTCTATCAGCCACAGTGTGGAGATGACACACTGTCAGATTAAAGCTCCCACAGGGCGGGAAGGGACAATGGCGTTCTGGGCCTGCCCAGGAGGAAAAGCAGGACAAGCGTTCGGGTCTGCCCTCCCTAAAGGCCAAATCCCCTGCGAGGGGCTCAGACGCACTTAGGTTTGGAGGAGGCTGGTGCCCCATTCCCTAAGCAGAGCTAAGGGAGAGCACTGGCCTTCCAGGAAGCCTCCCGCTGGCTGGGCTGCAGCACCAAGGTGGCTCCTCAGCTGGAAAAGCAGCCCCAGCTGAGGCGGTGGACAAGGGCAGTTCTCTCCTTCGCCTTCCGCCGCGCGCCAGGTGGGAAAGCCGGAAGTGTACGCCTGCCCCAGGGAGGTGCTGGGCGGACGAGGAAAGGTCAGGAGACAAGCTGAGAGGGCTGTGGTACACGAAGAGCTCACGACTAGAAACACTGGCAATGTTGGTGACTCTGCTCAGGAAGGAAATCGGGCCGGCCCTGTCTTGGCGGCCCCCCCCCCAGAATCCACAATGCCAAGGGATAAGTCTAGAGCGGCCACATGGCAGGAAAGACCAGCAACGGGAAGGGAACACATCTGAACCACAGAGCTTGTCTGCTGCCCACCCCCCCCCCCCCGCCCACTTGGGGTAGAAGTTGGGATGGAAGAAGAGGGAGGGGAGAAAACCCTGAAATACTGAATATTTGGGCAGAACAGTATATGAACTGAAAGAGAGCCCCCCCCGCCCCCGCCACCAAGGCCTGGGAGAATGGAGTCTGAGATCCAGGTGGGAGGAGTGAAACACAGGAAGTTGCACCATTTTGGACCAGAGCAGCAGTGGGTAAAATCTGCTGCTGCTGCTGCTAAGGAGCCAAAGAACTTGACTATTGCCGAGGGGCACAGAAGAATGAAAAATGGGCCTAAATCACTCTGATGACGATGCCCCAGAGAAGCTGCCTGGGAATTCCTGGCAGCTCACAGAGGCTCTGGTCTCCGGTCTGAGAAGGCCTGGTTATTCAGCATTCGTGTTTGTTGAGTGACCTGCCCGATATCTTTTCCAAGAGAGCCACAGATTCTCTCCTCTCAGAGAGAGCATCATCCTGGACGAACACGTGAGATGAGAGGAGTGGGAGGAAAGACCCCTGAGGACCAGCAGCTGGGGGTGGGGGGGCTGAGAGCAGGGCCACAGAAGCCAGAAGGGGACTGGAGTTAAGGAGGAGGTCATGTCCAGTGTCAGTACTCAGAACTCAAGCAACCTAGTACTAAGAGGCCACTGGATTCAGCAACAAGGAAGTTACTTGTGACCTTGGCAGGAAGGGTTTTGGTGGGGATGGAAGTCGGGCTGTAGTGGGCTGAAGAGAGAGAGAGAGAACAAAAGAAGAGATACTGACTATGGTTTTAAGGGTGAGAAAAGGACAGGAGCTTTAGGGGGGATCTGGGTAGAAGGGGACTTTGTCGGTTTGGGTTTTTTCTCATTGTTTTTATGTTTTAAAGGATGCGAAAAGATACCGTATGTGTCTCCATGTATGGAAAAATGGAGTGTTCCCTTGAGAACAGGGGGCAGAATGGGAACCAAAGTGGTGTCAGTGTAGAGACTGGTCTCAGAGAGAAGGCGAGGGAATGGCTATAGAGACGGGCCAAGAGGAAAGGACGCAGAAGACCTCATAGCCAACAGCTTCTGAGGACACAGGTGCCCCTTTCCAGTGAAACCTTTTCTTTTTCCCTCAGGCAGAATTAGACGCTCATGAATGTATAAGCAGAAGATGAAGAAACACGCTGACAAATTATAGCTAAATGTCAATGCTTGAGAGGGAAGGCTGGTTAAGAGACCATGCAGGGCAAGGAAAGAATTCCTGGAGTTAGGCTGAGCCGGGAAACCATAAAATCACAGTTCAAATGTAGAGTAAGTTGAAGACTTATCAAGACTTAACTCAAATTAAAAAACTCAAACCAGCCACTGTGAACTGGAAGATACAGTAAGTGTGAGTCCGTAAAAGCTTAGCTCAACAGCCTTGTAAAGACCCCGAGTCTACATTTTCGGTTGTTGTTTTGCAGAGGTAATACATCATCGGGATCCAACAGTCAGGACATAAGGTGCGGACCATCCCACCCAGCCCCATGTATCTGCCTGTGCCTCGGATACCTCCACGGGGCTGCCCCACAGATCTCTCAGGTTCAGTGAGTGTAAACTCGGCTCCTCATTTAGAGGCATCTCACTAGACAGGCAGGCAGAGCAGTCTTCAGCCAGACTGCCTTGGTTCAAATTCCAGCCGCCCACTTCCTAGCTGTGTGACCTCAGAAAAGTTACAGCGCTTCTCTGTTGGTTTCCTCATTTGGAAAATGAAGATGATCATGGTACTCTCGTGAGACTGTTGAGAGGATCAGACTGAGTTTGCTGATACCCAGCAAGAGCTGTAAGAGTATGAGCTTTTATTATTATCACCCATTTAAATGTTGTTCTCCATCTGTTCGCTGCCAATTGGATTCAGTAGGGTGATATCAGAAATAGGCAACAATACCTAATCAGTGGCTCAAACCAGAAAGCAGATTTTCATTATCCACTTTCGCTCACTGCCCACCCTGTTCACATATAATCTCTCATGGAAGCCTGATGTATTAAACTTTCAATCTGCTACCCTGCTCTCCAGTCCTAGGGCCACCTGCTCTTTCCATTGCTGCCAACTCAGGCCCGGAACACTGCGCCATCCAGTGATTACTAATCATTTTAAAATAAAATGGTCATTTCTCTTCTCTTCCATAGTCCCCACGATTCTGAAAATAAGCCCCCTGACATGGCCTCTAAGATGAAGATGCTTCATGATGGGATTCCTGCTATCACCTGCACTTCAAGCTCCTGATCCCCAAAGCCCCAAACTTACTGGCTTCCTGGATTGCCCTCCCTAGTGAATGGCGCCACCTACTGTCCACTCATTCACTCAGGTCAGACATCTCTCTGACCAGCATGCCCAAGCATGCCCAGGCAAGTCCCGCTAATCTTAGATGCTGTGTCCCCTTAGGTACCTCTCCCCCCTTCAGCCACTGTTCCAGTTCTGGCCTTCATTTACATTAATTCAAATGTCTTCACACTGGCCTTTCTTACATTCCCCTCCTTCCTCATCTACTTTCTAAGAGGCTGCCAGAGTGACAGAAATGGTCCTCGGCATGTCACTATTTTGCTTAAGGGGAAAATGCAAGCTATTTAACACGACTGTCTCCTTGAGTTGGCTTGGGCTCTCTCCAGTCTGATCCTTGTCCTTTCCCACTTCCCAGGTCAATGTCTGACTTTCAAGTTTAGACAGAACCTCCTCCAGGAAGCCTTGTCTGAGACATCCCCCTACACCTCCAGACCGGGTTAGACAACCCTTCTGGGGGCCCACAGGGCACCCTGTACCTCTGCTTATACACAGCATGGGGCAAGCAGCACGTATTCACTTAAGTCTGTAGAAAGAAGAGAAGGAACTGAGGACAAACCAGGCAACCAGACACACACTGCAGTCCCACAGCAGAGACCAGGACGCAGCTCTCTTCCCTCTCCCAGACTTCCAAAAGGACCACACATTTATTCCGCACTACCGCATTGCTTTGATAACAGAAGTATTTCATAACAGGATAATAGTGGAGGATTAAAAATATTTAAAGTTTCTGGCACATGGTGAACTTTCAATGCTTTCACTTGACAAGGAATTACTGAGTGCCAACTCTGTGCCAGGCAAGTGTTCCGGCCTTGGGGATAGGCTGTATTTTCATCAGCTCTAAGACACTGCTATTTTAGACTCCCCATTTATTGAAGGTATCATCAAGAAAAAAAATAAATGCTACCAGGACAAGCTGTCAATTATAAGACACATCCATTTTTCTTCAGAGGGCTAAACTGTGGGAAATATCACCTAGGAGTCAAAGAGGAAAGTACTGATAAACAAGAGACAGTCTCTGTTCTTAGCTCGCTTCTATTCCAGTGAAGGGAGTAACAAATATATATTACCAGGTACTGTAAGTGCTATAATGAAAAATAAAGCCAGTTCAAGGGCCACAGATGAAGGGGCTATCAGGGTAGCCAGGGAAGGCCCCGATGGGGGAACCGGTATGAGCAGAGACTTGAATGAAGAGGGGAGTTGTGGGTAACAACGTTCCAAGCAGAGGGAACATCAAATACAAAAGACCTGAGAGGGAAATGTGCCTGGTAAGTTCAAGAACAGGCAAGTCAAGTGCAACTGGAACACAGTCCCATGCCCTAGGCAGCACAATTCTTCAAGCCCAATGTATTTCCCAGGTGAAAGCAAGTATGCCTGATCTAGTTAGGGCGTGTAAGGGGAAGATGGGTAGAGGCTAAGAAATGTGGCCTAACTCAGTGACCAGGAAGGTGGGTGTAGAGTCAAATGGCTAGATTTGAATCCCAATTCTGCCACTTCCAAGCTATGGACCTTGGATGAGTTATCTGGCTGCTCTGAACCTTAGTTTACTCAGCTGTAAAACGGACAATATAAGAGCAACTACTTTGCAAGTTGGTTACAAAGATTAGATGAGACAGCCCTTGTACATCAAGATACAAATGATCATTATCATCACCATCCTCTACTCCAAAGTTATTTTTAAAACTGTAAAAAAAGGTAAGGAATAATGTACTTGAGCCTTGAAACATTTACTGCAACTATACCAGATTACCAACTGGTAGGATGGCAGCCACATGGTTAGGAAAATAAATTTTTTTGAAGGTTCTGAACTGGCCTTTTCCAAAGTTTTTTTTTTTTTTAATCAAAGTTATCTTCCATGCATATTGATTATATTTGCAGTATAATTTGACGAAATGAGGTCCTCTATTATAAGTTATAAGATACATAGAATAGGAAGCACTGCTAAAGGAATTTTATAGCTACCATAGCTTTCTGATGAAATGACATTACTGTGTGCATTAAGTTAATACCTAGTCAATTTCCTAAATACATAAAGTCTGCACATAAATCAGGGCTTTTTCCAGGGTTGGAAAGACCCTCCCAGTGTTGCTAATACATTAGCAATAATACAATACAATACAATAATAATTTTTGTTCCTTCAGATCACATGTTTTCAGCCTCTCTATCTCATTCTGTCATGAAGTACCACATAGTGAGCCAGGCCTGTCTGTGACGACTTGAAATTTTAGGCCTTAGCAGGTCATGTGAGTTAATGGACTTCGGACATATTCCCCAGAAGTTCCTGCTTTCCAAATACTCCCTGAGTAATGAGCCACATTCACAGAAAGGATCTGACTTTATGATGGAGATAGGCTTACATCAAACACTTAAAAAATTTTTGGTTGTTAGTATTTAATGCCATAATGGAAGGAAATAAGGTAGAATGAAAATTTCACCAAAACTGTATTTAGCAGCTAACCTCCAGGAATTGCTAGGCTTCGGGGATTCGTGACTGATCTATAGTCCTTGTCTTCAAGTATGTGGCAGTTTTACCGGAAGCAGTATTTTCAGCTTAGTAACGCATATTTAGTCTTGATGCAACTCACTCTGCAATTCCAGAGGGAAAAAAATGCAGCCCATTTTCCTCTCTTTTATTCTTTTCTAAGAGATGCTGAGAAATGGGTAGCAGTGGATGGACAGGCTTTTGAGACAGATTAAATCCTGACTCAATCACTTACTAGCATTGGGTGACAGGATAAGGGGAGCTAGATAGTACAAGGGATCTAACCTCTGAGTCCCAAGTATCCTCATCTGTAAAATGTATAAAGTCACAAGAATATTAAATGAGAGAACACACACATTGCTGCTGCGTGGTAGAGGGCAGCCATTATTATTAGCATTATTAGGTTTGATGTTGGAACTTCACAATTAACAGATTTTTTTCATCCCTTGTCAGTTAATGAGCCTCTGGAAGGAACAAGGAGAACTTAAAATGTTTTACCCACAGCCCACTACATGCTTTATGTTTGACATCCTTATACAATGACCTGTCGATTCCGTTCCCAGACAGGCGTCAGGCATCCCAAGGTCTGGCTGTAGTTAAGTTGGATAGACTAAACTATCTCCAGCAGCCTATCTAGTTTGGTGACGATACCTAAATATCAGGGGGTAGGGGTGGGAGGGCCCAGTTTTGGCTCAGGTAACAACCCTCACCCTAGTGTTGGGCCAGAACCAACTCCAGCCAATTCTATTAAGGAAAGCTATCTCTTCCACAAAGCTCCTTGAAATACAAATGTTTAACCCGGGCACGGTGAATGCGGAGAGGCACAGCTACGTCAACAGAATCAGTCCCGGGGACCAGCGAGCGGGGCGGTGGGGGGTGGGGTGGTCATTGCAACTGTTGCCCACATCACCTCTTCTCTGCCCTTCATCTGAGCAACCGTCAGAGTCCTACAAATGGAAAGATGCCTTAAAACCACCTAGTTAGGTGAACTGCCCCATAAACCTTTTTGCAAAATTTAGTGCGTAGGTGCCTTTCTCCGTCGAGTTCTCACTAGCTTTTCCAAGGAGTCCGCGTCTGAAAAAAACGAGATTCGCTGATAAAGTCCACTTCCTCATTTAACAATTGGAGAAACTGAGGCCCAGATACGTAAAAGCAGTCGTCTCAAGTCAGAGGCATTACAGCCATTCCAATTCCAGCCTCACATTGGTGACCCTGGCCGTGCCTGATAATCTCCTCCGCTTCCCTGCAGACCAGGGGACGAGGGCTTGCGTTAGGCGCTCTGGAGATGTTGCAGGCCGTCGAGTTCCTTCGCACCAAGGAGACTCCGGCCAAGAGCTCAGCCGGGTCCCGGTGCCGCGAAGATCCCCCTACCCCGGACTCGGTCCCCGGAATTTCCGTTGCCATGGCGACTCCAGGGCGAGCACCAGACCCAGGGAGGCCTTGGAAAGCGAGGCGACTGGGCGACTGCGAAGAACAGGGCCTACTCACTCACCTGACACAGAGGAAGCGGGCACGCCCCAAACTCCGGTCCCCAGCGAACCCGCGGAGCACCGAGGATTAAGCGAGGAGAATAACAGGAAATGACGTCCATGCACGTGCTTCCGAGAGGGGCGGGTACAGGGCATTTGAGAGGCAAGGCCGGTGCCCCGCGCCTGCGCAGCCACCGCCTGCCGCGCTGCCGAGTCACTGGGGTGGGAGGAGCACGAGCAAGGGGCGGAGCGCGTGGCTGAGTGACGCAGGCTCAGTGCGACTCGGGAGGCGCGGGCTGGCCCCTCCGCGGGTTTGGATCCGGGTCAGTCAGGCGCTGCGATCTGCGAGAGACGATCTGAACTGACGGGACCGGATTCCCGGAGCGCCCAGCTGCGAGGAGGTGAGTCCCTTGACATGACGGGGAGGGGCCGCGGCATCGCGTTTCGGCCTGTGGGCCCGGACTGGCCTCGGGCGGCTTCCCCTGGGCCCGCCCGCCTCTCGTCGCGTCGTCCCCCCCGGCGTTGACTGCCTGGGCCGGGCCGGGCCGGGCCGGGGCCTCTCCGCGCCCCCTCGGCATCCGCGGCCTGGGTCGGCCCAAGCTCCGGTCTCTTTCCCCTTCCCGCGCCCCCGCGCTCCCCACCGCGTCCCGCCCCTCCGCCCGCTCCCGCCCTGCTGTAGCTTCCCCTTTTCGCCTTCCTTGGCCGCCCTTTGCCCCTTCCCGCCCTTTCCCGCTTGTTTCCGAGCCCAAGCCTCGTTGGCTGCCTCTTCGGCTCCGCTCCCGCCTTCTCCTGCATCCCTTGCGCCTCCGCGCGACTCCAGCCTCTCATTCTGGCCGGAGAGCATCCGGCAGAAGCACCTTTCCAGCTGGAGACCCTAGGCGGGCAGAGCGGAGGCCGTAATAAACAGCTCTCCACTCCCCGAGTAACCCCCCCCCCCCCCCCAATTTCTGACCCTTTGCCTTCTCGTTTAATTGCGACCGGTCCAGACTCTGGCGAGGGGACAGCATTAACACCGTGCGTTACCTCTATCCACATCGAGAGCGTAGTGGGTGAGAGAGTGTGTAGGGATGGGAATGTGTTTTGGTCTGGGGGGCCGAAAGTTGCAACCTAGACTTGATTGTGTCTTACGGGGTTGCAGGGCAGGGTTTTCTTGCCCGCACTCCGCGCTTCCTGGGAGGCTGGGAAAGTTTCTAAATCTTTAACATTGTGATGACACGCTTACGCGGGAATCCTTTATTGATCCATCTCAGGTCTTTTCAGGGTCCTGGAAATTTGGATCCAGGTTTGAGGTTAAGAGGTCATGGTTTTAAAACTACAAGATATAAATAAGACTGTGACACATGCTGTTCTTTGAAACTCAGAGAAAACCAGGAATTTGCCCTTTTGATGGAGGAACTTAGAAGAATTTTACTTGTCATTTTTGAAAGGTTGGGAAAATCCGAGGCAAAGTTAAATTGGCCCTTGTGATTTAACTTAAAACAATAGAGAGTAACTTCTAATAGGCCTTCAAACTTTACTCTCTTTGGGAATTGTCCATTCAAGAAGTCATTGCAGTGAAAATGGCAAGAAATGTTTCCATAAATTTAATATTAATGAAAAAGGGCAAACCAGTTACATGTTTCCCAGAGTTAGTTGTACAGTTCTTGATTTGAGTGAATGGGAAGCTAGGAATACAGAGGAGCGTAATAAGCCCGTTGTAATTAATTACAAACATGCTCTGATTTAGCTCTTAAGGTCATGTCTAAGACTCACCTTTGCTCTGGGTTAATATAACAGAGGGAAAAGGTGCATAATCGGAATATTGGAAATCTGAAAATAGTTTAGACAGAACTTCATCCCTAAAGTTTTACAATATAGCCAGTTTTTATTTTGGTCTCTTTTGGTTTTCAAATAATAGATCTTTTGGTGTGTCAACAAGAATGTTAACTAAGTTTGTATAAACACGTAGAGGTCACCTGAAGTGCAATTAAGTTAGGACTGTATAATTAAAAATTACATATCTGGGTGCAAAAGCTTCTTAGCACAGTGTTAGGGCAGGAATGAGATTCCAGTTCTTACAGGAATACGGTTCACAGTGCTAGTATGTGTCAGGTTTATCCTTCTCTCCCTAACATCCAGTCTAGTGCTACAGCACATGGTAGGAATTCTGTAAATATTTGTGGGTGGAATGAATTTCTGCCTGTAGGATTCAGCAGTGTCTGTTTAGATGTGATGTGTACTGATTTCCAGAGAGACCCAGAAAAGGGTTTGTGTGGGGTCTTCAGGAATGGGAAGACTATCTTCAGATGTTTTTAACTCTGTAAGAGCAAATAGTGTGAGCATTTGACTGGCTGGTCATAAAGTAATTGAGGAAAACTGTAAGCCAAACTTCAATTTAGTTCTGCCAGTGGGAACAATTTGTTTATAATTTATAGTAGCACTCTTTAGGTACTGTGGAGCTTCCAAAAATATTAGGATAGGATGTGTTATCTTTGCTTACCTCTTCCCCAGATATATAGGGTATTAGTGGGTATCTGGGAGAGGATCCCCCTCTAAATCCAAAAGCATTAGAAATCAGCAAAATATGGAATTAATAATGTTTCCTCAAGTCGAGGTGCTGGTTAAATTAACCAGCAAGATATATGTGGGGAGTGTGTTTAAATTTTTTGATTTAAGAAGTTGCAGTAAAAGCTAGCTGAATTCTTTGGAGACCGTTTTCAGTGTTTGCCAGAGAGATCTGCCTAAAATACCTTCTTCTACATGTAAGTAAATAAATAAATGAAATGAAATGATTAGTGTTAATTCCTTGCTGCTTTATTCTGCCACTGGTACACTATGATTACATTATATCAAACATATTATGACACCCTGACCTTTGGAATATTAGAGGTCTCACAATACCCTAAAACTCACCTCTGAGAAATGAGCAGATAAGGAATCAGAGAAGTTACAAGGGTCCACAGAGAGGCATTGCTCCTTCTGAGAGTGCCTGGGGGGGGGGGGCGGAAGGGGGGGAAGGGGGTTAGATGGGGTTATAGCAAGTTAGAAATAAGGAAAAGGTAAAGTTAATCCTTGGCTTCAAAACTACCATCTTCTGGTTTTTGTTTTACTTTTTTTCTTTCTGAGGCCCTGTGATGCGTTCATGGATACTTAATATTTGTTCAGATTTGATGTTAACTAATTTATTACCTTAGTGAAAAAAATCAGGAATCTAGATTTCAAAGGGTTTATTGACAGACTTCTCTGCTTCTCTGTGGTGTCTCTTATTGCTCTGATTGGCTCCGTTCCCCTTTTCTTTGTTTAAATATAAAAACCAAGGTGGAAGAATGGAGAAGTTCCATTAATCAAACTGGTTAATTAAGTGGAGATCATTTAAAGGTGTATCTAGAGAAAAATATGTATATTTTTTACTTTCCACCTTTTTCTTTTGGCAAAGTTTTATCTTTTCAAGTTGCATGCATAGTTCATTTATTTTCTATTTTTCCTGTATAATAATTAAAATAATTTGAAGCTAAAAAATGAAGGTATCAACCTTATTGGTAAGAGTGTGGAATAATCAGTAATCATTGAAGCATATTTGTAATCCTGTTTTAACAATGGTAACATCTTGATATCTGAGTATGAATATTTATATGAATATGAATATTGATATGGGTCAGAACTGCTTTAGAGAAATGCTGTCATGTGTCATGAAGTTATACTTAACGGGCATTGTTAGGGTTGGACTACACAAATATTCAGTATCATTTTAAAAGATCAGAATGCTGTAGTTGGGCTTTTTCCTTTTATTTTTGGTGCAAAGTTCATTTTGTCTGTAGGTTTCTGGACCTCTACAACTGGACAGATTTTTACCCCTTGTTAAAAACTGTACTTAAACATAAATTTCAGGTGATCTAGTTTTCAGAGCTGTGTAATAGGATATTGGCATCAAGTATTCGGACAGTTTAAATTCTACCATAATAATTGAGTAGGATACAGAATTGTTGAATCACTATGTTGTACATCTGAAACTAATATAATATGTCAACTGTACTTCAGTAAAAAAATATATTCCAATAAATACATGTTTCTGTATCATTTTATTTGTTTTTTTTTTCTTAAGAAATAAAACCTATAGTCCCCAAATGTCTATACTGAAAATTCCTTTTAGAAATAGCAATTTGCTTTTTTTCTCCCTAACAG
This sequence comes from Lutra lutra, assembly GCF_902655055.1. NCBI lineage: Eukaryota > Metazoa > Chordata > Mammalia > Carnivora > Mustelidae > Lutra > Lutra lutra. Next base: position 128,152,713 of record NC_062286.1, on the reverse strand, counting down.
GTAGTAATGGTATCAGGAATATAGATTTTAACAAAAGGTATACTTTGAACCTACTGTTTTCACTTTGCTCATTTTATTTTATTTTATTTTTTAGTATTAACGGCAACATCCATAGTAGTGTAAAAACTTTCACAATGAAATCTGAAGCCAAGGATGGAGAAGAGGAGAGTCTACAAACTGCTTTCAAGAAATTAAGAGTGGATGCATCAGGGTAATTAAATATGTAATATGTTATTTGGGAATTGTTTACTAGATTATAATAGCCTTTTCCACTGAAGAAGTTCTCATGCTCTCCTAAAATTTCTCATTATTCATAAAAAATGAAAATGTTAATAGTGTGACATTCTACAGAATTTTGCACAGCATTATTTTACTTACAAAAGAAACTCTTAATGTTCACTTTTGAAAAGTGGCGGCTCATTTGTACTCCCATGTTGGGTGTTTTGGTTTCCCTTAGTTTTGAGGAGGGTTCCCCACCTCACTCTTGAATCAGAATTATCAAGCAGTATCCCATCAGGAATTTCCTCATACATCTCTAGGGAATCACAGTGTTTTTCCCTAAAAGTGAATCGGCTCCATAGAAATCCACAGACATTCTTGATTTCATATGCTCTGATTGCTGAGTCTATCACTATGGAAACCTCTATTCATTAGGGTTCTGTCACTGCGATCAATAATCTTGGACCCTTTCGCCAAACTAATTAGAGCACCTGCAGACCAGCTGCTGTCTGAATGTTAATATTTCGCCCATTGCAAAATGTTCTGTGCAAGACTCTTTTCATCTCCATTCTTCACCCCAGGCCAGAAGAAATCTTGAATCTCTGATAGACACAGGAATATTTCTTTTCATGAATGGAAAATAAACCCTGGAAGCTCAGAGTGGAACACTTCACACCAAGTAATAATCACTGAGGTTTATTACCCACTTCTATGCCCTAGACACTAGCTTAAATATCTATACATGTTATTTAATCCTCACCAATTTAGAAGATAGATACAATAGTTATTCCAGTTTACAGATGAGCTGCAGATGAATTAGGTCACTGGCTAAAGGCCACATTGGTGAGAAGTGGTAGAGTCAGGATTTGAACCCAATTTGCCTCCAGAACCTGTGCTCTTAACCATTCCTTTTTATGATACCTTGAAGATACCAGGAAGAGTTGCACACAGTAGTTGGCACATAGTAAACATTAGTTGTTGTTATAGCTGTTTGTTTTTTCTGGTTTTGTTTATTTATTTATTTATGGCCTACCAGGTGAGAAGATTTACACTAATGGGTTTGCACAAGAACAGTTAATGGTGCTCCCATTTGCTTCAAATAAGTAGCTCTTTCCTCCCAGTGGCTTTTCTGATATGGTTATCTTGCCATTTAAATTGATCAGTAATTTTTAAGTCATTTTGGGAAATAAAAACAAAGCAGAGAAATAGATAGTTCCAGATTATGGTCACATCCCGTTGTGATTTCTGGTATAGAAATTTTAATTTTTTTAATGAGGAGAATGCTAGGAATGTGTATACACATACAAATTCCTTAGCATATATAAATACATATGAGTAACTCTTCGTACACGGTATTCTTTCCTGGTGTTTTAGGAAGTTGGAACACAAAATTAAACTATTTCAGTATCCCTAAAAATTTCCTGGAACATTAAAAACAAAAACAACAACAGCACCTTTGAAGATTTTATATCTTACCATATCACCTGTGGTCAGATACTGCAACCTTGTAGTATGTGATCTGTTTGGAGTAAAGTTATAGAAAGGGAAGGGGAGTAGAGGACATTTGAGAAAACCAAATAAGAGAAGAAGGGGTGAGTCATTAACCATGACTAAGCAGAATAAGACTTGTGTAATGTATCATATGGTTCTAGTTGTTTCATATTGTTGCTGATTTATAAATGGGACATCTGAGGTACTGACTCATAAACTAACCAAGCCTTGCCAGGAATTTAATATGATCCTGTTCAACAGGTTTTGATTCCCAATGGTAATTTGTCTTATCAGGATAAATCTCTCTATATTTATGAGAAAACAACATAGTCCTTTTTATCTGATTATAAATACAGTGCTTATTACAGAAAAAGTCACAAAACAAAAAGTAAAAATCTCTACCGTAACTGCTCTTAACAATCTAGGCCATCTGTACTTAACACCATACATTTTTTTGACATAGTTGAGATCATAATACATGTATAGTTGTTTATCTAATGCTGTTTTCTCTTAATGTTATAAGCATTCTCTTGTGTCATTCAAGTTCTTTGTACACTTAATTTTTAATAAACTTCGAATATTCCATTGACTAGATGCATCATCATTTATATAATGTAGTATTTTCTATTTTCTACTGGGCATTTAGGTTATTCCTATTTTTATTTTAAATTAATTTCAGTGAGCATTCTTTTATTTAGGAGGTTAAAGTGTCTTTTCTAAAGGATTGTTACTAATACCACAGCATGTATAGTAGGAGCCTAGTGTGTGTTTGTGCGTATATTGAAAAGATCTGCAAGGATTTATACCAGAATGTTAATGTTGTAAATCTCTGGGTCGTGAGATTATAGACACTCTTTTTTTTCTCTCAAATTTTTTCATCTTCTTTACTGGGAACCATTATTACGTCTGCAATTTTAAGTTGCAAAGATTTAACTTGCAGTAATATTTCAAGTTTTTTAGTTGTCAAAAATATTCCTTTTTAAGTTAGAGGGAGTCTCCTGAAGTTTTTGCTCCTCAGCTTAGTTCTCATGACTCTGATTTGCCCACATAAAATAAGTGGTCACTGTCATTAGGGTTCTCTGTGGACATAAGGCCTTATCTGGCCCAGATAAACAGCCTAAAAGTCTATTTATATCCTGCTGCTGATCATACTTAAGAATTACTCTTTGGCTTATGACTCTGCAACTGTGGGCTTGTAGGGATCCCCTAAATTTGGTTTTGGAGGGAAATTTACTCTGAAAGGTAAGAAATTCTTTGAGAAACCCCAACGACAGAGAAAGGTATTAATGCAAGTTGTGTTTGAGTTGGTGAGAACCATAAATTCTCCTCCTTTCGGTTTTCTGTAAGCTGTAAACTTTGTTGTTTCTTCAGGTCCGTAGCATCTCTGTCTGTCGGAGAAGGCACAAACGTCAGAGCATCCGTCAGAACAGCAGCAGATGATACCAAACCGAAAACCTCATGTGCATCTAAAGACAGTTGGCATGGGTAAGAGCTTCTTGCTCAGATGGTTTTTCTCCCAATACTTTAAATTACTGTAGGACTTCCCTGAGTATCCAGAAAAGAGTATGTTAGATGCAGAGCTCCAAACCCAATGATTAGGGATGAGCCATTCTTCTCAATTGAGAATATGCTGAGACTCGCTGTGTGGTTTGGTTCGTAGTCAGTTTTTATAAGTGTCCTGTGTGTGTTTGAGAAGAATGAGTCTTCTCTAGTCATTCTCGGGTTTCTTTTATGTCCATTAAATCAAGCTTTTAAATGTATTATTTAAATATTTTTTCAATAATTTTTTCTAGTCTATTAATAATTGGGAGAAGTATGTTGAAATCTTCCATATGGGAGTGAATTTGTCTGTTTTCCTCTTAAACATTTTTATTTTATGTATTTTTGAAGCCATTTTGTTAGGTTTATACAGTCTAGGTTCATCCCAGTTTAGAATGTTTTCTTCTGATGAATTGAGATTTTTAATGATGTAAGTGACATTCTTAATTCCTTATAATGGCTACTGTCTTAAAGTCTATTTTTTTCAGAATTAATATATTAGTCCAGTTGTCTTTTTGTTGACATTTGCCTATTATATCATTTTTTATCTTCTATTTTCAACCATTGTGTGTTTTAAAATTTTAGATGTGTCTCATAAATATATAGGGCCCATTTTGTTTTATTCATTCTGACAATCTTTCTAAGTTGAGTTCAGTGCATTTACATTGATTTTGATTATTGATTGATACATGTAGACTTGTTTCTGCCACTCTACGCTGTTTGTTCTACTTCTTTGTGTTTGTTTTTTGTTTTTTTACTCTTCCATCCTTCCCTCTTTGTTCTTCTCCCCTCCTTTTAAAAAGTTGTTTGAAATGGCTTTTTTTTTTTCCCCCCATCACTTTTCCTTCTCCTGGCTTGGAAATTATATGCTGTTTCTATTCTTTTAGTAGTTAGCCTTGGAATTCCACCGTACGTGCTTGTTAACAAAGACAAAAGTTATTCCAGTGACCCTTGAACAACACAGGGGTTAGGGGTGAAAAACAGAAAATCCCTGCGTGTAAGCGGGCCCACGCAGTTTAAACCCTTCTCGTTCAAGTGTCAGCTGTATTTTAACCCTCCGTACAATCTTTTTACTCTGACCTCCTAACTTCCATGTGCAGTAGCCCAATATTTTACTTTTCTCGCTTCTTTTTAATCTCACAAATAGGTTTTATTTTATTATTTAAATAGTGTTTGTTTATCTCATTGTTTCTTTGCTCACCATTATTGCATCTCAGACCTTCCATATTGGATGCCTTGCCTTTCTTTCTTCCTAAAGTACTTTCTTTAGAAATTCCTTTAACAAAGGTCTGTTGTTAATAAATAGGGTCTCTTGTAGAACTCCCCATACAGTGAATTTCAGTGGTGCCCCCTCCTTGTATAACATCATGTTCTCTTGGTAAATATACTTTCATTTATCTGAAAACGTCTTTGTTTCATCCTTGTTCTTGAAAGATAACACCTGATTTGATATGCCTGAAGTCCTAGTTCTAGATTGAGTTATTTTCTCATATCCCTGGAAGATACTCATTGTCTTCTGGCTTCATTATTGATGTTGAAAAGCCTACCTTCAGTCTTACCATTCCTCATTTTGGGAATAATCTGTCTAGTCTCTGGCTGCTTTTAAGATGTTCCAGTTTTGGAGAATCTACAGTCTTGCTACAGTGGTCTAGATGCAGACTGCTCTTTTATTTGTCCTGTTTCACGGTGCTGCCTATATCTGTAGATCTCTTTCATCAGTTCAGAAAATTTCTCAGTCCTTAGCTCTTCAGAAATCACTTGTCCTCCGTGCTCTATAGTTTTTCCTTGGGAAATGCCAGATTTCTTACTCTATCTTACATATTTTTTTAACTTCTTTTGCATTTTTTCCAAGTCAGGGATAGAGGAGGAGGAGGTCAGGGGTAGGCAGACTTTTTTTGTAAAGGGCCAGATAGTAAATATTTTAGGGTTGGAGGCCAAGAGGTGAGATTCAAGGATGTTCTGTAGGTATGGATATAAGCGAGAAAATTTCTGCCCTGCCCCATTTGCCTGATGCACACTGTCCTGGCTGGTGGACACACTTTGTGTTCAGTTGCTTAGTTTCAGGGTGAAATGATGAGCCAGATGGGGTGGGAGGATGGATGACAATACTGGAGTCAGTTTTACCCTGTGCCCTGGTGGCACCCAGATTCCAGCATGCCCTTCTTTCCTCCAGAGAGCCCCGCATAAGCCAGACTCTTGAACTGAGATTCCGCCTCTCAGGTACTGGTGGTTGCTGGCAGCAGAGCCCCAGCATGTAGATGGTACCAGCATGGGACCTCGGCCGTGGTGTGATGCATCTGGCCAGAAAGGCAGGCACAGGGAGTAGAGAACCGGGTGAACGGGGATACCCTGCCTGGTCTCTGGCTCACAGTGCTAGTCCACAGGAGCAGTATCTGGGGGCTGTATGAAAACAGCCAGTTTTGACCCACAGACTACAATTGGCTGAACTCCGTTAGAAATAATTCAGATTTATCTTCCAGTTCAGTATTTCTTTCCTTAGCTCTATTCTCCTGTTTGGCCCAGCCATTTAATTTAATTTCAAACTTTTTTTTTTTTTTTTTTAAGTTCTTTTTGGTTCTGTTTGCAGTTTTGAGTCACTTTCTCTCTTTTTTTTTTCCCTTTGCTCAACTCTTTTATTTATTTAAATATCTTATTAAAAGTGATGTAGAGCGTCTGGTAATTCCCAATATCTGAAAACTTGAGGGAGTCTAAATTTATTTGTCATCTGTTCCCAGTGGTAGAAATGAATCCTAAGTCTCTGCTCTGTGCGGTAACCATGACATCATGACACAGTGGCTGTCTGCGCCGTCAGCCGCACACAGTGGTATAGAAGTTTCTGTGTTCAGAGCACAGAGCAGAACACTTGGCTTTACAGCATCAGGTGCTTGGGGCGGGGGCTTTTCCAGACCCAATGGCTGATGGTTCCCACGCCAAGGGTTGGGACCAGGAAGTGTTCTGCACCCAATGTTTGGCCCAGGAAATGCAATTAAAAACTACCCTTTACCTCTGCTATTTCTGTAGCTTGCTAATAAGGAGATGTTGAAGTTTTTGAGATGCAGACTTAGGCAGCTTGAAAACAGAGATAGGCACATCACTTGGGGGGAAACTTAGGACCTCAGACTCAGGAGAGGAGGTAAATTTCCAGCTATCACAAAGAATCCTTTTAGGAGAGCTGTGTGTCCCAACATCTTTTTGTGCACTGTTTTCCTCTTAGGTCTACAAGGAAGTCTTCACGAGGAGCAGTGAGAACCCAGCGTCGTCGACGTTCTAAGTCTCCTGTCCTTCATCCTCCAAAGTTTATACATTGCAGTACAATAGCTTCTTCTTCCAGCAGCCAGCTCAAGCACAAAAGCCAGACTGACTCCCCTGATAGCAGCAGTGGGCTGGGAATTTCCACCCCTAAAGAGTTCACTGCAGGAGAATGCTCTACTTCTCTCGATACTAATCTCACAGGGGCAGTCGTTGAGCCTTTGAGAACTTCGGTTCCCAGGCTCCCATCAGAGAGTAAGAAGGAAGACTCCTCTGATGCTACCCAAGTCTCCCAAGCAAGTCTCAAGGCCAATGATCTCTCTGACTTTCGATCCGTTTCCAAGCTAAACCAGGGCAAGCCATGTGCATGCATAGGCAAGGAGTGCCAGTGTAAGAGATGGCATGATATGGAAGTGTATTCCTTTTCAGGCCTGCAGAGTGTCCCTCCCTTGGCCCCAGAAAGAAGATCCATGCTTGAGGACTACTCTCAGTCGCTCCACACCAGAACTCTGTCTGGCTCTCCCCGCTCCTGTTCTGAGCAAGCTCGAGTCTATGTGGATGATGTGACCATTGAGGACCTGTCAGGCTACATGGAATATTACTTGTATATTCCCAAGAAAATGTCCCACATGGCAGAAATGATGTACACCTGATAGCAAGAAGCTAAGTCCTATGCTTTAAACCAATGAAGGGTTGTCAGAGAGATTTAGTTAATGGCAGACCTTGCGGCCACGTTATGTGAGAAGACGTCTCCTTCTGCTCACTGTGCTTGCAATAAAAACTTTTCTTGGCATCTCCATTCATCTTCGTTCTTTAAACTTACTCTCTGCATTCTTACATACGCACCGAGGTGAGCAGATCAAAGGAAAATCCCTCTTCTTTAGAAAAGTTTCTGGGAGATGAAGAAACCATAATTACTTGACTGGTAGCGATGGGTATATGGTAAAAGGCTACAAGTAAAGCATTGCATTTTTCAGATCTGTTTAAGATTTGTCAGCCCAGGAAAATGAAACGTTTTGTAATTGGACTAAACATTCGTCATGCTGTAGTTGCCAGCCCAGAATTTTAGAAGTTCTATGACTGATTTAAACTGTCTCTGATTTAACACAAGTTATTGTGTCTTTCAGGGTTCCTTATGTCATTGTTAAGCCAGAGATCTAAGGTTTACATTCATTATGAATAAACTAGCTGGCCTGCCCTGTATTGTTTGAGAGAATCATTAACCGTCACCAAATAAACCCCTGCCGGGACTTGGTACATGAAGGCACGTTATGTGAAGTTTTTCAGGTAAGAAGCAGCGTGGAGCGGCTGCTTCAGTTGGAACGAGGGGGTGTAGTATTTGAAACCAGCGTGCATCTTCTCCATCGATGGCATTTTAACATCTGTGACACGTTTCAGTCACTTGTAATGTAGATCTCATACCTCAGTTTCAAATGTTCCGGATGGATATTATCTCTTTCCACTGCCCTCCTACCCAGCCAACCCAAAACAGAATTTGATACACGCGCTATCTTGTGTTTCTGGTTGGCCATCCAAAAATTCCCTCCAGCCTTCGGTAGAGGAAAAAAAATAAACAAACCTCTCCTCAGTTTCAGCTGGAGGATGAATCCCTGTCTTTTTCAGATGGCTCCAATGTGAATTTTACGCATACCACATAACATATTTTAATTCAGACCATCATCCTAAGCATTCCCATCAAATTCATTGAAAACCTGTCCAGCCATTTTAACATCATGTTAACAGAGAGTTTGTTTAAGTTTTATTTAGGTTACAAAACAAGTTTTATTCTTTACTAAAACATCCCACTGAGTGGAGTTGGTTCATGACAGCAGGTGGGGTTTGGGCTTCACACATAAGGTGATTTGCACTTGGGAGGGGTGGGAAGGGTATTCCGCGGAAAAGCCCTGAACATAGGCTGTGGGAGATCTGTGCTAGTTACTAGTTTGGTGTGGATTTAGTGACATCTGAAGGCTGTGGTTTGAGCAAGGGAGCACAGTGCCTTGCCATCACAGCCCTGGAAGCAGAGATTTCTTAATGCTAGCAGAAGGAATGTTACTGCATAGACCTAAGGCAACCTTTGGTCTCATGACTCATTTACAAATTAAGGATGCCGAAGAGCTTTTGTTTTTGTGGGTCATACTTACAAATATTTACCATATTAGAAATTAAAATTTTAAGAATATGTATTACCTGATTTTAAAATAATGATTTTATTCATGTTAACATTTTTACTTGAATTAACAAAATATTTTAGTGAAAAGAGTGGCGTTGTTTTACAGTTTTGCAAATTTCTTTAATGTTTGCCTTAATAGAAGACAATTAGATCTCATATCTGCTTCTGCATTCAACCTCTTGTGAACATTGTGTCGCGTGACCTCTAGAAAATTCTGTACACTTGTGGGAGATGAGCATGAGAAGGGCAGTTAATGTTAATATCATGACACTAGTTTTGACCTCACAGATGTCCTGAAAGAGTAGACCCCCAGAGCACACTTTAAGAACCACTGATTAGACCATTAGAGTTTCTATTGTAAAGGCACCTACCACCCACGCCCTCATCTCCACAACCAGCGTCTTGCTTCACCTTTTGTACTAGCAAGAGTGGAGTAATTCGGGCTGAGTGTGGTACTTGAATAAAGATGGTCCTCAGTCTTTTAAGTCTTTTTTAGCTTTTGAGTCCTATAGTCTGGTTATTTACTTAATTCTATATGATAACAGAACAGTCATTAGAGAATGAAGGAAGATGCGCCTTCCTTTCAAACAGAAGCTGTCATGAGCAGGGGTGTTAGGACAAAGTTCCAGTGGCTGAGTAACCGCTTGAAGAAATCCGAACTTGGGTGAAAGCTAGCATTCCAGATCCATGAGAATAAGGGTTAAGTATCTACATTTCAGTCAGAATCTCAAAACATGAATCCTGAAGCTAAAACTACTCTGTTCAGACCCAGCTGGCCAACTTTAATATGAGTGTCCCTCACTGGAATGTGCGACTTTTCGTGAGTGTGTTTATTGAATCAGTCTTTCTTGAATGCACCCTGGGAGATGGATTCAGATTGTGGATTGAGAAATTTTACTCTGATGGAAAAGTCGCATCCTGACGTGCCTTTATGAACTATTCACAGAACCTGCATTCATCCATTTAGTCAGCAAATATTCCTGGAGTGCCTGCAGCCATACGAGGTGCTGGGGATAAAACAGCAACAGAATGACATCCTTGTACTCGAGAGGATTCCAAGATCCTAAGGGCTGGGGCTGGGGACGGTGATTCCTTTCTTTGGGTGCTCAGAGAAGCTTCTGTGATGAGGTCAGTGACATTTGAGCTGAGACCCGAAGAAAGGGTAGATATAGTAGATATTTGGGGGCAGAGCATTCCGGACAGATGAAACAGCAAAGAATGTCAACATGGCTTGAAGCAGGTGAGGTCACAGAAGTGTGGGGCAGGGGCAGATCATGGAGGGCCTTGCAGGCCATTTTAAAGGATGTAAGTCCTGAATGAGGTAAGGGGCCATTTGGGGGTTTTGGAGTAGAGGTGAGGCATTATCACACTGGCCTTTCCTGAGAACACTGGCTGTTCTTTGTGAACTGGGGAGCAGGAGAAGGAGAGGCAAGGAGGCAGTTGGGAGGTCACGGCAATGGGTTTTGGTGGCTTGGACACTTGGCAGTGCAGAGGAAGAGATGTATTCTGGAACAATTTCAGAGGTACAGCCGAGGGGATTTGCTGATGGATTGGATACAGGGTATGAGAGAAAAACTGCAGTTAAGGACTGCAAAGGTTTTCAGAAGCTGGAAGTTGGCTGGAGGAGCAGATACGAGAGCAGTTGGGAGTCTGGTTTTGCTCTCACCAAGTGTAAGTTGCTTCTGAGACCCCCTGTGGTGATGTGGTAGACCTATCCTGAAGATCAGTAGGGAGGTTCAGGCTGGAGACATAAATACAGGAGCCACGAGGATAGGGGTCTTACTTAAAGCTCAGACTGGAGATCACATAGGAAGTGAATGTAGGTAAAGACCCAGACAGAGGACCAAGCTCTGGGACATTCCCATGGTAGAGAGGTCAGCGGAATGAAGAGGAACCAGCCAAAGACTAGGTAGGAGCAGCCAGTGAGGTGGGAACAGAATCCAGAGAGCAGTCCCATCGGTCAACTGAAAAAGCGTTTAATTAAGAAGGGACTTGGAAGCTGCCAAATGGTGCAGAGAAGGAAAGGTGAGCACTGGCTGTGAGCAGGCACTGGGCATACAGCGTGAGCCGGAGCGCCAGGCACTTGGTCTGTGTTCTTGCTTTTTTGTGGAATGATGATAATCCTTGCTTCAAACTACTCATAGTTTAGAGAAAGAGCCCACATGTGCAAAGGCATTTAACCCAGCCAGGAAACTTCTCTGAGAGAAGGTGGGGCTTCATCAGCTGAGTCTTCAGTGGGTTTCTATGTGCAGGCCTCTTCTCTCTATTCTGGATTATTGGGGTCATCCCCCCCACCCCCAGGCTCCCTAAGAAGTGATCCACATCTGAGAAATGAGAAAGAAACAGAGGAAGCAAGTGACTGCTCTCTCTGATCAAAGGACAGAACCACAGACAAAGAAAAGACCTGGGAAAAAGCAAGAATGGGATAGCTCTTCAAAAGTGGTTTAGAATTCATTTCAAGTTTAGTAAATTCCCTTCTGCCCAAGGAACTGGGCTTTCCTTAGGAAAAGCTGCTGTAATGCACGGATGGCCCCTAGAGGCCTCCCTTTCCTTGAAATGCACCGCCTCCATGCCGCAGGAGGGGAGAGCTGCTCAAAGCGCAGACCGCAGACCGGGTTGCCTAAGGCCAGCACCAAATTCGGCAAACAATGGACTAAAACTTTTAAGAAATCAAAGCGCCCCTTGACCGATAACTTAGTTTATCAGCTTAAAAAGTGAAAAACCATAGGGCAATGCTGAGTAAACAAGTATTGTGAAGAGTAAGGAGGACTGTGGTGTCGAGGTATTTAGTATTTAGGGGATGATCCTGACTTACCTCTTTGGTGACTATCTTATTAAGCATTCCAATTTGAGGAGCAACTTATCAAGTGAGCATAATATTAATAATAGCTAATATTTATTAGGTGTTTAGTGTGCTCCAAGCCTTTTTACAGTATTAAGTTACCCAACCATATAAGGAAGATACTGTTACCCTGAATACTAATAATCCTTCGAGGTAGGTACTTACACAAAGAATTTGTGGCTTAGGGAAATTAACAATTGGTCCAAGGTCACCCCTTGTGAGGGGCAGAACTGGGATATGAACATATACCTAACTCCACGGCTACCTACCCTGCAGAGCCTATGGCACATGGATTCATGAAGGTATAAATGTTACTAAGAAATGGTTTCTTAATTTGAAAACATACAGTGGGTTTTTTTTTTTAAGATTTTTATTTATTTATTTGACACAGAGAGATCACAAGTAGGCAGAGAGGCAGGCAGAGAGAGAGGAGGAAGCTGAGCAGAGAGCCCGATGTGGGGCTGGATCCCAGGACCCTGGGACCATGACCTGAGCCAAAGGCAGAGGCTTTAACCCACTGAGCCACCCAGGCGCCCCTAAACATACAGTGGTTCTTAACCAGGAATGAATCAGATTTGTCTGAGGGGATTTTGAGAAGAATACAACTGCCCAAGCCTTTTCTGGGAACAATCTATTCATTGGTTTGGGGTGGGGGGTAGGGATCAGCTCTGGAATCTGTTTATGTTTTTAAGTTCAACACCTGAACTTAAATCTTACGAGTACCCACCCTTGGGAGGGAACCACCATAGGGAGCTGCACGGGTGCACAGTGGCTAAATGTATCAGGCGGAACAGCCCAGTAGGACACAACAGCCTCCCAGCCTTCGAAGAGGATTACGGTGATTTGCCTAGCATTTAACTACAAAGAGTATTGACCTTGAACAACTCAAACTATCCAACTTCCACTTTGAGATGTTGCTTTCCTCTTCTCTTGAGAGCAGAGCTGGAAAGAAACGTGTGATTCTCCAGAGACCTTGGTGAGAAGTGGCAAAAGCAGAGCTCTCTGGGGTGGGCAGCGAGGCATTCTCACAAGTGAATTTGTGTAAGCAGTTCAGTCTGTCCGGCTGGCCGGATGGTGAGTTCAAACCTAGACGACGCAGTGTTTATCCAGGGCTACTTTTCTGCCCCTCCACTCGGCAAACAGCCAGCGATAGTGAGCTCAGAGGCTGTGTGTTTCTGCTTCAGGCTGAAACATGGACCCAGAAGGGGCTCTTTAACAGGGAAGGAACCAGGGAGAACTGGGAATCCACTGGGATGAAGGGAGAGAACATTTTCTGTCCATTTCTGAAATGAACAGATCTTCCATAGTGACTTTAAGGAGGCTGAGTCATGGTGGGATTTGTAGTATGTAAGATTAAGTCTGAAGTCAGATAATAATCCATTAGTCCTCAAGTGCCTTCTGCACTTGCTTTTTTAGTGATTTTTATTCTCCCCATATATCTCCATCTCCGCCCCCCCGCCCCAACAGCTTCCTGTTCTTGATGGCTCCTACCTTTCCCAGAATTACTCTATGCTTCTGCGAACCCTGGGCTCAGCTGGGATTTCCAATCATTAGTCCTGGCCACAGCTTCATGTCACAAAGATTTATTTGTCCCTTTGACTGAATTTTGGTGGGAACCTGAGTGCTGGGAATCCACCCAGGCCCTTCCCTACTGACCCTGCCGCAAGAGCTTTCTGAGGTCTGGCCTCACAGGCTCTGAGGACCAAAGAGAAAGAAAACTTGGAAAAGGGATTTTTTTTTTTTTTTTAAATCACGATCCTGGAGTATTGCGTAGACAGCTTCATTCCAAATAACCAGCGACACTGTGTCTCGGAGACAGAAAAGGACAGGCTCCTCGCCCCTCTGAGGAGAGAACCTGGGGAGCATTCAGTGCCTTCTGCGGGCTCTTTCCAGGGTTTTCCCAAGGCTGCGGAGAGGGGTTGGGGGTTGTGCAGGAGCGCTGGACTCAGGTTTTCTCTATCTTCCAGACTCTGTTTCCAGAACCTCACTTCTCTTCCTGAGTTCCCTCCTCTGCTTTCAAAAGCATATGGGAAACCAGGCCCGTGCCTTTCTCTTTAGGTCACCGGATTCCGGATTCCGTTATGGGGCTGGCAGCGAGTATAGCCCCAGGTCCTGTTAGGGCATGTGAGTGGTGGTGGGTGAGATTTGCCAACCTCTACGCTCTGGGGGATTTTAAGTGTTCCAGGACTGGCTGTTCCCCTAGTCCTCCTTTTCCCTTCCCTCCCCTCCCTGACCCCTCTGCTGCTTCCCTGCCTGCAGACTCAGGGGACCCCAAAGGTGGAAGGGAGCTCCTACCCAGGCGGAAGAAGAGCCACCCAGTTGCCCCAGCTGCCTACACTTAGTTCTCCGCTGTCCGTCCTCGCCCCTCCAGCAACTCCCTGGGTCTGAAGCACCAGCCCAATTTGAAACACCCCTCCCGCTTTGAAGGAGGCTGGGCTGGCCAGGGGGTTATTTTGGGAGCAGCTTCTGAGATCCAATGGCCTTGTTAGGGCAACACTGACCTTTCCGTCCCAGGAGGAGGGCAGGATCCAGAGAGGGGCGGGGCAGCGGCAGGGAGATCGACAGCCCCGCACACCCACTGGGTGGAGAAGGGGGCCTGCCCGGCTGCAAGAATTCAGCCTCAGGCTGGGGGCTGTCACCAAGGAGGAATTTCCCTTTTTCAAAACGGACCGGGGACCCCTCCACCCCACCCCTTTCACTGTGCTTCTTAAAGGGATCACACCGTTTTTCTTCTGACTCCAAGGAAGCCAGACTTGGGACGCTCTTTGAAGACTTTGAATCTTTCCCTCCTGCTTCCTTCCCAACTGGCAGCCTTCCTGTGGCTGGTTGAGTCGGGACCTCCCAGGCATGGCACTGACCAGGCGACCCAGTGCTGACTTGGTGCCAGGGCTCATTCAGCCTCTGGTGGCATCTTGCTTCCTCCCTCCTGGGGCGCAGTGGTGAGTTAGGGGCGCCCAGCCCTGAGTGTGCTTGGAGCGTGTCGTTGGCGCCCCCCATCACCCTCTCTCCCCCAAGCTGGAGGACGGTGAGGCTGTCAGGGGCTATGATGAGATGAGTGGGGGCCGCTTTGACTTTGATGATGGCGGGGCATACTGCGGGGGCTGGGAGGGGGGAAAGGCCCACGGACACGGACTGTGCACAGGCCCCAAGGGCCAGGGCGAATACTCGGGCTCCTGGAACTTTGGCTTCGAAGTGGCGGGCGTCTACACCTGGCCCAGTGGGAACACCTTCGAGGGATACTGGAGCCAGGGCAAAAGGCATGGGCTGGGCATAGAGACCAAGGGGCGCTGGCTTTACAAGGGCGAGTGGACACACGGCTTCAAGGGACGCTACGGAACTCGGCAGAGCAGCAGCAGTGGTGCCAAGTACGAAGGCACTTGGAACAATGGCCTGCAGGACGGCTATGGCACCGAGACCTATGCTGATGGAGGTGAGCCCGGCCTGGGGCCAGCAGAGCTAGTAGGAGCCAGACCCGTGAGGAAGACTGGTGGAGGGTGGGAAGAGGGAGGGGCAATGTGACACAGAATCAGAAGAGCCAGGATGTTCTTGCTGTGTGGCGTTGGGCAAGCTGCCCTACCTCTCTCAGCACCCATTTCCTCATTAGTGAAGGTTGGGCCAGTAACAGGGCCATTGAGTAGTATTGGACAAGACCTGCTGTATAACTACACAGCACACATTCAGTAAAACCTAACTACTACCGTTGGCATGGTAGGATTACAATCAGCCATGGAATATATTCTGGCTTGTGCTCTAGAAGAATTTGGGTCTAATCTCAACTTTGCCATGAAAATTATTTTCAAGCCATAGATTATGAAGTATTCATTCATTCACCCATCCATCCACCCACCCACCCATCCATCCATCCATCCATCCACTCATCCATCCATCCATCCATCCATTGTTTTGTTTACAGCCTATTTCTGTCGTACCTCCTATTTGCCAGGTATTATAAAAAGAGTTAGATATAAAAAGGAATAAGATAACAGCCCAAGGTTTCAAACACTGGCTTGTAGATAAACAATTATATACAAGTAGGTAGAGTGCTGTGGTAAAGAAGTTAGATTTGAGGAGGTCAGGGACTGCTTTAGAACAGGTGACATCTGAGCTGGATCTTGTCAGGAAAACTGCTTTAGAGAGCACGTGAGTGGGGAGAGCAATGAGTTAGAAGCTCAAAAGCATGAGCACTCCATTTTCTGTGGCCAAACAGCCATGGGAAGTGGCAGAGAAGATATCATCACCTCATCCCCTGGCTGTGACCTTGCATATATCACTTAGTTGGGCCTCAGTTTCCTGATCCACAAAATGGGCTTTAGAATGTCAGGTGCTGCTCAAAATATGATCATTAGAGAGGGAGTATCAACATCATCTGTCCACCAGTTAAAATGCAAACTCGGGGGCCCCATCTAGACCTGAATCTGAATCTGAATCTCCAAGGGTAGGCCCAGGCATTTGTTTTAACGAGCCCCCCCTGGGAATTTTTATATACGTTAAAGTTTAAGAAGCATTGCTTTACATCAGGCACTTTCCAACTATAGAGAGCCGGCCCAGCTGGCCTGCTGCCCGTTTTTGTACAGCTTATGAGCTGAAAGTGGTTTTACATTTTGAAATATTTGAAAAAAATCAAACGTTGAACTCTACTTTGTGACATGTGGAAATTACACGAAAGTCCCTACATCATCTCCCTTTGGTCCAACGAGCCTGGAATCTTTACTTTTCAGCTGTTTACAGGAAAGCTGGCTGGCTCTGCTTTAAATGGTCATTCAGTTTCCTTCTGGCTCAGGATACTTCTGTGAAGTCTCCTTCACATGCCCCATTGGAAAGAGTTGCTGACACAGATGACTCAAAACTATAGCTACTTAAACAAAAATAGGTTGGCGTCTGTCAGAAGGCATTCACAGTATATTAGATGTGTCACTAGTCTCCCCTCTCTATGACAGAGGGCAGGAAGTGGGCAATCTGGGAGTGGGTTTGGGGTGGAGCAGGAAGGCGCATGAGCTAGCCCAGGGTGGAAGTTATGCTCAAGTCGAGGCCTGTACAGGGGGGCGTCAGGTCCAGGATGCTCCCGACTGGGCTGCCTGCTGGTGGGTGTCTGGTGAGGGCCCACCCTCAAGTGTGGCTGGCTGTAAAGAGGTTGTGTCCCCAGAGTTTCTGTGGGTACAGTGGTAGTGACACAACACTGGCTGGACAGTGCTAGGACAAATTCTGGCTCCACGCTTCCTAATTTGGTGACCTTCAGCCATTTGCCAAACCTCTACAGTTCAGGGCAACTCAATTCCCTGGATGTTTATGCTGGCCACTGCGCTGAGCAGTGGGGACGAGTAGGGAACAGGCCCCAGTTTCTCTGGCTATAACATGGAGAGGATCCTCGAGGGCTGGTTGGGTGTCGGTTATCTATGCAATGTGGTACACAGAATGCCAGATGTCCCTTCCCTCTTTCCTCTCTCCAAACCAAGGTGTGTGTGTTGAAGGCCTGGGTGTGAGTCGTGGAGACACACATTCCTGGGAAACTATGGACTGATTTCCCAATATGTCTTAAAGGGGGGGAACCTATTCATTCACTCATTCGTTCATGCAATCAATATTATGGAGCACCAGCTACGTGTTGGGCACCATCCCATAGCAAATTCCAGGAGCCAGAGCAGGGAGCAAGGAAAATAGAGAAGGAAGAGGATGACTTTTTGGATAGCGTGGTCTGGGAAGCAGGATGGGAGGACTCGGGAGAGCATAACGCCTTCCAGGCAGAGGGAATGGCAGTCACAAAGACCCTGAGGCAGAACTGGACTTGGCGTGTTTGAGGAACAGCAGGAACGCCAGGGTAGCAAGAATAGAGTGGATGAAGGGAACAGCAGGCGGGGCTGACGTTGGAGCTGTGGGTGTGCGCCAGATCACGGAGGCATTGCAGAGCCCTGGGTTTGATTCTGGGTGTGCGCGGGAGCTCTTCAGGCCCGCTTAACTGAAGACCTGCTCCTCTGGTTTGTCAGAAGCCCAGACTCTTCTTCCGAATGAGACAGTCCCACATCCAGGGGCCCTGGAAACCTCACGGATCTCTCTCTCAAGCCACACACGAGGTGCAACTCTCCAAAATTAGATGTGGCCACTGCTTTGGAAAATCTCTTTAATCAACCTGTCATCGGTTCCCTAAGGGTTTGTTAAGGACCTGCCCTTCGCTCCAGCCGGAGCAGAGCTGAAGAGAACGCAGACAATTAAGATCCAGGATTAGAAGCAGCTGGGAGTCGGGGAGCTCTGCGTTATTACCTTGGCCTATCCCATGATTTCATACCATGAAGCCTCAGTTTCATCACCAATAAAATGGGCTTATGCTAATCCCTCCTAAGATTTCTTGTGGGGAAAATGGGTACACGATAAATTGTAGTTGCTATAATTAGTATTAACTCTCATTAATTCGCTCCACTAATATGTACTAACATGTGATTATCATGAAGCTGGCGGTATCGTGCTGGGAGGGAGGAGTGTAGAAATGAACAGAATGGAAATGGTCCCTATCTTCCATAGAATCTACAAGAAATCATGCTATAGGGTGTCGGGTGCTAGGCAGGAAAGTGGGGACTAAGGGAGGCAGAGGCAGGCAACTAACCAGACTGAGGCATTCAGGGAGTCTTCCTGGAGTAAGTGGCAAGCCGGACTCTGAAGTAAGGAGTGAGGCAGGTGGCAGGGGTCGAGGATGAGTGTTCCAGGTTGAGGGAACAGAGTACACGAAAGCCAGGAGGTCGAGAACTTGCTGCCAGCCAGGAGATAAAGCTGAAGCTTGCATCTTATCCCTAGTGTTAGGAGGTACTGATCAGAGGGACCAAATGTCCCATTTCCTGCGGTCCCCACCTTACCTTGTAGTCACAGGAAACAGCAGTGTTCCAAACTGGAAGCACTAATAGGAGGTAACTCCAGTTCAGGGCGTCATGAGCGGCATTTTTAAAAATGAAAGAACAGAACAGAAAAAGCAGAGCATTTCACAGCGCATAAGAAAGTATTGTTTCCTGAAACATCTGTTCAGCTGAAGATACACGTACACATACAATGTGTGTAGAAAGGCTTCTGTGTTTACACGCAGCATGTATTTCTTACTGCAGGTCATGGTCAAAAAAGTTTGAAAATCACGGCTCTAAAGTGACTTGATGTGCAGCTTCGTCGAAGCTGCTGCCCCTCCCCCCTCCACAGCCTCGCCCTCTCCTCCACGCCTGTCGCCTGTCATGTCAGCTGGAGGTTGAGGAAGTTGTCCAGCTCTTCCCTGAGGAGGGGAAGGTGGCAAGACAGCGAGCTCCTGCTCCCAAACCCAGCTATAAGCCTCCTGGCACCCCTCCCCCGCCTACAAGCCCTCTTCCTGCCCTGGCCATATAGAGCAAAACCAAAAATAGCTGCTGGCTTAATGCCCCAAAGCAAGCATTCACCCAGGCCTTAAGTAGTAATGCTCCTTTGGCCGCCTAGCTGTTCCCACCCCAGAGACCCACAGACTCCAGGACTAGAAGGGCCACTGGTAATCTTTGCTTTCCGAGGTCCTTGACCTGGAGCCCCGGCCTTGGCCTCAGAGGCCCATCAGTGTGCAGGCCATATGTGGGCCTATGGGCAGGGATTGCCTGTGTTTTTCCTCAGATAGCCTTCAGATTCTCGAAGTAATCTGCTAAGTTCCAGAAGCACTCAGCTAGTTGGCAGTCCTTTCCCCCAAATGTGCAGTGGAAAAACCAGGCCCAAGGGTGCCCAGGTGGCTCAGTCGGTTAAGCATCTGACTCTGGATTTCCACTCAGGTCATAATCTCGGGGGGGTCGTGAGATCAAGCCCAGAGTCAGGTTTCATGCTGGGCACGGAGCCTGCTTAAGACTCCCTCTCTCCCTCTCCCTGTGCCCACCCTCTGCTCTCTCACTCACTCTCAAAAACAAAACAGAACAAGCGCAAGGTTGACTTTGCTTGTAAAGCCAGTAATAATAATAGTTAATTTTTGGTTACTTATGTGCAAGTGCTTACTATGTGCAGGTGCTGCTCTTGGCATGGAACATGTGTTACTTAAACCTTCACAACAACCTTATGGGGAAGTTCTGTTATTACCCCCATCTTACAGAAAAGGCAAAGGAGACGAAGAGTTTATGTACTGTGTTCTCTCTCACAGTCCTCTAACTAGTAAGAAGCAGTGATAGAATTTGGTAATAAGGGATAAGAATAAGGTAATAAGGAATAAGACTTGGTAATAAGGGATAATTAAATAGTTCATAGTATATGGGGCGCCTGGGTGGCTGGTTAAGCTTGGACTCTTGGTTTCAGCTCAGGCCATGATCTCATGATTGTGGGTTCCAGCTCTGCTTTGGGCTCTGTGCTCAGTACAGAGTCTGCGTTAAATTCCCTCTCCCTCATCGTCCCATTCACTCTGTCCCTCTTTCTCAAATAAATATATAAAAATCTTTTTTAAAAAAGTTCCTAGTATAAATAGCTATTTTAACAAGCGATAAACCACTATACAAAATAAGACCGGCTGCGTAGTTTGGGAGACCCAGTACAAAATGAATGCAGGCCCCCCTCCTCAAAACCATGAAGAATTTCGAGGTAATGACGACAGAGCATTAAACCAAGTGCAGGGCCTTCTGAGCGCAGAGCCCTGAGCAATGACACAGGAAGACACTTCTGAGGAGGGCGCGGACAGTGATCACAACTACGTCTGCCGCTTACCATGTTTTTACACCAGGCTCTGTGCTTTGAATCCTACACTCAGCTATTCAGTAACTCTCTTTGACTACACTTAGTGGTGTTCAAATCTTGGCATTTGCAACCCACTATGAATCAGGTACTTCACATTGTAATTCTGTACATACATATGCAAAAATGCAAAACTGAAATAAATCATCACAAAATAATAGTTCCCTTCCTCTATGCAATCCTTGCTATTTTTTTTCTTTTATCCTATCTTGTTGAGAAAATTAAATGATTCCCTGATAGAGTAGCACTTAGAGCTTGACGTGTGGTTAGTGCTTTTATTAATATGACACACTGAAAAGATGATATTTTTATGTTTAACTATGACAATTGGGTCAAAAAACCCAAGCTTCTGCTCTCTGGATCCAATTTTCTTTCTCTTGCCCAAAGCTGATGACAGAAGCTCATTTTAAGATTTTTTTTTTTTTTTGACAGACGGAGATCATAAGTAGGCAGAGAAGCAGGCAGAGAGAGAGGAGGAAGCAGACTCCCTGCTGAGCAGAGAGCCCGCCACAGGGCTGGATCCCAGAACCCTGGGATCATGACCTGAGCCGAAGGCAGAGGCTTTAACCCACTGAGCCATCCAGGCACCCCCGTAAGCTCATTTTAACCCAACTGACAGTGAACATGGGAGCAAAGTGAATTTGCCAGGACAGGGACATGAGCAATACCTAGTGTCATATCATCTGGGCCTGGGGAATGTGTTCCTTGAAGCAACTTCATTCATTCATTCATCCATTCACTCATTCACTCATTCATTCTCCAAAGGAATATCTTTTCTGTTGATCTGTTTGTCTGCCTTTATGCCAATATCACACTACCCTTGTTATCACAGCTTTATAGTAAATTTTAAAATCAGAGTAAATCTTCCAACTTGGCTTTTCTTGTTTAAGACTGGGTTCTTCTACATCATTTCCATTTCCATTTCCATAAACATTATAAAATCAGCTTACTGATTTCTACTAAAAAGCCTAATGGGAATTTGATTAATAATTCATTAGACCTGGGGTTCCTGGGTGGCTCAGTGGGTTCAAGCCTCTGCCTTCAGCTCAGGTCGTGATCCCAGGGTCCTGGGATTGAGCCCCGAATCGGTCTCTCTGCTCAGCAGGGAGCCTGCTTCCCTTCCTCTCTGCCTACTTGTGATCTCTCTCTCTGTGTCAAATAAATAAATAAAATCTTTGAAAAAAATTCATTAGACCCATTTATCAATTTGCAGAGATCAGACAACTTCATGGCAATGAGCCTTCCAATTCATGGACATGGTATATATCCCTATTTATTTAGGTCTTTAATTTCACTTAGCAATCCTTTGGAGTTTTCAGTGTTTTGCACATTTTTTGTTGTTGTTGTTGGTGGTGGTGAATAAAATTCACAAGTTTTAAAAATGATATTGTAAATGGGATTTTTAAATTTCATTTTTCCAATTGTTCATTGCTGGGTTATAAAAACGCAATTATTTTTGTACATCAACTTTGAATCCTTTTACACTGCCGAATTAATTGCTTAGGGTTAGTGGGATTTTTTTGTTCTTCTTTGGACTTAAAAGGAACATCTTTTAATTTACAATTTCCTGATTGCTATTAAAAATCAAGTGTGGCAGTCCTGATAGTCAGATAGGAGTAAAAACGGCATGTGGTACTTGGCACTCACGGCTTACAGTAGCCACATCCGGGTTCCAATTCCAGCTGTGCCACTTCTTAATTCTATGAATGTGGGCACACACGTAACCTCTCTGAGCTCCTGTTTCATTTTTTCCATCAGAGATGTCAAAATCTCTAAAATACGGTTGAAACAATGAAATGAGATAATACATAAAAAGCACTTAGCATAGTGCCTGGCACCTAGAAAGTCCCGAAACTATTCTCCTTTCTGCATTTACTTCACAGTCTAAAGGGTGAACTAATTCAGGAGGGCCTGAACCATAGCTGTTTTGGGGAGACTGTTTAAGCACAGAAACTAGGTTTTGACTTTGGAGCAGTTAACAAGCTAAGACTTTGATTCGATTAGTTCTGCCTTGAGTCCTGCCAGTGTAGATGGAACTCATGCCAGGCATGATTCCATTTCGAATGAAGAATCAGCATAATTTAACCTCATCTTGAAAATCTCATGTCCCAGTTCACAGCCAGGGGGCCAGTGTGACAGCTGGCTGAGTTGCTGTCCTGGTAGCCTCTCAGTTTTATCCGGGACCCCAGGGGAGGAGAGTGGACCCTCAGCAAGACAGGAAAGTGGACGCAATTAGTCTTTCTTCTCTGCAGACTTGCCTTCTGTGTTGCATGGGTCCAACTGGCCGAATCTCTGCACACACACTCCTGTCCAAGGCCAGGCCCTTGGGATTCATCAAGCGCGCTTGTTTCCAGACTGCTAATTCTGAGTCCCCAGCAGCTGTTCCCTGGGCCAGCTCTTGCTGCCACACCCTTGTGAGAAATGTTGAGTCTCATTTTCTGAGGGCCCTGGTTGAGGCTGGGGTGCAGTCTGAGCAGGACAGAGTTGTTTCCTGCCATAGACCAGAGGGCTGTCCTTGTCCCCTCCTATGCCTTCTGAAGTCAGAGCCCCAGAGTAGGTGGACAGTTAGGTCTGGTCACAGGTAAAGCATCCAGGACCTTTACTCATTGCTCTAAAACAGAGTTGGTTGACCCAGACCACCTGGCAAAATCCACAGAATGATCCAGGGGCTGTGGGAACTCCAGAACCCACTTCCCTCCAGGCAAGTAGAGAGCACCCTGTGCCTAGAGGTATTCAAGCATATGTGGCCAACTGTCATATGGACTGTGTGGAGTCAGGGGCACACACTGAGGTCTGAGAGCTGCACACAGCCTGCAAGAAATGGCTCCATTTGGCATGCACAATGGTTTTATTACTTTTATCTTTTTAAGATTTATTCATTTATTTTAGAGAGAGTGAGTGAGCATGAGCATGGGGGAGGGGCTGAGGGAGAGTAAGAGACAGAACCCTCATGCAGACTCCCCGCTGAGCAGACAGCCTGACCAGGGGCTCAATCCCAGGACCCTGAGATCATGACCTGAGCCAAAGTCAAGAGTCAGACACTCAACTGACTGAGCCACCCAGGCACCCCTGAAACTTTTATTTTTAAATTTTAAATTTGACTCCTTTATGGATACCATCTTAACAAAGTGATCAAATTTCACATCGTTGATGACAGGACAACCTTACAATATAGGCCCTTGATGGGAGGCAGGGAGAAGGGCACAGCCCCACCACACTCTATCCCAGCTGGGAAGGTGTGGGCAGCGGGCGGTGTATGCAGTTTCTCGGGCCATTGTCAGACTCTGGCTTTTCCTCTGAGAATAATAAGGCCTATAAAAGTGACATGATCTAATGGATAAAGAAGATGTGGTATATATATATATATACAATGGAATACTATGCAGCCATCGAAAGAAATGAAATCTTGCCATTTGCGAAGACGTGGATGGAACTAGAGGGTATTATGCTGAGCGAAATAAGTCAATCGGAGAAAGACAATAATCATTTGATCTCCCTGATATGAGGAAGTGGAGATGCAATGTGGGGGGTTTGGGGGGGTAGGAAAAGAATAAATGGAACAAGATGGGATCAGGAGGGAGACAAACCATAAGAGACTCTTAAATTCACAAAACAAACTAAGGGTTGTGGGGGAATGGGGGTTGGGAGAGGGGGGTGGGGTTATGGACACTGGGGAGGGTATGTGCTATGGTGAGTGCTATGAAGTGTGTAAACCTGGTGATTCACAGACCTGTACCCCTGGAGCTAATAATACATTATATGTTAACAAAAAAAAAGTGACATGATCTGACCTTGTTTAAAGGGATTCCCTTGGCTACTGTGTTGAGAGACTGGGGGAGAGTTGATGGTGCAGAAAGGGGAGGAGCAGAGAAATGAATTAGTGAGTTTATTGCAATGTTACAGGTGAGCATACAAGTCTGGAGTGCCACCCTGCAGCAGTGGCGGTAGAGAGAAGGAGGTAAAAACCGGGTCTGTTTTGAAGGTAGAGTCGTTAGATTTTGCTGATAGACCAGACAGGGGGAGTGAAAGAAAGAGGAGTCTAGGCTTTGGCCTAAGCCATGGAAGGATAGCATTGCCCTGACCTGAGATGGGCCAAGTGTTTGAAGAGAGAAGGTCAGGAGCTTGGTGTTCGACGTTATGGGCGAGAGAATGCCTGTTGCACATGCCATGTGGGCATGAGGGTTGTGGGTAGGCCTGAGCATGGAAAGGGGTTCTAAATGACCAGTGTAGGGTCCTTTGAACCTAGACTCTCCTTGATTTCTTTTGCCTCCTCTACACCCAGTTATTTCTGGTTTCCAAGGCCCTTAGGTTTATTGAGCTGACTCAGAGCCTGGCAAAGGGACTTCCACCCAGGCTACAGGTCCCCAGGGCTGGCGGTACCCAGGTGATTTGCTTGATGAATCCCCTGCTTATCATGTGAGCTGTGGGGTGTCATCTGAGGTAGCAGCCTCTGGATGTGGGGGTGGTGGAGCCCTGCAGGCTACGGGGACTTATCATATACCTGCTGTAACCTGACCCTGCTCCCAGAAGCTGGTCACAAGCACTGCTAGCTCCTCTGCTTTGGGTTAGCGATCCTGGGAAATCAGGGACAGTGGAGCTTTGATAGGTGGCCACATTCAGGAGCCCTGGGAAGGGCCTTTGGTGCACCCTGCAGGCAAGCCAGAGAGCAAGGCATTGCGAGTCAGCATCATGATTGATTAGCAATGTCTGTTGTGGTCACAGGGTGGGTAAGAAATGGTCCGTATGACAGTTTACTTACTGCCTTGAACTAGATGCTCTTGGAGGGCCACTCCACCTGTGACCTTCTTGGGATTGAAATAGTCTCACTTACCCCCCGAGTTGCGGTTGTCTATGAAGTGTTACACATTTGCAGATATCAGGAGGGGACATGACAGTCTGTATTACACACGGGGTGCTGGTACCAGCTGCTACCAGCTCATAAGAGCCCATCCCTAAAATTTTCAGAAATGTTGCAAGCTAGCTGTTCAATTGTGGCCTGACTAGCCACTGTGGGCATATTTACATGATGGAACTTGGCTAGCACTACAAATTAGGGTTGTTTGTTTATTTTTCCAAAGAGCTTTTCTACTAGCATACCACTGAACATTGTGCTAATATGAAATGCCCATTTTTTCCTTCTTGTCCAGATGGAGGGTGTCCAACCATCCTGCTTTGCCTGGAAACTGTCCTGGTTTTAGTACTGAAAGTCCTATGTCTTGGAGAGAACCTTTCAGTCTAAGGCAAACTGGGATGACTGGTCACCTTGCAGTGCTTTCCCACGAAGCGAAGGGAGCCGGCATTTGTTGAGAATCTGAGATCTCTGCTAGAGAACCCATGTAAACCCTCTAGCAATCCTGTGAAGTAAACTTGCTGTGCATACTTTACTGACTAGAGATAGACTCAAAGAGAATGTGCTCAAGGCCATGAACCTGTACACTCAGCTGACAGTATCTGCTGAATGCCTTCTATGTGTCAGTCATTGCATTGAGTGCTGGCAATGCTTTGGTGACTATGGCAGCCTTGGCCCCTGCCTTTAGAAGCTTGTGCTCTAACAACAGAAACCAGCATTGGACAGCTAGTTAATTACAAGTGGGATAAGCAATTTGAAGGGAAAGTAGAAGACTGTATGGGGGTAACAGGAACTTGATCTGGTCTAGTAATCACAGAAGGCTTCCTTGAGGAAGTGGTGTTGAGGCTAAGATCTGAAGGATGGACAGGGCATAGCTAGGTAACAGGAACCACACTGTGCCTGGCAAAAGGAACTAATACAAAGGCTGTTTGGTTCAAGAAAAGGCAGGAGCACAGAGACTGAGAAAGAGTGAAGTCAGTGAGGCTGGAAGGTTGGCAGGGCCTGGATCTTGAGGGCTTTGTGGGTCACAGGGCAGAGTTTGACTTCATCCTTATGGTAGGTGCTGCTGGACACCTCAGATACCACTCCAGAGCAGTGTCCTCCTTCTCCTGCCTGCTGCCAGGAACGCTGGTTGCTGATGGCTCGTAGTGGGGGCACTGTCGTCTGTCAAAAAGAGTTGCCCCCCTCTGTCGGCAATGCATAGCTAATGAGTGCTTCATACAGGAGTTCAAAGACCCAGCCTCCTTGCACAACCCTGAAGGAACATAGCGGCTCCAGAGCTCCCCAACGGGATCAGCAGAAGCCTTGGTTTCAATAGTTCAACTTCTGCTCTGGAATCCTGCTTCCCGATCGTTCATTCCAAGAGCATTCCCCCCAAATCATTCACATACAATCTTCACTTGAGGACCCACGGCAATCCTCGAGGCACTCAGAAGCCACTGCAGGGTTTTAGACGGTGTCACCTGGTCAGATCTACATCTTATTAAGGAAATGACTCTGCCAGCAGCAAAGGGTAGACTGAAGCATCAGGGGAAGTGAGAGACCAGGGAAGACACAGCTGTGGTAAATCAGGGAAAACTGGTGCAGCCTGGACCAGATGGATGAGGAGGAGATAAAGGGAAGCAGGGGAAATGAAAGCAAAATTCAGAGTTGGGCCCGTGTGTTTCCAAAGCCCAGACCATTTCCATTATTCTGTTGTCCACAAAGACATGTCAGGCCTGGCTTGCTTTCTCAGCGACCCTGGGTCCATGGTCTTTATCAAGATGGGGTAGAGCCAAGCTGGGGTGGGTGCCCTATTCTCAGGAGCATCTCCAGAGTTATCTGTGACATATGGGGCTAGCATTCACCACCATGTACATTGGTTTACCTGGTCCAATTCTGGTGAGCCTGGACAAGAGCCACTGACCCCTGGACTCTCTGGTGCTCAATCCCCTACCTGCCATTCTCCATCAAACCCTGTCTGAAATCTGATGACACTTCCATGGTCCTGTCCCAAGATCTTGTCCTAATATCTGACCCTGTGTGAGAGAACTTAGAAAAGGGCTGGATATGACTATTAGAAAGAATAGATGAGATGGAGATAAGATAGCTATCATAGGAGGTGAGAAGTAACAAATGTCTCAAGCAATGAGAGTATGGAGGAAGGAAGATAGCCCAGGAGGGTTTCCTAAAGGAGGTGGCTTTGAAGCTGCACTTTGGTGGATTTGGGAAGACAAAACTGGGAAGGTGAATTGGGACCAGGTCATGGAGACACTGGGCTGTCAGGTCAGGACTTCCAGACGCAGCAGGGACCCCCTGGAGAGGAGCTAGTCATGATTCTGCTCTCTCCATCTCTGTCCAGTCCTCTAGTGACACTGATGTTCAGACTTCAGACAATCTTCTAGAAGTAGGTAGGTGTCCCTGGCCAGAGAGGGTGGTGTTCTTAGTGTCCATTCTGTATTCAGAGGCAGAATCCCTGATCTGGTCCACATGTCTCTTCTCTGTTTCAAACTGGACTCTGGATCTCCTAGACTTCCCTTGGGTTTCTGAAATGGTTGGCTTCCTTAGAAGGTTTGGTGAGAACTTTCAAACCTTTCAAACCAAGTCATTTAAATTCTTGGTTTCAAGTGTTCCAACTATGAATTAGGATGATGATATCTATACTTGTTACGATTTTTTTTTCCTGCAAGTAATAGAAAACCCCAAGTGAACTAAACAAGCACTTTCTATAGAAATATAATGTGGGCTACATAGGCAGTTTAAACTTTGCTAGTGAAATTAGTTTTAATAATATATTTTATTTAACCCATTACCCAAAATATTATCATCTCTATGTGTAATCAATATATAGTTATTAGCAAGATATTTTACATTTTTTTCGGGTACTAATTCTTTATAGTCTGGTGCTCAATAACCACATTTGTCTAGTGGCTACCATATTGGACAGCATAGACTAAAGCAATAAGGATATTTATGATTTCATATAAAGAAGAATCCAGAGGCAGAGCAGTCTCAGGACTGGTTGACTTGGAGGCTCAACAATGTCAACAAGGGCCCAGGTTCCTGCTACATTTTCTCTGCAATCCACAGTGTCAGCTCTGTTCTCAGTAGCTCCCCTCATGGTACCGAGTCGGCTACCACAGCTCCAGGGGTCACCTCCACAGGTGGCAATGGCCAGCAGCAGAAAACTATGTTTCTGCGTGTTTCTCTCTCTAAGA
The DNA here is from genome assembly GCF_902655055.1 of Lutra lutra. NCBI lineage: Eukaryota > Metazoa > Chordata > Mammalia > Carnivora > Mustelidae > Lutra > Lutra lutra. Next base: position 128,124,457 of record NC_062286.1, on the reverse strand, counting down.
ACTAGGAGCTCTTTTCTGCTTCCCCTCTGGTCTCAGTGCTGGATTCCATCAAATGCTCACGTTGAATGCAATCACTGGCAAGATGGGTAGACAGCAAGTCTGGCTGAGAGCAGTTGGGATCTACTCCTGCATAGGGAGTCTTTCTCTGAGCCCCAGGGAGGAGAGCTGGGCCCCAGGACAGAATGAGGTTCCATCAGCAAAGGAACGGTCTCCAGTTGGGTAACCACCAGGACCTGCACAACACCCGCCAGGCACAGCAGGTTTCGGGTTTGACCGAAGGAACGGAGCCCGCTGGTTAACTGGAGGTCAGCGGAGAGGTTTTACAGCTCTTACCCAAGCTGCATATCAGAACCATCAGAGGCGCTTTATAAAAACTCAGTGTCCACATCAATTAAGTCATACTCTCTGGCCAGGAAGGTGGATCTTGTGCTATAGATGGGGCTTCCAGAAGCTACTCTGGCATGTGGTTTAGAGGGTGTGGAGGCAGATCTCAGTGATGAACAGACTTCCCAAATTCTCTTCCTCCCAAGGACAGACGCTATAAGGCCTCCTGAGTCAGAGAAGGGGCCAAGTCAGCCGAGCCTGGGCATCCCAGGGCAGAGGCCTGCTTTCCGACAAACAAGCAGACCAAGGCGGAAAATCAAAGCTTGTCTCCTTCTCTCCCTCTGAGCTCTTCTGTCCTCCCCGGCTTCTTTTCATCTCTCCAGTTAATCCTTTCTGGGCCAGCTTTTCTGAGCAAAGATTCTGGCCTGGCAAAATGCTACCCTTTTTGAATGCTTACTATGGGCAGTGTCCTCACATATGGTTCACTTAGTCTGTGGCCGACCAGAACTCCCCCACCAGCCAAGGCACTCTGTGCCACTGCTGCGGCTGCCTCACATTCATTTCTGGTGATTAAATCTTGTCCCTCCAGCACTTGACTCCAAGTCCCTTGAGGGCAGAGGTCATGTCTATATTTTTACCACCGTGTCCCCAGCTTCTAACATCAAGAATGCAGGATCCACAGCAAATACTGAATTCAAATAAATGAATGAACAATATTCGGAAGTAGGTATCATTACCTCCATTTTAAGAAGGACCAAAGGAGGCTCAGTAGGCTTAAATGGTTCAGGCGTGTTCCAGAACTATTTGGTCTCAGAGTGAAGGTTAAAACACAGGTTATTCTATACTAAACTACAGGGAGAAGGTGATATTCAGGTTTTATTAAATTTAGGGGCCTGGTATGAGGGACAGAACTGTATTTACCAAGGTCATGGCCTTCTCCCAACTTTTGCACGCACCCCAATAATTCCCGGGGTTTGGGCTGCGAATACTAGACCTGAACACATTGGCAGTTGCTGCCAGTCACTACTGAACAATGTACCACATGCTGAGTCATGAGGGAAAAAAGAAAGTGTGGTTCCTGTCCCTGGAACAACGGGAGGGTGTCACTGAGAAGAAGATACAGATTCATCAGATATTTACTGTGGGATTCTTTGGGCCTGGGAACTGGGCTAGATGCTGGAGTCATAGCAGGAGTAAGCTGGACATGGCTCCCTCCCTCTTGGAAGTCAAAGTCCGGTGGGAAAGGCTTATGGTGAAGAGATGATCTTAGTAATTATTTAACTGCAATTGGGAGAAGTGAGAAGAAGTATAGGGCGACATGACATCATGTAGTAGTACTCAGCGGGTAGGGCTCAAGAAATCCTCCCAGATGAAGTCACATTTAAGCCGAAACTTGAAATATCAATAGAAGTTGGCTAAGAGGGGCCCCTGGGTGGCTCAGTGGGTTAAAGCCTCTGCCTTCAGCTCAGGTCATGATCCCAGGGTCCTGGGATCGAGTCCCACATCGGGCTCTCTGCTCAGCAGGGAGCCTGCTTCCTCCTCTCTCTGCCTGCCTCTCTGCCTACTTGTGATCTCTGTCTGTCAAATAAATAAATAAAATCTTAAAAAAAAAAAAAAGAAGTTGGCTAAGGGAAGAGAGGAGAAGATTCTGAGAAGGGGTGGGGGAGTATGTGCAAAAGTCCTGAGGTAGAAAGGCAAGTGTGATTGGAGAGCTGTTCAAAATGAGTCAGGAGAGGTGGTCAGGGGCAGCCACACCAGGCCTTGTGGCCTGCTGAGAATCTTGCCCCTTCCCCTGAAGGCAGTGGGAAGTCCCATTGTGCCTATAAGGCCAAGTGAGGGGGCCAGCCCAGAAGATATCAGGAGGCACTTCCTTCCACACAAAGCTCCTCTCAGCCAGATGGCTGTGGGCAAGGTCCTCCTGCTCCCTCTCTTCGGATGTGGATGCATTCTTCCTGTCCCCAGGGAGAGCTGCCCTGTCTTAGAGAGTCAGGCTGGGGATGGCCCCAGCACTTGGCTTTTCCCCCTTCCCAGGGCCCCATCACTCCCAGCCTCCCCTGGGTGTCTGTGCCTCTTGCCACTTGCTTGTAAGTTTCCTAATATAGCCTGGCTGTTTCCTCCTCAACTGGTAGCCAAGAGCCGCCCTCCTGTTGCAATCTCGATTTTTCTTAGGCTTAAAGGGACCATGTCAGCCCATCTCATGCCAACTTTAAACTAAAGGTAGATTGGCTGATTTAATTTCACAAACTTGTCCAACCCAGAGATTAGATGTTCTACCATCTTCTCTGCACTATTCTTGTTCACTTTTCCCTTTCATAGATCTTTTTTTCCTTCTTTCTTCTGAGCACAGTGGAAGGAGCACAGCTAAACACGATGTGAGTTTTGGTATATTGACTAGCTGTGCTGCCTTGGGTGAGTCGTAGAGGAACAATTAAATACCTCTCTAGGAGCGAGCCATGCAAATTTCTGGAGGAAGAACATTCCAGGCTGAGGGTGTGGAAAACAGACCACGGCTAGTGTGTGGGGGGAACAGCAAGGAGGCCTTTGTGGCTACGGTGGAGTGAGGGAAAGGGAAAAGAGGGGAAGTGAGGACAGAGGAGTGATGGGGGATGAGATCAGTAGGGTCTGTGGGTCACTAAGGACTTCAGCTTTTCCTCCGAATGAGAAGAGGCAGAGCAGTGTCATGATGGTGACTTTATTACATTTGAACAGAGTCCCCATGATAGGCGTGTTAGGAATGGATAGAGAAGCACAGGGTGGAAACAGACCAGCGTGGCCACCATCATGAAAATCCCGGTGAGAGACAAGGGTGGCTTGGGCTACCATCTAGTAGCAGCGGGGGTAGTGAGAACTGGCTGGATTTCAGACGCACTGGGAAAGGAGAGTTGACAGGATTTTCCGACGGGTATTTGCAGAATACTGTGCTGGGGTGTTGGTGATATTTTTTTTCTCCTTAAAAGTTAATTAACTAATCATTTAATCAAGGTATATCATTTAATCATTTAGTCAAGGTATAGTTTCCATGCAATAAAATGCATGTCAAGTGTACAGTCTTGACAAATGTATTTACCTGTGTAACCACCAGCACCATCAAGGTAGAGAACATTTCTACCAATTCAGAAAGTTCCCGTATGTCCCTTTGCAAGTGGATCCCTCCTGCCCGCAGCCCCGGTAACCACAGATCTGCTTTCTGTCATTCTGCATCATCAGCTTTTTTTCCAGGCTTTGATGTAATCGGAATCACACAGTCTGTATTCTTTCGTCTCTGGTTTACTCACTTAGCGTGTTTTCGAGAACCATGCCCTATAACCAGTAGTCTGTTCCTTTATACGGCTGACCGGTACTCTACTGTGAGCCTGACAACCCGTCCATCCATTTAGCAATTTACCAGCTGATGGACATTTGGGTTGTTTTCACTTGTTGTTGTCATTGTCTCCTTTTTAATCTTCTCCCTGAACCCTAAAAAGTGGGTATTATTTTTCCATTTTCCAGATAAGCAAATTGAGAATCAGGAGAATTAATGAGGTTCTCCAGATTAGATGATGTGTGAGATCAGTTTATCTCAGGCTTCTCATCTCTATCTGTCCTTCTGCCTCCCATACAATGTGACCACACGGGAATGAGCTTGGAAATGGGAACACATTAGTCTTCCATCTATCCATCTCCCAATTGGATCATCCCCTACATCATGCTCTCATTTCTCTATTCTCTGCACCTGCCACTCACGTCCATTTGAATTGGTTTCATACCCAGTTCTGCTCCTTCCTTACTGGGTGACTTTGGGCAAGTCACATAACCTCTCTGAACCAGTCCACCTGTGTTGGAGATCATATTTATATCTACCTCTGAGATCATGCCCAGTGATAGCTTCCTTCTCTGTCTCTCTCCACTTCTCTTTGGCCCTTTTACGGTTCATATTCTATGGTCTTGGTTTCTCACAGCAGTCATTGAAGGGAATTCTGCCGTCCCTCTCACTGATGGCTGCTCCTGCCTGCTATACAGAGAGGCTGCAAGACCTGGGGACCTTCCCCAACAAATTAAACTAGATTTTCTGGTGGTGAGGCCTGGAAATTGATTTTTTTAAAGATTTTATTTATTTGACAGAGAGAGAGAGAGAGATCACAGTAGGCAGAGAGGCAGGCAGAGAGAGAGGGGGAAGCAGGCTCCCTGCTGAGTGGAGAGCCTGATGTGGGGCTCGATCCCAGGACCCTGAGATCGTGATCTGAGCCAAAGGCAGAGGCTTAACCCACTAAGCCACCCAGGCGCCCCCGGAAATTGATTTTTTTTAAGAGCTTCTGAAGAGCCAGGATAGAGAACTGTGGACTCAGAGCGTGAGCTTTGGGCATCAGACAGACTTGGGTTTGGATTCTGCTTCCTTGGTCAAGTCACTTAACCTTTCAGATCACCATCTTCCTCTTCTGTAAATAAGTATCATCACAGAACCCACCTTTCAATGAGCCCTAGGCACTATACGTGACTCTTAATGGGGTCTCTTCATGAAGAAGGGTCTGGGGGAGGGACAGGACTGGAGGCCTGATCTGGAACAGCCTGTGCTGGGAGGGACTAGGCAGAATTGATTCACGTGGACACACTGTCCTCCACCTGCAAAGTCACGGTGCCCAATTCCTAGAAGGCCAGCATCTCAAAGTTAGGCCAAACTTTAGAGAGCTTCATATCCAATACAGTCATTGACAGGGCAATTAAGGCCTTAAGAAGGGAAGATAGTTGCCCAGGGTCACACAATGAGATGCAGTTTCCAGACAAGTTCAGCCAATCAATCAGCAAATATTTATGGGGCACCCCTATGTGCCAGGCCCTATTCAAACTATTGGGGCTGCATGAGAAACCAAAACAGGAAAGATCCCTGCCCTCATGGAGCTTCTATTCTAGTGCGTAGAGAAAAGCAATAAATATAATAATTAATTCATAGGATATATTAGAAAAGGATACATACTATAGAAAACAGAAGTAGATTGGGGATACCTGGGTGCTTGTGGAAGTGCAAGCAGATCTGGAGGAAAAGAGTTCCAAGAGGGGGAACAGCCAGTGCAAAGGCTGGGAAGCACTCCTGTTGGGCTGAGCTTAGGAATCCCTTTCCTGGCTCATCATTTCAATTCCCTACCCACCCTGGGCATTTGCTGGGAAGAAGGCCACTTGGGTTTTTTGGTTAACCAGGGTAAAGTAGGAGATTGTGTTTAAAACAAAGGCTCTGAATTTCCTCCCTTAACTCAGTGAACATTATGGCAGGCACTATTCTACATGCTGAAGGCATGAAGACAAAGGCAGGGACCTGGCTTTCAGCGGAATACTTACATAGACTCTTTCCCAGGAGCTCATGTGCTCACGCTAATGGACACACAAGGCCTCTACTGGGGATATCTCCTTGTACACACCACTATCCTACACACACCCATGGTCTCACACAGTCTCAGCTTCCCTAATGCCCACAACCTCATACACTCAGCCCCAAGTGCTTCATATTACTCTGTGCTTTAACACTGAGACAGCCTTGCACACCCAGGACCTTCCACACACCCACAATGTTGCCTCTAGGAACCTGGGCACTTACCCCACTGTGTACACACTGCATTGCACACTCTGATCTCATATAGTCAAAAGATACTGACATGCATGTCCTTAAAGTCTTCTATACATATGACCTTGCACAGATACACACTTTCTCATGCTTTCCAACAGAGTCCCATGCTCTCCAGCATTCACACTACTCTGCGAATTCACTGTCTTCTCCTTTCATGAGCTTGAACATGCACGTCACCTTGCACAATAGGATCACCATGCACATGCATTTAACCTCACATACCAACAGATGTGTCTGCTCACACAACCCCATCCTCTTTGAATTTCTAATGGTTTTGCACCCTCACTCAACTTTGCCTTTCCTTATACACTCAAGACCTCAAATACTCTCATGACCTTGTTACATCCAATTATGTCACACTTATGTGATCTCAGTCACCCTCTGTGCACACACAGCCTTGCACACTCATGATTCAGCATGTTCCACTGCTTTGCACACTCCCACAGAGGCAAATATTGCCACTACCCCACAAACTGCCTTGCCCACTCACTCTTTTGCATGTTCAGTCTCTCTTGTGTGTTTCAAAATCTGTGTGCTCATTCCAATTCACACTCGCTGAACCTCAGCTGCTTGGACAACTTCACACTTTGAAACTGACTCACCCGTGCTGTGAATTGTGTTATGACTGATGATTCACAGACCTGTACCCCTGAAGCAAATAATACATGATGTGTTAATAAAAAAAATAATAAAACTGACTCACCCTATTTCGCATACCTGTGACCTTGCTGTGTTTCTACCGACAGAAATATTCCCTCCATTGTGCAAACTGCTTCTGGCCACCCACTCGTGTCCTCAAACACCTGTTTAACGGCATGCACTCTGGGATCTCAGCTGCTCACACAGCTTCACACACTGATGTGACCTCACTCTGTCCCATGCAGCGTGACCCTGTCGTGGGGCCACCGTGGGAAATAGTCACACCATCGCGCAAACTCCTGGCCGTCCACTTGTGTCCTCACACCCTCGTTTAACTGCATGCACGCCACGGTCTGGCCCGCTCACACCTCTTCACACACCGCCGTGACTCACACAGCCTCCCTCTGCCTCGACCCCTGTGCCCCTGTGCGTTGCCACCACCCGGGGTATCCACAGCCCCGCGTGATGGCCTTCCGGCTTGCGCACCTACGTCCTCACACGCTCCGCGACGCCCCGGCCATCCCCACCCGCGCCTCGCCAGCCCTCCCCGCTCTGAGCTCCTTGCCCCGGCCCCGCCGCTCCGCTGCAGCCCCGCGCCCACCGGGCCCGCGAGCCGCCCACTGACGCGCCCTCTCCTCGCCCGCAGGGACCTACCAGGGCCAGTTCACCAACGGCATGCGCCACGGCTACGGCGTGCGCCAGAGCGTGCCCTACGGGATGGCCGTGGTGGTGCGCTCGCCGCTGCGCACGTCGCTCTCGTCCCTGCGCAGCGAGCACAGCAACGGCACGGTGGCCCCGGACTCGCCCTCCTCGCCGGCCCCCGACGGCCCCACGCCGCCCCCGGCCGCCATCCCGCGCGGCGGCTTCGCGCTCAGCCTGCTGGCCAACGCCGAGGCGGCGCGGGCGCCCAAGGGCGGCGGCTTCTTCCAGCGGGGCGCGCTGCTGGGCCGCCTGAGGCGCGCCGAGTCGCGCACGTCGCTGGGCAGCCAGCGCAGCCGCGTCAGCTTCCTCAAGAGCGACCTCAGCTCGGGCGCCAGCGACGCCGCGTCCACCGCCAGCCTGGGCGAGGGCGCCGAGGGCGCGGAAGGCGCCGACGAGGCCGCGCCCTTCGAGGCCGACATCGACGCCACCACCACCGAGACCTACATGGGCGAGTGGAAGAACGACAAGCGCTCGGGCTTCGGCGTGAGCGAGCGCTCCAGCGGCCTCCGCTACGAGGGCGAGTGGCTGGACAACCTGCGCCACGGCTACGGCTGCACCACGCTGCCCGACGGCCACCGCGAGGAGGGCAAGTACCGCCACAACGTGCTGGTCAAGGGCACCAAGCGCCGCGTGCTGCCGCTCAAGAGCAACAAGGTCCGCCAGAAGGTGGAGCACAGCGTGGAGGGCGCCCAGCGCGCCGCCGCCATCGCGCGCCAGAAGGCCGAGATCGCCGCCTCCAGGTAGGCCCCGGGCTGGGCGCAGGCGGGGTGGGCCTTGCTGGGGAAGGGGTTCCGGGCCGGGCGACCCGGGAGGCCCAAGCTCCAAGCCTCTTCTGCTTCTTTGACCATCAGGGGTACCTCGTGACTTTTAGAGAGTCAACTGGAGGCTCTTCTATTCCCGCTGTCGGTCCGTCCGTCGATCCATCCATCCACTCGCCCAACTATCCATCCATCCATCCACTTAACCTCTCCTTCCCACCCATTCACCCAACCGTCCACTCACTTACCCCTTCCATTCATCCAGGCTAACAGGCTCCTGAACAACCATTTCTTCATCCCACCTACCCACTCCACTTTCTGTTTACCCATTCAGCCGCCAGACACCCATCCAGGCACCCAGTCATCTGTTCCTTCACCCAGCCCCTCCTTCACCTAACTTCTCCACTAACCTCCTGAATAACCCCTCCATAAGGACAACGACCCCTCACTCAGCCTCTCTGACATCTCTCTGGACAGCTACCCATGCACCCAGCCACATCCTCGTCCACCCCCATCCACTCATCCACCGTTCCCCCCTTCCACCCACCCAGCCTTCCAGTTACCCAGCTATCCACCCAACCACCTGGACACCCGTCCAGACAACCATTCAGCCACCTACCCATCCCCTTGTTCACTGACCACCCACATTCATTCTACTTCTTCCATCCACCCCGTCATCCATCTTAACATCCGTTCATGCATTCATTCGCCTAACCACCTCCATTCGCCCAGTCTCCTCCATTTAAACCCAGTCACTCCCATCACCCAACCATGCTTCCATCAACCGAAACAACATCCACTCTCACCCACCTACCCTCTCTTGCAGGCACCCATCTATCATCCAGCCAGCCAGCCATCTCTAGAGCCCAACCATAACTTCCGTTCAACAGTCCATCTCTCTTCCACTCACTCAGCTACAGTCACTCAACTACCTACTAGCCCTGAGTCCACTTACCTTCCTAACCATTCAGCACCCACGCTTTCATCCATATTCAGACCCCTCCATGTCTTCTCAGTGTACTTCAGAAAAAGTCTTGGGCACCTGGGTGGCTCAGTTGGTTAAGCAATTGCCTTCAGCTCATGTCATGATCCTGGAGTCCCAGGATCGAATCCTGCATCGGGCTCCCTGCTCAGCAGGGAGTCTGTTTCTCCCTCTGACCCTCTCCCCTCTCATGTTCTCTCTCTCTCAAGTAAATAAATAAAATCTTAAAAAAAAAAGAAAAAGTCTTAATATTGTCTGCAAAATGTATAGTTCTTGCTGTGTATGTGGCACTGTTTGAGTAGTTTACAAATATTGAGTCATTTAATCTCCTTATGGTACCTTATAAGTTCTGGTTTTATTTCCATTTTACACATGGGTTAAATGAGGCTTAGAGAGATACAGTGACTTGTCCCAAATCACCCAGGTAGTGAATGGCCCTTCCTAATCTGGTTCCTACACTCCTATTCAGCCTCTTTTTCTACCACTCTTGCCCTGGACCTGGATTTTATTCTCTGAGCTAGTCATGCTGGACTTGCATCATCCCTCTTTAGTTCCTTCTGCCAGAGAGTTTTGTTCCTGCTGGTTCCCCGCCTGGACTGCTCTTCCTCCCCCTTATTGCCCATTTAATTCCTACTCCTCCTCAGAGCTCAGGTCCAGCCTGACTTCCTCGGGGAGCTGATGGAGCCCAGCCCCCTGTTAGAGGCTGACCTCACTCGACTGCATGGACGTTTTCTTTTCTTTTCTTTTCTTTTTTTTTTAATATTTTATTTATTTATTTGACACAGAGAGAGAGATCACAAGTAGGCAGAGAGAGCTGAGCAGGCTCCCTGCTGAGCAGAGAGCCCGGCGCAGGGCTCGATCCAGGACTCTGGGATCATGACCTGAGCTGAAGGCAGAGGCTTTAACCCACTGAGCCACCCAGGCGCACCTACTGCAAGGATGTTTTCTTACAATGTCTCACATTTGCAACTTTATGTTCCTTATGTGATTTGTTTTTAACCTGCCATTTATAAAGGGCTCTCTATGTGCCACTGTCCTGAGGCCTTTACATAAATGAACTCACTTAATCTTTACAACATCTCAAAAAAGGTAGGTACTGTTACTCTTCCCCTCCTGCAGATGTGGAGTGAGCTGCAGGGAGGGTGGCGGGTGTGGTGGGACAGTGGTGAAAAGCACTCGTATGTCCTGGTGCCCATAGCAATCCTGCTGGAGGCTCTAAGTGGCCTGGGCTGGAGGCTGTGGCACTGTGGTCTTCCGAATAGAACAGACATAGGACCAAGTCTTGGTTCTGTCGTTGTTAGCTCAGAGACCTGGGCGCATGAGTTTGCCTGTCGGAGCTTCAGTTTGCCCAACCGTGGCGCCACCGTTTCTTAGTTATACGTTCTTGGCCAAATCAGTTTTCGTCTTCAACCTCAATTATGTAATCTATAAAAATAGGGTTAGTCTGGGGGTTAAGAAAGGCAGCGCAGGTCCCGTGGTTTACAGTCCTGTCGTGGGGTGAGTTTATGGGGCAACATTTGTGGGGAAGGGAAGGAAGCTGGGCTGGACAGAGGGAGATGCTGGGCTATAGTGCATTCTCCACAAAGGCCTCTGTGAACCACAAGGGGTGTGCCGCAGTGGAAATGACCTTCAGAGTTATCCCTAGTTGAGGAGAGGGTGCTGGGTCTTTACACCCTCTGCCGTGGCTGCAGCTACCCTCCAGAAAGGGGAGTGACCTGGGGCTGGAGGGTTCTCTTCAGCCAAGCCCCACCCCTGGGCAGGGCTGACAGCCGGTGCCCCTCTGAGTGGCTAGGGGAGGAGGAGAGGAGAAATAAGTCCTCCCATTTGAAGAGGAAACTGGGGGACACATCACGGTACCCATCACAGTGCTGGACACCTAGCAAAGTAAGTATTACCTAGTCATCGTCGTCGTTCAGTGAATTCATTATACAGATGTGGAAACTGAGGCCCGGAGAAGGAATGTAATATGTCCTGAGACCACCTGGTAAGCCAGCGGGAGAACCAATGCTCCAGGTCCTAAATTTCTGATTCTGAAGCTTGAACCAGCACATCTTGCTATCTCTGAACTTGGTACACTTTAAATTGCTGTGAATGTGTGTGCAGATAGTATCATTAAGCTGGAAAGAAGGTATTTTAAAATTTTAAGAAAATTACCCCTACTCTCAGCCCAGTTCCCCGTAGCATTAAGTTCTTACATTGCCATAAGACATTGGTCACAGCCAATACTGGTACATTGCTGTTAATTTAACTCCAGACTTCGTCTGAGTTGCACTAGTTTTCCCTCTACTGCACATTTCCTGTTCCAGATTCCCTCTGGTATCCACATTGCACGCAGTGATCCTGTCTCTTTAGTCTTCTCTGCTCTGGGTCAGTTTTTCAGCCTTCCCTTGTTTTTCGTGACCTTGAGTTTTGAGAATTACTGGCTGGGCATTTTTGTAGAACATCCCTCAGTTTGTCTGACGTTACACTGAGGTTATAGGCTTGGGGGAAGAAGACCACAGGAGGCAAGATGCCCTTAACATATCGTATCAGGGACACGTGGTCTCAACGTGACTCCTCACGGATGACGTTAACCTTGAACACCTGGTGTCTGCCATGTGTCTATGCTGTAAAGTTACCATTTCCTCCTTTCCATACTCTGTTTTTTGGAATCCAGACACTAAAGTTCAGTCCACACTTGAGAGGGAGAAAGGTCTGGAATTAAGCTCTAAAGGGGTGAGTATCAACATTCATTAGCTGTAATTCTTCTGGAAGGAAGATTTGTCCCTTTTTCCAAAGGGAACATTTTTCATTATTAGGCCAAGTGACATATCATTGTGACAGGCGTAAGCCTGGACTGTCCTGGGCCACCCTGGGACAGGGCAGAGCTTACAAGAGGTAAGAGCTTAGGCTCTTGATTCAGAAGATGGGGAGTTCGCGTTCTTGCTCCCCTCCTGAAAAGCTGTGTGATCAAGGGGCCTCACCACTCTGAGCCCTGGATCTTCTTTCCTCCTAGGGTTGTTTTGAGGTGTAGGTGAGCTAATGCCTCTAAAATGCCTGGCACAGAGCAGCCAGCAGCAAAAGCAGTCATCGGCATCATCTAACCTGTTCGATTTCAAAGGTGAGGACATAGAGGCTTGGAAAGAAGGAGGGATTTCCCCAGGTTCTCACCTGCTGGAGGCAAAATCTTGCCCCCTTCTACCCCCTTTCTTTCCCTGACCTCCTTGTCCTTGCCACCAAGGCCTGTGCCTTTGAACATGACGATGTTAAGCTCAGTTGGAGAAGGCTGCCAGGCCCATAGCTGGGAACTGCATCTCTGGAGTGAGAAGGTATTGTCCAGCTTCCCCCATGAGCTCTGCTGGGAGGGGGGCACAGGGGGGATTTGGATTCCTTGTATGTCTAGGGAACATGTCCTGTATGCCTACAGGGCCCTTACCCTGTGGGGGGGCAGCTCCCTGGCTTGGTTTAACGCTCAGACTGAATTTCCAATTAAGGGAATCTTTGGGTTAGGAGGAAAAGCAGGATTGTCTTTCCTGCAGAAGTTTTGGTGAGTAATTGAGCTGCAGAGGAGCAGGGGGCCTTCCTAGCAGCCACCAGCCTCCCTGGCTCTCAGGCAGACCTGGGGTTCCTCTTGGTGTGGCCTCAAGCTCTTGGTCCTGGGCTTCTATGGAACTTGCCGGCTCAGAGTCTAGGATCAGGAGAGCTTTCCCAGGGATAAGAGAGAAAACTTGAGGCGTCATGTCCCTCTAAAATGGACTGTAGACTGGAAAAGATTCTAGACCTGCAATGTCCAATATGGCAGCCACTCAGGAGCTGCTGAGCTCTGGAAATGGGGCTGATCTGAACTGAGATGTGCTGTTAAGTGTGAAACACACACGGGATTTCGGAGACTTAGCAAGAAAAAAGAGTAAAGGAACCCACGAATTTTACAATGATTTTTTTAATATTGATTACATGTTGAAATGACTATGTTTCAGGGGTATTGAGCTGGATAAAATGTATCATTACATAATTGCTAAATTAATAATATCAATAACATAATTATTAAATTCATCTGTGCCTTTTAATTTTTCTGAATGTGGCCATTAGAAAACTTTAAAATGACACATGTGGCTCACATTGTGTCTCTCTGGACCCATCCAGGGCTCTAGGACATAGTCTGACTCCTTCCCCAAGCAGATGGGAAGATGGAAGTACAGAAAGGGTCAAAGACACACCCATAGCCACGTACGTGGTCAATGGGGAGCTGGTCTTATGATTTTGTGGCTGAAAACTCTTTTTGTGATGCCTTTTAAGGTCATGGATCCTGGTGGAGGGAAAGCTGGGTGTTCGGGGAGTGCCTGAATGTTTCTGGCTGTCATGCCAACACTGTGATGATAAATGGCTCCCTTCCGTAAGGAGCACAGGGAGTGGTTAAGAGCACTGCTTTGGCCTTGCCTCCTACTTGCGGTACTTACCTTATCTCCAGACTTCGGTTCTCTCATCTCTGAAAGGAAAATAATGATATGACAAGAGTTAAATCCGAAAAAGGTTACCACTGGAAGGTGATTTCTCAGGTGGGCAGGAACGAGAGCTTGGGCTGTGGTGTTGGGTGGACCCAGGTTTAAATCTGGGCTCAGCTTCCTGTAAGCTGTGTGACCCTAGGCGACTTACTTTACCTCTCTGAGCCTTACATGCCTCTTCAGTCAAATGAGAATTAAATTAATTCCTTCTTCAAAATGGTGTTGAAGAGAGTTAAAAAAAAAAACAAAAAACCTAGCTCATATAAAGGGCCTCTGTGTTGCTGGTATGCAAGGCAGGATAAGATATTACTCTGAATCCTTTATCTGTACAGATCTAAGAGTCCACCCTGAGAATGAAATTGCCCCGAGGGAAGACCTGACTTCTCTACAGTCCTTCCAACTGTGTTTTCCAAACTCGCCTCTTCTGTGTGCCACCTCCCAGTTCCTGCTGCATCCCTTACTCCCTCCACTGACTTTGTTTATCTCTATCTTTAAATCAACTTACTTAAAAGTACTTATGTACATTTATCGAAAAGGGAGACTTTCGGGCGCCTGGGTGGCTCAGTGGGTTAAGCTGCTGCCTTCGGCTCAGGTCATGATCTCAGGGTCCTGGGATCGAGTCCCGCATCGGGCTCTCTGCTCGGCAGGGAGCCTGCTTCCCTCTCTCTCTCTCTCTCTCTGCCTGCCTCTCCGTCTACTTGTGATCTCTCTCTGTCAAATAAATAAATAAAATCTTTAAAAAAAAAAAAAAAGAAAAGGGAGACTTTCTAATCACTGTTGAAAGTGGGAAACCAGTATCAGGTTCTGAAACAGAAGTCACACTGTTAATACCAAAGGTGCTAAACCCAGAGTCTGCTCTCTTTTAGTTAAAAAGACATTGGCAAGAGATTGCCAGGTTCGGAAGACCCGTATCCACCTGGCCGAGGTAACAGGAAAAGATGGGTCTGGTGCTGTTTGAGGCTGGGGTTTGCACTGCCAACACTCATTTCCAGCACCACTGGCGTATCCAGACCCCCCAGATGGGGGAGGGCCTGGCCTTGGACTAGGCGTCAGTGGGGGTCTTGGCAATTGCCTGTGTTTCAGCCTGTTCATTTGATTCTCATTTGACAGATATCCATAATCGTCCTTATTTCTGGGAACCAGGCATGATTCCAAGTTCCTTACATGTAGTAACTTAGTTCATCCTCAGAATGACCCTATGAGGAAGGTACAATTATTACCACTTGACAGATGAGGAAACCAAGGTTAAGTATCTCAAATAATTCAGCTGAGTAACAGCATAGTTGGGAGACCTGGTTCTCAAATGCTCTTAACCATTATCTGACCTTTGGCAGGTTTTCTGTCACAAACTGATTAGCATGTGCTCTGTGCCAGGCTCCGACTGGGGCACGGGGCACCAGCGCATCGGTCGCTGTGGGGTCAGCAGCCTCCGGGGACTCATAGCTTAGCGGCAAGAGGGACAGGGCTTCATCACAGCCCACGGTGGGTTGGAGGGAGGCCCCAGGAAAGAACAAGGAACCGCCCCCGGGGGGTCTGGGAGAGCTCCCTGCAGTGGTGGGTGACGCTGGTTGAGGGTTTGCCAGATGGGCAAGAGGGAGAGAAAGGTCGTTCCAGGTAGAGGCACGGTGGTAGGAACGTGTGTGGTGTATTTTGGGAGTAGTGAGTCATGGGGAGCTGGAGCAGGCGGCGAGGAGACTAGAGATAAGGCTGGGAAGGCCACGGAGAGCCAGAGTAGGGTGGGCTATGAA
Organism: Lutra lutra; assembly: GCF_902655055.1. NCBI lineage: Eukaryota > Metazoa > Chordata > Mammalia > Carnivora > Mustelidae > Lutra > Lutra lutra. The sequence goes on along the minus strand of NC_062286.1, from coordinate 128,109,227 downwards.
CGCCAGCTTGAGCATCAGCCGTACTGTGTGCAGACACTGTTCTAGGTGCCTGGCTGCGTTCACTCAGCTCGTTCTCCTGGTGGCACAGAGACTGCTTTAACATGCTCCACGCCACACTGCTGGCCCATGCTAGGCTGAGAGTCTGGCCCCAGGGTGCGTGATCTTAGCCATTACATCTGCTGCCTCACGTACTCTGAGCTTCTGTCCCTCCCTCCCTCTCTCTCTCATTTCTTTTCTTTTTTTCTCCTTTTCTCTTTTACCATTGTTCAGGGAAACATACTGGTTAAATTCAATGACATTCAGAACAATAAGAGATAAGCAATCAAACCCCTCTCCTACTCCATTCTCAGCCACCTCTCTGGTGTAACCACTGTTAAGAGCTCACTCACAGCCCTCTTCCGCTTATCCTTTCTGCGGTGTTGTTTTTCTTTGCTTTTGCAACTAGGATTACCTGCATAATGTTCTTTAGCTTACTCTTTCGACTTCATATGTTTTGAGATTTTTTTTTTTATCTTATGCCATGTATCTGCCCTGTTCTTCTTAACAGCTGCATACTATTCCACAGTTTGGAAGTATCCTGATTTATTTAACCAGATCTATCTTGATGGAGATGATAACCATCTCTTGCCTTCATGATTACAAAGAGGCTGCAGTGAACATCCTTGGACACATACTCTTGCTCCCAGAGGAGTATGCTTGTGAAAGGAGTGACGCAGTCAGCCATCTTACTCCATCACCGACATCCGACCAGCCTTGGAATGCATTGGAAATACGATGCCAGTCCATCTGGGTCTTTGCAAGGGACTGATTCTTGGCATTTACTGTCAAGAGGTAACTTGGTGGTCTCTCTCCCCAAGTACTCAAGTGCTCAAGGGTGGGCTACCTGTGTTTTAGTCCTGGATTTGAATGAATTAATGCAAACAAGTAGCAATCCAAACCACCCCTGTCCAGTGTCCCCCCATCATATATGTTCAATAGATATTTAAGAATAATTGTTGCAAGGGGCACCAGATTCCTAGCCTACTGCCTGTCCTTGCTCGTACAGATCCACATCTATGGGTTAAATTCCTGGAAGTGGAATTGCCAAGTCATAAAGAATGTGTTTTCATGATTACCAGAACCCAGCTAACTTCCTAAGGGGTTGCACCGAATTTATACCCTCCCCTCACCACCACCAGTGCTCAGGAGGACAGCTTTCCTCACACCCTCACCAACACCATGTATTATCAGTCTTTTGCCTCTTTGCCAAATTATTTGAAGACAGTCGGGTGTTCCATAAACCCAGTGACCACTGTGAACTACCCATGCTCATAGAGGGAAAAGCTTGTCCTTGGCTTGCCTCCTGGTTCTTCCCGGATGTGGGGTTCCATTGAGGGGGATTCAACTCCCCAGAGATGGCCTTGAAATGTTGGAGAGGCCCCTGACACTCGACTTCTGCCCTCCATCACTTCCCTCCTTGGAGAATGGCCAGTGGACAAAATCTCTTTGCTCCCAGAGACTGAAGACCGGGGTAAATGGAATGTCCTGAGTTGTCAGAGTGGGACTCCTGTGACATACATGAGGCAGCTGTGATTCCAAGGCTGGCCTCTGAGCTGAGTGGTCTGGGGAGAGAGAAGACCTTGCCTGGACCCCGGCAGCAAGATGTTCAAACTATGGGGCAGTGTACTTGCGGTAGCCAGGCCTTCTGAGCTTGGAGAGTGGGAATCCTGAGAAAAGACCCAACGAGCTCCTGTCATTCCTCAGAAGAAACTGGTCAGAGCTGGAAGGCACCTCAGGGAGGACACAGCCCAATGTGTTCATTTCACAGATGGGGAAACTGAGACCTGGAAAGGGATGGCCACCCGCCAGGATCTTGCAGAGAGAGGGGCCGAGCAGAGAGAGAGAGAGAGAGGCATGGCTGGAGGGCTCTGGTGAACCCTCAGTTGACTGCTGGATCACATTTAGTAAATCAGCTAGGAAGAGCGTAGGGCTCTAGAAGATGGAAAGGAATGTTTTTCTCTCCCCGACCCTTAGCCCTATGAACTGGGCTTACATTTCCTCTCCAGAACCTTTCCAGCTTGATTTTTTTTTTAAAGCCCCAATAGCAGACTCAGAGAATAGATAGGCCAATAGCCTGCACATTTGGGAGAAAAATGGCGCTTTCTATCAATGCAAGTGTTTCCCTGCATCCCAGTGGCAAGGCCGACTTGGCCCCTGACCCTGGCACTTGAGCTGAGCTCCAGCAGCACAAGGGAGTCAGAGGTCTGTGCCAGAAGGGCCAGGACACAGGGTGTTGGAATAACAGTAACAGAATAGTGAGTGGTCAAGGGCTCAGCTCCGGGGTAAGCTGGCTGTGTTCTAGTCCCAGACGCTGGCTGGCCGTGCAGGCAAGTGACTTCTCCTGAAACTTTCCGCATCTCCCTTTCTGTGTCTCTACAATGGGATTGTGGGAGCACCTGTGTTGTGGGGCATACGAGAGGATGGTGCTTAGGACAGTGCCCGTTCTCACCACCGCACGCCAGGCTCTGTGCTGATACCCTTTATGTGCATCATCTCATTTAGTCCTCATGAGGGAGGGATTGTTTATATGTAATAAATAACCCATTTCGTAGGCGAGGAAACTAACGAGCTCAGAGGCCCAACACCAGGCTTTGAATTCTCAGATCCAGACTGGGCCCCCTTAACCACAGTTGGAAGAGGATGTCCTTGAACATTTCAAGTCATTATCCTGCCAGTCTGATATTCTGTGCCGGGACCTTGGTGCCTGGCCATTCCTTTTGCACGGCAGAGCGGTTGAGACCATAGGCTGGGGAGATGGAGAAATTGAGGCTCAATTCCCACATTGTTACTTGGCTGCGTGTCCTTGGTCTTCCGAGCCTCACGTTCCTCATATCTGTAGAGTGGGGACAGTGTCAGCCTTGCCTCGCGGGTTATGGTGAGGATTCCATGAGGTGATGTGCACAGAGGGCTTGCGTGGTCTTGGCGCTCAGCAGGTGCTTGGTGCATAGAGGCCGTGGCCTGTTCTATCACCGGAAACTCAGGCGAGTGGAACATGGAGAGGCCATCAGGCTCTTCCTCCAAGCTCCTCTTTCCCAAGTGCAAGCCACTTTGCTCCCCTGGGTTTCCAAAGCCCAATTCAACTTCCAGTTGACTTCCTAAGTCCACACCAGTGAGTCCTGCCATTGGGAGAGGAGATAAAAATAAAGCCCAGTCTTCCAATCCTTCAAGTAAACACCCAGCTCTCTAAAAATAGCGCCTTTGCAACTTGGCGGGGCTGGTTCTCACAGCCAGGCAGGCACAGGCCAAGCCTGCACATCACCCACCTTGCCACCGAGCCTCTGGTCCTGTCCCCGGACCCTTCCCTCTGTCTCCATGGCCACCGGCTGAGTGCTGGCCACCAGCCCCTCTTGCTGCACCACTGAAAGGGCCCCTCAGCAGCTCTTCACTCCTCTTGCCCTGTACTCTCCTCTGCACCACAGCTTGAGTGAGCTTTTATAAATGTAAGCCGGAGCATGCTGCTTTGGTAAGCAGAACTTTCCTGGGGCTCTTAGTTTGGGTTCCCCTGAAAGCAGAGCCTGAGGCAAGGATTTGGGTGCAGAGAGCTGAGGTGGGAGGTAATGTAGGAAGGAGAAGGTGAGGGGGCGGTGAGTGGGTAGAGTAGAAACAGGGAAGAAGGAAGAGCCAGTCTAAGTGCATGTTATAGAGGCATCACTGTAGGCTGCAGGGAGTGGTTTGGGCTGGGACCTCAGTACAGAACCCCCACCAAGATTGTGCACCTGGGGGACAGAGGGTGGGTGGACCAAACCCTGTCTCTTCCCCCCACTCTAGCCCCTCCCTTCACCAAAGACATCCCCTGGGGACATAAATCTTCCTCCACTCCCTGGTGTGCTTGCACTTGGGGGCGTGGGGCCTCCTGGGCCTCCTGCATCATCAGAGCGGACTCTGGGCAGAAAGCAGAAAACTGTGCTGGTGTGAGACACCAGCAGTGCCTGGGGATGTTTTCACATGTGGAACTTGCTTCCACAGCAGTGGGTGAGATCACGAGAAGATTGAGGAGACGTGACATGGGGTCAGGTATATCTGCTTATAAGAAGTTTCAGATTTCTGACTTTGGCCCCTAATCTGGCTCCAACTTACCCCACCAGCCCCATCTCACACTGCCCTCCCCATGACTCCTCTTCAGCCACAGCTCCCCCAAAGGGCCGTTCTCTTTTCTGCCTTCGTACATCCTGTTCCATTTGCCTGCAATGGTCTTCCCTTAATCTTTAGCTTGCTAACACCTTGTCGTCATCAGGCCTCACTCAGTGCAGACGTTTCTTCCTCAGAGCTCCCTTCTCGTTCTGGTTCCCTGTGTTAGGTGCCCCTACCCCAACTGCTACCCACCCTCTGCCATTGTCCGAACTCGTCCCGTCTTCCCTAGGTTGTATACTCCTTAGGGTATGGAGGTATGCCTGCCATGGTCACTGACAGATACCAGCTCCTGGCATGGCGCCCAGCACGGGGTGAGGCTCAGGACATTAACATTAGGTCCCAAGCATGTCACGATAGGAAGCGCCCTCCATTTGACTCATGTAAGCCTTCCTATACATTCAGCCGATATTTACTGAGCACCTTCTGTGGGCCAGGTAGCGTTCTAGGCTCTTGGGGGGAAGAAAAGCTAAAGATTCCGGCTTTCGTGGAGTTGAAATTCTAGTTGAGGAGGCAAACACCACAGCTGACAGAGTAAGTACATGAGGGAGGATGTTGGTGGGGGCGAGCTGCCTTTTCACCCACGTGGTCAGGGTTGGCCTCGCTGAGAAGTTGACACCAAGGAATGAAAGGATCAGCAGTGGGGTGTCTGTGAGCCGAGCGAGGTGAAGGCTTCAGCGTGGGAGCAGCAGGGAGGCAGCGGGAGAGGACAGTAGAAGAGGCCAGACCGAGTGTGGTGCTGGGGCAGGGACAGATCACTCTGTCAACATGGGAGCCACTGGTCACATGTGGCAATTTAAATTTAAATTAGATGAAAGTAAGTAAAGGGAAAGTTCCATTCTTCAGTTGCACAGGCACATGTCCAGTGCCCGATAGCTGCCGCCTCGGACGGCGCAGAGGGAGCCCGTGTCCCCCATGACGGCCCTATTGCACAGTGCCGGGGAGGGCCCTGCAGGTCATGGTAGGGCAGCAGCCTCACCCAGACATAACTGGGCACACATCCTGGGGTCCTTTCCTCACCTCCCAAAGTGGGTATGATTAAAGCAAGCAAGGCTGTTTGGTCCAGCCCCAGCCAGTATCAGAGTGCCTTTCCCGTCATCTTTGCCAGGCGGCCCTGCCGTCACGGCCTCTGCATCTCTGGGCATAGGAGACACCCCTCCTGGGAAGGTCCAGGCCAACTTTGACATTTGGGTTTGCTAAAACCAGAAGAATGTTTGCTCTCTGTGGCTTCTGAGCACCGATCCCAGTTAGACCAGTTAGCTGCAGGACTGGACCAGTTAGAATGGCGTTCAGCTGCTGGTGACACAACCTGCCTCTAGCGTCTTAACCATTGGGCGGACCTCACAAGAGATCAGGGAGGCAGGGCCAGGGGTTGCAGCAGCCCCAGGATGCCCACAAGGACCCATCTCCAGGTGTCTTTCCCTTCTGCTCTCCTGAGATCATGGCCTCTGTCGTTCTCCAAGACAGCCATTGCACCCCTAGCTTCACCTCTGCATCCCAGAGTCGAGGCCACAAAGCAACAGCTTCCCTTCATGGGGGAGTGAATCCCACCCCAGGGATTTACATTTTATTCTCCAGAGTGGCTCTCATGGAGCCACTTCCCTGCGTGCAAGGAGTCTGGGAAGATGAATATTTTTAGCCAGACATGTTTTCCTATACATGGGAGTGGGGAAGGTGGAGGAAATGGATATTTGGTGAGCACCTGGCAATGTCTGCTCTGTAAAAACTATAAAAACCTTCTTAACCACCCCAGGGTTCCTCTCCGATCTAAGCTGATGCAGGCCCTTCCCCCGGCCTCTGCCTTCGAGGGTCTGCTCTGCTTTTCCATCAGCTGGGATCGCCAAGGAGTTTCCACAGTCCCAGCAGTCATGCCAGGGAGCCTCTCTTGATGTCTCGAGAAGGGGTGTGGAGTGGCACCCCAGATGTGAAGGAGGGGTGCAGTGGAATCCATCTCCAGATCCACCTTTGGCCAAGCCACATCGCTTGTAGGAGCTAATCACATTACTGCCGAGCGCTGTTCCCGTCAGCCCTGGCTCGGGCAGCCGTATCTGGAAAGGGGTGTTATCCGAGATCACGGAAGCCCACTACCTATACCGTACCCCACAGGGCTTGCCAGAAGCCTGGCTGAGGGTTGGGCGGGGAGCCCTGAGCTCTGATCCACCTGGTAGAGAGTCAGAAATGCCACAGATCGGGCCCTCCACGAGGGGATTTGTCAGGGTAAACCTGAGGCAGGCTCCATGCCGGCGCAGTTCTTCCCTGACCACCCCAACTGGGGTGGATGTAGAGATAGTCTTCATGCAGCAGAAAAGCCATCCTGGAACCAGAATTATTTTTTCCTTTATTTTTAAAAATAGGCTACATGTTCCTGTGGTTCAGAACGCCACTGTTATAAAACTGTGGAGTCCGCCTCCCCTCCCTGTCCTCCGTTGAGGACACCTCCACACCCCATGGGCAACCGTTGTTTGCGGTTTCTTCCCTTTCCTTCCAGTTAACGCTGTGCGTACATGAAGGTGCATTCCATGAAATTGACCATGTCCGACCTACAAAATGGCAATTTCATGCAGTTCCACTTAACACGAGCAAATGCATACTTGAATTTCCTATTTTCTCTTGCTTACACAAAAGGTAACATATAACACATACTATTCTGAACTTTGATTTCTTCTCTGCTGTGTCTGTATTGGAGATCTTTCCATATCTTCCCCAGTAAAGACCTTTGTCAGTTGTTTTTTTTTTTTTTTTTTAAACACCTGCATCTTATTCCATTATATAGCTGGGTCATAATTTGTTGAATCCGGACCTTCTTGCCTGAACATGATCATTAGGGTCGTTTCCAGAATTTTGCTTTGTTAAATAAAGCTGGACACTCATCATTTCATCTGCGGGATATTATATCTCTAGGATAAGATCCCCGAAGGGCAATGACTCCATCAGAGTCTGTGTGTAGTCGTCGTCCCATTTTATCCTCCCATCCACGTGAAACGAGGGTGAGAGGGCTCTGCCACTGACATGCTGAATGACCCTGCCGGTCCCTGCCTCTGTGGGTCTCTGTTTCCTGGCACACTGAGCTCTCCTTTACTTGTCCTTGGGAAAAACAGCCAACCCAGAGCCGTCTCCTTGCATGGCTTTTCTCATGCCCCAGCCACGTGCAGCTGCCACGTTCAGCTATTGTTGCCACAACTCCTTTGGGAGACGATTTCAACCCCAGCCAAGGCCACGGTGGCCCGACGAGATCAGCATGGAAGAGCCGGCAGAGGGACCACCACGGTCAAAGGCTCAGAGATGAGACAGCATGTGGTGAGGCAGGGTTTCCCGGATGCCAGTCGCTGATGTACCTTCGTAAGCCACGCTGTATCCATGTACCCTCTGGCTTTTTATTTCTTTACTATTTAAAAAATATTTTTAATTTTTTAAACCTACATTTATTTTTTTAAAGGAACTTTTTACATCATTACCATAAATAGAAATCCAGCATTAGATAAAAAGTTAGGGGGGAAAAAAGGCACATACACATACAAGAAAAAGAAAAACATCATTAAACCATCCTTCAGATTGTTGCTCGTGAAAAACTCAGATCAAGTCTGCTTGCTGCTGTGCTCTCTCTGCTAAACAGTGGAACATAAGAGACTCATTAAAGATCTACAAATAAGCACCAAAGGAGACTTTCTCATTGATGAAATCAGGGTGGTTGAATTTTAATTTTGAAAGACCAGTGTTGGTGCGCCTGGGTGACTCAGTCGGTTAAGCGTCTGGTTGTGATGGGATCGAGGCCCACATCGGCCTTCTGCTCAGTGGGAAGTCTGCTACTCTCTCTCCTTCTGCCTCTCTGCCAACTTGTGCGCACGCTCTCTCTCTCTCTCTCTCTCTCGCTGTCAAATGAATAAATAAAATCTTAAAAAGAAAAAAAAAGTAACAGTGTTACCTAATGAATGTCCTGGTGTCACCTGTCATTTTGGTCCCAAGTGCTAAGTATTCCACAGTTACAAATATTGGCCTGAAGAGACAGGTTTCTCCTCTCCGTCGTCCCGGAGCCTCAGGGAGAGGAGGAAAGCCGATTCTGAAGGGTCTGTGCTGTAGGAATGAGATTCTGGGGAGTTCTGGGTGAGAGGCACCCATGTTAAGACGGCTTTGCACACAGCAGACATTCACTCATTGCTTGTCAGCGACTGACTTCCTTCACATGTGGCGCTGTGGAACAGATCAAGCTTAATTTTACTTCCCACCATGGAAAGTTCAAAATCGGTGCCCTTGTCGGCGGGCAGTGAGCTCTCGAGCAGTTCGGAGGCCCAGCCCCCTTCCACCTGACGGTTCTGCCGTCCTCAGCACTTGGCTTCCAAGGTCCTCATGCTCTTCTGCATGAAGCCAGTGAAAAGGAAAAACACCCAGAATAAATGCAAGTGGGTAGTTTTTATTGGCCAGGCCAGGAAGGAGGGCTCGTCCTGTCCTCTTAATTTCCATTGGCCAGAGGCCAGTCCCATGGCCACACCTTCCTGCGAGGGTTGCTGGGGAACAGTCCCGGCAGGTGTATGCCCAGAAGAAGAGGAAACTGGTCTGATGAACTGACTGGTCTCAGCCATGCTCCATGACCATGGCCTTCGAGGTCCTTTATCATCTGCCTTTCTCCTAGGTCCTTCTTCACTCATAACACTGACATTGTCAGGCTGAACTTGCCCAGGTTCTTAAACTGTGCATGTGTGTGTTTTAGTCTTTTTTTTTTTTTTTAAGATTTTATTTATTTGACAGATCACAAGTAGGCAGAGAGGCAGGCAGAGAAAATGGGGGAAGCAGGCTCCCTGCTGAGCAGAGAACCCGATGCGGGGTTCGATCCCAGGACCCTGAAATCACGACCAGAACCGAAGGCAGAGGCTTAACCTCCTGAGCCACCCAGGTGCCCCTGTGTGTTTTAGTCTTAACATCCCATGTGCCTTGGCTCCTGCACTTGCCTCTTTTCAGAAAACCCTTTCTGACTTCTTCCCTGGCTTCTCTGATGGACCAGCTCACAGGAATGTGGACACTAAGACCACAGCCTCAGAGCTGACAATAAGACTTTGTCACTTTCCAAGGATGACACTCAGGGAGAAGAGGGATCCTCTTCTGCTCCCCCACCTCCTTCATAGAACAAACTGCAGGTTTCCTTTCGTACACAGACGCCGCTCCTCGAATTGTCCTGCAGTAGGTAGGAGAGCCGCAGTCAGGGATGACAGACCTCAAGAGCTTTTTGTCAACACAGCTAGGAACCTGTTTTTCAAAGGGGGTCACAGGAATTGTCCAGAGGGGAGGTGAAACACAATGGTCTGAACCTGCGCAGTTAAGGTTTTGTGGTTCACGTCAAATCTGAGAAGTCGCGTCCTGATAAAGTAGCTCTCGGGGGTAGTGCAGGCAGGTGGGAAACCGCTTCCTTGAGTCTGGTGGCCTCCGTGGTGGGAATACCACCACTGTGGCCCATTTCATGCCACCCAAGTGCCGTGCCCGCGTGCAGAGCCGGGCAGAGCGGTGACAGGATTGGCTCCCGCGCACAGCTAACCTGGTGCTTGGTTCCTCCATCCTGCTCTGCATGCGGCCAGAGCCCAGCTGTCAGCTCCTTGTTCCTTTGGGGCTCCCGGCTCTAGAGGCCTGAGCATCCCAAAGTGGAGTGTTTTCCTGTCGGTCTTCTCTGCTAGTCTGTGGCTTCCTACGGCCTGGGCTCTACTCTTTATATTCCGTTGCCTTGTTGGAGACCCGCACCTGGGAGGCACCCAGGAAATGCTTCCAGAAGGCGGGCAGAGAAAAGGGTAGACCAGGTGGGGTTGAAGAGCCCATTCAGTTCCTGCTCTGGGACTTGCTGGCCTCAGGACGGCAGGCACATCCTCCACCTGGCCGGGCTTGTCTCCCCGTCTGTGCACAAGGCTCCTTTCTCCTCCTCCACTCCAGCTGGGCCAGGCCGACCGCTGCATAGAAATGATGATAATCATAGTAACGGCTGCTGTCTATTTGTTCAGCAAAGTTCTGTGAAGCACCTACTCTGGGCCTTGCCCTGTTCTAGGTGCTGGGGATTCAGCAATGAACAAAACAGACAAAAATCCCTTCCTCATGGAGCTTGCTCCCGCATTTGCAGCATACCCACAACTGAACGGAAGCTCCCAGGCACCATCTCCGTTTCCTGCAAGCTGAAGGGCGACGGTGTAGTTAGCTCCGTTTTACTGCTGCAGGAAGTGAAGTCTAGTACGGTTGCGGAGTTGCTGGAAGTCAGCCCCTGCGTAGGGAGCAAAGATGGGACTTGGACCCTGGGACCTGGTCCTAGGATGTGGTTCTTAGCCACTACAACATGCCCTCCGCTCCCCACAGGCCCCCTTCCTCTCAGCCTTTGCTCACGCAGATCCCCATACCCTTCCCAGGGTGCCCTCTCTGCACTGGATCTGTGCCCATGAACACCTTCCTCAGGCCGCCTGCAGCCTGACTCCTCCCTGACAGTGTCTTTTCTGTGTCTCCAAATCCTTCCTCGTTGTCTGGCCAGCCGTGGTTGGTCACCAGGAAGGGAATCCTTTGCTTCTTTATTTTGCTCCCTTGGGACACTGCTTTCCCCTCCCTGTTCATGCCACACACACACACACACACACACACACACACCCCAGGGCCCAGGCATGGACCCACGTGAAGAGCTCAATAAACAGCTCCTAATTCAAGCATCGAAACCCTTGATTTTTCTTTGGACTCAGGACCAAGTCTCAGTTTTAAATGCCTTCATTATCGGTGTGTTTTTTGTTTTTTTTTTTTTTCCCCTCCCTGCACCTACTGTGTGCTGGGATGGTGTTCCGTGCTGCAGGGCTCACAGAGTGACAGACACCGTTACCAGTCTTCAGCCTCACTTGGCACCTCGGTGTGGTCAAGGCTGGGATGATCCCATGGCCTGGAATGCCCGGGCCAGTCCTGCTTCACGCTGGATACAATTATTAGCAGCCCCCCCTTCACCCTCAGCTTCCCTGGTGTGGAGAAGCTCTCCGGTCCCCCGAAACAAAGCCTGAGGACACAAGTCCTCTGACTGCTCTAAGCACTTTGCACATATCAGCACGTGCAATCCTCCCAACCCTGTGAGGATGGTGTTATTTTTCACCCTTGCCACAGATGGGGAAACTGAGGCACAGAGCAAGAAAGTAGCTTGCTCAAGGTCACACGGCTTGGAAGAAGCAGGGCCAGTTTTCGAAGCCAGGTCATCTGTTGCCAGAGTTCCCGCTCAACCACTGCCTGAGCATGAACTTGTCTAAGAGGTCTGCCCTGATCCCATCTCTGGGCTAACTGTGTTTCCCTTCCACCACCCCATAGACTTATCCCAGTCAGGACTGCCATGACACAGTTTTGTCAGAGGAAGACACCCGCAGGGTCAGCTTCCCCTCTGGAGCCTGGCACAGGGCCTGGACCCAATAAAATCTCTGGACATGCTTTTTGAACAAAGGGATTTGATTCTCTGGGGCTGGGTTTGGTCCCTCCCTGGGGATTTTCCTCCCTATCCTTGTGGTGGCAGAGATGCCCAGCCCTTGGGGACAGTTGTAGCTGCCTGGAATTCCTTCCCAAGATTCCTTATCAGTTTTCAGAGCAGCCTGGAGTAGGATAACGGGGGTGTTGGGGACACTGGGGGCTGCTCTGGAAAAAGCTGGAATGCCATAGCCCGAGCCCCACCTTGGGAGGGGCCGGAGGCCAGAGGTGGGGGAGGGTGCTGGCAGGGAGGCCTCAGCTGTCACATTCCTCAGGCTCACAGAAAGCTCTTCTGGGCGCCTTGTCCTTATTTAGGCAGGAGATGTCTGCTGACTCGGGCCTGTGGGATGCTGTTGCTGGCAGGCTCACCATGCAGGGTGGGGGTAGGGGGTGTGCAGAGCACTCCTGGAGCCAAGTCTGTGGGCCCTTGGGCAGGCAATTCCTGTGGGAAGTCCAACCCTTGGGGAGAAAAATCACTCTCTAGGTAATAATCCTGAAAATAGCCATTACCATTCATGGGTACCTACTATGCACAGAGCCCTAGGCTAGGCCGGTCTGTAAGCTCCAGGTGGCGAATTTCTCCTATTCACGGCCATACTCCCACATCTGGCACATAGTTGGTACTTAGAAAATACTTGTCACGAGTGAGTGAATACACACTTCACGTGCCACAGTTCACTTGATCCTTACACTAATTCTGATGGTGGCTAAGTGCTGTAATTAACCCATTTTATAGGTGGTAAGATTGAGATTTACAGAGGTTCCGTGATTTGGCAAAGGTCACGAAACTTGGAAGAGGAGTTGCTGGGGTTCGAAACCAGGTTCTCTGATTCCAACACGAACTAATGTTCCCACCTTCTTATTTTGGTGTTGTCCACCCTGGGATTCCTGGGATTCCTGGCTTCCCCCTTTCTTGGCTGTGTGAGTTAGGTCCCATTATACAACCTTTCCATCTTTGGTTTTCTCTCCAGCAAAATGGGGATCGATAGTGATATCTACCTTAGGGAACACTGGGAGGCCTAAGTGGAGTAACACATGCAGAGGTCTTAGCATGGTGCTCAGCACAGAGTAGGTATTCAACATGTGTTGTCTGTGAGTAATGTGGGGACGATGTTGGCTCGTAGGGATTCAGCATCCTCCTGGCTAGACGGGACCCAAGCAGCAGAGTGAACCAAAGGTGGCGCCATTTCCCAGCAGGCTCTGTCCCCTCCTGGAGCGCAGTGATGATCAGGGCCCTCTGGAGAGAGCCTTTCCTAGCCTGTCTGAAGCCTTGCAGGTTCCCAGAGCAAGAGACAGGAAGGGGTGTCTGGGATTTCCCCTCTGTTAATACCTAGTATACAATCATGCCCTCATGTCGGCTTGATTGCCCAGGGTTTCCATGAGCACCTACTGTGTGCCTACGTCTGGGCTGGTCGCTGCTGCTGTCCCTTGAGAAGCCTGTGGCCACACTATGGAGTGGCAGCAGAGTGGAGTGTTGGAGAAACACAGATTCTGGAGCCAAATTGTCAGGATTCCCGTCCCTTGCTGGCTGTGTGCCCCTGAGCAAGTTATGGAAATGTCCAGAGTCCCAGGTTTCTCATCTGCAGACCAAGGAGAATAATAACAGCATTTCCCGTCCAGCTGTTCATGTTTAGTGGAGTAATATGTGTGAGCACTTGGACCAGAGCCTCTCACATAGTACGTGACCCTTCTAACATGTCTCCAACAGAGGTAACAATCACCATGATTTATTTTTGATTATTGAAAAGGATCATATAGGCCTCTCCAGGCCTCATTTTCTCCATCTTATTACCGTATCGTTATCAAATGGGAAGAGATACTTTCTGAGGGTCCTTACAGCTGTGTGAGTCTCACGGTCAAGTATGTTATCCATAGCACACGTTTACTGATGTGTACTTACTGAGCACCTGCTACGTGCTTGCTTCTGTTTTGATAGAAACACAACAGTGAAGCTTCTGCTCCTTTGGGGGGCTCACAGACTAACTGGAAGAAGATAAAGTGACCTGGCAGCTAAGTGCAGGGGACTATAAGAGCAGAGAGCTGACGTTCAGGGTAAGCTTTCCTGAGGAAGGGTCCTGAAGGATGAGTAGGAGTTCGCCAGATAAAGAGAAGGAGGGAAGCAGGGGATGGGGAAGGGGACACAAATGTTCTTAGAAATGGAAGCAGCCTGGGTGCAAGCCCTGGAGGTGGAAATAGTAGAGCACACATGGGGACCTGGAAATTTCTGACTGTCTGGAGGGCTGGTTTGCATTAAGACCAGAAGTTTTGCAGGAACTAGATCATGAGGTCATACGCATAGCATAATAATGCCTTTCTACATTATCCTCCAGGCATGGGAAAGATGCAGAGGAGGCTTCCGCAGTGGATCAAGATCACATTTACTGGGGACAGTCTCTGGGGAAGGCTTTCTGAAGCAGGTGGTGTGTAAGAAGGAAAACTTACTTCCAGGTTTAGTATCCAGCTGGACACTCCAGGAACATCATCCCAGTTGCTAAAGTTTTTAAATATTCTGGCTGATACCAGTTTGTAGCCAGCAGTTGCCCTGAGCTCCCTATGTGCTCCCCACCGCCTGTTACTGCCCTGTACACTTGGCCTCTCACCCAGAAGATGGGGTTCTCCGGACCTGGCAACTACACGGTTAAGCACCTGGCATGCCTCTCTATGATCAGTGCTCCCACCCCACCCCCCACACAGTGGCTCCACATGTTTAATATCACTCTGCTGCATACACCTGAATCAGTCTTCCAGTTCCAAGAAAGCACCGGAGAACATCAGCATCCTGGACCAGCTCAGGACGCTTGGGTCTTATACCAGTCCTTGCCCTCTTCCTGCAGGGGAGACTGGACTAGCCACTAGGGCCCATCCTGCAGGGCTGACACAGGCTTGGGAGCCAGGCCCACCTGGGGTCTAGAGCACTTCCCAGCTACATAGCTTTCCCTGTCTGTTGAGTGGACACACTAGTACTAGCCCTTAGGGTTGTTTTCAGGAATAAATTAAATCAGACCTTTAAAAGTCCTAGCACTCAGATGCTAGGTTGTTAAACATACTTATTTACCTTATCTTGGAATAGGCATACTATACGCACATTTGAAAGATCGAAAAGCGTTGAATCAGTCAAGAGTCTTGGCATGAAGGGGTATATTCAGAGAATTCAACTGCAGACAGTTTCACGAAGCTACTGGGCCCCCCCCCAACTTTATTGAGCTGTAATTGACATGTAACACTCTATACAACGTGTCGATGTGACTCACTCACATACGACAAAATGATCACCACCCTCGCATCAGCTACCACCTCCTGTGTGTCTCGTAATTACCAGTTCTTCTTTTTGGTGTTAATATTTAAGACCTATTCTCTTTGTACCTCTTAAGTGTATAATACGGTATACCTAACTGTAATCACCATACTGTATATTAGGTCCCCAGAACTTATTCATCTTCTCACTGGAAGTTGGTACCCTGTCGGCACAAACTGAAAGGGATGTTGAGCTACCCAGGGCCAGCGATGATGGGAAGCCATTAATTCGTGTCCTGGGTCTGAAGGGGCCAGGGGAGGAAATGTGTTACACTAGAGGCAGCGACTGTAAGCTATGGAGGAGAGAGCCCTCTGGAAGAGGGACAGGGAATCAATACCCTGACCGCTCCGTCCTCCAGCCCTTGGCTGGCGCCCGTCATGGGCCAGACCCAGCTGGGAGCAGGAGAGCGAGGGTACTGTGGATGCAGACCATGGAGGGCAGTCTCTCAGGGCACAGAGCATGGTGCAGGCTGGCATGGTGGGGCAGGGGGAGGAGATGGGGCATACAGCGTAGAGGGGGGTGTGCATGTCTCCCTCCCTTCCACCTCCTCCCCCGGCATCTAGTTTCCATCCCAGTAGGCAGCCTGTATTACCAACTTCATCCTATCCTTCCAGAAATAGCCCACATACAGAGGAGCAAATGCACTTGTTTGTCTACACAAGTGTTGCATATGATATCTAGTAATTTATACCTTGCTCTTTAACTTGACGTCTCAGGATTCACTCTGTTCTAAAGGCCTAGCTCATTCTCAGTACTGGCAGCATCAAGTCCTTCAGACGGCCATAGTATAACTGGGCGGACCAGTTCCCCACTGCTAGCTTTGGGGTTGTGTCCAGGCTTCTGCAATTACAAACCGCATTGCCATAAATGCCTCTGAACACGTGTCATTTGGAGCCTGTCTGTTGGCCAGATGCCCAGAAGAGAGATCACTGGCATAGAAAAAAATGTAGATGCGAAATTTCTAAAGGAAAACATTGAGCAATTTGAAATGATAAATGCGAACATACAGAAACACTCCTCTAGTGCTCACTGTGTGGGCCGCTGCTCTGTACATGAACTCCTTGAGTTCTCATAGCAACCCTAGGGGGTAGTAAAGGGCCTCCCCCAAATTTCAACATGTGGCGGGGGAGAGGGGTTGTGGCTCTCCCTCAAAGCCCCAAGGAGTTCACCAGCACCAGCTGGAAGTCTGAAAAGTCAACTCAATTCTGACATTAGCTCCTGGGAGATAACATCAGATCCCACAAGTTAGGGGTTCAGTCCTGCAAGACGGTCTCCCTATGCCATTTGCAAGTCCAGGATGTCACCTGGGCTCCTGACCGACCGGCTGTAGAGAAGAGGTCCCAGCAAGCCCCCTCTGAGTTCAATTAATTTGCTAGAGTGTCTCACAGAACTCAGAGAAGTCATTTACTTCCTACTAGATGATTATAAAAGGATCTAACTCAGAAACAGCCAGATGGAAGAACTGTGTAGGGCAAAATAGGGTGAAGGGTGCACAGCTTCTGTGCCCTAAGTGTGATGCTTTTCCTGGATCTTCACCTGTTCACCAACCCGGAAGCTCTATGAACACTGTCCTTTTGGATTTTTACGGAGGCTTCATCATAACACATAACATTAAATCATCGGCCATCAGTGATCGATTCAACCTCCAGCCCCTCCTCCTTTCCCCGAAATCACGGGGCGGGACTGAGAGTTCCAACCCTCCCTTCTTGGTTGGTTCTCCTGGCATCCAGCCTCCATCCTTAGAAGTTTTCCCAAAGTCGCCCCATTATCATAAAGGCAGTTGTGTTGGAAAGGGGTTTGTTATGAATGTCAAGACACCCATTTCGTTTTTATGGCTCTGAAGTGATATCAGGAACTGGGGACAAGAGACCAGATGTTGTAACAAAAAATGCTCCCATGGCTCTTAGCACTTAGGGAATTCCAAGTGTTTCGGAAACTGTGAGACAGGAAACATGGACAAAGACCTAGTATATATGAGACATATATTTTGGTCATCTGAATGACCAAATACGTACAACCGACCCCTGATTAACACGGGTTTGAACTGCACGGGTCCACTGAAAGTCATGGATTTTTTTCAATAGATACAGTACAGTACTGTAAGTGTATTTTCTTTTCCTTACAATTTTAATAACCTTTCCTTTCCTCTAGCTTACTTTCTTACAAGAACCCAGTATGTAGTATATAGTGCATGTACAGAACAGGTGTTGATCCGCTGGTTATGTTATCAGTAAGACTTCCAATCAACACAAGCTGTTCACAGCTAAGTTTGTGGGGAATCCGGAGTTATACTTGGATTTTTTGACCACGAGGGGGATTGGCACCTAACCTCTGCGTTGTTCAAGGGCAGCTGTATTTCTTCTAAATCACAGTACGCCGGCAGACCTGTTCTTTTTTTTTTTTTTTTTTTTAAAGATTTTATTTATTTATTTGACAGAGAGAGATCACAAGTAGACGGAGAGGCAGGCAGAGAGAGAGAGAGAGGGAAGCAGGCTTCCTGCTGAGCAGAGAGCCCGATGTGGGACTCGATCCCAGGACCCTGAGATCATGACCTGAGCCGAAGGCAGCGGCTTAACCCACTGAGCCACCCAGGCGCCCGGCAGACCTGTTCTTGAGGGCCTTTGGACTGAGGGCCTCTGTTCTTCATTACCGTCGGCCGGAGGCAGCCCTCAGATCCTTGCTGTGTGGACCTTCCCAACAAAGCCAGCAGGAGAAGCTGCTAGCAAGAGAGAAGTCACTGTCTTTGATAAGCAAAGCATGGAAACGATATGCCATCACCTTTCCTGTGTTCTTTTATTTGAAGTCTAAGTTCAGCGCACGCACCAGGGGAGGGGATGGCACCGGGCTGTGGGCACCAGCGGCCAGCTAGGAAATTGGCCTCATTGTTCAGAGCAGATGGATCCGTCCGCAGAGAAGCAAAGTGATTTTTCCCCCGTCCACACAGCCTAGGGTATGACCTGGGGACTCAGGCCCAGCTGGGGTGGCTTCGGCTTCCACTTGAGCCCTGTCTCTCAACATGCGGTGTTTCTCGTGTTCAGAGTCCCCGATGGAGACGGCTCGTGGACGCGGAAGCTCGTGCAGTCATGGTGCTGTTGCTTTCATGTTACTATTTTCACAGTTTCTAAAACTTCGTTTCCAAACCTGGTATAAACTTTTAAAAAAGGAAACTTTGCTGTTCTGAAGGTCTCTGCCAACTCACGCAGAGAGGCCGCCCAGCTGGCAGCCAGGCTCTGGGGGGCACTGCAGGACCCAGTCCGGTGTGGGGAAGGGGAGCAAGGCCTGAGGTCCCCGCCCTGTCGTGTCACTTGTCACGGAAGCGCAGCCAGATCTCAGTCACATATAGTCAGCCGGGCAGTTCCCAGCCTGTCGTTGGGGAAGTAGGGTTATCACTGCTGGTAACCGCTAGCCCTGGGCTCTCTGAGACGGGCAGGGCTTCACACCGTCCTTGTGGGAACAGGCTGGGTGGTGGCCGCTGGGCCCTTCTGGAAGGGGGGTTTGAACTGAGGCAGCACAGGGCATGCGTGGGTCAGCAAAGACCTTGCTGCCAGGAAGTCCTGGAGGCACGTTCCAGCTGGCTCTAGCAGCCACCAGCTATGAGCCTCGGGCAAATGATTTCCTGAGCCTGCGTTTCTTCCCCGGTAAAGTGAGTTGTCTTGAGGATGACACAAGATCACACAAGTTGTTTTGGTTTCTAGTTGCTGCCATAACAAACCTCCACACATGTGGGGCCCGAAGACAGCACGGATTTATTCTTGTATGCTTGTGGAGGTCGGAAGTCTGTGATCAGTCTCACCACACCACAGCCAAGGTCAGCGGGCTGGTTCTTTCCTCCTGGAGGTTCCAGGGGTGAATCCCATTCCCTGACTTGTCAGTCTCTAGTGGCCGCCCCCGCCCCTCCTTTGTTTTCACATCACACCCCCGCCAGCCAGAGTCTCCTGTCATCACCTCGCCTTCTCCTCTCCTGCCATCCCATCTCCCTCTGTCTTCTTCTAAGGACATGCGTGATCACATAGTCCAGCGCAATCCCCACATCTCAAGATCTTTAATCACATCTGCAAAACTGCTTTGGCCATATAAGGTCATATTCACAGGTTCCAGGGAATAGGAAGGGGATATCTTTGGGGCCATTATTCGGCCAAACACATAGGTCAAGTGTCTGGCACGTAGTTAGCACTCAGTAAACTGCAACTCTTACTACTTTTCCTATGCCTTTTTGGCCGGGGCAGGTGGGGGGCGCACACCTGCTCACAGATGGAGGAGACTTGCCAGCAGGGCTTGAGGCTCTTTAAGAAGGGGAGAAAGGTCACTATAAAAAGTGAACTGGGAGAGGTCATGTCCATGGCCTGGGGATTTCAGCCTGGGTTTCCAAGGTGGGGAGGTTCTCTAGGGCCTGAGGAGGTGGTACAGCCCACCCCCCCAACTAGAACAAAACCACCTTATTGGAATTTTTCAAGCTCTTGCATAGAGCCTACTATCTGCCACGTCCTGTTCCAGATGCTTTACTACAGCAATTCACTGTCATCCCAGCAGCCCAGTGAGGGCGGGGCTATTCCTGACCCCGTTTTACAGAGGGAAAAATCAAAGCACAGAGAACTTGTCTAGTCACCTGCGGTCACACAGCTGTGCTCCTTACCACCTCAAAATACCAAAACATTAGTAGCATTTTTTTTCTTTTTAAAAAACGAAAACTGCCTATTCTCAAAACTTTTCTACAATGAAGCCATATAATTTTATACTCTGTATTTTATAATGTATACTATAAAATAACCAAAGACAGATTATGAACTTGCGACCCACCAGGTGGCCTGTACTGCTGCTCTGTAGTCTCTGTTCTCATCTCAGGACCTTCCATCTCCTCTCCTTCTTGCCAGAGTCTCCCTCCTTCCATGTCTGGCTCCGCGTTCATTATAATAGTAATGGGCACATGACTTAAGTAATGGGCACTTGGCTCAGTCTTCTCATTTGTACAACAGTGGTAGAGCCGACCTCAGAGGGCAGCATGAACCTTTAGGTTAGTTCTCATTCTTTTCTTATTAGAAGCAGCACTTACAGATCTCCATACAGGTACTAAAACTAGAAAACTCTTAGAGGAAAATACAGGAGTAAACCTTTGTGACCATAGGTCAGGCAAAGCCTTCTTGGATCTGACACCAAAAGTATAAGCAACAAAAGAAAAAAAAAACAGATACTCTGGACATCATTAAAGACCATCATACTTCAAAGGGCACCATCAAGAAAGTGAAATGACAGCCCATAGGATAGAAAAACTCTTGCAATCCGTGATTGGCAATAATATATCTGATAAACGACTTATATCTAGAATATATAAAGAACTTCTGCAATTCAATAATAAAAAAGACAAAAACGCAGTTTAAAAAAGGCAAAGGATCCAAATAGACATTTCCCCTCGAGAGATAAACCAGTGGCCATCAATCCCACGAACCAATGTTCAACATCCTTAGCCGTCCCGGAAATGCAAACCAAAACCACACTGGGATGGCACCTCACAAACCACCATACGGATAAAATTGAAAAGCTGGATCTAGCAAGGGTTAGCAGAGATGTGGGGAAACGGGAGCCCTCATATGTTACGGGGAGGACGTCAAATGGTGCAGGCACTTTGGTATGAGCCTGGCCTTTCCTCACCCGGAACACGGAGTTATCATATGACCCAGAAATTCTACTCCTAATTGTGCACCCAAGAGAAATGAAAACATAGAACCACACAAAAAGTTGTGCACAAATATCCATAGCAACCAAGCAGTGGAAACAACGCAAACACTAGAACAGGTGAGCTCAGTCTGCTTTATGCACACGGCGGAGTCTGTCCAGCAGTAGGAAGGAATGAAGGAGGGGCCGGTGCTATAACATGGGTGGACCTTGAAACAGGGTTCAGAACGCATATTTATATCCCAACTTGTGGGCGGTCCATAGAATTCCGAAGGGAATTGCTGGTAAGCATTGTTACAATAGTAACAAAAACCATGATAATGAAAGCCAGTATTTGTTAAATGCTCATTTCAGACTCTCAGTAGCATAGTGAAGTATTAGCATCCCCATTTCACAGTTGAGGAAACTGAGACCAGTGAGTCAAGGGTAGATACCTCGAATGTGATGCGTCTCTTATTTGTAATTCCCAGCAGGGGCTTAGCCCCATTTGCCAAATGAAGTCCTGGGGGTGGATTGGGGTCGAGAAGAAGTTCCCCCATCAGTCAGGACTCCCTGACTGTCCCCTTGCCTACGTCCTTGGTGGGCAGGGGCCTTTCTTCCAGGGAGCTATCCAGGTGGGTGTCTGCATCCCCAGCTGTGGTTCCTGCTCGTGATGACTCTGACCATGATTGTTCTGGAGGAAATGGCCACGGCTGGCCAGAGCTGTGGGCGAGGGGCTATTTTGGGAGAGGGCAGGGTAGCGGCATCCAAAGCATTCCCTACCGCAGGAAGACACTGGGCAGCGCTGTCCCTGTCAGCCTCCTCTGCGACCTCCAGAGAGGCTGGCAGAGGTGTGAGCTGGGGACTCCCGTTATCCGCCAAATGAAAAAAATCATTTTAATCTTTATTTAACAAATCAGTGGCATGTGGTCCATTTGGGATTTTTAGTCCTCTCCAAAAAAACATGCTTATTTATTTTATTAACAAGCACTATGTGGACTTCCTGTGTCCTGACCACTGCTCCAGGAGCCAGATGACTGGTCATTCATTACACCATCGCTCCGGTTGCTGCTGTTATTAGCCCCATTTTACAGATGAGGAGGTTGGGGTTCAGAGAGCTCAGACTTGCCGAGGGGAATAGGGGCAGAGGTAGGGCCCCACATCCCAGCTACCTAGCTGGGGTCTCCCCCTCTTAGACATTCTCCTGAGCAGTTTAGAGACTGTGCTCAGTCACTGGTTTTCAGGGGTGTTGTGTGGTGGACTTGGCAGGGCTGCCTTAGGCTATGAGTTCCTCAGGTGCCTGCTGGGTCCCATTCATCCCCATCCCTGGTCCCAGCCTATGGAGGACTTAGCTCTGAGTCAGTGGGAAAAGGGTGAGTGAGACCTTGGTGTAATGGGTAAGAGCTTGGACCGATGCAATTTTCTAGCTGTGTGACCTTGAAAGAGGAACTCCACCTCTCTGAGGTCATTTGTGTTAAGGTGACACAGAGCTGGGCACAAAGAACTCAACAAATAACAGATTAATATTGTTAGTAGTAGTAGAAGAGACAGTTACTGAGTGAATGTATTAAAACAGGCATCAGCGAACTGTTTTTGTAAAAGACCAGATGGCAAACATCTTTGGCCTTGCCAGTCACACAGTCTATGAGGCAACTACTTCCCTGTAGACAGTGTGTCCTCAAGTGGGTGTGGCTGTGTTCCAATAAAACTTTATTTATATGGACACTGAACTGTGAATTCCATGTAATTTTCATGTGTCAGAAAATATTACTCTTGTTGTTGTTTTTTTTTTTTCAAGTTCAACCATTCAAAAGTATATAAACCAGTCATAGCTCACCGACAGTTCGGCCACCGGCGGTGGGCTCCGGTGGGGGGCCTATTGGCTGCAGTTTGCCAACCCCTTGCACTAAAACGTGAGCTCTGCAAGGGGGTTTGGGTTGCATGGTTTGTTGTGGTATCCACAGTCCTCAGAACAGTGCCTAGCACACAGTAGGCACTCCACAAAGTTGTATGAAATGAATGAACCAATATGTAGAGGTGGCGGACTGGAAGCAGCAGTTAGGGGCCTGGGGGTGGGGGAAAGAGGCTGGGGTGGGGGATGCTCTCAGAAGTGGTTCTGTTACTGCCCTGCCCCTATCCCAGAACCACCAGCCTTATTTTTAACCCTGCTGACAAGTGAAATCAAGAAGAGGGACTGCTCCGTGCCCCTCCCATTGCCCCAGTTTCTGCTGTTTTCCTTTCCCGAAGGTCAGAGCCATCCCCGGAGACCCTTCTCCCCCTCCCCCGCCCCCTGCGGCCTCAGCCCAGACCCAGGGAGTGGTCAGAGGAGAAGAAATGGGTCCGGCATTTCCCTAGCAAGACTCAGAGGAGAAACACTCGAAGCTCTTTGGGTTGAGCAGGCTGGGAGCTGCCCAGCAGGGGTGTAACACACAGACTCCTGGGCTCCTCCCCCTGAGGCTCTGACTCAGGTCTGGGGTGGAGCCTGAGAACCAGCATTTCTGACAAGCTCCCAGGTGAGGAAGGGGCCAGGAGGGTGATGGGCTGCACTGTGAGTGGCCCCGGCCTACAAGAGCCTGTGGGCAACAGTGCTCCCCCCACCCACCGTGAGCTGCCCCAGGCTGTGCCCTGAAGGCTGCTGGTGATATACCCAGGACTCCCTGAGAGGCTCCGGAGAGCCTGGAAGGCTATGTAAAGTGCCCTGGGTTTTATTGTGAACATGGTAGGAAACCTTGCAAAGATTTTAAGCAAGAGTAGAGGCCGCTGGACAATTGGATTAAGCCAGCCCCGGTGCCACTGTGATCAGTTGTAGGGAGTGTGTCGGAGCTTCGAGGAGCAGTGACGGAAGGAGGGAGAAGCTGCCGATGCTGGAGCTATAGCAGGAGTAGGAGAAGGGACCTGGTGAGTCATGGCCTTGGCTGCAGCAGGGAGACAAGGAGGAGGGTGCGGGAGGACACGGGGGTGACTGACTTGAAGGCTGGGAGTCATTCCTGAGACCAGAGACCTGGGGGAGGGCTGATAAGGGGTTCCATCGGCCAGACTAATGGACACGGGGAAGGGCGGTGGGCTTCCTTTGAACACAGAATCCCTCATTGCAGTGGGCTGTGTGGCCTCCCCTTTCTCCACCCCTGTTCTGGCTACTCTGGATGGGAGGTCCACAGCTGACCCCTCCAGTTCTTCTGGGGCTCTGCGTGCAGGCTGCCGCTCCGGCCTTAGGAAGGGTCCTGCCACACAGCTTCCCAGGGTGCCGAGGAACAAGCAAGCACCATCCAGCTTGTGTTACCAAAAAAGGACATTTTCTCCCTTTGAAGGTTTGCCCGGCTCCTTCCCTCCTCCGCCTGACCTGGAGTTTCAGGTTTCCAGGGAAGTGTTTCTGGAAAGTGTACGAGTTTGAATTGCACGCCTGTGTGTATAGGCAAATATGAACCTGGGGATATGCACGTACCACACTCTGTCTTGATGTCATAAACCTCATCGTCCTCCTTCTCCTTCTCTCCTTCACCGCCACCTCCTCCACTGCTGCCTCCATCACCACCACTGCCTCTGCCATCACCACCACCATCACCACCACCAACACCACCATTACCTCCTCCACCACCACCATCACCACCTCGACTGTCCCCTCCATCACCACCACCACCATCGCCATCACCATACCACCATCACCTCCACCACCACCTCCATCACCACCACCACCACCACCACCATCACCTCCTCCACCACCACTATCACCTCCATCACCACCTCGACTACCACCTCCTCCACCGCCACGTCCATCACCACCACCACCATTGCCATCACCACACCACCATCATCTTCACCACCACCACCATCACCTCTACCATCACTACCACCATCACTACCATCACCACCATCACGACCACCAACACCATCACCTCCTCCACCACCACCATCACCTCCACCACCTCCACCACTACCATCACGACCACCATCATCACCTCCTCCACTACCATCTCCCCTGGCCCAAACACTTCCCTATGCTGCCTCTTAACTCGTCAGTTTTCACCTCCTCTCCAAGAGGGGAGAATTACGATCTCCATTGTACAGATGAAGAAACTGGGGCACAGAGAGCTAGGGCCACTTATCCACAGTTCTAGAGGCACCGTGGGGTTGGGACTAGGGTGACGTGACCAAGGCCATGCAAAAGCACAGGGTCTTATCCAGTCTTTATTTAAATTTTATTCATAGTTTGTCCATTGAGGATTTTTTGGCGTTATTTTTGACTTCTAGAAATAGTGCTTTCAAATATTGTTTTATCTTGCTTACTAAGTTTTTTGCATCTCCTAACTTTTGAACCTGAGGTGAATGCGTCTCTTACCTACCCTAGCACCAGCCTTGGCAGAGCCAAAGTTGGAATCCAAAGCTAGGCTCTGTACTCGTCCCTGTGCCGCCCCTTCTGCTTATACCTGGGTGCGGGCACGAGCTCACTTACATATTTTTTTCCTTAGAAGTAAACTCTACACCCAGTGTGGGGCTTGAACTCACGACCCCGGGATCAAGAGTCAAATGCTCTATGGCTGGGCCAGCCAGGCGCCCCACGTTTGTGTCTTCTTTCCTTCAGGAAACATTACTGTGGCAAGGTGGCATCGTAGAGGGGCGGGCCTGGAGATCAGACAGTTCTGGGTCCTTCCTTCACTGCTCATTATTGAAGGGATAGCCTGTGGCTCAAGGCACAGACTCTAGGCCCAGAAGGCCTTGGTTTGAAATCTTGCTCTGCAACTTGCTGGCTGTGTAAGTTTGCGTTAGTTCCTTAAAGCCGCACGCCCTGCATTTCTCCTCTGTAGAGAGGAATGCTGGTACTAACGTCTGCTACCCAGCGTTATTGCGGGGGGAGCGGGGTGTCAAATGAGTTAATTTCCATAAAGCTCGTGGCATGTGGCATGTAGTAAATGCTTTTGAGTGTTAACTCATTTTCCGTCCTTGAGGAGATACCCCTCTGAGCCTCAGTTTCCCCCTGTGTGAAGGCCGAACAGGAAGAGCCACCGCCCAGACTGTTCTGAGGATTGGAAGGGATAACACAGGCAAAGGGCCTCTCACATGGAAGGAGCTTCATGAAAGTGCTCTCCCTTACTTCAGGCCCAATGTTATATACTGGAGACAGGTACAAAGATACAGGTCAAGTCCACGAGGAACTGACTCATCTGTGGTGTGGACACTATACTGACCTTTTACTTCCCCCAAAGGCACCAAACCCTTGCTCTCTTTCCTCCACCTTGCTGTCCCCGCCTCTCCTATTACGGATCTAACTTCCATTTGTCTTCATGTCAACTTAACTGTCACATTCTCCAAGAAACCTTCCCTGACCCCACCCTGCCACCGACCTGTATTGTCGTCCTACTCTACGAGATCACTGCCTTCTCGACTCTTCTTCGATGGCACTGCTCACAATTGCAATCGAAGACCTTTTATTTAATGATCTTTTCTTAAAGACGTTCTGTTGTTCGTTTGCCTTCTTCCTCCCTCACTTCACAGTGAGGACAGGGACGGGGCTTGTCGTACCCACGGGGGTCTCTGTCCTCAGTTCCTGGCAGGTGTGGCACATTTCCAAAGTCATGTTCAAGCTCACAAGCTCTGGAGTCATCTTGCCTGGGTTCGAAATCCCAGCTCCTGCAGTTAAGGACCCTGAGACCTAGGAAAAATTATGTCACCTCTCTGTGCCTCAGTTTTCTTTTCTGCAAATTGTGGAAAATGGTAACAGCATCAGCTTTCCTAAGGCGTGATGATGAGTGCAGGAGATAAACTGCCTAATTCCTGCCCGTAGAACTGTGCCTGGTCCATCCCCATGGGCCTGTTACTGTTTCAGCAGGTGCTGCTGGCTACACTAACAACTGAAACACACGTCCCCCGAATCTCAGGTGCTTAACACCCAGACACGTACAGTTTGCTTAAATGATCCACGTGAAATATTTAAGTGTAGTGCCTGGATGTTCCCCATTCCAGCGTGGAACTCTGCACTATACAGTAATCATTTCTGGACCTAGGTTCCTTCCATGGTGTTTCTTAACGGAGGGCAGGATTCAGAGTCTATGAACTTGGATGCTGTCTTAGATTAGACTCCCTAGAAGCTGAGCCTGAGGAGGGGATTTTTTTTTTTTTTTAGATTTTGTTTATTTATTTGAGAGAGTGAGTGAGAATGAGCAATAGTGTGTGGGGGGGGGGGGGGGAGAAGCAGAGGGAGAGGGAGACGCAGATTCCACGCTGAGCAGGAAGCCCAGCATAGGATTCCGTCCCAGGATCCTGGGACCATGACCCGAGCCAAAGGCAGACACTTAACTGACTGAACCACCCAGGTGCCCTGAGGTAGGGATTCTTGAGCAGATGATTTTTTTTGGGGGGGACACTCTCCGGAGAGAAGGGGAGTGACCAAACCAGGGTGTGGTCTTACCTGGCCCCATGGTGGGGGTTCTAGAGCCTGGTTTGTACCACTGAACTGGTTCTTCCCGGGGCAAGAGGGGGGCTGGTGGGTGTCATCAGTCGTTAGTTGTGGGCTGCATGGTTGGGGTGGGGGAGGGTAGTTTGGCCTCTAGGACAACATGGCTTCTGCAGTTCTCTGGGACCTCCGTGAGCCATTAGCAGCCTGGTCAGGAGCTGGGGGTGGGTTCACATGCCAGGGAAGGGATCTGGGCAGGGCACTCAGTGTCTATAAAAGATGGAAAAACTATCTGATTTTTACTAACCTCTTACTGAAATGTAGCATTTGCTTCAATTATGGAGGTAGGCAATAAACCACAGTAGTATTCGGGACATCTGTGACTTTGCCACCTGTGGAAATTACATGCTTTCATGTCACATTATTATTGTTGCAGATATCTTTTTTAAGGAAGATTTTATTTTATTTTTTTTAAGATTTTTATTTTATTTATTTGACAGAGATCAAGTAGGCAGAGAGGCAGGCAGAGAGAGAGGAGGAAGCAGGCTCCCTGCTGAGCAGAGAGCCCGATGCGGGGCTCGATCCCAGGACCCTGAGATCATGACCGGAGCCAAAGGCAGAGGTTTAACCCACAGAGCCACCCAGGTGCCGCAAGATTTTATTTTTTTAAGTAATCTCCACACCCAACATGGGGCTCAAACTCAACGACTCCAAGATCAAGAGCCTCATGTACGCTCTCCCGACTGAGCCAGCTAGGCACCCCTATTGTGGGTATCTTTGAAATATCCTTTCTGCTAATCTGTACTTCAAAATTATTGTGGTTAGTTCACTTGCTAGATATTTTGTTCAATGTGTTCATGAGGAAGAAAATGCATTCTATTACAGATTTGTTCCTCTAATATTTTGGTAATAGCATGTCGGTATAATGACATCCCTTTGTAATCCTATGTATTTTATGCATTTTAAAACATCATTCTGAGAAGGGGCCCATGAGTGTCACCAGATGCCAAAGGTCTGTGACACAGAAGAGGTTAAGGTCCCCATTCGGGGGTGTTGGACTTCCTTCCATTCAAGCAACAAGAGGGGGAGAAGGAGAGGATGTAGAGGATCGCACATGAGGTTTTCATGGTCCAGGACTGGAAACCGCATGCATCGTGTCTTCCCACTGTGCGCCGGCCAGGACTCAGTCACCTGACCGCACTGATTGCAAGGGGAATGTAGTCTGTCTGTGCGCCCAGAAGGAAGAAGGCATGGTCTACGGAGTGCACAGCAGTCTGGCCCACGGGGTTCAGTACATACTCACTGGCAGCCCGAGTGAATGAATGCTGTGTGTGGCGTGTCTTTGGTGGGCAGAGGTCTGATTTTCTGGAGGGATCCTGAGCCTCTACCATGTTGTCTCCTTAGGACAAGCCACGCCAAGGCCAAAGCTGAGGCAGCGGAACAGGCCGCCCTCGCTGCCAACCAGGAGTCCAGCATTGCTCGCACTGTGGCCAGGGAGCTGGCTCCGGATTTCTACCAGCCAGGTAGGGCCAGCCAGGGAGGGGATGGGCAGCACAGAGTAAGGGGAGGTCCCGGGGCCGGACCATTTTTTTTTGTTTTTGTTTTTGTTTGCTTGCTGGAAAGCTGAGATGCCCAAGTGTGTTCACAAATGTCTGTGAGTTCAAGCAACCAGGGAGGGAGGGCAGGTATGGCATGGGATGCGGTGACACAAGGAGACCTGTGCTGAGATTGGGGGGTGGTGCGGAATCAGAGGCTCCTGGTTGTGGACTGGACCTACTCCAGGCTGCCTCCTCTCCCTGCTGCAGACAGGGCTGACAGCTGAGCTGATGAAGCTTAGCGAAGGGAGAGGGCTCCGGATGAGGAGGCAAAAAGCCTTGCGGCTCATCAATTTCATTCCGCCGGTCTCTGAGTGCTGCCCGTGTGTCAGGCACCGTGCTGGGCTCTGCAGTACAAACCTGGGATTCCGGGATCCAGAATCTAGAGGAGCCAAGAATCATGGCAGAATCGGGGAGTGAGGATCAGGGAGTATATCCCCGTCCTGACTCCACTGCCAACCAGCTCAGTGACCTTGTTAAGTCCTCAGTTTTCTGATCTATAAAATGGGAGTAAGAATAATATTTACCTTCCCTTCCTGGGGGTTGGGTGGGTCAAATCATGTCGGAGAGCACAGAGCCCCGCCTATAGCAAGCTCTTGGGAACTGTTGGTTCTGTCTCACTGTTACGACTACATTCTGCACAGCGTAAGTTCTGTGTGGCTGGAACAGCGGCTTTGGAAGCTCAGGGGGGGCACTTCACCCAGTCAGGCAGGGAGACCCTAGAGAAGGCCGCCCTCAGGAAAGGCTGTTTGAGCTGAATCTTGAAGGCTGAACGAGAGTTCACCAGGTCAGTGGGTCTCAAACATGACACAGCATGCTGGTCCCACCCCCAAGTTTTTGATTCAGTAGATCTGGGGTCCGTGAATGTGCTTTTCTTTTCCTTTAAAAAAAAATATTTTATTTATTATTTATTTGGGAGATGGAGGGCAGAGAGCAGAGGGAGAGAGACAAGCAGACTCTGTACTGAATACAGAGCCTGACTCGGGGCTCAACCCCAGGACCCCAAGATCATACTGAGTTGGGGGATTAACGGATTGAGCCACACAGCCCCCCTGAATGTGCGTTCCTGACAAGGATCAGGCTGTGCGGAAGCTGCTGGTTTGGGACCACTCACTGAGAATCACGGCCCTTCGCAGGGCTGTGCCGGGGGGGGGGGGGGGGGGGGGGGGGGGGGGGGTTGGGGAGGAGGGGGGCGGCGGCGACCCGGAGGAAGGGACTGCAGGTGCGAAGGCACAGAGACTTCTCCAGGCTCGGAGTCTGGAGAGTGGAACAGGTAGGAACCGGTGGGGATGGAGACTTGGTTCCTGGGTGGAGTAGTGGGAGCCCGAGGGCTGGGAGGCTGCTGTTCTCCGCATTGGGGGTTTCATGGTGAGTGGCACGATCAGACTTGTATCTAAACGTTATTGTGGCTGTAGCAGGGACACCACAGGGGACCAGTTGCCGGACCGTGGAGCGCAGATGTGTACCTGGGAGGCTAAGTTGCCCCCTGGCAAGGCGCTCCCCCTGCTGGCCCCAGGAAGAGCGACACCTCCCGGCGCTGCCTCCACCCTGGGTGGTAGTAGCAACAGCCGGACCCCGAGCTCCGCATTTTTCATGCATTTGTTCCCACTAACCCTTCCATTAGTATTTATGAAATAGGTACGATTAGGCCATTTTTCAGGTAAGGGAATGGAAGGAAACCAGTGTCGCGGCGAAGATCATAAACTCTGGAGCCAGTCGGACTGGGTGCTGGTCCGGGCTCTGAGCTGGGTGACTTTGGGCAAGTGACGTCACGTCTCTGAGCCTCCCTTTCGTCCCCTGTGAGCGCGAGGCCAGTAATAGCACGGACCTCTTAGGGTTGTTAAAAGGCCGAGCTGCTCTTTGGAACCTGCCTGACATAGTGCGCGGCCCACGCTAGACGGTCGGTGGGAAGGTGCCGGCCGAGTCACTAAAGCAGGCTGTGCGAGGTTGAAGGGCTCGCCCAGGGCAGGCGGTGCGACCCGGGTTCAAGGCCAGCCTCGCTGGTTGTCCCCTCCCCCCCGCAGGACCCGAGTATCAGAAGCGCCGGCTGCTGCAGGAGATCCTGGAGAACTCGGAGAGCCTGCTCGAGCCCCCGGAGCGGGGCCGCGGGGCCGCGGGGCCCCCGCCGCGCTCCCGCGAGAGCCCGCAGCTGCACGAGCACGAGCCCCTCGGGCCCGAGGGCGGCCCCCCGTCGCCGGCCGGGACGCCCCCGCAGCCCAAGCGGCCCCGCCCGGCGGCGACCAAGGACCGCCTGGCGAGCCCGGGCGCCTGGAACGGGGAGCCGGGCGCCCAGGGCAGCCGGCCGCTCACGCCGTCCGAGGGCGCGGGTCGCCGCAGCCCCGCGCGGCCGCCCACCGAGCACATGGCCATCGAGGCGCTGCAGCCGCCGCCCGCGCCGTCGCAGGAGCCCGAGGTGGCGCTGTACCGGGGCTACCACAGCTACGCCGTGCGCACCGCGCCGCCCGCGCCGCCGCCCTTCGAGGACGAGCCCGAGTCCGAGACCTCCGGGCCCGACTCCGCGCCGCCGTCGCCGGCCGCCGCCCCGCCGCGGGCCCCCGAGCTCCCGCCCGAGTCCCCGCCCGAGTCCCCGGCCAAGCTGGAGCCCAAGCCCATTGTCCCTAGAGCCGAGCCCAAGGCGAAGGCCCGCAAGACGGAGGCCCGAGGGCTGACCAAGGCGGGGGCCAAGAAGAAGGCTCGGAAGGAGGCGGCGCTGGCAGCCGAGGCCGAAGTGGAGGTGGAGGAGGTGAGGCTGGGGGCAGAAGGGCGTGTCCCAGCTCCGGTCCCCAGGGGTGCTTGGGCTCCACGTGGGATTCCAGTGCGGGGGGGATTTGGGGGTGGGAAGGGTCATGACACAGGATGGGGCAGGGGAAAACCGCAGCAGGGATGTGGGCTTCGTCAAGTATAGCCTCATCAGGACCTGGTAGCATGAATCCCGGCCAAGTCCCCCCAACCTTGGGACAGGGGGAGGGCCTTTGTGCCTGCGCTCAGGTCAGCAGGGGGCAGTGCTTTGGAGAAGAGGGTGCCCGGGAGCCCTAAGCAGCTAGGGAGGAATGAGCGCACCTGGGGAACTAGGGCGATCTGAGCGGAGCACCAGCAGCATCTGCGGCAGGGTGTAGCAGGGAGGGCTTCCCGGCAGTGGAGGAAGGCCGCAGTAGGGCTTATTGGAGGGGGCTGGGAGCTAGAAACGCAGGGACCATGAGTGAGGCAAGGTTGTGTGGACTGATGGATGCCATCCATGGGGGAATTTGCGGAAAGGAAGGATGTTCTGGCTTCCAGGCCCAGCACTGCCCACTGTGCTTTGGGACACATCCTTGTCCGTCTCTGGACCCTAGATGGTTTGGTTACTCATTTCCCAGAATCCCTCCAGCTCTGATGGTCTGCTGTCCAGGTGCTGGACACAGCAGTGAGCAAGACGAGGGGTGTTCTCAGGAGGGTTCTTTCAGAAGTTTCTGCTCCTCTGTCCAGCCTTGTTGAGTCTTGGGTGGGAGATGTTTCCGAGGCCGTCGGAACTCAGCTTCTCTCCACTGCTCCCAGGTCCCCAACACTGTCCTTATCTGCATGGTGATCCTGCTTAACATCGGTCTGGCCATCCTCTTCGTTCACCTCCTGACCTGAACCTTGCCTACCAGGTGCGTCCCCCCCACCCCCAGCAGGAGCCTCTGGAGAGCTCTGGGCACCAGCGTGCTGGGGAAGGGATGTAGCCCCCTGGGCGTCAGTCCTGCAGCTAATTGAGGCCCGGCCCCCAGCAGAGGGAGGGACGACGGATTTGTGGTTTTGGTAGATCATGCCTTCCTGAACACACACACACACACACACACACACACACACACACACACACACACGGACCTCGTTTGCGCAGCATGTGCAGAGCACCCGCCGCCTGTCAGGTGAGCCCTGGGGCTTCCCTCACTCACTCATTCGTCATTTATTCATTCATCTGACCCCATTTACTGAGCAGCTGCTCTGCTGGGATCTAGGGACACAGCAGGGGCCCACTCCTGCCCTAAGAGATGGGGTGAAGATGAGAGTAAACCCGTAACTTACAGCTCATTATGCAGCAGTCAGACATCCAGACGTGAGGCCGAACAGCCTCTCCCCAGACTCCCACAGTCTCACCGGAGCTTGCCGGAGATGGGCAGGCCCTCTTCTCTCTGCCCTCCCTTTCTCTCTTGCCCACTTCAGTCCGTAATCCCTCTGCCCCTCGTCCTCCAGTCCTCTCCCAGCCCTCCCTTCCAGAAACCCTGCTGTCGGTCAGTGGTTGCCCCGTGCTGGAACTGGGAGGGCTTGGTAAGGCCCGGTGAAAAGGAGCTGGGCTGGGCTGGCCTGGGTTGCAGGAAAGTGGCTCTCATGGGTCTCGGGGTGAAGTATCCATGAGAAAGAAAATCCTTTCCCTGCCAGGACCAGCCTTCACACCACAAATCCTGCGCCTGCTGATGCTAACGGAGTTTCTGCCTCTTGCCCTGCCCCCAACCTAAGACCCCACCCCACCCCCTTTCTCAGTCCTACTTTAGTGTGGGCTGGAGGTTCCCACTCAGTCCCAGGAGAGGAGAAGGACTCCCTGTCCAGTCACCCAGTGAATAGCCAGTGACAGTATTAGCCTGGTAGGTGGTGCCCTGGGGCTGAGCGCTGGGCTCTGCTGGGGCCCATGTTTCACGGGGATCTGGGCCTGTTGGCTGCAAGGACTGACACCTCATGGCCTGAAGGGTGGAAGGGCCAACCAGATGACAGCAGGAGGGGGAGGGCCAGGAGACTGTACCAGGCCGGGGGACAGCAAGGCTGGGAGAGGCCTCAGGGAGCCTCAGGGACTTGACTCTCATTCTGTTGAGTCGGGCTGCCCTGGGGGTTGGGAGAGGTGGGTCCTGGCCCCAGAGAACATCCCGCCTGAGGCTTGAACCCCATTTCGGACCTGGCCCAGCCTCTTCCTTTCTCCCTCCCTCCCTCCCTCCCTCTCTCACCTGAGCCTCTCGCTGTCTCTCTGCAGAGCCAGGAGTTTCTGCCGAGGGTGTGAGGGACTCACCTTTCTGCACTACCAGACCGGGTGGCACTGAGGTCCAGCTCGCCTCCACACCACATCTGTTTAAGGAGGCCTCCCCTGGCCCTGGCGCCGGGTGACAGAGGTGCCCAGAGGAACGGAATGTGCTGGGGATCCTCTGGAGCCCTGTGCCCGGCCTCGAAGGAAGAGCCCTGGTCTCTTGAGCGCGCCTGTCCCTCATCCTCCCCCGTTCTCTCACCTTGCCGCTGGGGTCCCCCTTCCCTGAGTTTTTGTGTGTTTTGGGAGAGGTCACTAAACCAGGATAGTAATACTAACTCCCAGCCCCTTTCCTTCCACCCCTGCTCCCTTTCTTTTAACCGCCTGGCTGCTGAGGGAGTGACAGACCCCTGGGGCGGGCGAGCCGGGGACCCAGCCCCCTACGGCGCAGAGGCCCTGCCTTGAGTGGGCTCCACGCAGCGCACACTCTGTCCCTTGCTTACAGATGTTCTGGACGACAATGGAGGAAATGGACATGCTCAGTTTGAGTATCCCGGGACACAGTGCTCCTGTCTCCTCCCACCAGTCCAGTCAGTTTCCCTTCTGGACCAAGAGAAGAGGGGGGGACACGAGGCACTGGAGCCTGGGCCGGAAGCCAGGCTCAGAGGCCATGGGGATGGCCCCAGTCTTTGAGAGTGCCTGAGCCCGAGGCTGCATCTCCTGGGGTTTACAGTGTGCCCAGAGCGCTAAAGGGCCACTCCACAGGAGCCCCGGGGCCGCCAGGAGAACGCTAGCGGGATGGCCTATGAATTGGTTTGTCGGTTTCCCTCACCAGGGCCCTCCGCAGCCTCAAGGGAGAATGAGCACGGAGGCCCTCAGAAGCCCGGGCACATTTCCCTGGGGCACACTCTCAGGCAGGTGCCGAAGACAGGCTGTTTGGCAACAGTCGTTTCCCAGGGAGAGAAGATCGAGTCTGGGGTCCCCAGTGGGGGTCGTCCGTTGAATACTGAGCCCCTTGGCTTGCTTGGAAGAAGATGGTATTTGCATGTAGCTCATTACAGATGTTTTGTACCACACTGGGTCTCTGGTCCCTTGTGCTTGCGGCTGGGTAGAGGCTGAGGGCTCGCGGACCCCTGCACCTGGGAGGACGGAGGGAAGGGGCGTCTGGGCCCCTCCAAACCCAGGGAAGGTGGTGACAGTGGCATCCAAGCAGAGCCGTGGGGATGCTCTCTCCTGCTTTTTTCTGTGGACCTTGGGGCTTTGGTGTCCAGCCTCCCCACGGCAGCTCCCCAACCTCGAGTCTGTTTCTGATGAGGTTGGCCTCGCCTTTCCCCCTCGGGCACCTTCCTCCAGCTCCGCAAGTGCTGTTTCAACCGCCGCAGCCGGGGCCTCATGGCGGGGCTGGAATCCTGGACTGCGGTTTCCCCATCCTCAGGCAGCCCGCGGCTCCGCACCCACGTTCGGCCTTCTCTGGACTTCGAGGGAATGACCCAGCTGGCCTGGGGCCACTGCTCAGGGCTGGTGGGCCCCAGGCCTCGGCTCTGAGGACATTGTCCAGGTTTGGGGCCGGCCCGGTGCCGGAGATAAGCTTCCGGGGGTACCAGAGCTGCGGGGCCTAGGGTTAGAGCTGGTGCTT
Organism: Lutra lutra; assembly: GCF_902655055.1. Classification (NCBI taxonomy): domain Eukaryota; kingdom Metazoa; phylum Chordata; class Mammalia; order Carnivora; family Mustelidae; genus Lutra; species Lutra lutra. Next base: position 128,074,079 of record NC_062286.1, on the reverse strand, counting down.
GGGGTGAGGCTTTCGGACGCTACGGTCTGTACAGCAATAAACCTGCACCTGCTCGCGGGCTCCGGAGGGGCTGCGGTGTCTGCCTGTGGGCCCGGCCTGAGGGGCCGGCTAAAGGGCGCAGGAGAGGCTGGGGCGCTGTCTTTTTCTTACAGTTCCCGTAATACCTCCTGCGGGGCAGCTGAAAGCCTTCAGGTCACCTGGGGCAGATCAAAGACTTTCTAAGGCAAACTGTGAATTTTTGAAGCAGACTTCCAGAACCTTCCCTGAGCAGCGAGCAGCGTATGGTAGAAGAAAGAGCCCACCCTTTGAGGCTGGGTCTTCCTGGTCTCCTGTCCTGCTCAGCCACTTATTCTCCTCGGACTCTCAGTTTCCCCATCTCTAAACGGGGGATGTAACAGTACCTCCTCTCTCCTGAGACCCACGAATGGGTGGGGATTCCAGGAAACGTTGCTGCTCCTGGGGTAAAGCCCAGCTGAGGAACAGTGGAGATGTGGAGACTTGGATCATGGCCGCCAAGCACCCCAGTACCTCTTGCTCTTTGGTTGAGGACCCCAGAAGCCCCAAAGGCATGGAGACGACCCAGGTCCCAGCTAGATAGTCACAGAGCATCTCAGGGGGGGAACCTAGAGGCCACCTTCCTTCTCTACAGAGGCCCAGAGAGGAGAGATTGCCAGAGGTCACACAGCAAGTCAGCGTCAGGAAAGCAGTTTGTCCCAACTCATTTGTGAGGAAGCACTTCCCATGAAGATCCTCCCATAGCCGCTGCCCCATGGGACAGGGTCGCTGGCTCCTCCACCTCGCCCCTCCCCTGGCAGCTCCCAGAGTGAGTGGGGGACCAGGACTCCCCTTCTCTCCCTGGTGCCACCACGGGCTCGCTGTGTACCAGTCATTCTCCCCTGTGCCTCAGTTTCCTGTTCTGCTAAGGAGAACAGAATCCCTGCCCGTGGCTTTCTGCACAGGCAGTGCCACGAGAACCAGATGAGGGGGATTGTGGGTGGTAAAGGGGTATTCGAAACCCTGGAATGATCCAGAAATCCCAGGAAGAAGGACGGGCTTGGAGGGACCACTGGAGGCATGGTGAGGGTAGGAAAGAGGACATGGAGGGAGCTGCTTAAATCTGCAGGGGTTCTAACAAAACCCACTGAGGGAAGGAGGGTCTGTAGACGTGTGTGCGCGCGCGCGCGCGAGCGCGCGCTTGTGTGTGTGTGTAGGAAATGGGAGTAAAGGGTGAGGGCAGAGGATGACTGCATTAGAATCACCTTGGACGGTTTGAAAAGAAGGCTTATTTGGAGGATAGGAAGGGGAAAAAAAAAAGAAATGTCATTGAGCCCTGTAGGAGCCAGGGAGGGTTGGTCAGAGTCGGGCGCCCCCTGGTGGCTCAGGCGCGCACACGGACTGTCCCGGTCTCGGCCAGTGGCCACTCTAGGAAGTTTGGCCCCTGCTCTGCCATGTCCAGGCTTCATTTAAGGTGTCTTGTGCCATAGGGGAACTTGAAACCACCCCGTGGGCATTGCCAGGGCCTATGACCACTGACCACTACCTTGGGGTCTTGGCAGGAAGCTTCCAGGGCAGTGGGAAAGGTACTCAGGGACCTCTCTGTTGGGGTATCTGGGAAGAAGGAACTTCAGTTTGCTGGGAAAAGAGCCCAGGACCCTTTAGGGAGGCATGTGAGCAGAGGGAGGAGGAACGGGGCTGCTCTGGGACTTGCTGCTCCAGAGAGAAATGGGAGGAGGCCCTGCACTCCGTACCCCAGCCTAGCCTCGGGTCCTCCAGCCTCTGGGGACGGCTCAGCAGCTGGAGGGCAAGGCTCCCTACCCAGGAAGACTCCCTCAGTGGGCTCCTCATCCCCTTCTGGTCCCTGAAAAGGAAGGAAGTCACCTCTCCTGGAAGAAAAACAAGTGGGGTAAAGGGTGTGTGTGGAGTGGGGGTCCAGCTGGAGATAACGACAGTACAAAGTGTCCCCCACCCACGGTACCCCCCGGGCCCCTCCTGTCTGGGAGCAAAGTAGCTGATACACTCATCCTCATTGGGGTGTTTGAAAGTTCCAGAGGAATGTTCACTGTAAAAGACAAGTCTGGATAGAGCAATGCTTAATCAAAGGAAGACTTTGCTCTGGCGAGATTTCAGGTATCCACAGGGGGGTTATTTTCTTGATCAGGGACTCCAAGGCAGAGTAACCCCTCCTCAGCTCCACCCAATAAAAGAAAAAAGTAACAGATGTCCATCTGTTTCTCCTCCTCACAAGATGGAAGGATATTGGCCGCGTGGAGCCAGTGGTGTTCTGAGTGCTAGGATCACGCTGCCATGGAGCTGGCGTTGTGCTAGGATCCTGCTAGAGTCACAGCCAGCGCTTACTAACGGCCATTAATACCACTTGCCTGCCTGGCGATATTATATTGTCTCATGAAGTTGTCAGAGCCACCCCATGGGATCGTAATTGTCGGAGGTGCAGAGATGGAGGGTAAGAGTGGAGGTGAGTGACCTGTCGCCTACTTGCACATGGCAGAACTGGATTCAAACCCGTTGTCTGACCAGAAGGCACAACTGGGCTCCTAGCCATTTCCTTTGGCCAGTTATGCGCTGCAGGGATCGAGTATGACCACCGGGGGGCGCCATGGCTCCACACGCGAGCGGTCTCATCCGTTTGCTCGTGAGAAGGGAGGCTGCTTTTATAAAAACTGCATCACTGTCGCTCTCCTCTGATTCACCACGATAATGACAGGTCCTGTAACTTCAGCACCTCCTACGTGCCGGACCCCACACTGAACACTTCACGTGCACTATTGCGCCTGTTTGTTACACCAGCTCTACGATCTGAAACACCACTGTGTTTTGCATATACAAGGCTAAGATTCAAAACCAGCTCTGTCTTCAAAGCCCATCTCTTAACCATGCCTTCCACAGAAGGCACCAATTCGATGCCCAGAGGCTGCATCTGGCTGGCAGGCCGGTTTTGCTTCGGCCAGCGCGGAGTTTTAAAAATCACGCTGAATTCAAATGCTTTTTGGCAGGGCTGTCACTTTCCACTGAGTCACGCCCCCAAGTCGTCTGTTATCTGTTTCATTCCTTTGTTTATGTTGCCTGCCCAACTCTGGGGTCATCTGAATTGGCAGCTCCATTTCCGCTAACAACATTTCAGGGACCGGAATCAGAAGATGTAGAGAAAAAAATAAGGCGGGGAGCTTGGAGGTTTAGGGAGGCACACCTGGGAGAGGTGCCAGGTGGTTGTGGCCCAGGCTCATTCCGGAGATGGGGGGGCGGCTCTCCCCTGACATGTCCACGAACCGAGTCTGAACCGAGTCTGAACCGAGCCGTTCCGGTGTGTATGGCCCTGTGCCAGATGTGTGGGCCTCCTGGGACTGCCGGTGGGGCGCGGGAGCCAGCTCTGGTTCCCTTTGACTTCACGATGTCCTCCCAGCGGAGTGATCTGGCTTCCTCACACACCCAGGCAGAATCCTTCCAGAACTGGGTCTCGGACGGTTTCCCTTGGCCTGGCCCATGAGCCCGTGGTTGGATTTGACCCTCGCTGCAGAGTTTCTAATCAATACCAGCCACCCGGACTGTTAGGGCTGAGCCGGGTCTCCCTGGTAATTCATATGTCGGAGCCCAAACCCCTGGTACTTCAGAATGTCCCTGTCTTTAGAGACAGTTCCTTTATAGAGGTGATTCAGGTAAAATGAAGCCATTCGGGTGGGCCCTCATCCAACTGGACTGGAGTCCTTACAAGAGGAAATTTGGTCACAGAGGGGACACTGAGGGGCTCTGCATGGAGGAGAGACCATGTGAGGACACGAAGAAAGGCAGACGTGGGCAATCCAGAGAGAGGAGCCTCAGACGACCCCACCCCTGCTGACGACACTTTGACCTTGGCCTTCCAGACCCCAGAGTGTGAGAGAATTAATGTCTGTTGTTGAAGCCCCCCAGGCCGCGGCGTTCGGTTACGGCACCCCCGGCAAGCTGGCCCCCCGTCTCCGTGGAGGTGGGCTGGCTCGGGCCTTGGACAAGGGCTGGCTGAGCTGCGGACGCGAGCGTGGCCGAGGAGCTGGCCTGAGAGAGGAGGACGCAGGGACCAGACACGGCACAACCACCACCCCCCTGCCCTGTGCCAGACCCTTCCAAGGAACAATTCCCTGGCCTGCTTTGTTCCCTACATTCCCCTCCTATCAGGGATGGGAGCCACCATTTCTTCATGGACAAGAGCACCAGGGAGCCAAGTTCCTGCCTCCTGCTTTCGCAAACGTGCTCTAGGAGTAAGACCCAAGCTGGAGCGGGGAGGCAACCTAGCAGGCTGCGGGGCGGGAGGGTCCAGCACAGGCGTCCCAGCAAGTCCCAGCCACGCGCACATCCCTGCCTCCCGTCACAGAGACACAAAAAAATGGGAAAGCTCCCAAGGAAGGGGGAGTGTGCAAGCAACGGAGAGGGGAAGTGGGCAAGAGCAATGCTGGGGCCCAGCAGGCACATTCATAAACGGCACCCTTCTGTCCCATGGGCCCTTTCCGAGAGAGAGAGAGAGAGAGAGAGAGAGAGAGCGAGCAAGGTACAGATGTGCTCCACCGCCCCAGAGAAGCAGGATGAGAGACAGAGAGAGAGAACCAGATGGAACCAGGAAAGGGAGGACCCCCCAGGTGGAGACGAGAGAAGGGAGCTGCTGAATCGCAGCCCAAGGGAGCTTCGGGTTGAAGCTGCCTCCAGGAAGAGAAGCCGGCCCAGCCCCAGCATCTGAGCACCTGCACAGCAAGCCACAAGTCATAGGGTGGTGAGGTCCCGGAGGCCCGTGTGACAGAGACAGAAAGTACACACCCAAAAAACAAGAAACAAAAACAATTATTTGGGGGAAAAATACAGTTACAGGACACAACATGACCCAGCAGTAAACATTAGCTTACCTGGCCACACTAGGGAAGTAGGGGACCTTGGCCCGCAGTTACTGTGGGGCTGCTGGGAGGATGGGAAAGAGGAAGGTGGCTCAGCCAGCTGGGGCCACCCCACATTCTCCAGGCAGACTGAGCCCTGCGCCCCCCCCCCCCCCACCAAGCCCCACTGCTTCTTCGGAGTGCCTGTCCCTTCCTCTGCATCCATGGGCTTGGGGTTATTCATTTGGGGCAATTTAGGGAGCAGAGCTGCTTATGATGACGGATGTGTTGGGCAATTTTTTAAAAGCCCCAGAACCTAATGGCATGTCAGATTTTTTGCACGCAAATTCTTTCAAACTTTCAAGAACATTTCATTCCCACGTTACCTGATGCGTGGATATGCACATGATGTGCGGAAGTCTGCGTAGTTGTGTGGTTTCGTGTGGGTACGTGTGCTATGGTCGTGTGCATGCAGGATGCACTTCTGTGTCTGGGGTGGGGGGTTGGGTTCAATGGTGTGAACAGAGTGCACATGTGTGTAAGGACGGGTACACATGTCTATGTGCGTGTGGCATGTCATTGCATGGTGCGTGTGGGCACATTGCACACATGTAGGCATGGGCCTCGCGTGCATGCGGTGTGTGATGCGTATGGTGTGCACGTCCTGGGGCCATCCACTGTGCACCAGGAATGTGTGTGAGGTGTGTGCATGTGCACCTGTGTGCTGGTGTGGTGTGGGTGTGTGCAGCATCTCCATGGTCTTGGGCACAGTGCACACATGCTTCCTCTCCCACATCCACACCGGCTACAGACACACATGGCATGCACAGAAGATTTATCTCACGTGCACCACCCACACTAGTTACAGATGTGCACATGGCAAACACACGTGCACAGCACACACATACATGTGTGCACACTACATGCAAATACAAACACCACTGCACACCTCACCCATCCCCCTACGTGACACACATGGGCACAGGACCCACTCTCACACCACCTCCACACGCACACCACACAGTACACGCAGACACACACCACCCCCAACCACCTGCAGCGCACGGGGAGCCCGGGCTGGCCCAGACCCAGCACGTGCATGCAGAGGTCAAGGGTTTGAGAACATGCACAGTGCGTGAGGGTCCCCTTCCACCTGAGGACATTTGTCCCTGTTCCTGACTCAGAGATCCCCACGCAGCTGTGTGGACTCAGTTGCAGCTTCTTCCAGAAGGAATTCTCCAAAATTCTGGATGAGAATCACGATCACAGAGCCACAGCATCTGGGGGTCCCAAATCAGGAAAGCAGGGCGCCCTAGAACCTCACGTCCATCCTCCAGCTCAGGCCCACTCACTGCATGAGGCACAGCCCCGACACGGCCTCACCCCAGAAAACTTTGGGGCCCCTGGTTAGGCTGGGGGCCCCCCTCTTCTGCATTCTCCTGGCCCCTTCCGCCTTTCAGACTTGTCACAGAGTATAGTTAACTTTATATTTTTATGATTTATAATATAAAGTTAAGATTTTATAACTCAATATTACCGTTTTCCTTCTCTGCCTCCCCAGCTAGCCCTTAAGCTCCTAGGGGTGGGATCTGGGTCGGATTCCCCCAGTATCCCTGGGGCTCAGCTGCGGCAGAAAGGAAGGGCTCACCTGTTTGTATTCTTGCGGAATGAACCATGGAATTCGGCATGGTGGACTCTTAAGAGTCACTGGAAGGCCATGTTGCCCATCTCCGTGCCATGTTGCCCATCTTCAAGTCTAACGTGGAACTTCCTATGGGCCCTCCAGGGAACGATTAGTGTTGGACAATCTGGGGCCCAACCACCTCTTCCTCCTGGGGTCCGGAGGCCTGGCCTTTGCCCAGCCCGTGCCTCTGCTGTGATTCCAGCATGTCTGTGGGAGGAGGCGCAGGGTGGCAGGTTCTGCAGCAGGTGCGTGGGCCCTGGGTGGGCCGGCTCCGTGGACGGCCGGTTCCGTGGACAGCGGATTGGGCTGCAGAGACTGCTGATCCTTCCAGTGTCAGGGGCATGGCTCTAGATTCTAGGCCATACCATGGGGCTTCAAAGTGTGGTGGGTCCAGAGCACAGACCGACCTTGGCAGCTTGGGGGTACCACGACCCCCGACATCTGAAGGCCGGGTGTTTAGACTCTGCTTGGGCAGAGCTCCCCTTGTCCCTGAGCACCCCTTGCCACAGAGAGGCCAGCCTTGGCCTTGGGGACCTCCGAGGCAAGAACCTGATAGCCTGGCCCTCATTATTTGGGGTTGTCTGCATGGATCCCAAGGACGCTGTTTTCTCACATGTAGAAGCAGGAGTTGAATATTAAACTAAGTCATCACCGTGTTACTGACAAGATCCGTGCAGGAAAGGAAATTGTAACCGTATGAAATATTCATGCCTCACATTGCAGTGATGCTACGGGCAGTGTGTTGTTTTTGTGGTCCGTCGGGTTTTCTTTTTTCTTTTTCCGAAGTGGATTACAAAATGCCCTCCAGTGAGGAAACTGCTCACAGAGAGATTGTGCGCCAGGCCTGGGGCTGTTTTCTGGAAGAAGGGAGGTTTCGGGATCACAGAGGGAGACGCCCTGAGAGCGGACAGGGGAAGGGGGAGGCTCCTCCATCCAGGTCACAGGGCCCCCGCCCCAAAATAACCATGTCACGGGGCCCAGCAGGAGCAGCTCCCAAAAGCTCCTCCATACCAAGAAATGGTTAATCTTCCAGATACGTTAAAATTGTCACATAATTATTACTTTTTTTTTTTTTTTTTGTAAGTACCACCACCTAACATCTGTCAAGAAATCTGGGTTAGAGTCCCTTGTCTGGGATTCCCCTTTATTTTATTTATTTATTTTTAAAAGATTTTATTTATTTATTTGACAGGCAGAGATCACAAGTAGGCAGAGAGTCAGGCAGAGAGAGAGGAGGAAGCAGGCTCCCTGCCGAGCAGAGAGCCTGATGCAGGGCTCGATCCCAGGATCCTGGGATCATGACCTGAGCCGAAGGCAGAGGCTTTAACCCACTGAGCCACCCAGGTGCTCCTGGGATGCCCCTTTACATTCAGGTTCGGAGAAGCCCCCTGCCCCCCCCGGGCGCCATCAGATGGGGAGCCTGCTCCCCGCACAGCCGGTGCTCGGTGCCTATAACCCCTGCTCATCACCAGGACCCCGCGTGTTGGCACCATCGTCCTCCTACTTCTGTAGGTGACAACACTGAGGCCAGCAGTGGGAAGGGGGGCGCGGTCCACTCAGACCGTCATGGGGAGGACACAGCAGATGAGACTTGACTCGAATCCCACTGACATCAAGGGCTTTGTCAGCTGGCAGAGCTGCCACCAAACGCCATGTCGCGAGGCCTGGCTCTGGCTTACCACAGACATGAAGACACAGACGGGTTTTCAACTTTTCAGAAGTTTTATTATAAAGAAACCGAGAGAAGCACTGGGCACCAGGACGGACACTGGCCAGGGCCAGGAAACCGCTGCAAACAACTTCAAGAACCAAAGCCCAAAGCAAACCCGAAAATCACACACACGTTATGATAAACTGCATTTCTGTTCTCAACTTTGCTTCATAAATAGATGAAAGTCGTGTTGGCAATTTTAAATAGACGGATACAGGGTTAAAAAAAAAAAAAAAGCGCAACGTCTCCAAGTGTGGGCTCTAAGCGGTCAGGCTCTGGCCTCACGGGGCAGGGGTCTGGCTCTGGCCACAGGGGGTTGCGGGGGTGGGGAACAGTGTGGCGGCTGCTTTTGTGCACGTCTCCCTCAAGAGAAAATGCAAAAAAAGAAAAAAAAATGTGCTAAGGGGTCATATAAAATGCTCTTCCCCTTAAAGGAAACTACTCCCCTTCCCCACAAAATCATCTTATCGATGTCTTCAGCCCGGGTCTAAAACACTTAGTCAACTACTTACATGGAACCAACAGTTCAGAGGTTCGGTAATCTTTGTTCACACCATAAAAGCGCGTTTGCACGTCCTCGGCCAGACAGCCCGGGTCCATGCATCTGGGGGTGGGTTTCGGTCGGAGGGCAGTCGCCGGGGAGCCTGGGCCGGGCCGGAGGTCCAGACACAGAGGACGGTGTGCAGGGCAGGGGGCGGGGTCCACGGCAGCCCCGGAGCAGGCGGACCGGGGGCAGAAGGTGCCCACAGGTGCTGCGGGCGGCGGTGGGCGGAGGACCGCCTCTGCAGGGTCTGGTGGGAGGTCGAGGAAGAGACTCGGCCCTGGGGCGTCGTCGCTGTGTCACTGCTCTCTTCCCGGTCATCCTGCTTCCTGCCCAGGCTTCCCTTCTGCTGTGGGCCCTTCAGGCTCTGAGCAGTGCCCCTCCAGCAAGCCTCAGGGAGGAGAGGGGAGGCGGGATTAGGTGAGGTAGAGCGATTTATCCCTGGGGAGCAGGCTGGGGAGAGAGGAGGGGCTGTCAGAGCCGCAGGAGTCTGGGGCGGGGGGGGGGGGGGGACACCTGGGCCACATGCTTGCTGGCTGGCCTTCACCTCCACCCTGGACGTGCACTGCCCCTCTGAGGATGAGTGGGGCATGTGGGTCCCTCCCCGACAGGCAGGCCACCAGCCAAACCAAGCTCCTCTCCCAGCATCCATCCCAGCTGGGGACTGAGGAGTCCTCCGCCCTGGGGGGAGGAGGCTGCAGCGCCTCTGTCCATCAGACACCACCCCCCGCCCCCGCCCGGTCTCTGGGGGCTGTTCTTAGCTATTTGCAAACTTCACACGGAATCAGAGGAGGGCAGGCGCCTTCTGTGTTTTAAAATACGGCGCTCGCTCATGGAGAGCCAGGGGGACCTTGCCGGCATCGTGCCAAGAGAAGTAAGTCCGAGGAAGACAAGTATCGAATATCAGAGTCCTACACGAACCCCACACCAAGCTGGCAGAGAGAGCGGAGTGGTGGTTGCGGGGGTGGGGGTGGGGGGTAAAATGGGGGAAGGGTCAAAAGGCATAAACTTCAGGGTCTAACATGAGTGAGCCTCGAGGCTGCCACGGACCGCGTGGGGACTACAGTTAATAACACTGTATTTTTGTAAGTTCCTGTATTTGAAAGTTGCTAAGGGAGTAGGTCTTAAAACACTCTCATAGGACAAGAAAACCATCTGTGAGTGGCCACAGATGCCGACTAGACTCAGGTGGGGATCGGTCCCCAGCACACACGGGCCTACTCAGAGCCCATGTGGACGCCTGCAAATAACATGCCAGTCCTTCCTGCGTTCAAAAAACCAAGTAAAGCAGGTGCTGCTGCGGTCTGCCCTCCATGTCGGGGGGAAGCTCGGACACGTTCCATAAAGTCCACTAGTGAGCCCCCCGCCCCACACTCTGACTTGGGGAAAGGAGCCTGCAGCAGGAGGGCAGGGGTGGGAGGGTCTGCCCCTTGTTGGGGTGTGGGGGTTGGGAGGGTCTGCCGCTGCGGCAGGGTGGGGGATGGGAGGATCTGCACCTGCTGGGGTGGGGGGTGGGGAAGGGGATTCCAGCTGAGCCGAGTCTGCTGCGCAGGTAGACTCTCACTGGACACCGGCAGTCGGCCGTGGGGCACATGCCGTGTCTGCTGGCTCCCTGGCCACCCTGGTTGGATGAGGAGCAGAAGAGCTGGGGCGAGGGGCAGCTGGAGGCCGGCAGCAGGGACGGCCACCTGTCCCGCCTTCCCGGATGTGGAGCCGCTGCTTGGACCCCATACCCCGGTGGTAGCCACAGAATTGGTTCTTGCCAGGGGAATGGGAGTCGGGGTTGGTGGGTAAAGGAACTGGGTGCCCTCTCTGCCCATTTCCCTCTTGAGCTGGCTGAGATGACAGGTCACTGACTCTTGGAGCAGGAAGACCTTCGTGAGGAAGGGCAGCTACCACGGCCTTGAAAGGCTAAGGATGGGAGGGGAGGTCGGAGGATGAGGTCCACGTAAGGACCACAGAGAAGCCAAGCGGCCTGGGGGTTGGCGTGTCAGAGGGGCCCTGGACTGGAGCAGTGGGGTCCCAGTAAGTCGTGTGACTCCTGCTATTGGCTCGTTGGCCCTTGGCCGAGGATGCCAGTGGACACCGGGGGTGCTGCCCTCAGATCCCCGTACTGCCCTCCCAGTGGCCTCTGCTCCAGAGACCTGCCGCGTCCCGGGCAGCCCACTGCCAATGGCTGATTGACATGGGGAACAAAAAGCCCTAACCTCACGTCGGGACCCCGTCTGTGGTGCCCTCTGTGCTCCCAGTGGGATCGGGCGGAAGCGAGTCTCTGGCTGAGAGCCCACCCTCGCTGGCTCCTTCCCTGGCCCGGTCCCACCTCCCTCCCTTCCTTCCTCCTGCAGAACCTCCCTCAGCATCATCAAGGGCCCCCAAATCCTGCTGCCCGGGCCCTGCTTCTAGGGAACCCGACCTGAATGTCACAAGACAGCCCTCGTGAGCAAACTGGGACAGCGGGGGGTGCAGCCGGACTGAAGCTGGGCCCCTTTCCCAAGCAGAGCCTTGGCATCGGACCCGCCAAGTCCTTCTGGGGTCTCACTTTTTCCGCGTCTTCTTGTGAAGACGCCGGGCAGCCAGGCCCCAGGAGGCACGGTTGTGGGGACGCGGTGACCCACATGGCCTCGCCTCTCCCCATCCCTGGGCAGCCTGTGCCCCCTCTTCGGCTCGTCGGCGGTGGGGTGCTCGGGGGGACCCACCTGCACGTGCTGACGCCACACTCGGCGCTGGGGTAACTGCTCTCCCAGTCGCCGCTGCTGCTCGGGGGGTTGGACGGACCCGGTGAGCGGGGTCCCGAACCGCTGGGGAACTCGGAGATGTGAGGGAAGTCCTGCCAAGGGGCAAGGAGGCGGGTGAGCAGGGCAGAGGTGATGGGGAGCACAGTGCAGGCTGGGGGTACTGGCCCTGCGCGCGGGAGCTCACAGGGACGCTTCCTCTGGCTTCTAAAAGCCTCGCCTCTGCCCCTCTGCCTGCAATGCTTCTTCCCCTTCCGGAGCTGAGCTCCTTTTGGAAAATTCAACCCTTCTCCCAGCTGCATCCGGAAGTGAAGGGCTCTGCTTTCAGGGCCTTTCCTCTTCCGGCCTCGGTTTCCCAGTCTGTAAAATGGAGTTGTTGTACTGAGCGACACGAATCTTGTAACAGCATCAATGGAATGGTCAGCGGGTCAGGCCTCCGAGGCTTTAGGGAGAGCCAGGGGCTGGGGCTGACCTGGCAGAACCTGCACGGCCTCAGCCCATTGGGCCAGGGAGCAGAACTGGACAGAGTGCAAGAGAAGGACAGGCTTGGGATATCCTAAGACTCTGAAGATTCTGGGGACCTGTCAACTGCTCAATGCAGCCCGTACCTCTCAAGGAAGGTGGACTAGACCCACTTCACAGATGTGGTGACTGAGGCTCAGAGAGGTAAGGTCCTGAGGCCAAGGGGCGGGGCCAGTATCTGAAATCCCGCACTGCCTGCCCTCCCCACACAGGGATCTGAAGGACACGTTCCCATGGGGCCCTGCTTACCTGTGGCCCTGGAGGTGAGGGGCTCATTGCCAGCTGCACCTGCAGTGCCATGGGAGTGGGCAAGACCGGAGCCTGGGGGGCCGGAGACATGCTAACAGGTGGACTGAGGAGGGTGCCCTGGGCGTGGGGCGGCAGTGGCAGCTGCTGGTGCAGTGGGGGGCTGAGTGGGAAGGAGGGTGGCGGCGGCGGGGATGCGCTGAGGCCTGGCAGCAGGGTCTTGGACCCCAGCGTCCGGGCCAGGCTGGCGGGGGACGCCCCGCTGCGGAAGGCCTGCAGGTCCGACGGCGTCAGGAAGGAGGCCAGGCCTGGCATGGCATACATGGGCTGCTTGGGCGGCAGCATTTTGGCTGGCGGGTTCGCCTGCGTGCCTTTGGTCTCACCCTGCTCTGGGGAGCTCTGCAAGGAGACAGACACCAGTCACTCTGGAGAAGACGAATAAGCCAGAACTTGGGCCATGAGACCCCCTGGGTCTGCGACCGGCCGACACGGTCCCTGGCTGGCTCTCTGGCCCCTTGGCAGGGAGCTACCGGCAAACCAGAGGTAATCCCAGGTCCTCAGTGCACTTGGCTCTGACCAAGTGTTAATTCCTGGGGAATTAACGAGGATGCGGTGGACACCGGAAGCCCAGCTTCCTCAGCCAGGCCCGTGATGCTGGCCTCATCCAGCCAGGCCTCCCTCTACACTCCTCTCCAGCCTCTACGCCTTGCCTGTGCTGTTCCCTTGGCTTGGAACGCCCTCCCTGCTTGGCCCTTTGCGGCCGGACGGACGTGCCTTGCGCTCCGTGACAGCTTCCAGACGCTCGTCATTTCAGGCAAGCTGCTTAAACCCACTGAATGCTGGGTTCTTTTTGGAAGAATTAAACGAAACGGCATGCATGTAAAGCGCCGGGCACAAGCGTGGCACACGGCAGGTGCAGGGAGAAGTGACCCCACCGGGCTTCTCTGTCCTTCCCAGGAACTATGGCTTTGACCCTTCCCAAGGGCCTCGGTGCCCCCCTTGATCGGGGCTGGGCCAACGGGCCAGGGTGTTACCTTGGAGACAAGGCTCGCCCTGTAGGCTGCCAGAGCCTTCAGATACTCCTTCTTTGCCGCTTCGGTCTTTCTCTTGTAAGCCTGAAAGATCCAAAACGTGGGCAACATCGGGGAGTGGTCAGGTGATCAGCCGGAGGCATTTGCCTCTGAGCTTGTTCTGCTCCCTGTTCTCCCTGGATGCCCTTGAGAGGGGCCGGGCACACGGTCAGTGGGGAGGAAGCCCTGGCCTGGTCCAGGCTGGCACAGTTGGAGGGACAAGACGGACAGAGATGCTTATTCTCACTTAACAGAAGAGGGAGCAGAAATCAGATTGGTTAGGCCACTAGTGAACGCAGCCGGCAAACAGCAGAACTGGAAGGGCTCTAGCCTCCCAGCTTACAGATGGGCAAACTGAGTCAGGAGAGACCCCTGCAGGAGGTTTTTCCTGATTTCAGGCATTCCAAGTCTGTCACTGGCTCCAGGGTCTCAAAGCCCCGGGAAGGGACAGACTCACCTGCTTCTGCTCCTCTCCCAAGCTGTCCCACATGGAGGCCACGATTTTGGACACATCCCCGAAGGTGGCACTGGGGTTCTGTCCCTTGATGGCAGCTTGAGTGTCTCTGAAGAAGAGCGCATAGGCCGACACAGGCTTCTGTGGCTCGTTGGGATCCTTCTTCTTCTTCTTCTTTGGGTTCTTGGTCTTTTTTCCTGGGTCGGTGGAAGGTCTCTTCTCTCCCGACATCTGCACAGAGGAAAGGAGTCAGAAAAGTAGAGATGCCATGGGCTTCCCCCTACAGGTCCCCACCCCAGCCTGAGGCAGAGGGGACCTTCCCCAGCAGCCCCATCGCCTGCCTGTCCAGCTCTGAGTGCATGTAGGCAACGGCAGGTGGCCCACACCCTGGGCTCCAGCTCAGGCCGTGCGGGCCACACTGTCATGCTCACCGCTCTCCGTGAGAGACAAAGCACACACACACACACATGCACACACACACACATGCAAACATACACCCATGCACACACTCACGCACACACATGTCCTGGGTAAGAGCTAGGAACCCCGGGGTTACTGTTTAACTCATGAATGAAAATCAGCAAGGTGGCAAAGTTGATTCAAAGAGAAAAAGTGCCCTACAGAGCAATGAAATGATCACCTTTGGGGCTTTTACTCTTTTCTCCCAGGCAGAAGTCATTTGCGTCTCTATAGCGAGACATTAATTCACTTTATAATCCGACAAAAATTGTTTACCTCTCTGCCACTTCTTTCCCAAGGTAACATCTACGTTTACAGAGTGTAAAATCCCCTAATGGATCAGGAGTAAGGGATCCCAACAACGGTACGCTCTCCTAGAGAATCTGGGGGCTCCCGCGCGAGCCTGTGGATGTGGTATGCCACTGAAAGCGTGCTTGGCCCTGGGCTCAGCCCAAGTTTTGAGGATATCAATTTTTCTGGACCCTCCTCCCTTGTGATCACAAAAAAGCCCCGAAGATGATCCTTAGCCATCCACGAACTTTCAGGTGTGCGTCTTGGGGCAGGGGACTTAGGGCCGGGGCCCTATGAAGTTGTGGGACAGGTAAGAGGTTATGTGACTCGGTGGGCGTGGCCTCGTTCCGGACACCTGGCCGCAGAAGCAGGACCGCAATCCTGTGAGTGTGCGACTCAAGGCTTGCGGGATGGGAGCTGCGTAGGGATGCTGGCCACAGACCTCAGTGGGTCACCAGTAGGACCCTCAGGTCACACGGGGAGCAGGAACTTTAGTCAAAGCCCTGGATCCTACAGTGAAGACTGTCACTCTCTGCACCAGGCAGATGACACCAGGAACCGGTAAGGAAATCGTGGGGGTGGCGAGGGAAGCCGGTAGCCACGCGGCATCTGCTCCTGCCTCTCTCTGCAGCCAAACTGACGTAACCGCTCTGGGGCCTGGGTTTTCCCATCTGCCAATTGGAGAGGACAATGGCCTTGACCACACAGGGCTGTCATGAGGACCCCATGGGTTAATACTGGTTATGTGCTTAGAACAGCTTTCGGCCCCAATGGGGTGTGCTAAATATAAGATAAAATAAAGCCACTCCTGCAAGGTACCGTGGGGATGCAGCTGGACCAGATCCAGAGGTGCCCACCCAGCCCCGGCGGTCATGGTCCCGGTCAGGTGGCATGGGCGCCATAGTCACTGCCCCAGGCTTCTGGAGGGTCCCCATGGGGAAAGGGATGAGAGCCCTCAGGAAGAAGAAATGGAGGTGGGGTTTGGGGGATCACGTTTGGGTTCTGCCACGGGCTCATGGGGAGAGTCGCAGTGAGCACAGCCGTCCCTGGGCTCTCTGGCCTCTGTCTTCCACCCCAGTGAAACCAGATGCCTTCCCACAGCCAGGAGGAGCTGTCAGTGCAAAGGAAGGACAAGCCTGGACAGCTAGTGACCTCTCACCCCTGATGTGTTCTTTAAAGGCAGGACCATCCATGATTCCAGGGGTGCTGGGGGGGGGCATGTCCCCAGGGGGAACGTGTCAGTTCCGGTGCTGCCCAGAGCTGTCCTCTGCTGGGCTGCACACCTTTGTCAGAAAACCTTCTCTTGCAAGGCCAAAGTGGCCTTAAGACGTGACCCTGAGGATCTTGCTGATGCCATCAATGTCACCGAGATGACCCACTGGCCATTGAGGAATAAGCCCTCACCACATTGTCACAGGATTCTCTCCTCCGCCCCCTCGGCCACTGGAGAGCGTTGTCTTTGCTTTATACACAAGGCCCTGGGAGCGGAGGGGCACAGCTTGGCAAGGACACTCGGCAAATCTAGCGGCTGCAGCCAGATAGCCCCAAGTCCAAGCTCGGCCATCTCTACTGACCAGGGGCTCCAGCCGGCAGACCCCGTGCTACCTGCTGATTTCCGTCCTCTGTGCCCTCCAGCAAATGCTACAGTTGTGCTCTTCCAGTCTGGTCTCCAGGCCGGTGATGCCCGTTTCCACGTAGGGCCCACCCGTCTCCTGACGGGAGGGCATCTCAGGGCCCCGCGTGGCCCCCCGACCTACCTTGAAATGCGCTTCTGATTCCTCCTCCTGAGTTGAACTGGAGGGGGAGGGCGTGGCTGACTTGCTCCCTGGGGGGGACGGGGAGCTGTGGGCGATGCCACTCCGGATGCCCATCTGAGAGATGAGCTGGGACTGGCTGAGGGCGCTCATGTGGCTGGCCAGCATCGCAGGGCGGCCCAGCAGGGGCCCCGGCCGGCCGGAGTCATAGGCAGCGACCTCCGAGTGGACCATCTCCTGGATCTGAGAGAGGAGAACAGGGCATGGTGAGCTAGAGGGGACCTGCCTGCCCCCATCACACAGTGGGACTCCGAGGAGGGGCAGGCTGTGGGCTGTGGCACTGTGGGCTGCGCTCCCCTGGTTTGGCGTCTTATAAACTGAGTGACTCTGGCTAAGTTACTTAACCTCTCTGTGTCCCTCACTTCTTTGTCGGAAAAATGCGGATAATAATTAAGCATACCTTCAAGTGTTGTTAGGACGAAATGTGCCTGGCACCTAGTAAGTCGTTAAATACATAGAATAAATAAATCCCTTAATAAAGCTATATATTTCTCTTCCTCTCAGCCAGTAATTTTCTTATTAAATCTTCCCTATGATATTTCTAACTGGTAATTTTTGGACTACAAGAAAGAGCCTGACTTTCACATACAGGCATTGCTCACACTAAACGCTTATGTGGGACAGTGTGTCCTTTTCACTTAAATATCTTAAATACATACACACGCACATTGTGGAGTGCGGCATACCAGTCTGCATCCTCTTATAATTATTTTTATTGCTTTTGCATCTGTGTTTATTTTCCCTTTGTTATTTCTGATGCCAAATAGCTGTGTTTTCCTCTCATGTTTTCTTCATTAGGCAAGCTCATGGATTTTCCCATTTTTATTATGTGGGAGGTTTTCTCCTCCTCAAAAGAATCAGATTTCATATTTGTTTATCGCTTCTCTGTTTTTTGATTCTTTAATATCTAATCATCTGTATCTTTATTAATTACATCCTTTGATTCTAAAAGATGTGTAACTGTTCTTTCTGCCCTGCCCGCCCCTCCCCCCCCCCCGCCGCCCCCACCCCTGATTTTGGTCACGTTTCTAATTCATTATTTCCATTCTCAATGTTTAGAAATACGTTGCATGCCATGAAGTTGCCTCTGGGCATGACTTTGACATTTCTCATAGACTTCACCACGTTAAGGTTTTCGTTAGCATTTTTTTCTGTGTGTCTATTTCGATTTTTTATTTTCTTTCATCCAAGAGTTGTTTAAAAAAACGTTTTGGAAAAAGAAAGTTTTGAAATGTCTAAGAGGTTCATTTTTTTGTTTGTTTGTTTCTTTTCCCTTTGCTACTAATTTCTAGTGACACAGGTGATCAAAGGACATCCTCTGTACTACTTGCACTCCTGAGACTTTGGTAAGGTTTCCTTAGGACCGAAACATCTTTATACTTTGTACCTTAGCCCTCAGGAACAAGGCGAGCCTGGTGCAGATTAATCTGGTTTCTCAGAGGCCACGTGCTATGGTTTTGATTCCTTCCTGACTTTTTTGGCACGTCTAAGTTGCCTGCAACTTTTCTGCTTCCATCACAATCTTCCTTCAACACTTAAAGTGTTTTGTTTGGGGAATGTGATGTTGGTTTTTATTGCAAAAGGAAGACTGCCTATTACATCTTCATTATGGATTGAATTTTAATATTATCTAGAGCGCCTCCCTTTTGCCTTCAGCTCAGTGGAGTCAGATCCGAACATCGCCATCCTTGCCTGGGTATGTATTTGTTTGAATTTGTCTGGTGTGTCCTCGGTTCTGAGGAACTTTCTTTTCCAGGTTTCTCTCCACTTAAACTTTTTTTTGAGGGGGGGGTTATTATCTTTGGCAAATGCTGGCATTTCTGTTGTGTGGTTTTTGAAAGGCTGATTTTCATAATATTTTCCATGGCTATTTTGGTTCCCATATGTTCTTGAGTTACATACATAGGTTAGCTACATAAATATATACTTTTTAAACTGCCTACTTCATCTAGATTTCAGCACTAATAGCATATACCTAGGATAATATTGCTATATTTTTAACCTGCTTCTATGTTTTTTGTAGTTAAATTCCCAGTTGCATTATTGTGAATGCATGTTGCTTTTTAAAAATTTCTTTCTCAAAGGTTTACATGTTTTAACTCCCCAATGAATCAGTTCTTATATTTTAAAAAATCAGCTTGACAAGTTTTCTGAGAATTAAATTTTGCTTTTCTATGAAGGTACCATCAGTGGCTTTTCATGTAGCTTTCAAATTAAATAATTTATTTATACTTTCACATTTTCTTTTTGAATAATATTAGCATCTAGGGCAGAGGCTCAAACAGGGACCTTTGCCGAGAAACCTGGCTATGCCTAGAGACATTTCTGGCTTTCACAGCTGATGTGTGTGTGTGGAGGTTGTGCTAGGAGCATCTCATGGAGAGAGGTCAGAGGTGTTCCCAAATGTCCTACAATGTGTAGAATGCCCCCTACACACACACACACACATCCAACAAAGTATGATGTATCCAAAGATGTCAATTGTGCTGAAGTTGAGAACCCCTGCTCCATAGAGATGATTTTTGCCCCATGAGGAGCATTTTAACTGTATCATATAAATATTTTTAAAAACATTCTACAACTGAAGATTTTATTTGATTTTTTTACCTAAAGTTATTTGGAGAAGAGTCCTTATTTAACGTATCCTTTTGTTATGATGGTCCGAAAACATGATTCCTAGAATTTTATCTTTTTGGTACTGGGGTTTTCATGACGGCTTAGGGTACGATCGTTTTTGGTAAAATGTTCCTGTGCATTGGAAATCATGTTTATGCTGTAATATACACATATCTCGATGTGTCTATTGCATAAACTATTTCGACTACTTCAGCTGTGATATGCCAAGAAAAATGAGTTAAAGCAGCTCCCACTGCTCTTGGGTTCCCCTCAGTCTCTCTACAGAATTTAAACAGGTTTCCTCATATACGTTGATGTGACGTTACTCATTGTTATAAAAGTTCCAGAATGCTGTATTTTCATGATGGGTTCTCCTTCTTAACAATAAAAAAAGCATCTTCACCTCAATTAATGTTTTTATCTTAGATCTGACTTTACCTGGGATCTATATCTCTATTTTTCCATTTTATTACTGTACACTGTACTGTACTGTTAAATGTGCATCTTATAAATAGCATATAGGTAGCTTTTGGTTCTGAGCTCTTAAACTTTTTGTGAAATATATATTGTGTTATTATATTAATCATAAAGAAACAGACTTTAAGTGCTCTGTTGCAAAGAGTAAAAGATTTTAGAAGGAATTTGATTAAAAAGTGGACAGAGAACTTGAATAAGATCTTGAAGATGTCCAAGTGGCCAATGGGTTTGTCAAAAGGTGCGGGGCATCACTCATCCTCAGGCAGATGCAGATCCAAGCCACAATGAGATAACATCTCTCATCTGCTGGGATGGCTAGTATCAAAAAGAGAAAAGATTCAGGGTTGTGAGTTCATCCACGTTGGGAAAAAAAAAAAAAGATAAGAGATCAAAGTGCTGACAAGCTGACAAGGCTGTGGAAAAGGGGGACCCATGTGTGCTGTTGGTGGGAAAGTAAATTGGAACAGCTCCTGTGGAAAACAGTCTGGAGTTTCCTCAAAAAATTGAAAAGAGGACTACCATGTGATCCAGCCAGACCACTTCTGGGTATTGACCCAAAAGAAATGAAATCACTACCCTGAAGAGATATCTGTGTCCCCATGTTCACTGCATTATTTATCACAGCCAAGACATGGAAATAACCTCGTGTCTTTGAACAGGTGAATGGATAGAGGAAATGTGGGGCTACATACCCTGCTATTTGACCATAAAAAAGAAGGAAATTCTGCCTTTTGCAACAGTATGGATGGGCCTCGAAGGTGTTATACCAAATGACATAAGTCAGACAGAGAGAGACAGAGACTGTGGGTTCTCGCTCATGCGGGGGTCTAAAAAAGCCGAAAACAAAGAAAGAGAGAGAGAGCATGGTGGTTTCCAGGGCCAGGGCCTGGGCAAATGTGTGAAGGAGGTCAAAGGGCACAAACTTCTAGCTTCGGGACGAATAAGATATGGGGATCTAATGCACACCATGGGGACTCTAATTAATAATACCTATTATACACTTGAAAGCTATTAAGAATGTAGATCTTAAAAATTATCACTGAACACACAACACGCACACACAAAGGTAATTATGTGAGGGGATGGAGGTATTAACGATCCTCGTTGTAGTAATAATTGCACAAAATATATGCATGTACCAAATCATCCTGTAGACCTTCAAATCACATAGGTTAAATGTTAGTGATATCTCGATAAAGCTGGAAAAAATTTTAACTCTCAAGAAAATAGAGAGTAGAAGGTTTTAAAATCTTTTCTCTAAACTTCCCTCTTTCCGTTTCAATGTGTACACTCCCTTCCCTGAATCTTAAATAAGAGTCTGATATTATTTCCTCAAGGGCAAAATGGCCTTGGGGTTCTACATTTAGGACCTGTGGGTGTTTTTTTTTTTTTTTTCTCCTTCTCAGCAGCGTGCTTAGAATTCTTCAACTAGATCTTCCTGACTCCATAATTTAATATATTGCCAACATGGGATAATGGCAGACTTAAATTTTTGCAAATCTGCAAAGTGTGAAATGCTCTCAAAGTTGTTCTAATTTGCACTGTCCTGATTACTAGAGAGGCTCAACATCTTTGCATAAGTTTACTGGCCATTTGGGTTTCTATTTATGCTGCTGTTGGAGTGTAAGCTAGCAAGTAAGGTAAACGCTTCCGGAAGCAATCACATAATAAGCACGTACACTGAAGATGGGCCATCCTGTAACCTAACAATTCTACTCCAAGATATTTATTACAAAGAACTTTCCCAGATGCATAAGAAGACATATATGCTGCAGGATAAATTTTAAAGACATTAGAATGATAAAGCGATTGTCCTTTCGATAGAATGCTGAGCATTGGCTCATGAACTTCTGGGGTTATCTGTTTCTATGGGAAGGTGTGCCTTTGTCTTTAACCAAGCTATCGTACAACTTTGTAAGCTGTAGAAAATTGAAATTAGTGCATCTTATTTTTTAGCATTAAACTTTTTTCATTGTGGGGGCACAAGGGTGGCTCAGTCAGTTAAGTGTCCAACTCTTGATTTCAGCTCAGGTCTCGATCTCAAGGTCATGAGTTCAGGGCCCATGTTGGACTCCACACTGGGTGTGGAGCCTGCTTTAAAAAATTTTTGGGGGGGACACCTGGGTGGCTCAGTGGGTTAAAGCCTCTGCCTTCGGCTCAGGTCGTGATCCCAGGGTCCTGGGATCGAGCCCCGCGTCGGGCTCTCTGCTCAGCGGGGAGCCTTCTTCCTCCTCTCTCTCTGCCTGCCTCTCTGCCTACTTGTGGTCTTTGTCTATCAAATAAATAAATAAAATCTTAAAAAAAATTTTTTTTCATTGTGGTAAAATACATATAACATAAAATTTACCATCTTAACCACTTTTTTCAAGATTTATTTGAGAGAGAGAGAGAGTGTGTGCGCTCACAGGTAGCAGAAGAGCAGAGGGAAAGAGTTCTGAGCCCCCAGTGAGCGGGGAGCAGGAAGGGAAGCAGGGCTGATCCCACAGCCCATGAGATCATGACCTGAGCCAAAACCAAGAGTCGGTTGCTTAACCAACTGAGCACACACATAGGCGCCCCCTATGCTAACTATTGTTAAGTGTACCGCTGACATCACACTGTTGGGCAACCATCACCACCATCCATTTCCAGAGCTCCTTCTATCTCGCAAAACTGAAGCTCAACCTATGAAACAGTAACCTCCTCTTCTTCCCTCTCTGTGGCGCAGGGCAACCACCACTTGACTACGGTGAAATCTGACCACTAGGCTATGAGTCTGACTACCCAGGGTACCTCTGGTAAGTGGAATCACACAGCATTTGTTCTTCTGTGACTGGCTTAGTTCACTAAGCCTCCTGTCCTCAATGTTCACCCGTGCTGGAGCCTACATCAGACTCTCCTTCCTTCAAAGGCTGAATAAAATTCCATTGTCTGCGTACACTGCATTCTGTTTGTCCATTCGTCTGTTGATGGACACTTGGGTTGCTTCCATATTTTGGTTGTTGGGAATAATGTTGCTACAAACACGGGTGTTTAAGTACTTCTTCATTCTTTGGAGTATGCCCTCAGAAATAGAATTGCTTGATCATATAGTAATTCCATTTTTAAGTTTTGAGGAGCTGCCATATTGTTTTCTATAGGGGCTACACCATTTTACATTCCCAACCATAGTGCACGAGGGTTAGTGTCTCCATATCCTGGCCAACACTTACTAATTTTTTTTAATAGTAGCCATCCTAGTGGGTGTGAGGTAGAACACAGTGAATTCTCATCCATAAAAATGCACCAAGCCTCCTGCTTCTCTCGTGGAAACATACGGACACATCAGGAGCCACATCTGCAGCCTCTCCAGGAAGGATGAACAGAGCAAACAGCAAGGAGGTGTCCTTGTGAACGTAATGAGATTCGCCTGGCTTAATAGATTCTCGGAGGGGCAGGAGCACAGAGGTGTTTTTCACAAATTCCCCATTTCGCAAATTCCCCTCTGGGGTGCTGGGGTGCCCCTATTCAGGGTGGGGAGAGGATAAGAAATCACACCTCTTCCTTCCCGCCTTCTGCCGATTCACAGAACTCACACCCTGCCTGTTTCCTCCCAGGCAGGGACGTGGTGTCATTAAACACAGCCTCACACTCTGCCTGGGGAATTGGGACTTTTTTTCTGGAGGCAACAGCGGCTCAGCTCAATTCTGTTCTCTCACTGAAGCCTCTGCCTCAGCTCTAGAGGGGCCAGAAACTTCTTAATTTCTAGCCAGACCCCAAAACTAACAAGCCACTGACCAGCATTTGACAACCCCTCCCATGGCCCTGGAGTGGCTCTTTCCAACAGATCCTAATCTCCCTGTTCTACAGACAATGATAACATTTGTGATAATGATAACAATACTCATTATTTTACTGAGTGAGTACTCACTGTATGCCAAGCACTATGCCAGGGGTGGCATGGACACAAAAACACTTTTATCACCCCTGTTTTTTAAAATAAAGACGCTGAGGGGCGCCTGGGTGGCTCAGTGGGTTAAATCCTCTGCCTTTGGCTCAGGTCATGATCTCAGGGTCTTGGGATCGAGCCCCCGCATCGGGCTCTCTGTTTGGCGGGGAGCCTGCTTCCCCCCCCTCTCTGCCTGTCTTTCTGCCTACTTGTGATCTCTCTCTGTCTGTCAAATAAATAAATAAAATCTTTAAAAAACATAAAATAAAGACGCTAAAATTCAGAGAGGTTAAGTGACTCTCCCAAGGTCACACAGGTAGGAAGGGGGGAAAGTCAGAATTTGGGTTGTCTTCTGAGACTGAGATCTTTTCACAGCACCCACACAGATCTTAAGGGCCCTACTATGGCTGCAGGGTAATGAATGTGCCCTCACAGGGCAGGTGTGAGGACCCAATGAAACCTGAGCAGAACTTTTTGTTCTGGGAGAGGGAACTTCACCAGCCAGAGTGCTGGGACATCCTCTTTCTCCAGAGAACCCTGACTAGCACACATGGCACGAAGAGCTTTGCGAGCTGCCCGCGGCCTGGCACAGCCGGACTGTCGGGAGGAGGAGGACCCGAGGAGAAAGCAGCATCGGAGGCCAGCCCCGGGGGCCCGAGGTGCAGGGACCGGGCCTGCAGGTGCTAAGAGGATGGGCACCGGCTTTAAGCAGAGGAAAGTCAGAACCCAGGGCCGTGTGCCGCCAGCCTCCAGGGAGTCCTGTGACCCATGGCAGAAGGGCCTGCCCGGGGAAAGTTGTCTGGGGACGCCGACAAGTCTCAGGACTCTGAGAAGCACAGCGAGCCCAAGTAACTGTTTCCTATTGCCGCTCTGACCAATTAGCTCCAACTTGGTGGCTCAAAAGAATGCAAACTCAGGGCGCCCAGCTGGCTGGGTGGGTGGAGTGTGCAACTCTTGACCTCAGAGCTGTGGGTTCGAGCCCCACAGTGAGTGTAGAGATTACATAAAAATAAAATCTTTAAAAAAAAGAAGAAGAAGAAGAGCACACACTCATTCCCTTATTAAAGTTCCAGAGGCCTGAAGTCCGGAATCCGGCCCATCAGGCTGCAGCCTGAGTGCTGGCAGGGGTGGTTGCCTCTGGAGGCTCCAGAAGAGAATCAGTCTCTTCGCTTTCTTTTTTTCTTCCTTTCTTTCTTTCTTTCTATGATGGATGCTGTCCCTATTCCTTGGTGTGTGGTCCTCTGTCATGTGGCCGTTCCTCCCTCTGCTTCACTGTCACACCACCTAGCCCAGTGCGGGGCTGGGGCGGGGAGTGGACCCTCTTGCCCCATCTCCCTTCTGAGGATTCATGATTACAAAATGGGGCCCACCCAAATAATCCAGGACAATCTCCCCGTGTCAAGGTTTTTAACTTGATCACATCGGCAAAAGCCCTTTTGCTATATACGGTATCAAATTCTCAGGCTCCAGGGACTGGACGGGGCCATCTCTCGGGGATGGGACAATACTCCGTTGACCTCACTCCTGGAATCAATGATGTCAAGGCCACACCCAAAGCACACCCCCCTCCCGCCCCTGTCGCCCCACCGAATACAAGAAAGGAAACGAAAGCCAATAGGAAGCCTTCCCCAGGGCCTGCCTCTCACCCGGAAGCCTTGTCAGTAAGTATTTCTAATAAACTTTCGTGCTTGGTGGGAGATCCCTCGCACGCTGACGAATTTCTCCTGAAATCTGAGACGTCTTGTTCACAGTGGTAGCTGGAGCGCACAGGTGCCCAGCTGGTACTGTAAAACCAGTAAGCATTTAATTGAAACAAACGACTATAATAATAGTACATTATCCCCGCAGGCCGAGCGCCATCACAGTTTTAATTATTGAGTTAAAAGTCAGACTAATTTATCCTTTTAAAGCAACAGCCCCGTTCCTGGTTACACTGATCATCCTGTTATGAATATGAAGCCACCAGCAGGGAAGGGTGTGAATGGAAAGCAATTTGTCCCCTTCAGGCTGGTTTTGTCTTGGAAGGAAGGTTTGCCAAACAGGGTCTCTGCGACACGGTCTGGGACGGCCCGGCTGGGTGTGTGAGACTTCTGTGTTGGGCTGGGGGCTGTGGCCCTCACGCCTCCGCTCAGAGCCTGCACAAGTTCCCCCACTGCATTCCAAGAAAAGCCCAAGTCCTTACTAAGCCACAGGCTCCTTGACGGACCCCACGAGCAGCACCAGCGGTACCCAGCCCCTCTCTGGCTTCCCCCAGCCCCTTAACTCCACTAGGGCACACTTGCCTCCGGCTGTCCCTTAAAGACACCCATGTGTGCTCGAAGCTCAGGGTCCTTCTCTATCTCAGGGTGATTTTGCGCCCAGGGGACATTCAGCCATATTTGGAGACATTTTTGGTTACAACTGGGAGATGCTACTGGCATCTGCTGGGTAGTAGGCCAGGGCTGTGGCCAAATGACCTACTATGAGCAGAACAGCCTCCCACCACGAAGAATGATCCAGACCAAAGTGTCTGGAGCCCCAAGGGTGGGAAACCCTGGCAGTTAGCTATTGCTTCTGTAGGGGACGTTCTTCCCCAGCAAGGGGGATACCTACCAAACGTACTCCTCACCTCCTGCCCATCCCGTCCAGGTCTCCCCTTTCCTACTTTCCTTGACCATCTTCCCCATACTGCCCCTCTGTCCCTCGCCCCCCACCTTCCCAACCCCCTTCATGCTGCTGCGTTCTTCCTTCCAATGCACTGATCCCCTGTGAACACACTCTGTGACTTCTTTATTATTTTACTATCCATCATCTCGCTCCCCCTGCCAGAGTGGGGGTTCCACATGGGCTCCCATCTTCGCTGTGTTCACCCAGGGATTGCCAGCACCAGAACAGTGCCAGACACACAGGAGGGGCTCAGTGTATGCTTGTTGAATGATCTGCTCCGGGTACTTCCTCCTTCAAGCCCTACATCCACGTGGCCTCCACGTCGGGCAATACCTGCTCCTCATGATCTGCCCCATCCTCCCCTTCTAGCCCAGGCTCAGCACCAGTGACTGTTAATTCTGTGTCCACTTGGCTGGGCTAAGGGGTGCCCAGACAGTGGGTAAAACATCATTGGGTGTGTCTAGAAGAGGCTTCCAGAAGAAATTAGCATTTGAGTTAGCCAATGAGTAAAGAAGATTCCCCTCCCCAGTGCAAGTGGTCATCAGTCAATCCACTGAGGACACTAGCATAGAACAAAAAAGAACAAGAAGGCAGAGGAAGGACAAATTCTCTCTTTTCTGAAGCTGGAACATCCATCTTCTCCCACCCCCAGACATTGGAGCTCCAGGCTCCAAAGCCTTTGGACTCGGACTAAATCATCCCACCAGCTCTCCTGGCTCTTCTGCCCATAGACGGCACATCAGGGGACTTCTCAGCCTCCATTAGCACAGGAGTCAATTCCTATAACAAATTTCCTCTTATATGTATGTCTACATATGCTGTTCTGTTTCTCGGGAGAACCCTCACTAACATAAAGCCCATTCCTTTTCCCAGAACAATGAAAAGCCTCTTGCTGGGCTGCTAGGGTGTCTGTCTAGCAAGAGTTCTGGGGTCACTCCCGTGGGCCACCTTGGCCCATGCTCAGATCCTCAAGGCCAGAAGCGGAGGCCTACCTAGTAATCTGTCACAGCCCCCGGGCCCTCATGGTGAGGGCCCACAAGCCACAAAGGCCCTGAGACACAAAGAGGGCAGGCACAGCCCCTGTCACTCAGGAATGGCCACTGAGTCCAGCGGGACAGATGAATGAGCCAGCTGTGTCACAGTGTACGATGCGTTGTTAACGCACTCACCACGACTGCCCCGTGGGCGCACTCAGCCACACAACAAATGCAGCGTGTTCCCTGTGGCCTGGATTCCTGCGACGCAAACTACCCCAGCCCCATGGACAGGGGAAGGCTGTACCTCGGGGGGTCCCGTTCAGCCCCACGAGATTCTTCCAGCATTTTAATACTATGTGCCACCCAGGAACCGCCTCTGGCCACTGAGGACACCAACTCAGTGAGCCCAGCAGGCGGTGGAGGGGTCAGCGTTCTCCCTGTGCCCGTTCACCCCCACTCGCCCCCCATCCCGCCCAGTCACAAGGTCTGGTGTGGAAGATTTTTCTGCGTGCTTCTCTTCGGTTTGTACGCATGTTGTCCCTTTCCCCATAACCCAGCAGCAAAAAGGCCTCCTTCCCCACCTTCCATGAAGTTGCCTTTCTAGTTCCTACTGAGAATTTATTTAGTAAGAATTTAACATCTTTTTTTTAATTGTGCAGGTACGAGCATTAGGATCTTTATGGTTTTCTGTTAATGCTGTGATTTCAAAGTTGCGTAGACCTTGAGAGGTTTCCCGCGGCCCTGTTTTTCCCATAAGCCCCGTCATTTTTAGGATTTTGCAGGTTTGGCAGAACTGCGTCTCTCATATCATAGCAGAAACATCTGTATTTACTAGATATCTGCTAAGTGCCAGGCACTGACGAGCACAGATCTCGTGGTGAGTGACAAAGGCGTGGTCCCAGCCCCCGCGGAGCAGACGGTCTTGTGGGGGAGACAGGCGTCCATCAATTCCACACCCCAACCATCAGGCAGGCATAATGGTGATGAGCTCTGAAAGGAAAGTCAGGGACCACAGCGAGTTTGTTGGGGCAGACTGGGGCTCTGGGATGGCCTCGGTGAGCAGGTTAGTGGGGAGGCTGGCGGAGGGCGAGAATGATGAGCTTAGAGATCCGGGAAGGGGCCAGGTGGAGATGCTCAGTCTGCACCCCGAGGGTCACCAGGAATGATTTGAGGCAGGCCAGTGCCTTCAATTTTAGAAAGGCCAGCTTGGCTGCTATGTGGCAGGGGCAGGGAGGAGCTAACTGGTGAGAAGTGACATAATCATGACTGCAAGTTCGGGTAATGGGAAGTACGAGCTGGCTGTGAGAGAGGCTGAGGGAAGGGAGAGAGGCAGGATTTGGGACTGGTCCTGGCAGGTGGTCCAGGATGCAGATCACTAATGATATTCACAGACTGGTCACAGGGGAGAAGAGATGTGTACAGCCGGGGAGGGGGGTGGTCAGCTGCCAGCAGGCTGAGCTGGGCCAGAGCATCCAAGTGGGGTCTCCAGGTGGGGGTGGTCAACTACATGGTCTGCTCTTTAGGGTGGGGACTGAGCAAGAAACTGTCCCTGGAGGTACCCAGCCACCAGGGCGGAGAATCAGGCCGACAGGAAGGGAAGAGGGGGAGGGGGCTGTTAGAAGGGGTGGTCTGAGCAGCAGAGGAAGCCAGGAGCAGCACAGTCACATGGAGGACACCAAGAGGGAGGGTGTTTCAGGAGGGAGGGAGTGGCCCCTAAATGTCGGGTCTGAGAGAGGCAGCAGGTGCCCCAGGGATTTGGCCATGTGGAGGTCACTGGCGACCATAAGTGGAACAGTTTTGTAGTTGGGGGGAGGTAGAGGCCAGAGTGAATGGGAAGGAGGACAGACAGACAACCGGGGTTGGTGACCCTCCCTGGGAGGCCCACTGGGACCATCAGGAGAGAAGCTGGACAGTGGGCAGGTGTCCAAGGACGATCTTCTGTGTAGATGCTAAGGGGAGAGCACAGTCATGGACGGTGGGTGCTCCTGTCCCAGAAATACCTCCCCCACCCCGGGACGTGGACTGTAGAACTGAGGGCCACAACAACATGATGCCTCTTGCCGGCCTCGTTCTCATCTTCAATCTCAAGTGAGCCTTTTAACAAACCCTGTGAGGTAGATGTGGCTGTGCCCACTTTACAGATGAGCACATGGAGTCCCAGAGCAGTAACATCAGTTGCTCCTTGACCCTAATCCAGGGTCTGCCTGACCCCACAATCTGAGCTCTTCCCACTCCTGAGGGCAGAGGGGTGCGTTGCGGGCCCTGCTGGGCCACGGTCACAGCACGCCCGAGAGGGAGATGTTCTGCCATCGACCAGGGGAGTCGGCACAGCCTTGCTGCCTGGTTTTGACTACAGCTGAGCTCTTCTGTATCTTTGTGAGGAACGGGGGCCTGGGGAATGTCTGCGGGACAAAAGCAATGAAATCCACCAGGAAACTGCTGTGATTAGAACAGAACTGGAGGCTTGCAGTCCAGAGTCAGCATGACAGTCACCCTGAGTGTCTGGGGGCTGCAAGGACTGGGGCCCAGGCAGGGATGAAGCTGGGGGAACCTGGAGGGCAGATCACAGGGGGCGAGAGCACACTCATGTGAGCTCCGTGGAGCCCAGATGGCCCAGCTGATTTCCTGCGCTCAGGACAGGAGCCCCAAGGTAGGGGTCAGGAGGCACCCGGGGCAGATGTAATAGACAGGAGAGCACTGAGAGATGGAACCGGTGCCCTTGGACACAGGGAGCTGATTACCAAGACGACCTGTCCGGGCTGTAAAACCTCTGCCTTCCTGAACTTGATCTTCAGGGCCAGTTCTGAAGGGGGCCTGACGTCCTGCCAGCAACACTAGGGCAGAGCCACATTCTGCAAGGGTGCACCTGTTTGTCTGGCATCCAGCCTTTGCTTCCCCTCCTGAGTGGCGGGAAGGCTGTGTTTTATTTCCTTACCACACTGGAATGTAAACTCCGCGGATCAGGACTGTCATCTGCTCATGGCTTGAGAGATGGCTGGTACATAGGAGGGGCTCCATAAAAGTTTATGGAATGAATGAAGAGTGCCGGAGTGAGCCCAATAGAACAAGGCTGAGAAATGCCACGTGTCTTGCTCAAGGTCTTACAGCCTTAAGCATTGGAGCCAGGGTTTGGGATCAGAAAAGGGGATTCTTTTCTTCCAGCAATAGCTCCCCAGGGACAGACGCCCCTTTCCCATTACCAGTCCAACCCCCAAGCCAGGCCACTGCCAGTGGCCCTGCTAGACCCCGAGCCTCAGCACCTCCCTCTGGGGACGGGGCAGCTGTAACGCCCTGCTGGTCCAGCTCCCTGTGCCAGCAGCCAGCCTTGTTTGCCTCCCTGGGCCCTACTCCCTTTTCAGGACTCAGCTCAAATGTCACGCCTCCAGGCCTTCACTGGCTCTCCTACCTACACCAGTGTCCCCAGAGACCCTGTACTCTCATGGCACCTTGTTATTTTTTTTTCACTGGCCTTGCCATGGTTGTGATTACACCTGCCTGCCTGTGTGCCTGATTCTGGCTGTGTGCCCCAGCCATGAACTAGGGACTGTGGCCACTTTGCTCGGGGCTTTTCCCCCAATGTCTAGCCCCAGGTGTGGCACACAGCAGGCCCTCAGGAAACGTGGAGGGAATGAGCCGGGTAGGCCTGGGTGCTCTGGGCCCCAGAGTGGCAGCCTTCCCAAGCTCCAGGCCAGCCCAGTTGATACCCAGCCCCTGCATGGGAGCTGCCTCTTGCTCGTCCCTCTCCAACATTAGAGTCATGCCCACCTGGGCTCCCGTTCCTTTAAGCCTCATCTGCTCCCTACTGGCAGTCCTGCCTCTTGGCCTTTGCTTATGCTGTTCCATACCATTCCTCTAAGTCTAGAGCCTGGCTGGAGTCAGGTAGTCCTGGCATGCTCTGGGTGAGAAGACCTTACCCTCAACGACCTGGATGACCTTGACCGGCCACTTGGCCTTCTGGGCTTCCTCAATGGAGGGGCTCTAAAGGGGGCAGAAGTGGCATCAGATTTGCATTTCAGAAAGGTATACCAGCTGCCCCA
Organism: Lutra lutra; assembly: GCF_902655055.1. Classification (NCBI taxonomy): domain Eukaryota; kingdom Metazoa; phylum Chordata; class Mammalia; order Carnivora; family Mustelidae; genus Lutra; species Lutra lutra. Next base: position 128,043,042 of record NC_062286.1, on the reverse strand, counting down.
GTGGAAGGGAACCAGATCATGAATGGACCAGCAGGGGAGAGATGGAAGCAGGGAGACCTGCTCACAGGCTTCGGAGGCAGCCCAGGCCATGACGGGGGAGGTCTGAGCTGGGATGGGGCAGCGGGCAGGACGTCGGAGCAGTGCGGTCGGGGTGACTCAGGAGGCAGGCTCAGCGTGGCTCAAAGATTGCAGGTGGCTGGGACCCACAGGAGAGGGAGGCACAAGGAGAGAGAAGGGTTACTCACCCCTCCTCCTTTACGCTGAACATTCTACATTCTGAATTAGCACATGTGCTAATTAAAACCATCTTTCCAAAGAATTTATTATAGGATATTCCAAGCTAATTATAAATTCTCTGTAGCTGATCCTGAGCAGTTTGCTAATGCGGTGTTGAAATCTCTTTGGCCACCCTCATTTAAATTATTCATCAGGCCCTGCAACAGTTGTGAACTGTAATTTAAACAGTCAGCTCATGAATATTCAATTAACACAACAAACACTGGCGTGTTTTACTGACTTGCTGCTCAATATTTTGTATCCTCATCCGTGTTTACATGTTTTTATGAACTCTCGAGAAAAGCATTGCCTGTTGAAGTCCCTGGTTAAGCCAAGATTGAAATGCCTGGGAGGGGCTGGAGGTGGCCGGCCAAGCGTCCGACACCCTTTCTCAGAAGAGCTGCAGGTCAGGCTGGGCCGGTCCAGGGAGGGGAGGCCCAGAGAGGGCAAGGACTGGTCCTCAGGTAACAACAGCACATCCAAGGCACAGACGGGGCTCAGAGTTCTGGGGCAGTTCCCGCTGCCTACGCTGCCACAGAGTAACCAGCGGAGGGGGAGCAGGGACATCTGGGTTGTTTTGCAACCCAGGCCGGCTCAACCCTTAAAAACCAGAGTTCCCGGCAAGAAATCGGGAGGAGTCAAGATGGCGGAGAAGTAGCAGGCTGAGACTACTTCGGGTAGCGGGAGATCAGCTAAATAGCTTATCTAAAGATTGCAAACACCTACAAATCCAACGGGAGATCGAAGAGAAGAAGAACAGCAATTCCAGAAACAGAAAATCAACCACTTTCTGCAAGGTAGGACTGGCGGAGAAGTGAATCCAAAGCGACGGGACGATAGGCCGCGGGGGGAGGGGCCGGCTCCCGGCGAGCGGCGGAGCAACGGAGCACAAAATCGGGACTTTTAAAAGTCTGTTCCGCTGAGGGACATCGCTCCAGAGGCTTAACTGGGGTGAAGCCCAGGCGGGGTCAGCGCGGCCTCAGCTCCCGCAGGGTCGCAGAAGGATCGGGGGTGTCTGAGTGTCACAGAGCTTACCGGTATTAGAACGGGGAAGCCGGCTGCAGAGACAGAGCCGAGGAGTGACTCGCAGCTCGGGGTTACCTTGAACCGGTCGCAGGCTCGGTCAGCTCGGAACGGGGCCGGAGGCCAGGGTGACGGGAGTCATTGGGCGCTGTTCTCTGAGGGCGCACTGAAGAGTGGGGCCCCGGACTCTTGGCTCCTCCGGGCCGGAGACCGGGAGGCCGCCATCTTTATTCCCGTCCTCCGGACTCTACGGAAAGCGCTCAGGGAACAAAAGCTCCCGAAAGCGAACCCGAGCGGATGACTCAGCGCGGCCCCGGGTAAGGGCGGTGCAACTCCGCCTGGGGCAAAGACGCTTGAGAATCACTACAACAGGGCCCCTCCCCCAGAAGATCTACGGGAAACCCAGCCAGGACCAAGTTCACCTACCGAGGAGAACGGCGGAATTCCAGAGGAGAAGAAAGCAAAGCACGGAACTCATGGCTTTCTCCCCATGATTTTTTAGCCTTGCAGTTAATTTAATTTTTTTTTTTAATTTTTTTTTCTTTTTCTCTTCTTCTGCTAAATTTTTTTAACTTTTACCGTTTTCTTTTTTAACGTTTTTTAAATAGTTTATCTAATATATATTTTATTTTTCCTCTTTTTATATTTTTTCTTTATCGGCTTTCTTTTTTTTAATAGTTTAATAGTTTAATAGTTTTAATAGTTTTTTAATAGTTTTTAATAGTTTTTTAATAGTTTTTTTAATAGTTTAATAGTTTTTTAATAGTTTTAATAGTTTAATAGTTTAATAGTTTTTTTTTTCTTTCTTTCTGAACCCCTTTTTATCCCCTTTCTCCCCCCTCACAATTCGGGATCTCTTCTGATTTGACTAAAGCATATTTTCCTGGGGTTGTTGCCACCCTTTTAGTATTTTACTTGCTCCTTCATAAACTCTTATCTGGACAAAATGACAAGGCGGAAAAATTCACAACAAAAAAAAGAACAAGAGGCAGTACCAAAGGCTAGGGACCTAATCAATACAGACATTGGTAATATGTCAGATATAGAGTTCAGAATGACGATTCTCAAGGTTCTAGCCGGGCTTGAAAAAGGCATGGAAGATATTAAAGCAACCCTCTCGGGAGATATAAAAGCCCTTTCTGGAGAAATAAAAGAACTAAAATCTAACCAAGTTGAAATCAAAAAAGCTATTAATGAGGTGCAATAAAAAATGGAGGCTCTCACTGCTAGGATAAATGAGGCAGAAGAAAGAATTCGCGATATGGAAGACCAAATGACAGAGAATAAAGAAGCTGAGCAAAAGAGGGACAAACAGCTACTGGACCACGAGGGGAGAATTCGAGAGATAAGTGACACCATAAGACGAAACAACATTAGAATAATTGGGATTCCAGAAGAAGAGGAAACAGAGAGGGGAGCAGAAGGTATATTGGAGAGAATTATTGGAGAGAATTTCCCCAATATGGCAAAGGGAACAAGCATCAAAATTCAGGAGGTTCAGAGAACCCCCCTCAAAATCAATAAGAATAGGTCCACACCCCATCACCTAATAGTAAAATTTACAAGTCTTAGTGACAAAGAAAAGATCCTGAAGGCAGCCCGGGAAAAGAAGTCTGTAACATACAATGGTAAAAATATTAGATTGGCAGCAGACTTATCCACAGAGACCTGGCAGGCCAGAAAAAGCTGGCATGATATATTCAGAGTACTAAATGAGAAAAACATGCAGCCAAGAATACTATATCCAGCTAGGCTATCATTGAAAATAGAAGGAGAGATTAAAAGCTTCCAGGACAAACAAAAACTGAAAGAATTTGCAAATACCAAACCAGTTCTACAGGAAATATTGAAAGGGGTCCTCTAAGCAAAGAGAGACCCTCAAAGTAGTAGATCAGAAAGAAACAGAGACAATATACAATAACAGTCACCTTACAGGCAATACAATGGCACTAAATTCATATCTCTCAATACTTACCCTGAATGTGAATGGGCTAAATGCCCCAATCAAAAGACACAGGGTATCAGAATGGATAAAAAAACAAAACCCATCTATATGTTGCCTACAAGAAACTCATCTTAAACCCGAAGACACCTCCAGGTTTAAAGTGAGGGGGTGGAAAAGAATTTACCATGCTAATGGACATCAGAAGAAAGCAGGAGTGGCAATCCTTATATCAGATCAATTAGATTTTAAGCCAAAGACTATAATAAGAGATGAGGAAGGACACTATATCATACTCAAAGGAACTGTCCAACAAGAAGATCTAACAATTTTAAATATCTATGCCCCTAACGTGGGAGCAGCCAACTATATAAACCAATTAATAACAAAATCAAAGAAACACATCGACAAGAATACAATAATAGTAGGGGATTTTAACACTCCCCTCACTGAAATGGACAGATCATCCAAGCAAAAGATCAACAAGGAAATCAAGGCCTTAAATGACACACTGGACCAGATGGACATCACAGATATATTCAGAACATTTCATCCCAAAGCAACAGAATACACATTCTTCTCTAGTGCACATGGAACGTTCTCCAGAAGAGATCACATTCTTGGTCCTCAATCAAGTCTCAACCGGTATCAAAAGATTGGGATCATTCCCTGCATATTTTCAGACCACAATGCTCTGAAGCTAGAACTCAGTCACAAGAGGAAATTTGGAAAGAACCCAAATACATGGAGACTAAACAGCATCCTTCTAAAGAATGAATGGGTCAACCAGGAAATTAAAGAAGAATTGAAAAAATTTATGGAAACAAATGATAATGAAAACACAACAGTTCAGAATCTGTGGGACACAACAAAGGCAGTCCTGAGAGGAAAATATATAGCGGTACAAGCCTTTCTCAAGAAACAAGAAAGGTCTCAGGTACACAACCTAACCCTACACCTAAAGGAGCTGGAGAAAGAACAAGAAAGAAACCCTAAACCTAGCAGGAGAAGAGAAATCATAAAGATTAAAGCAGAAATCAATGAAATAGAAACCAAAAAAACAATAGAACAAATCAACGAAACTAGGAGCTGGTTCTTTGAAAGAATTAATAAGATTGATAAACCCCTGGCCAGACTTATCAAAAAGAAAAGAGAAAGGACCCAAATAAATAAAATCATGAATGAAAGAGGAGAGATCACAACGAACACCAAAGAAATACAGACAATTATAAGAACATACTATGAGCAACTCTACGCCAACAAATTTGACAATCTGGAAGAAATGGATGCATTCCTAGAGACATATAAACTACCACAACTGAACCAGGAAGAAATAGAAAGCCTGAACAGACCCATAACCAGTAAGGAGATTGAAACAGTCATCAAAAATCTCCAAACAAACAAAAGCCCAGGGCCAGACGGCTTCCCGGGGGAATTCTACCAAACATTTAAAGAAGAACTAATTCCTATTCTCCTGAAACTGTTCCAAAAAATAGAAACAGAAGGAAAACTTCCAAACTCATTTTATGAGGCCAGCATCACCTTGATCCCAAAACCAGACAAGGATCCCAACAAAAAAGAGAACTACAGACCAATATCCTTGATGAACACAGATGCAAAAATTCTCGCCAAAATACTAGCCAATAGGATTCAACAGTACATTAAAAGGATTATTCACCACGACCAAGTGGGATTTATTCCAGGGCTGCAAGGTTGGTTCAACATCCGCAAATCAATCAATGTGATACAACACATTAATAAAAGAAAGAACAAGAACCATATGATACTCTCCATAGATGCTGAAAAAGCATTTGACAAAGTACAGCATCCCTTCCTGATCAAAACTCTTCAAAGTGTAGGGATAGACGGCACATACCTCAATATTATCAAAGCCATCTATGAAAAACCCACCGCAAATATCATTCTCAATGGAGAAAAACTGAAAGCTTTTCCGCTAAGGTCAGGAACACGGCAGGGATGTCCGTTATCACCACTGCTATTCAACATAGTACTAGAAGTCCTAGCCTCAGCAATCAGACAACAAAAGGAAATAAAAGGCATCCAAATCGGCAAAGAAGAAGTCAAACTATCACTCTTTGCAGATAATATGATACTATATGTGGAAAACCCAAAAGACTCCACTCCAAAACTGCTAGAACTTGTACAGGAATTCAGTAAAGTGTCAGGATATAAAATCAATGCACAGAAATCAGTTGTATTTCTCTACACCAACAACAAGACAGAAGAAAGAGAAATTAAGGAGTCCATTCCATTTACAATTGCACCCAAAACTATAAGATACCTAGGAATAAACCTAACCAAAGAGACTAAGAATCTATACACAGAAAACTATAAAGTACTCATGAAAGAAATTGAGGAAGACACAAAGAAATGGAAAAATGTTCCATGCTCCTGGATTGGAAGAATAAATATGGTGAAAATGTCTATGCTACCTAAAGCAATCTACACATTTAATGCAATTCCTATCAAAGTACCATCCATTTTTTTTCAAAGAAATGGAACAAATAATCCTAAAATTTATATGGAACCAGAAAAGACCTCAAATAGCCAAAGGAATATTGAAAAAGAAAGCCAAAGTTGGTGGCATCACAATTCCGGACTTCAAGCTCTATTACAAAGCTGTCATCATCAAGACAGCATGGTACTGGCACAAAAACAGACACATAGATCAATGGAACAGAATAGAGAGCCCAGAACTAGACCCTCAACTCTATGGTCAACTCATCTTCGACAAAGCAGGAAAGAATGTCCAATGGAACAAAGACAGCCTCTTCAATAAATGGTGTTGGGAAAATTGGACAGCCACATGCAGAAAAATGAAATTGGATCATTTCCTCACACCACACACGAAAATAGACTCAAAATGGATGAAGGATCTCAATGTGAGAAAGGAATCCATCAAAATCCTCGAGGAGAACACAGGCAGCAACCTCTTCGACCTCAGCCGCAGCAACATCTTCCTAGGAACATCACCAAAGGCAAGGGAAGCAAGGGCAAAAATGAACTTTTGGGATTTTATCAAGATCAAAAGCTTTTGCACAGCAAAGGAAACAGTTAACAAAACCAAAAGACAACTGAGAGAATGGGAGAAGATATTTGCAAATGACATATCAGATAAAGGGCTAGTGTCCAAAATCTATAAAGAACTTAGCAAACTCAACAGCCAAAGAACAAATAATCCGATCAAGAAATGGGCAGAGGACATGAACAGACATTTCTGCAAAGAAGACATCCAGATGGCCAACAGACACATGAAAAAGTGCTCCATATCACTCGGCATCAGGGAAATACAAATCAAAACCACCATGAGATATCACCTCACACCAGTCAGAATGGCTAAAATTAACAAGTCAGGAAATGACAGATGCTGGCGAGGATGCGGAGAAAGGGGAACCCTCCTACACTGTTGGTGGGAATGCAAGCTGGTGCAACCACTCTGGAAAACAGCATGGAGGTTCCTCAAAATGTTGAAAATAGAACTACCCTATGACCCTGCAATTGCACTGCTGGGTATTTACCCTAAAGATACAAACGTAGTGATCCCAAGGGGCACGTGCACCCGAATGTTTATAGCAGCAATGTCTACAATAGCCAAACTATGGAAAGAACCTAGATGTCCATCTACAGACGAATGGATAAAGAAGATGTGGTATATATACACAATGGAATACTATGCAGCCATCAAAAGAAATGAAATCTTGCCATTTGCGACGACGTGGATGGAACTAGAGGGTATCATGCTTAGCGAAATAAGTCAATCGGAGAAAGACAACTATCATATGATCTCCCTGATATGAGGGAGAGGAGATGCAACATGGGGAGTTGAGGGGGTAGGAGAAGAGTAAATGAAACAAGATGGGATTGGGAGGGAGACAAACCATAAGTGACTCTTAATCTCACAAAACAAACTGAGGGTTGATGGGGGGAGGGGGTTGGGAGAGGGGGTGGGGTTATGGATATTGGGGAGGGTATGTGCTATGGTGAGTGTTGTGAAGTGTGTAAACCTGGCGATTCGCAGACCTGTACCCCTGGGGATAAAAATATATGTTTATAAAGCTGTAAAAAAAGAAGAAGAAAAAAGAAAAAAGAAAGGATGAATACCCAAGTTTTGTAGCAACATGGACGGGACTGGAAGAGATTATGCTGAGTGAAATAAGTCAAGCAGAGAGAGTCAATTATCATATGGTTTCACTTATTTGTGTTGCATAACAAATAGCATGGAGGACAAGGGGAGATGGAGAGGAGAAGGGAGTTGAGGGAAATTGGAAGGGGAGGTGAACCATGAGAGACTATGGACTCTGAAAAACGATCTGAGAATTTTGAAGGGGTGGGGGGTGGGAGGTTGGGGGCACCAGGTGGTGGGTATTGTAGAGGGCACGGATTGCATGGAGCACTGGGTGTGGTGCAAAAATAATGAATATTGTTATGCTGAAAAAATAAAAAAATTAAAAAAAAATCTTTAAAAAAAAAAGAAAAAAAAAGTGCAAGAAATAATATTTCAGAATAAAGCAATTCTAGTCTCTTTAAAAAAAAAAAAAAAAAAAAAAAACCAGAGTTCCCTCCCCTCCATGGCCAGGTCACAGGACTTTGTGTCCCCTCGCCCTAGGGTGAGTTTTAGGGCCCCTACAACCTGTAAATAGTTTTGACGCTTCCACAAATGGCCCCTCACTTATTCTCATATCCCTCCTATGAGGTGGGCACCATGATGACTCCCGTTGTTTACAGATAATATGGCGGCTCAGAGGACCAAGAAGTTTGCTTGGTGCACAGCTCTCTTTTCCTCCCTCTCTGAGACCACACCCCCCAAAAACCATTTCCACAATGTTGAAGGAACCCATCTCAAGACAGTTTTACATTTGAGAAAAGTCAGAAACAGCCTCAAGGCCACTAAGAGCATTGTTTGCGTTCACAGTGGAATAGCCACACAATGGAATGTTACGCAGCCACTAAACGCAAGAGTGTGGTTTGCAACTTTGGGCATGGAAATACGTCCCCTAGCTACTGCTGCAGTAAATCGTCAGGCCACACAGAGCAGCTCCAACAGAACAAAGCACGAAGTCCAGGAGAAGGACCCATATTACATCTTATTTATGTAAATTGTATGTGTGTCATGTGCAAAGATATGACTGAAAAGATACCTAATCAACAAATGGTTGGGTTAATAATAGTTATTTGTGGATGGGGCAGTTTAATGATCTTTTCTTTCTTCTTTGTGTTTGTATGTAAATTTTTTTTTTTTTTTACAATAAACCATGTGCCATTTTTATAAAAATCAATAAATCTGTTTTTTGGAAGAAGAAGATGTAAGGATACCTCAATTCAAATTTAAGATAGGATACAGCCAAAGCCATACTCAGAAAAAATGTAAAGCCACCAACCTTTTAATCATTAAACAATAATTAAGAAAAGTAAATGAAGTCAAGAATCTAAAGTAAAAAATTGAAACATCTACAGACAGAGAGGAACTAATAGATGTAAAAGGGGAAATGAATACCTCAAGAAAAAGGAAAAGTAATAGAATTAAAACATGATGGTTGGTTCTCTGAATAAAATGAATGAAACAAAGTAGAGAAACCAATAACATGAATGAGTCCCCCATACAGATGATCATGAAAAATGAGAAAAACTACAATATACAAATTTAGGAATATGAATGGGATGTAATTACAAGTACAAAGGCCATAAAAATTATAAGATGACACTACATGTAATTCAGTGGTAATAACTGTGCAGATCTCCATGTAATGAACTACTCATTTTATGAAGATGGTATGACCTCTATGATGGTTGTATAGATTATAGTATAATCTGTATTTTAACTCAGAAATAAGAGAAAACTATCCCATATAAAGAAAACTACAGATCCAGCCACTATTTAAAAAAATGTAAAAGATGGGGTGCCTGGGTGGCTCAGTCAGTTAAATGTCTGTGTCTTGATCTCAGCTCAGGTCTTGATCTCACAGTCGTGAGTTTGAGCCCCTCCGTGGGCTCCAAAAATGTAAAAGAAAAACCTTAAGTAAAATAATAGTGCCTTAGATCCAGCCTCACATTTAAAAAATACATAAATATGTACATATGTTTAAATATGTGTATATACATGCATATCATAACCAAGTAGAATATATTAATACTGAGCAACCTATTAACAAAATTCATCACACCCCAACATACTAGGGAAGAAAAACTATATGATCATCTCAGTATATACTTAGTAGGCATCTGATAAATGGAAGAGGTCTTGAACCACCGGTCAAAACAAGAAGGAAAGGCCCAAGTACAATTTTTATAGATGGGTCAGTTCCCCATGTGGGTAGGAGCCAAAAGTGGGTGGTGACTCCACTGGGGAAGCTTGAAAGAGAACAGAGCAGGGGCACCTGAGTGACTCAGTAGGTTAAGCATCTGACTCTTGATTTTGGTTCAGGTCATGATCTCAGAGTTGTGAGATCAAGACTGGCATCAGGCTCCATGCTGGGCATGGTGCCTGCTTGGGATTCTCTCTTCCTCTGCCCCTCCAACACTGCATGGGCTCTCTCGCTCTCTCGCTCTTAAAAAAAAAGAAAGAAAGAAAAAAAAAAAAGGAAAAAGGGAACAGATCAGAATGATGTTCCCAGCAGGTGGGGCTGTGAGCCCTGTCTCTGATCACCCACTTTGTGTGGAAGAAGGAGCAGGTGAGACTACACTCAGTTCTCATCCTTCACAGTTCTGGGTTCTGATTAGTGAGCGTTGAACCACTGCTCCTAGGGGAAAGACAGGGCTAGGTTCCTGGGAGCCTCCGGTCACAACATTTTCATCTATCAATCAATATATGACTTTGTTTTATGTGTGTTTCTGTTTACAAACACCTTGTTTGATAGATAGTTGACTTACTAGCATTGAGTTCAAGGCTCGGTAACTCATGCCTGAGCACACCTATTTTCTCTGTAAAACATCTCTTGAGTTTAGAAGCACCAGGCAGCCTGTCGGCCCCTTGCCTGGGGACCACTTTAAACGGTGAAATGAGCCACAAAATGCAAGAAAAATGTGGCACTACACAAACTGCAAGATAAATCCTTGTTGACGGGAAGAAAACGGAAGCAAGAAGGCCCAGCCCTGCCTTGTTTGACCCCAGCTGGGAATGTGCAGGTGGAGAGACGTGAATTTCCTGCCATTTTGTGCGTGTCTGCAGATGACCGTGAACACTCCGTGAGTATTGATTTCGGGGTCAGAAATAAATTTTAGCTCGTAGATGAAGTGGCAAATAGAGAAATCCGCCAATAATGAGGATGGATTATATCCAGATTCACAGCAGCAGCCAAGGCCCTGGCGGTCGGTCAGGGTCTAGAAGGAAGAGAAATGTGAGCTTGGAGACAAGCGGGTCTGGGGGAGGGGTGTATGGATGGAGATAGAAGAGTGAGCATGAAGTGTGATTTCTGAACCACGTTTTGCCAGCCCGAAGGCATCCATCATAGAAGAGGCACTGAACGATCAAGTGGACAGAATGGTTCGGCCCATTGCCATCAGCCAGCCATTACCACCAACCACCCCCAAACGGCCCTGGGCTCCTGGATGGAGTGGCCTAGGTGGCAAACATGGAGGCTCTTTATGGCCCGGATGACAAGAACTCCCCCTCGCCAAGGCCGATTTAGCTGCTTCTGCCTCTGAATGTGCACCCCGTCAACAGCAGAGACCAACACCGAGCCCCACACGTGACCTTATTCCTTGAGGGGAGCGACCAGACCCTGGATGGTAAGTCTATCACTCTGGGCCCTTTCCACCGCAGACGAGCCCGCAGTGCATCCTCCCAAGGAGAGACATTCTGGGCATGGTTGGCCTCTCCTGTCTGCAGGACTTCAGCCCGCACTGCTCCCTGGGGGCGGACAGAAAGCCCGGTCCACGGGCACGGAATCCCGCATGACACGGTGCACCACCGAGGGCACACTCATAGAGAGGGATGTGGGAACAGACCCTCGTCAGAAGGGTCTCCTGGCCATAGCACACGTCACTGGCCAGAAGCCAGCACCCTCACAGGATGCTGGCAGGGCTTTCTAAAGGGGCAAAGCCCTAGCAGGGAAACACTGAAAGGATGGGGTACGGTCCTCCGTGGTGTGGTATGGGCATCGCACTGGAGATCTCCATGTGGTTCTGTGAAGAGTACACGGATCCAGGAACCGAGAAGTGGCAGCAGAAGTGGCCCCGCTCATTATCACTCCCAGAGACACCCCCCCCGGGGGATCTGGTGCTTCCGGACTCTGCGATGCTGGGCCAGGCTGGGTTGGAGGACCGGGTCCCCCCAAGGGGTATATTATTCTTGCCAGAGGACACAACAGGTATGGCTGCTGCCAGGGTCCTTGGGGCTTCTTACGTCTAGGGAGCAGCAGGTGAGAAGAGGACTCACCGTCACTGCAGGACAATCCATCCTGATCAGGAGGAGGAGGGAGGGCGGCTGTGACTCAGGGGGACAGATCGTGTAACACACGTGTAACCCGGTGACCCCCCGGGGCGCTTCCTGCCGCCCCCTTCCCCATTGCCACTGTGAATGCACAGATGCAGAGAGCTCGAACGAGTGCCAAGGACTCAGACCTTTCCAGAGCAGGTAAGACACAGAAGCCACAGAAGCCACCATATCCATCGAGGGGACAGCTGACGGAGAGGGGAGCTGTCATTTGCTCCACTAAGTTTCCTTCAGAAACAGGGGCCCAGGGAACCCTGGAGAATCAGACCCGTGACTGCACTGGTCAGCCCTCCAAGCCCCAGTCACTGCCCTCTCCCCACCGGCTCCATGAACAGGTTCTCGCTGAGGCAACCCCTGGCAACTGAGCACATGGGGATACTGAGGCAGCACACATCTCCTCCAGGGGGTGACACTGGTCTGAGGACTCCCCACTGGCCTGGCCAGACCTTTCTGGGAACTGTGCCCCGTCCAAGATTCTTCATACCCAGCACCCCTCCTTCCTCCCCTCCTTCCACAGGCATCAGCCCTGTACCCCCCGCCCCACCTTCTCTGAACCTCTCAACAAATCTCTTACCTGCCTGATCCTGTCTAGGGCTGCTTCTTGGTGGATTCCCACTAATGCCACCAGAATCCCTTTGTGGGAGAAAACTGTACTCCTCCGGGGTTGAGAAATGTGCTGTGCCCTGCTTGGGGGGCAGGGTGACCCCAAGGATGCTCAGTTCAAATCAGAGGGCCCTAACCTAACCTCTAAGGAAGTCAGGTGCTGTGAAAGGAGGAGCCTCTGTTCAGCTGACTTCAGCGGGGCCTCTGGATCTGTAGGCCTGGTGGGGGGAGACGCAGAGGCTTAGGGGAGCACAGCGGCAGACAGAATGGAGGGGGCCCAACCCTGAATCTGCCGTGCCGGCAGGGACAGGAGAAAGAGGTCATCACAGTATCAGTGGGGCCACTGTCTGCGGTGGGCATCCCCATCTGACCCCCAGGGAGCCCACTTTGTCCACCAATACCTGGGCACGTGGATTCCTTGGGAGATCTAGAAAGGCTGCAGAGTTCTCCGTGTGGGTGGGCGGGGAAGAAAAACAGAGGCAGCGCATACATGAAGCACGTGGAGACTAATAGCATTGTTATCAGGCTATCATGCGGAGCATTTTATAAGCATTATAGCATTTAATTATCAAAGCAGCTCCATACGGTAAGAATTATTAACATATCCATTTTACACGTAAGAAAACTAAAGTTCAGAGGCGGTGGGGAGCTTGCTCAACATGGCAAGCAGCTGGAGGCACTCAGATTTAAATCCACTCCTCTTGAGGTCCAAAGCCAGCGGTATTAATTCTGGCAAAGTACTGACCTTCTTTCAGCAGAGCAGTGGGCAGTGGACACAGAGACATGGTGTGAGTGTCTAGGCTAAACGGCCCCAGCAGAGGCAAATCCCCTATGCTCAGAAGACAGTTTTGTCCCCAGTGTCATTGGCTGGCCACTGGTCACTTGCACTGTGAACGCCTTCTTGGGTGGCAGGCCTCCACCATGTGTTGGGGCACCGTGAGCCTGTCCCCTACCACATGGAGGGCTATGGGAAGGTATAGTTCCGTCCGGTCTGACCGAGGTCACAACGGTGAAGATACGCAGAGGAGGGTGCTGTCAGTTTGCTGCTGGAATTCTGCTCCTCCTCAGCAGGGACACCGCAAGTAAGAATATGTCAAGTTCACAAGGCAGGTAAAAGGGAGTAGGGAGGAGGGGTCTTATGTGCAAGGGTGTAGGGGCAAAGGTCTGGGGTTCCCAAGGGAGGAGTCCTGTGGGATGGGGGAGTGGCTATCTCAGGCTGACCCTTTGGGCCCTGGATAGTAGCAGGAGGGCATGCTTTGCTGCATCCTTTGACCCATGCCCCCATTCATCTTGTCCAGCTGTTGCCAGTGCTGGTGGTGTCTAGCTTGAGTCTGTTTGTCTGGCTGCTCACACTCCAGTGTCTCCTGGTCTCCAAGAACAGGCTTCACTGACTGCCCCGTACCCAGCACACAGGCACAGTCCCCCATAAGCAACTGGCAGAGCCTGACCTCCTGGTCGCATGGAGGTCCCTGTGATCTCCCTGACCTGGGTTCCCCCTTCTTCACCCCTACTGCTGTTTTGTTTCTACTTCTGTGGGGGCCCGAGAACCTCACAGGGATGGGGCATTCTACAATCTAAGATCTGGCCTGGAAGCCTTCAGATCCAGGCTGGGCATGGCCCTCATGCCAAGGGTCTGCTTCAAGGCCTGAGCTGGTGGGGGATGTAAGGGGCTGGACAGGTCTGGAAGCACCGCAGAGGTGTGGGCTCTCCTTTCTCTGGTGGAATAGGTTTGCAACCATCCCAGGTGTGCCACAATCCTCAAGGCAAACTGACAGAGAAGCGACGGTTCTGCGTACCCAAAAACGATGGAGAACTTGGTCCCCCACTGAGGCTGATGCAGTCCAGGGGTGCTCGGCGGCATCACGGTCCCCTGGGGGGGGGGTTGGTTAGACACAGGCTGAGGGGCTAGGATGGGGCCTGAGAATCCACACTGCTGACAAGTGCCCAGGGGATGTTGGTCCTACTGAGAACTCATTACAGACACAGAGGCTGCCTGAGCCCAGGCAGATGGACTCCTGGATGTACTGAATGCCAAAGGTTCGCACACAGCTGCCCCCTTAAAGTGGTGCCCTTGGCCCCTGGCTTATCCGAAAGAGATGCCTCAAGGCTCCAACATCACAGGCCCCCACTCCATGGGACAGACCCAGCCCAACGACAGGCTATAACTACTCACCTGCAAGTTCCTCTCCTTTGGCCTTGCTACCAAGAGTCTGGAGAAATGGCAACTGGGGCCATTTTTGTCCCTCCTACTACTCTGTCTCAGGTGAGAGCTCTGACCTTCCCTCACTGGCTGGTCTGACAGGGGTGAGAGCCCAGCCCCAGTCCAGAGGTCCAGGGCTGGGCCTGGGGCAGGAGGTGCTTCTTTCTTCCTTCCTTCCTTTCTTATTTCTTTCTTTGAGAGGGGGAGAGAGAGTACGAGAAAGGGGGAAAGGGCAGAGGGAGAGGGAGAAGCAGGAAGCCCCATGTGGGACTCGATCTCAGGACCCCGAGTTCATGAGCTGAGCCGAAGGCAGACACTTAACCCACTGAGCCACCCAAGCACCCTGCAAGAGACGCTTCTGTACAACACCGAGGGCACAAAATACTTGGGGTCAAGGGAACGAGGTTCTCATCCCGCCTCTGCCACTTCCTGGCTGTGTGTCTTCAGACAAGCCACTTGCCCTCTGAGTCTCAGGGACACATCTGTAAAATGAGGATAATTCCGTCTCCCTCCAAGATGGACAGGAGGGTTAGATAAGGCGGTTAGATAACCCATCTGGCTTACCGGCCAACGATGACAGAGGCAGCACTCCACAGTCTGGGAAGTGTTGATACAGGCAACATTTGTTACTCAGTCGGTCTGCCAGTCACTTGACAAACCTGTCTCAGACACTGCTCCAAACCACATGCAAAGCTACGCACCAGCATTTTATGAGCACGTCTGACTCTAACAACGACCCTGTGAGGTAGACAGCAACAGCCCTCAACTACTTGAGGCTCAGAGAGGGCGAGTAACTCCCCAGAGCACCCAGCAGGGCAGAACAGGGACCCCGGGACAGCAGGGTCCCCATGAAGCCCTATTGCCTGGGCACTAGGAGGCCCCATCCCAGTGGCAGCCACAGCCCAGCTCAGCCCCACTGGTGCACTGAACTCTCCCGCGGACCCTTCTCGTCCAGATGCTCTCGGCTGCGCGGCTTCAACAGTGCACCGACGCTCTCCTCCGGAGCCTTAATATTTAGATGAGTTTTATTTGTCTTGCTGCCTTTTCTAAAGACTCCAAGCTCTAAATGGACAAAGCCACAAGATGAGAGAGCGTGCGCGCAGGAGACTGACTTTTATGATCCAGCCAGAGCAGGGGGAGAATGACTCCAATAGATCTCGAGTTTATGTGCTGCAGACATTCCGCGGAGCCAGAGATGGGTTCCCAGCAGCGCCGACGGTACATTAAAAGCTCATTTTCCCAAACATGGTGCTGAATATGCACTCGGAGGAGAGGGCCATTATGCCGGCTAATGTCGAAGCTGCCGCTGACGGATGCTGCTGAGATTTTCCCTGAATTCTCCCTCCTGACTCGCGAGCAGGTCTCCGAGGGAGAGGGGGTCTGCCAGGCTTGGCATCTCGCCCAGAATGGAAGTTAAATGCCTGACCCTTGCGCCGCTGCGGCCAGAGGGTCACGGCTCTGATTAGCAGCCTGGCAGGGGGGTGGAGAGGATGGCCACCAGAGGGCACCTGAGTGATCATAAAACATCACGGACAATCCCAGTGGAAGGGGTGGCGACTGGGTGTGAACAAGGAAGTCTGGACAGGTGTGAAGTTTCCTCTTTCCCGGCTTCTGCAGTGTTCTCTGGCCCCCAGGGCCCAACCCCAACGCCACCTCCTCCAGGAAGCCTTTCCTGCTACTACTCTCCTCTGAACTCCCCAGTATTCACCTGTTCCTTGTTCCTAACCCTAACCCTTCCTACTTCGTGCTATGCTTCCTTGAGGACAGGAATGGCTTGACTCGGAGCCGAATTTCGAGCGTGGGTCTCAATCCCGGCTGGCCCACTCCCTCGCTCACTCCTTTATTCATTCACCCACTCATTTAAAGGCTGTACAGGTTAGATATTGTAATATGTGGGAGTCAGCCTGCCAGGGTTCGAATCTGGGCGCCACCACTGACAGCTGGGTAGCCAAGTGATTCGCCTCTCTGTGCCTTGGTTTCTTCCTCTGTAACACGGCAACAATAAGCGTACCTCCTTCTCGAGTGAAAGATGAAAGGAGATAACAAACGGAAAGGGCTTAAGCGGGTGCCAAACACATCATCAGAGCTAAATAAATGCTAGCAGACTACAGTCAGAGATAATTCAGCCACTACGTAGGAGAAAAGTTTGCCAAGAGGAGATGGGGTCAAACCAGATGTGGTCTTTGCTCTCTGAAGGCTAAGTAAGATAAGGCCTCTCCGACCACAGTGAGCACACACAGTGTGCCCAGGGGCTGGCCTTTGTGGTTCCATTCTTGGACGTGGTCTGCATCAGAAAGCCACCAGCTCCTGCCTGCCGAGGGGGCAGTGAGGCTGAAATGAGAGCCACAGGACGAGGCAGGAGGACACCACGCGAAGATCATGGCTGCTGCGACCCGGCCCCATCCCCAGGCTGTGAGCCCTCCGGGGCATCTTCGAATCCCCTGTGGCTCAGGTTTCACTCTTCGGGCAACCTCCATTCACCTGTGCACAGCCTGGAGGGTGCGGAGAGCATGGAGCTCGGAGTCAGAGGCTCAGGTTCAAGTTCCAGCTCCACCCTTCTTCTCAGGATGTGACCTTGGATGTGTAATCTCTCTACTCCCATTCATTCGGTCAATAAACAGACACAGAGGGTGATCCGCTAAGGAGGCCCTTTGCCAGAGGCTGGTACCAGAGAAAGGCGTGAGCACAGACCCAGGCTTCAGGCTGTCCCAGGCTGGCAGTGCAGACGGACCTCTGAATGGACGGCCACCTGCCTCCGTGAACTCAGACTGCTCCCACCTTCATTTGCACTTTTCATATACTGTTCATCATGGGGGTTTTTTTGTTTTTTTTTGGGGTTTTTTTTGGTGGTAATTTTGATTTTAAAAAATATCTCAGTAAGATACTGTTTATCTTGATTACTGAGGTTTTTGGTGCTCCCTCAAATTTTTAGATTGAAGACAAGTGCCTCACTTGCCTCACTCCACTCCACAGAGGATCCCGACAGCCTCACAGAGAAGGTGACTTCTGAACTGGGTCCTAACACAGGAAAAGGAGTTCAGCAGGTTGACAAAGGGGAAGAGCCTTCCCAACAGAAGAAACAGCAGGCAGGGGTCCTCACCCAGGGCTGATTTTGTCCCCCGGGGAACATTTGGCACTGACTGGAGACATTATGTGTGTGTGTGTGTGTGTGTGTGTGATTTTGACGGACGGTGGCATGATGCCAGAGGCCAAGAATAGCGGTGGAAGCCATGGTCACTGCCAGACATCCTAAATGCCCAGGCCAGCCCTTCCCCCGTCCCTACAGAGAACTTTCGCACCCAGAGGTCGGTAGTGCTGGGTTGAGAAACCCTGCACTATAGAGCACAGAGGTGTGAGACATCGTGGCATCACGCTACCTTGGGCTGGATGCTTGGCCTCTGTAAGTCTCAGTCTCTGCATCTGAACAATGGGGATACCAACGGGTTGCTGGGAGAGGTAATGGGACCAAGTCTGTACACAGCAGGTACTCAAAGCATGCCTACGCCCCCTCCTTTTCCCCTTTGAACGCGCCTCAAACTTTAGAGCAAACAGTTCTCAGAAGAGACAGCGTCCCTGGGTTCCAAAGAAAACTGGGACACGGAAAAGAACACATTCTGTTCTTTTCCGACCTTTCTCTTAGTGAAAACCACGAGTCTTATCTCTCAACAAACGGGAGCCTGCTCACAGAGAACTAGCCTGTGTGTTGGCTTATCACTGGCCTGAGTTTTAACAGAGAGTGAATTTTTATGACCGAGTTATAAACCTTTGCAAAAACCATTTTTAAACTAAAAACCGCTGACGGCTTCTTAACTACTATAGTTGCTAAATTAAGCATGAGGGATGGGGTGGGCAGGGGTGGCGGGTGTGCAGGAGAGGGTAGAGGAAAACAAAAGTGCCCTAACAGAGTTACTGGAGGTAAAATAATGTTCATTAAAAATAGAAAAACAAACACACACAAAAATCTTTTGTGTTCAACTTCACACTCGTACATCATAATGTTCCAGTAAAAGGCCATTTCCCCCTGAGATAATAAAAGAATTGAATTTTTCCTTATCGGTCATCTATTTTTCTAGCTGAAGCTATTACTCCCGCTCTGGGGTTGCTAGGCAACAAGAAATATTAATAGTGGCTTTTATTAGCTTAGCTTTTGCAGCCGAGTACCAGAATGAGAAAATGGGAAACATAAATGTGTTACATAAATCTTTCAACCTTTCAGAGCTGGTGTTAGTCTCTGTTTTCATAATGATTTATTGAAGTGATGGTTCATTTATGAGAAAAGGGAGTGCAGGATAAGAAAACGGAGCGGTCCCCTGCAGGAGTGTTTGAAAATAAATAATTATAGCAGGAGAGCAAAAGCTGTTTAAAGCCATTTTTCTGAGTTTTATAAAATGTAAAAAGACATATTTCTTTCGTTTACCGCCTCTGAAAAAACAAGGGGCGGGAGTTTCATCTGGACTTGGCTGCATATAAAGAAGGCTCTGGGCCTCTGGTTTCCCCCACTTAAGGATCCTCAGGGGCCTGTTGTGAGATCCGCACACCCGTTCCCACCCCCAGAGAGGAAAGAGATAAAAACAGGGCCCCCGGGAGAAGCCCAAGCCATAGAATCTCCGGGAACCCCTTGCTCTTACCGAGATCCTGCTGCTGGTCAAGCAGCCCGGAGAAGTGGGGTTTGAGGCTCTCGCCTTCTCGGCAGGCAGTGGGACAGTCACTTCTCAGCTGCTTTCAAGCTCTGGGCCCCGACTGAGGTCCTGGTGGAGGTAATACACTTCCCTCCAGCCCACTCTGCAGCTGGGGCCCTCTCCCGGCGCCCTGCACCTCAGTCTCTAACCTGCTTTTCTTGACACACACCTCTGGGCCCAGGCCCTGGCCGGTGAGCCAGCCTGACCACCTTCTGCCCCAACAAAGCTGACTCCCAGCAGGTCTGGCTGGACAAATGGAGATATGAGGCTGAAGCCACCCAAAGCCCATCAGCAAAATGAATAACATAGTCTCCTGTATTTATTAGGAGGGCCTACTGTGAGGCAGGCACTGGGCTGAGCACTTTTCCTACCTCTGATCACTGAATCTTCACACGTTCCTACGAGGCAATTTCCTCCGTTTTACAGATGAGAAAACTGAGGCTCATGGAGGATTAACCCCTCAGTGTGAGTCACAGGGTGGAGGGTAACACATGGTGCAGCTGGGTTTTGAACTTGGGTCGGCTTAACTCCAGAGCCCACGCTTCTAACTCACGGGTGATACTAAACGCCAAGAAAACAAAAGGACATAAGCAAAACAAAACGCTTTCACAATAGATTATGAAAATGGCCACGAATCCCTGCCCTCCCTGCATCCACACTCTTCGGCAACGTGACACTGACATTTCTCCCTTCAACAGGTGGGGCCTATTCCTTCACTCTTTGAATCTAAGCATGGCCATGCGCCCGGCTTTGGCCAAGGGGACATCAGCAAATGCGATGAGAGGTGAGGTTGGAAAAGTGGTTGCATCCTGGGGCTTATCCTTCCTTGATGCTATTGGGAAACCCGTGCCACGTAAACAGGCCAAGGCCACCATGGGATGAGAGACCATTGGTCCGAGCTGACATCAGGTCAGCTGCCAGGATGTGAACAGGCTCGTCCTCAACCAGGCAGTCCCGGACAAACTGCAAGTTGACCCCAGGACCCAGCCAAGCCAGTCCAGATCAAAAGACCTACGGACCCATAGAATCATAAGAAATAGTAAGTGTTCATCGTTTGCTTTAAGCCACTAAGTGTTGAGGTGGCTTGTTACACAGCAAAAACTAGCTGATAACAATCATAAACCAAAACAAACAAACAAACAAAACCCTTAAATGCATTAAGGACAATAAAACAAATAGGTTGGGTTGGGGCGGGGGGGTCCTCCATTGCCCCTGTAGCTCAGTCATCCAGACAAGTTTGGGGGGTTGTCTTTGGTGCCTTTTCCCCAGACTCAGGAGGGCAAACCCTGCATCTCCGCTTGTGAGAATCACACAGAGGTGGACTACATCTCCCAGGGGCCGGAGGGATACGACAGGGAAGGGAGGAGGAGGAGTTTGGAGAGGAAGAGCAGAGAAGAGGAAGACAGGGGGATAGGTGTTAGAGGAGTTTAGCAAGGACCTCCCAGAGTCAGTACACAGGCCCTGCTCCTAAGCCCTGAGCCCTGCCCCACACTCCAGGCCCTGACCCAGCGTTGCAGTCTCTCTCACGGGAACCACCTCTAAAGCAAGGGGTTGAAGTGGCAACGAGGACTGCCCAGCTCCCTCCCCGAAAGCCTGACCCAGGACACTAGCCTGGAAAGACATTTCCCTTGGCATAGGGTCCCTGGGCCATGGCTCCTAGCCCACTCCCAGAGCTTTGGGACAGGAACCCAGAACTAGCACTCAGGATTTGACCCACGTTGGTAAGACTTGAGCCCCCTGGGCCAGGGGCATGGATGGAGGTGGGAGCCGAGGGTCTATCCAAACTCAAACCCATGTGCTCACCCATGTGTCACGGCTGACAGAGTGATTATTCCCCTTCTCCCACTTGTGAGTTTGCCAGAACTGGCATCCCAATCCCCATTCCACAGATGCGCAAACTGAGGCTGGGAGAGAAGTGACTTGTCGGAGGTCCCAGAGAAAGCCAACAACAGTCAGCTCTGGGAGAGAGTGCTTGAGTGCCAGCTGCCTGCCACACCCGTGCTAACTGAGGCCCAAGACGGCCCCACCCAGCTCCAGTGACCCACTGGGCTCGGGAAAACCCCAGACTTCCCAAACCACCAGAATGGATGGCTGGCGTGGGGACAGCTCTGCCAGGACTTCTCTCCACCGTCGGGCCCGCCTCTACCTTCTCGGGCCTCTCCTGGGGCTCTCTCTGACCTCGAAGGAGGCACAGATTCCCCAGGACTTGTCTGGCAACATCCAGCATTGTCCCTTCCCAGGATAATTCTTCTCCTGGGTATGCCAGGACCATAAGCTCGAACATTTCCCAAGGACGACTCCAAAATAAATTATTTCAGACTTAACAGAGGCTGCTTAATAAATTCCACTCTTCTAGTTTCTTTGGGTATTTTAGAAACTGATTTATACATACAATATCTCTCTCAAAATGAGACAATCAACACAGGATAAAATTATTGAGTTATGAAAATAGGGGTCAGATGGAGGTGCAGTGCCTTAAATTAAACCGGCAAAATGTATCTTTCATACTAAATTGACTCTTTTTGTCTTGGAAATGAATGTTTAATCAGTTAAGACGCTGAAGTCGAGGGAGAAGCTTTAAGCATATTTAATTTTGTAAGAGGGGCCCAATTCCAATACTGCACAGGATTCCTGCCAGCAGCCATACCTTAAAAGCAGAAAAGCCAACTGCCATGCATGTCAGGAGGCCACCAGGCCAGGACAGGGGACCAGAAGGAATCGGTGGCCTCTGGGACCAGAGCCAAAAGGGCTTGGTACAAATGAGATGGTTGTCAGACACCCTGGCCTCACCCACCTCTCCAGGGACGACATCCCTGACACATCTCAATCTGTGCAAACAGCATCTGTGACCTGCTGGCCATGGGGCACCTTTGGGGCCACCTGCGGCCCTGTGGCCCACCTGCTCCATCTCTCGAGCTCCTGGTAAATCTGAGAGGTGCTCAGTAGCAGACAGAGCTGGGTTCAAGTTCTGCTTTGGTTTCTTAATAACTGTGTGACATCCTTTCACTCATTTACTCATGCCGTGTTTCTAGAACCCACTATGTGTCAGGTCATCACTTCCTAAAGGTGCCTGTTCCGGGCACACACAGCAGTGTGCCCTGATTCTGTCAGAGCCCTTGCTGCTTTTCCAGAAGTGCAGCCTTCACCTGCCTCTCACCTGCACCAGCGTTCCTCCAGGGCCTCGTAGAGCCAGGGCTCAGAACGATGCCTGGGACCTAGGAGGCTCTTCATAAAGGTGCTGTCCTGGGGATCACCAGGGTAGGTTGAAAACAGCCCCCCAAAAATGTCAGGTCCTAATCCCTGGAACCTGTATTTCGGGGGAAAGTCTTCGCAGGTGTGATTAAATGAAGGTTCTTGAGACGGACGAAATATCCTGGATTAACCCTAAATGTTAGCCCAGTGTCCTTACGAGAAAGGCAGAAGAGACTACAAGAACAGAGAGAGGGCCAAATGAGGTCGGAGTGATGTGGCCATGGGCTAGGATAGCCAGCCACCTCTAGAAGCCAAAAGCAGCAAGGGAGGGACCCTCCCCAGAGCTTCTGGAGGAAACTCACCTCTCCTGACACCCTAATGTGGGCCCCGCGATATGGATTTCAACCTCTAGCCTCCAGAGCTCAGAGAGAACCAGTTTCTGGCATTTCAAGATACCGCACTGGTGACAATTTGCTCGACGGGCTGCCGGAAGCCGATACAATCACCTGCCTGCTCTGAGCCTCCGCTTCCCGATGGAATGATACCCGCCGCGCTCGGTTCTCGGGAGCAGCGTGTAAATAGTTTGTAAAGTCCTCCGCACTGCACTTGACACCTAGCAGGTGGCCACACAAATTCCACCATCGCCCTCGGCATGCACGTCCACACACGCACAGACGCATGCCTGCAAACTTGAAAAACTTGTCTCTAAGGGCAACTTGTCTCTTCACCAGAGAGGCCCGACAGGAGGACATGATGGACGTGTGCTTATCGAGTTCCCCATTTGGTCCAGTCGCCCTCCCCTGGATAAAACAGTTTGGCTTCTCTTTCGTTACAGAACGAGGGAATGTAAAACTCAGTGAGCCCTTGACACCTGATTAATGGAAGAATGAGAGCTATCTGAATTTGTGAAGCATCTTTACCCTGAGCTAGTTTTAAAGAAATCTGGAAAATGACTGCAAAGTGCTTATTTGGACCAAGCGCAACCAAAACATACCCGAGGAGGAGTGATCAGAAGGTCATTTCTGACATACAGACCACATTCTTTGTCATTATCAGAGCTATTGTAAGCAGGTGGCACTACAAAGGTATCTGCAATCTGTTCCTTTAGGTAAATGAGACTCATGGGAAAGACATCCCTGTTTGGTTACAGTGGGAATTCACTTTTATTACCAATCATCCCGATAATAAAGATTCCCTGATTGTTTACTGTCTGCCAGGCGTTTTTCTAAGACTTGGCACACATTATTTCCAATACACTTCACTGTAGTCTTGAGGTGGGTACAGTTAGGATCCCAACACAAGGGAATGAAGCTCCAGAGGAGGACCCAGGACCCAAGGCAGGTCCATGGGACTCCAGAGCCCACACACTGGGCTCTAACCCCCACACTGTCTCTCCTGCCCATCGGCACCAAAGGCCAGCAGGACCGGAACCCAGGACCACAGCCATACTGGCCCTTGTATTCCAAGCCTTCCCTGGGGCACATGCCCGAGGGGTCTGCTGGCCCTTCCCTGGCTTGTGCTACCATAAGCCCCCAACAGGGACACTCTGGAGTAGTGCCCTTTCATGAACAAGGAGCTGGGCAGGCAGCTAACGCACATCTTTCTAACAAAGTGGAATTAAAACGGTACAGCTCTGTAATCTTCAGGTCTCTTAGAGAAGAGGAAGCCAAGGGCCTGCATTGTGGTTGGGCCCCAGAGAAAAGTATTCCTCAAGAAATGGAGTATCGGTTTCCACTGAGCACTTCAGTCCAACCCGGAATGTTATAAAATGCAGAGCTTGAGTTGGCTGCCTCCCTCTCCCCTCTGTCCCTCCTACTTTTTATTTCTTACCTGGATTCAAAGAAGGAAAAAATGTGATGTAGCTCACAGAAATACATAGGGGACCTCAGCTTTTTTTTTTTTTTTTTTTTAAGCAAGGAGATTTGGTGGTAACAAGAGTAAACAGTAAGTAAAACACTGTCAACATGGTTATAGTACACATTGTCTGTCTGAAGGCTCCAGGCATCAGCTAGAATTGGGCCACACCCGCGGCTGTGGCCTCTGAGCATGGTCTGCAGAGATAAACACGAGCAAGCCAACACCATGTGATGGTGACAGGGAATCAGCTGTGCAGTCCCTCCTCCCCTGCCACAGATGAGTCTGTGACCCAAGCTGACAAAATCGAAGATTGCTTCCTCCTGGACACAATGCTGGTTGGTCCAGCTATGCTCCATCATGGTCCTCCCTAGAAGATCCAAACTGTCACTTGCCAGAGATGTCAGGGAAGATGTGGGTTGCCAGCAGCCATTATGCCTGCTGTGTGGAAATGGGCATGGGATAAGGCCCTAATGATGCTACTGGGGTTTCTGGATCCAGCCATACCTGAAACCCCTCATCCACCCCCTGGATACTTCCATCTTTTTTGCTTAAGCTAGAATAAGTTTTATTCCTGTCACTTAGGAATGAACTTAAGAGTCGTGAGTAGTATATAATATAATATTATATACAAACAAAAATGAACATAGTTATTCAGGAGAAGTACTAGAATTCCCTTAAGGGATTTTTTTTATTACACAGAAAAATCTTCCACTAGTTTTCTATAGCTCTTGATTGTTCAAACCAGCCATTATGCTAAGAAATCATGTATCTCCTTAGCATAGGATTCAGGACCCTTATGATCCAGGTGCTGCTACCTCTTTTACCTCCCTCTCTCTCTCTCTGGCTCCAGGTCCATTCTCTCCTGCCCTACAAAGAGAATGAACCCCATGCTGTCCCCAAGAATGATACGAGCCCTCCTGCCTCTTGCTTTTGTACATGCTATTCCCCCAACTTGGAAGGTCTTTTCCTGTCCTAGTCTGCCTACTCATTTTCTACTTATCCTGAAAACTTTAACTCAGCAATCATCCTTCTCCCTGGCAGCTTAAACAAGAAATAAGGTATAGTATTTTTTAAATATTGTGATTCTATTTATATGAAATGTCCAGAATAGGAAAATACCTAGAGACAGGAAGTAGATTAGTGGTTACCTAGGGCTGTGAGTTGTGGGGGGTTATAAAATGTTCCAAAATGGACTGAGCTGATAGTCATACAATCCTATGTAAAATCTAGGGAGTTGTCCTCTTTAAATGGGTGAACTGTACAGTGTGAGAATTACATCTCAATAAAGTCATTGTAAAATAAAAATAAAGATGAGATTATACTATTACAAATAACAGTAAAACAAGTAATACCAAGATACTATAGATGGAACTCCAGAAGTTACCTGTGTGAAGATGTAAATTACCCTCCATGCCCTCCCCTCATATTCGGCAGACCCCATGCAAACATCCAAGCCCACACCCTGCACACAGGCAGAGGGTCCTCATCAAAACACTGGCATTCTGCTCCCCTCTTAACCCTCTTCCCTGCTGTATCCAGCAGAACCATGGGGAGGGGTGTGACAGACTCACCGTGGGCAGCTGGCCAGACAACAGGTGGCTGTCCTGGGCCAGCATGTTGGACACCATGATGGCTGGGAGGTCCATGGCCTGGTAGGAGTAGGCAGGGAGCAGTCCGTTGGGCGTGAGGCTGTGGCACAGTGAGTGGTAGCCAGCTTCGTGGTCCCCCAGGTGCAGGAGGGATGGCTCAGGGAGGTTGGGAGGTGTTATCGGGGGGATCTCATAGTCTTCGTTGCTCTCGCTCTGGCTGCTGTAGGTCTAAAACATCAAAAGGGCATGTTGTTGGGGCTCGGTGTCTTACAACTGGAGAACATGCTTAATAGCACCAATAATAGCAACAAAATGGTAACAACTTCTTGACAAAGGAAAGAAGGGATGATTCCTCTGGAAAGGAGACAGTCAAGATGGCCCCATGACTTGGTTAGATTCCTGCCCCATCTCCAAATGGGTGTGCCCTCCCACTAGAGGGTCTATATAAAAAACCTGCCCGCCTGGAGAGTGGGACCAGCTCTTGTTCCCACCTTCTTCATTTTCCCATCAGGTCTGGACACCACAGCCCACCATGAGTCTGTCTTCCACACCCACCCATTTTAGAGACTGGAGAATCCAGGTCCAAAAGGAAAGTAGCCCATCCATGTTTGGTCCAAGAGTGGGGAATGGACTGAAGTATCCTGATTCCCTGCCTGGTGGTCTTCCAGAGCAGTTGGACACCTTCCCCTTGTGTGCCCTGAACACACAGCCCACCCGGGTCCTGTCTTGCTCTTTCTCGTCTTGGTAAATGGTACGAAGGCTCCCCCAGAAGCACAAGCTAGGAGCCATACTGGATACCTTCCTCTCTAATCCTTATTTGTTTGCTTTCCCCCCTCACTGCACTGACCAGGAAGCTCCAGCACAATGCTGAATAGAAATAGTGAGAGCAGGCAGCCTTGCTTTCTTCCTTACCTTAAAGATCTCAATGTCTTACCACTAAGTACAATGTCTACCATAGGTTCTTACAGATGTTCTGGAACAGCATGAGACATGGCTAGTTTGTCAAGAAGGTGTTAATTTTTCTTTCAATTGTGCATGCTTTGTTGTTGTTGTTTTGCTTTTATTGACTCCTTTTCCCCGCATCTACTGAAAGCTCGAGCGATTTTGCTCCTTTAATTCAGTTAACATGGTATATCACTTCACTTGGTTTTTCTAAGGTTAAAACAGCCTTGCATTTCTTGAATCAGTATCTGTTGGAATTTGAATCTAATTCAATGGAAGACCCACAGCTGGTGCCTGAGATTAAAAGAATGACCAGGAGAGGGGACCCAAGGAAGACTCAGTCCCTCCCGATCAAGCTTACCATTAGGTGGAAACCATGTCCTGATAGGTCTCGGGTCTGCTGAAAACAATTTCCTTGAGGCTTTTTTTTTTTCAATCAAGGAATATAAATATCTAGCATTTAGTGAGCACATAGTATGTGCCAGGTGCAAGCACTTTACAAACATTTAATGAATTAATTCTTACAACATCCCTATGAAGGAGGTTCTGTTGTTTTATGCCCATTTTATAGATAGAAAAACTAAGACCCAGAGAGGGGGATTTACTTGCCCAAAGTCACATAGTTCGAAAGAAATCTCACTCCAGTTCCCTCCCTCCTCCTCTAATTTACACTATCTGCAAAGAAAGATACATGTTCTTGTCTGTAACACAGATCCTGGGAATCTTGGTCCTTGGTAGACTCTCTTGGAGAATTAGAGAGATAATCCACACCATGGTGAACACACTTGGGGAATTAGAGACACATCCTGGGTCATATCAGAGACACATTTGTAATTAGGGAAACACAGGAGGCCATTATAGATATGGCTAGTGTATTAGGGACACATGTCTACCTTGACATGGATGGCTCCCGGGTTCCCTAGTTGAACGTTTTTTCCTGGCTTTATTAAGATATACTTGACATATAATTAATCTCTAATTCTTAAAAGAATCCTGTGTTTGTCTCCAGTTGACAGATCAGAAAATCAAGATCTAGAGGCTTCACCCAGGTTCAACAGTAGGAGGAAACTGGGTCCAATCCAACCCTTTCTCCCATAACACAGCACTGTCTTCAAGGAGTCTCCAGGCACAAGTCCTCCACGTTGAGACTCTCTCCACTCTGCACCCAGTGCCCACCCTCGAAATAAATACATTCTGAACACTCCATGTTTAAGAACTAGTATGTCTCTACTGGAGAATGGGGGAGGGTAGAGGGAGAGAGAAAGAGTGAGAAAGAGAGAGAGAGAGAAAGAGAGAACCCTTCAAACATCTTAACATGGGTACCCTAGGGGGGATGAAAATGGTTTTTTAAGTTTTGATGCATTTTCATGCACATATGTGGGTGTTAATATGATTTTGTCCTTAGGCTCATCTCCTCCAAGACAAAGTGCCCACAAGTCAACTGGTATAATTATATGGTTAAGGCTATGAGTGGTACAGGGTTTGGCGAAGATAGCTACAGGGGGGCAGGACGGAGAAGGGGAAAGAGTACCCCGCAAGTAATCAGAACTGGGTGGAGGAAAGAAAGCACGCCATGCCCCCCTCTGCTCCTCCGTGCCTGGCACCTGGCTAGTAAAACCCCCACCACGACATGAACCCAACCACCCACCCCTTCTCACCCTCACCAAGAGAGCTGAGCAAAATTCCGGCCACATTTCACCAGAAAGCATGGTTACCAGCTGTGTGATGTCTTCATGCCTCCGGGATCCACTCTCCCTAAACTTGTTCATTTTCATGGCGGTTCTCTCCAGCCTGTCTTCTTTCCTCATCCTCCAGCACCCTCTCTACCCATTCGCCCAGTGCAGATGACCAATCACCCTCGACTTCCCAGGGAAAACAGAAAATAACCCTAGCAGCATCCTGATGCCAGAACCACAAACTTGCACATTTGGTACCAACTTGCTCCTCTTTTGACGCCAGAAGAGCCATCCCTCCTTCCTAAAGCCAATCTCCCTGTCCATGTACCCAATGATCTTCCCCCTCCCCTCCCCTCTCTGTCCAAGGACCTCGCACATCCCATGAACCCTTTTTGCTCCTGGCTCTCTGGCGTCCCCCTCCACTGGACCAGTCTCTTCAGCACTGAAACATGCTAACCTCTCTCTGGTCTTACACACTCCCCTGTTGCCACCACCTCCTCCCCTGTCTTCCTGAAAGGACTGTCCTCACCTCTCAGCCCCTCTTCTTCATCTCCCGCTCACTACACAGCCCCCTGGGACTTGCCTCCTCTACCCCCAGGGCCCCCACCCTCCAGTGGCCTCCACAGCTCCAGATCCAATCAGATTTTTTCAAACCACATTTCACTCAGGGATGTTGGTCCAACTGATCCCTTCCCTTCCTCTTGAGAACGCCCCTCCTTTAGCATCCACGACCTCATACTGCCCACCTTCTTGCTCCCCCTTCTCCTTCTCCAATGCCAACTCCTCTTCTCTACTCAACCTTCCCTGCCGGAGGTTCTCAGCCTCAGTCCTGACTCTTCTCCTTTCCTGCTCTACACCCTCCCCCTAGCTGGCCTCAGGCTCAGTTTTAATTCCCATCTAGGAGCCACATTTCCGCCTTCAGTCTTGGTACCATCTGAGCTCCAGATGTGCGCATCTGAACACCTCCCTGCCCCAATATTCCCATCTGGGGTCTCACAAGCATCTCAAGGGCAGCAAGTGCAAAGCTGTAACCACATTGCCCTTCCCCACCCCTGCACCTGGGTCCCTCATCCAGTCCTCTGTGCAGCTAATAAAGACACCAACTTGGGGTTTACCCTCGGTCACCCCTCAAATCCAGTGGAACTCCTCTGAGCTATCTTTTAAATCTACCTACCTCTCTCCATTCCCACCACCACCGCCCTGGTCCAAGCCACACCATCTGGTACCTGGACAACAGCCACAGCCTCTGCCCTGCTCTCGGGCTCTTCTCCCCCCAAATCCGTCCGCTTCATGTAGCCCGAGTGTTCTCTAGAAAGATGGTCACCTCACCACGCCACTCTGTACTTACCATGCTTTCATGGCTCCCTGCTGTCTTGAGGATAAAAAGTCCACAGTCTCAGACACGGCCCTGTCATCCTCACATGGCTGCCCCCCATGACCCCTTTAGACCCAGTGACCTTGCCTGCCTCCAGGTCCTCACACTGGCTGTTCCCTCTGAGGGAATTCTTAGCTCACCACGCATCCTCCCTTCATCTGGCTCATTACCACGGGTACCCCCGCAACAGGCTGGTTTGGAGGACTTTGCCAATACTCTCTAGAGTGGGTTAGAACCCATTACACAGCCCCAGGAGGCTCTGCATTCCCCTTGGAAGCACTCATCGAATGTGTAGTTAATGAACTGCTTGCATAATTATTTGTTTAATGTTCACTGTGAGTCCTGCCAGGACAACCCTTGTTGGTCCTGCTTCCCAGAACCTGGCACAAAGTAAGAGCTCAGAAATAATTAGCTGAATGGATGAATGAGCCAGGCCCCCAGGGTGGACGCCATGAGCATACATCTCACTCCGGGATGGCCCTGGACATGGGCGATATTGGTCCCTGAGGCACAGGAGTGCAGTGTGTGGTCGAGCACCGGAGTGCCTGGGTTTGAATCCTGGCTCCGCCACACACGAGGTGTGTGACTTTGGGGACACCTCTCTGCCTCTCTGCCTCAGTTTCCTCATCTGTGAGAAGAAGGTAATAACAGCAGGTGCTACAGGGCGGCTGTAAAGAGTGAGTCAACACAGGGGGACTGCTCAGGACACTGCCTGATGCGGAGTCAGCCCCCTCGGTGGCAGCTGTCATTGTTGAAACTCCTCAGAGTTTCAGAGACGTTAGGGAATTTCCCCAAGAACATACAGCAAGTAGACAGCAGCTCACGCACTCGGTACCCTCACTGTGAGCGTTCTGAACTCCTCACACCCCAAGCCTGCGTGCCTTGGGATGATGTCTTGAGCCTGACCATCACGATGGGCTGGGGGCTGACTGGCTTTAGGTGGGACTCAGCCACGGGCATCATATCATCCCAGAAAGCAGGGTCCTAGGAAGCCTCCCTCCCCCAGCTGCCCTGCCCATCCTGCAGCAAGACTCCCCTCCCCACATTCCCCCGCGGCAGCCCCGTTTTTGGGCTCCCCCCAGGCTCCCATACATCTGCAATTATTTTTTGATTTTTTACTTACCTTTATTTGTGTCCCCCGCCCCCAATACCAGGCTCCAGGAGGACAGGAGTAAGACTGTCTTGTCATCAGCACCTAGCACAGTGCCTGGCACATAGTAGGTGCTCAGTTAGAATGTGGTAAATGCGCACACAAGATGGGGACTGTGCCGAACTCTAGGTTTAAAGCTCCCCTAGGTGTATCTGTACCTGTCCCTCCCGACAGAGGTAAGTCCTTCAGTCACCTGTGGCTTGTGCCCCCCCACCACCGCCTCCCGGGCCGTCCACCCTGCCCACTCCCAGCCCCCAGAGCAGGTGCCGGCACACAGTGCTAAATGACTACACAAGTCCATTCCTTTCGTTGAAAAACAAAAACCTCAACGCACTGGAACCAGCCCAACCAACCAGAAGCCTTTTGCAAAAATAAGCATCTGTTGCATCAAAATATTGGAATAACACAATTATGACAATCCATTTAAAGAGGTGATTAGCACACTTAAAAATAACTAAACATGCAAACACTACATGCCTCCCTCGAACGCGATCAAATCCTAAATGGATGACACCGGAATACCGCCCACTCTGTGACTGCTTCTCACGGAGCACCCACTGTGCGCCAGCCGCTGGAGCCCGCTTTCCCACGCGCATTCTCCAGCAAACCCACGTCAGTTCTGCAAAGAACTCATAGGACTATTCTCTCTGTTTTGCAGGTGAAGAAGATGAGGCTGAGGAAGTGAGGGTGTCACATACCCAGAAATCTTGGATGGGACTAAACCCAGATCTTGTGACTCTGAATCCAGCATTTTCCCCACATTGGTTCAGAGGTGTCTTCAAGATTCCTTTCTCACTCCTGCTAAGAGATGGGTTTCCCTGCCTCCACTCTTGCTATGATCTTTTCTCCCTTGGGGGCGAGAATCATCCCGTGAAAATGTCAGATCACATCACTCCCCTGCTCACCACCCTCCGGTGGATCCCTTGTCACTCAGAGTAAGAACAGAGCCCTTATAATGGCCTCCTACCTATGCTGTATGGAGTGCCCCCACCCCCACCTCTGTCTCCCTTACTTCCCTGACATCTCCCACCATTCTCCCAGTTCATGCCACTCTGGTCATGATTCTGCCTCAGAGCCTTTGCACTGGCTGTTTCCACTCTCTGGAACATTCTTGTCTCAAATACACAGCTCATCCTTTGCCGCTCATGTTTACTTGAATATCCCCTGCCCAACGAGTTCTACCCTCACTGCTCAATTTAAAATCAGCCACCATGGGTGCCTGGGTGGCTCAGTGGGTTAAAGCCTCTGCCTGCGGCTCAGGTCATGATCCCAGGGTCCTGGGATCGAGCCCCGCATTGGGCTCTCCACTCAGCGGGGAGCCTGCTTCCTCCTCTCTCTGCTTACCTCTCTGCCTGCTTGTGATCTCTCTGTGTCAAATAAATAAATAAAATCTTTAAAAATAAATAATAAAAAAAATAAAATCAGCCACCAGGCATGTTCCATTTTCTGTTTGTTTTAATCACTTTTGTGTATTTATCACCTTCTAACGTTCTTCATATTTTATTGATTTCCTACCTCACCCCACTAGAATGTCAGCCCCATGAAGGAGGAAGTTTTCATCTGTTTCGTTCACCGCTATATCCCAGTTTCTTCAACAGTAATGAGTGCTCAGGAAGCAAACGGATGAATGAACGAAGAAATAGATGAACTTCTCACCAAACGCCCGAAGCAAGAGTAGGAAGGAAGAAAATGAACAGTCTGGCAGACCGTGAAGATTCCCCCTTCTGGGAGAAGGCTTGTCTTGGCTGGGACCCAAGGGTAGGATGGGTGATTTGAACCAGAGTTCCTCCCTCCCTAGAAGTGGCGCACGAAAAACCGTAACTGACTGTCCTTTCAGGCAAGAAGTGGAAGGAGGAAGCACTGAGGCAAATGGCAGGGCCAGCACGTGGAGTTTAATGACACGCAAGGAGGTGGAGCTCCCTCACCACACAGAGCGGGGTTAGGAGGCGGCTAGAATCACCCACTCCTCAATTCCTCCATTTGTGCTTCTCTTTCCAAATAACTAAGGAATGGAAATTCAGAGCAAAGCAATATGCCTGGGGTCGAAGGGGCAGGCAGAAGGACAGACTGCCATGCTCTTCATTCACCAGGAAGGGAAGATGCTAGGCTGAGCCCAGCATGTGGCTTGCCCTTTTTGGTCCGGGAAGCCTAAGCCTTCTCCTGGAGTTCCTAGGAGGAGGTGTCTTCACTAAACATCAAACCATGAGAGACTGTGGACTCTGAGAAACAAACTGAGGGTTTTAGAGGGGAGGGGGGTGGGGGGATGGGTGAGCCCAGTGATGGTTATTAAGGAGGGATCATACTGCATGGAGCACTGGGTGTTATAAGCAAACGATGAAACATGGAGCACTATATCAAAAACTAATGACGTCCTGGATGGCAACTAACATAATACATTAAAAAATAATAATTAAAAAGAAGGGACTCCTTGAGTCAGAGGAGTAAACAAGGGCAAAGGGAAGGTCTCCTGGCCTTGAGGAGGGGACAGAGAGGAAGGAATCTGAGAGTATCCAGTGGGCCAGAAGACCGCTGCAGGGATAACCTTATGTTCTATGAAATTATCAGAACATACTCTTTCACTTACTATGACAAAATAAAATGACAAACGAATCAAAATTCATCCAAAGGAAGTAACACATACATACATACATATACATATCTATATATATATAGATATATATATCTATATATATGTATATATGTATATATCTATATATACATATACATATGTATGTATTCTTTTAAATAATCCTTTCTGAAACAAATACTCAAAGCTGAAACCTAGAAAATGGTTTCAGAAGGGGGTGCCTGGGTCGTTCAGTCTGTTAAGCATCTGTCTTGGCCTTAGGGCGTGATCTTAAGATCCTGAGATGGAGCCCTGCATCAGGCTCCCTCCTCAGTGGAGAGCCTGCTTCTCCTTCTCCCTCTGCCTGACACTCCCTCTGCTTATGTGTGCTCTCTCTCTCTGTCAAATAATAAAATCTTAAAAAAAAAAAAGAAAGAAAGAAAGCCAAGAAAGGCATTCTAGAAAGAGTGGTAAGCTCAGAAACCACTACAGCTTATATCAATTCAAAATAACTGGGGCGCCTGGGTGGCTCAGTGGGTTAAAGCCTCTGCCTTCGGCTCGGGTCATGATCCCAGAGTCCTGGGATCGAGCCCCGCATGGGGCTCTCTGTTCAGCAGGGAGCCTGCTTCCTCCTCTCTCTCTCTGCCTGCCTCCCTGCCTACTTGTGGTCTCTGTCAAATAAATAAATAAAATCTTTAAAAAAAAATAACTGTCCCCCAGTAAGGTGACTGCAGGACTTAATGTGACTATTTCATAAGGACTCCTAAAATAG
Organism: Lutra lutra; assembly: GCF_902655055.1. NCBI lineage: Eukaryota > Metazoa > Chordata > Mammalia > Carnivora > Mustelidae > Lutra > Lutra lutra. The sequence goes on along the minus strand of NC_062286.1, from coordinate 128,008,748 downwards.
AAGAGATACAGCATGGAATTATAAAATTAATAATGATCACAGACTAAAAATCCAGAGGATTTCAGCTAGAAGCTGTGTCTTCCGTAAAGAAAGAAATTACAGATGCTGATTAGTTTTCTACACTGTAAGGGAAATTTGTTTAAATACATTTGTTACAATTTTTTAAATTTACTGAGGTGAAATTCATGTAACATAAATTAACCATTTAAAAATTCACACTTTGGGACATCTGGTTGGCTCAGACGGCTAAGTGTCTACCTTTGACTCAGGTCATGATCTCAGGGTCCTGGGATGGAATTCCATGTCAGGCTCCCTGCTCAGTGGGGAGTCTGCTTCTCCCTCTACCTCTGCCGCTCCCCCTGCTTGTGCTCTCTCTCTCAGATAAATAAATAAAATCTTTTTAAAAAAGATTTATTAACTATAAACAAATAAAAATAAAAATGAACACATCAATGGCTCTTAATACATTCACAGTGTTCTGCAACCACCCCTTCTATCTAGTTCCAGAATGTTTTCATCACCCCAAAAGGAAACTTCATACCCATGAAGCAGTTTCTATTCTCCCTGGACCCTCAATCCTTGGTAATCACCAATCTGCATTCTGTCTCGGTGGATTTACCTATTCTGGATAGTTCCATGTAAATGGAACCACATAATATGTGACCTTTTGTGTCCATAATAAGTGAACCTTTTGTGTTCAGTTACCATGATTTTTTTAAAGATTTTTAAAATTTATTTATTTGACTGACAGAGATCAGAGAGAGAGAGAGGAGGAAGCAGGCTCCCCACCGAGCAGAAAGCCCGATGTGGGGCTCCATCCCAGGACTCTGGGATCATGACCCAAGCCAAAGGCAGAGGCTTTAACCCACTGAGCCACCCAGAAGCCTCAGCATGATGTTTTCAAGACTCATCCATATTGTAGGGTATATCGGCACTTTATTCCCTCTTAGAGCTCAATAACATTCCATTGTATGTAAATACCACAGTTTGTGTATCCATTCAACTACTGGCAGACATTTGGGCTGTTTTCAGCTTTTGACTATTGTGAATAGCGCTGCTTTGTATTCATATATTATTTAGAGTCCCTGTTTTCAGTTCTTTTGTGTGGATAAGGAGGAGTGAAATTGCTGGGTTTGTGGTAATTCTATGTCTATCTCTGAGAAACCATCAAACTCTCTTTTGACAGTGGTGGCGCATTTTACATTCCTACCAGCAATGTATGAGGGTTTCAAATTCTTCACATCCTCACCACCAATATCCATGTTCCACTACTTTTCTTTATAGCCATCCCAGGGGGTGTGAAATGGCATCTTACTGCAGTTCTGATTTGTATGAACTAGTAATGACTAGTGATGACTAGTGATGGTGAGCATCTTTTTCATGTGATTCTTGGCCAATTGCATATTTTGTTTGAAAAAATGTCTATTCAAGTCTTTTGCCCATCTTTAAATTGGATTGTCTTTTTGTTGCTGTATTAAAGAGTTCTTTGCATATTCTAGATACAGACCCTTAGAAGATATGTGACTTGCAAGTATTTTTCTCCCAATCTATAGGTTGTCTTCTCACCTTTCTCACAATGTCCTTCAATATACAGAAGTATGTAATTGTCATGAAGTCCAATTTATCTATTTTTTCTTCTGTTGCTCATGCTTTTGATGTCATACCTAAGGATCCATAGCCAAATCCAATGTCATGAAGGGCTACCCCTATTTTCCTCTAAGATTTTTATGGTTTCAGCTCTGAGACTTGGGTCATGGGTCCATTTTGACTTATGTTTTGCATATGGCAGGAGGTGGAGTCCAACTTCATTATGTTGTTGCCCATGGCTATCCAGTTGTCTCAGTACTATTTGGTAAAGAGACTATTCTGTCCCCACTGAATGGTCTTGGCACCCTTGTCAAAAATCAGTTTGGCTAGAGATGCAGGGGTTTATTCCTAGATTCTTTTAATTCTATTCCATTGGTCTGTGTATCTGTCCTTGGGATAGTACCACACCATTCTGACTATTGCGGCTTTGTAGAAATTCAGAATTGTGTGTTGTGTAACTTCGTTCTTCTTTGGTGAGATTTTTGTGGCTATTCAGGGCTCCGTGCAATTTCATACATATTTGAAAGCTATTACATATCTGTCCAAAAAGGCTGGTAGAGATTTGACAGGGAGATTGTACTCAGTCTATAGCTTGCTTGCATGATATTGGAATTTTACCAAAATTATGACTTCCAATCCAGGAACAAAGGATGTCTTTCCCATTTATTTAGGTCTTCTTTCATTTCTTTCAGCAATGTTTTTTAGTTTTCAGTGTTCAAGTCTTTCACTTGTTTGGCTAGATTTATTCCTACATATTTTCTTCTTTTGGACACTATTATATATGGAATTGCTTTTTTGGTTTCCTTTTGGGATTGTTCATTGCACTGTATATAGAAACACAATTGGTTTTTGTGTGTTGATCTTACACTTTGAAACTTCCCTGAATTCATTTATTAGCTCTTTTTGTTTATAATTGTAAGGGAAAGCAGAAACTGCACACTGTTGGAGGAACCAAAACAAAGGAAAAGAAAATAGAATTGGATCCACCTAACAAAAATCTGAAAAGAAGAAAAGAAAATGGGAATGAACTATAAACTCGATAATAAAGAACCTTCACAAGATGACAGTAGTAACTAGATGTTACTAATCACAATAAATATGAGTGATTTTAATCCCTTTATTAAAAGATAAAAGATTAATATTTTGATTAAACTACATAAATCCAACCTATGACATTTATAATAGGAATGCCCAAAATAAAATGACACAGAAGGTTAAAAATAAGCTGATATGTAAGGCAAATAAAAAGCAGAAGTGGCAAAATTAATAACAAATGAGGTATAATTTAGGGTGAAAGCACCAAAGGAACTAAGAGGAATACTCCGGTTGATAAACGATAACAATCCACAAAGAACAAACGACAGATGTAAACTTTTATGTAGACTGATTAACCACAGCAATATAAAATGTAAAAGACTGTTTAGAAGCATGAAGAAGATTCAACAAAACCATAAACACAAGGACACATGAACAGCTATCTTCAGAAACTGACAAACACAATTCACCTTCTTGATGTCTTCCTCTATTTATTGATTTTTTTTTAAGATTTTTATTTATTTATTTGACAGAGATCACAAGTAGGCAGAGAGAAAGAGAGGGAAGCAGGCTCCCTCCTGAGCGGAAAGCCTGATGTGGGGCTCGATCCCAGAACCCTGAGATCATGACCTGAGCTGAAGGCAGCGGCTTAACCCACTGAGCCACCCAGGCGTCCTCTTCTGCTATTTAAAGAACACGCATTTTCCTCAAATGTCCATGGGACACTTAAAAAACATGAACATGTACTAGCTAAATAGACAATCTCAAATTTCTCAAAAGGAAGAAATGGTATAGCCCACACTGAACTATCTAAATCACAAACCTACTTTTTAACAAGAAAACAAAGAAGGCAGAGGAAGAAGGAGCATGAAAGAAATGGAAGTAAGCAGAGGCTTCTAAAGCCTGGGACACTTTAAAAGCCATCTTCTAAATAACTTTTGGGTCAAAGAGGCAATCGCAACTGAAATCACAGACAATGAGGATACTACCTGACAAAACCTACAAGAAGTGAACAATGGAAAATTTGTAACTATTGACCTACGTGAATTTATTAGAGGGAAGAAAAACAAACAAAAATAATAAACTCAATACTCAACTCAAGAAACTAGCCACAGGAAGAAAATAACCCAAAAGTCAGTAGAAGAAAGAGTAATAAAACAGATAATGAATTTTAGATAAATTTAAGGAATAGCTGGGTGTTTTTAAAAGGCTAACAAATGCAAAAACCACTGAGGAAAAAAAAAAAAAAGACAGAATACCCAAAAGGGAATGAAAAATATATTGATTCTTTGAAAGTCAATGCAAATTCCTTTGTAATACAGCATAAAGCTAATTTTCATCCATCCAACAGAACAGCTTAGTTCTGTTGTTTAAATCTCCTAAAATATCATTAGTTTTCTTTTTCTGATTGATCCTTGGTCTATGAGAGTGGTAAAAAATGTCTACCATGATGGCGATTTGATCCATTTCTTCTCATATATCTGTTCATTTTTGCTTCATCTGTCTCAGAACTATGTCGTTAAGTATGTACAAATGAATGATATCTTCTTGGGGAAGAAATTTCACAACTTGATGATTTCCCACTTTATACAGTTCATGCTTCCAGAAGGTTCTCAGACGGACATTTGGACTCCCCTTCCATCACCCACTCCAACGCTGCATAAGAGAAAGGGGAACCTAGAGGAGTAGAGGAGCCCCACCTTCCAGCCCAGTGAGAAAGGCCCCAGTGGCACAGCTGGCTGGGACTCAGGGTGCAGCACTAGACAGGAGGTGGCCCCTGCCTCCCCGGTGAAGCCCAGTGAGAAAGAGCTCTCAGGAGGACCCAGCTCATGGGTTGAAAGACTCAGGAGGACACTGGCGCTGGTAAGTCTGGGCGAGATGGGAGGATAGCTGGAGCTGCCTGAGCTGGCAGGGCCAGGAGCGATTGAGAGAATAGAAGAGAGAGAGAGGATGGGGGAGAGACAAAGAACGGTCTGCACGTACGTGGTGTGGCAAGGCAAGGGTGAGCAAGCGGTCCTGGGAGCACGTGAAAGCTGCGGAAGGCAGCCAGCTGAAGGCATCTGGAAGGGTCCCACCCAAGACAGTGGCCTAGGAGGGTACGGAGGCCACGGCAGCATGAATCCCATCTGCAGTGGACCAGCGGTGGAGAGGCCATAACAGGTGAGCTATGGCCCGGATCCCAGCTCAGTGGGCCTCATGGGAAAGAACCAGTATAGGAAAAATTTGCTAAATCAGGGGACACAGACAGTAGGACATCTATCGGCAAGAGGCTCTGACCCTACTCCTTGAACCCCACCTCACCCTGCCCGACCTTGATTCTCCACCAGCATCAGAGGAAATGGGGGTGGAAGCACAGGTGACAGACCGCCCGCGCTCATCCCCACTGCCGCCCAAGGCCACGAGCCGGGAGGAAAGAGCAAGGGATGGACCTCTGCCTTCTTGTAGAAATCCAGGCTGCTGTATAAATAACCTGAGGGACAGCAACAGGACCTCGTGTTGACACAGGACTTCGGGGTTCCAGGTGCTTTTATGGATTTCCAATGTTTTTCTCAAAAAAGACTTCCCGTTTCTTGGAATACATAATCAGGGAGTACTGGGGTTTTTTTTTTCTTTCTTTCTTGTTTTGTTTTTTGTTTTATTTTGTTTTGTTTTTGATCTGCAGACAGAATATTGGCCTTGGAGTTAGTCTGACCTCGGGGAATTCCAGTCCCGCCACTTACGCGCTAAGGGACCTCTGGCACTTTATCCAAACTGTCTACTTATCTGCAAAACCCCACCTGACAGCTGAGAGAATTACGCAAGGAAACAGATGTGAAAATACATGAACAGAAAATCAACACGACCCCTCCTCCATGCCCAGGGAGGGGGGAAAAAGACGTCAGGTGGTAAAGCAGAGCAAGTATTAAATATCTTTTCCACTGTGCAGATGAAGAAACTGAGGTCCGAAATGGCAAAATGACTTATCCAGAGTAACTCAGGTTGCATTTATGGGAACAAAGACAAGATGCTCTATCCGGAGCGAACACATTCTCTACCACTATTCGCACCCTCCCAGCACACACATTAACCCTCACCGGCCGAGGACAGTCCTGGTTTATGCCTCTGTCCTAGGGTAATTTTTAATACCCTTTTAACTCTAAAATCCTGGTCTGACAGTAAAGGACATAGCCGCCTCACCACCCTACCATTTCCGCAAGTGAAACCCACACCCTGTGAGAACATCTCAGCGAAAAAGACTGTCATTCAATTCAGGGTCTCCCGGCTCTGTTTTCAGAACAAGGAAATTGTTACCTTATCCAAACCTGAGATCCCATCCACCGGAGCAGGGCACCCAGCGTTGTAACTGATTCTGTGTACAGCGATTTTATGAATTCAGTGGGGAATGCAATACAATTTTGTCAGGCTTGTCTGTGTCCATAATGACCAAGTCAAATTAATCATCTTGGATAATACCCCTGTGTCGCCTGTCCCAGAGATGTGTAATAGAATCTTTCTGATTCATGTCTCGCAGTACATCAGAGCTGGCGTATCGCTGCGCTTCTGGAAATCAGTACAATTACGCCTTCTTGCTGGGCCATCATTCCCCCCCCCCACTCAAAATGCTTCTTAAAAATACATAAATAAACAAATAAAAGCTCATACCGAATACAAACAAAATGGAAGTGAAGAAGCCGGATAGTTAAAGTTAAATGTGGATTCTGGAGGTAGGGGAGGAATGCAACATCCTTTGAAGCCTTTATTTACAGGCAACAGTGGGGGAGGAGGGAGAGTAGACACACCCTGTTGGTGGTCTTGACCCTGAAAACCCTAGATCAGAGCAGCCAGAGGCACCACAAAGGGACCAGGGCTATCAGTCACATTACTGTACCTGGGAACAAACATGGTGGTTATCCCTGTGTGTTTCAGTTTGGGAAATTCTCTGTCACTCTAAAGTTCAGGTAGCTTTCTGGACTGATACCAGTCAGGGTATCAGGGTATCAGGGTGGTGTCTGGGGGCTGGGTGGTATTTCTGGAAAAACTGAGCCATGAGTGGTGGAGTTCCCTTCTCCTTTAAGAGGAAACAATCTCAACAAGTAGACAAGCTGAGGATAACTTGGGGCTACAGCACCCCAGGGAGAGGGGCCGGCCTGAGCACTGGGTTCCATCCCATTTTACAGACAAGGAAGCCCACTTTCCCAATAAGTGGCAGAGTTGTGTTTATTTTTATAATATATTTCTTGTAATCATATATCCAACTGCCTTACATATCCAATCACATATCCAACACCTTCCCTTGGGTATCCTAGAGGAGAGGTCAGCAAACTTTTTCTGTAAAGATAATAAATCTTTTTGGCTGGTGGGTCATACAGTCTCTGTCCCTATTCAGTTCTGTTGCTGTAGCATGGAAGTAGCGGCAGACAACATTTAAACAAACAAATACAGCTGTGTCCCAATAAAACTTTATTTACAAACAACCAGTGGAGGACCAGCTGTGGCCTATGGGCCATGGTTTGCTAAGCCCTTCCTAGAGGTGGTTTTTCTTCCCAAACTTCTTCCACCTAACACACAATACCTGTGACTTAAAAAAAAATAATACATATTGCCTAGTCCCTTCACAGGAATGTAAATTCTGCTGTTTGGTCACTGATTAGCCCAAGACCAAAAAGAGTGCCTTGCCCACAGGAGGCCCTCAATAAACATTTGCTGAATGAAACAATGCATGAATGAATGAGAATCCAGGGCCTGGACTGCTGCACTCACAGTTATATTTCTAGCACCTAGAACATTGCCTGACACAAGGTAGCTACTCAGTAAATATTTTTCTGAATGAATGAACGCATGAATGAATTCACTGATGATCTGCTGTTACATATACAGGGCTGGGCTCTTCACCACCTTCCCTGTAAGCTTGAAGAAATCAGCAAATGCCTGAAGTGGGCTTTCCTTTAGAAAAGCCTCTCAGTGGGGTGCCTGGGTGGCTCAGTGGGTTAAAGCCTCTGCCTTTGGCTCAGGTCATGATCTCAGGGTCCTGGGATTGAGCCCCACATCAGGCTCTCTGCTCAGCGGGGAGCCTGCTTCCTCCTCTCTCTCTGCCTGCCTCTCTGCCTACTTGTGATCTCTGTCTGTCAAATAAATAAATAAAATCTTTTAAAAAATTAAAAAAAAAAAAGAAAGAAAAGCTTCTCAGAGTGAAATAATTCTCACCTCACCCCTGAGGGTCTCCTGGTTCTCTGTTCTCACCTTGGAATCATCTGCCTACAAAGGTGCCAGAGTCCCAGCTCTGCCCCGGATAGACTGTGTGACCTTGGGAAAGTCACTGCCCCCATTTTAGCCCCAAGCTACACCACGTGAAAAGAGGGAGTTGGACCAAGGGATTTTTAAACCCAAATTTAATCCACGTATGTGCCACTAGTTTATAGGTACACAGGCGGACATGAGGCAGTACTAATTTACAAGCATTTTAAAATGATGAGTAGGCTCTCCAGTTGTTTCCGTGTTAAAATAGCTTCTGGGGGAAAAAAAAATCTATTTGCAGTCAGTCTTTTTTTCTATCTCCACCTTTTAAAAACTGTGGAAGTGCCATCATCTAAAAATGTGCCAAGCCAGCTGCCTGGGTATGAATGCGCCCAAGTCCTCAGAGACTGGCCTTTGTGAGTTCTCTGAGGTACTGTGACAATACAGCTAAGGAGGCAAGTCCCCCAGTTCATGCTGCTCCAGGGACACTGCCCAGCTCAGACCCTTCCAAGGCTTACTGCCTTCAGAGTAGGGTCCCAGTGTCTGTCTGGCTCATGACACCTCCTGGACCAGATCCTGCAACATCACCTGACACCTGGCACAGTGAGCCAGACATACTCTGATATCACCAGGCCCCTGGATGTGCTAGACACTCTGCTTGGGCCACTGTGCCCTCAAGTGACATCTGCTCATACTCAGGATTACCACAACACCCCTGTGCCTTCCCAGGTGGTGGAACCAAGGAATAGGCCTGGCATTCTAAGTTTACTCTGGGCAGAATGGAGCAAAGCCTCCTCCTATAGCCTGGACCCCATGCTCCTGTTCATATGTCCCAAAGCCCCAGTAGGAAACTGCAACCCAGAGCTCATCCATTCCCCTAAGGCTTAGTGAGTGACCTCTGGAAGGCAAGGTTGTGCAGTCCTGCTTCTCTGTACTTTTGTTCAAATAATAATAATAGCAAGGATTTGTATAGTGTTTACAACATGCTAAATGTATCCCTGTTCTTTGGACTTTTCACATATGAATTTATTAGTCTTTACAGTAACTTTATGAGGCAGGTGCCGTTATTACATCCATTTCACAGAGGAAGAAACAGAAGCACTGTGATGTGAAATTCAATGGAAGTCATGCAGCTAGGAAGGAAGAAAGCCAGATTCCAACTCAGAAGTCATGCTCAAGCAATCTGACTCCCCGAAACCACCCATGAGCTTGGGAGCAAATCTCCCTTCGGTGGGGCCTTCAGATGAGGCTGCAGCTCAGATCACTACACAGACCGCAGCAGCCTCGTGAGAGGTCTGGAGTGGAGGCACCCCGCTAAGCCAAACCTGGGTGTCTGACCCTCAGGGACTACAAGGTGACTAACATGGATTGTTTTTACATTTAGAAGTTGAGCTCATGAATTGGTACTCTTAATGACCATGCGATTCTGCATCTTTATAAGTAGTAGGGACTGGGCGCCCTCAGAGGAACGCTGAGCCTCCATGTTGACTGTGTCCACCGGCAGCTCCCGGCTGCCCCTTCTCCCGCTGATTGCTCCTCTCTGGTGGTGCCCAGGGCGGGCATACATCTGGGCTCCCCGATTCCTCTGAACGCTTGGGGAAGCCAGTGCACCTCAGGCCATGCTTCTCAGTCTATAATGTGCACACAAAGCACCTGCAGAACTGGTTAAAATGCGGGTTCTGATTTACGAGGTGGGGGTGGGACCTGAGACGCTGCATTTCCAACAAGCTCCAGGCGAGGCCACTGGGCTGTGGGTCACCCTGTGGACAGCAAAATCTTAGGCATTAAAAGCACAGACTTGGACCCAGGCAGACTGTGGCTCAAATTCCAATTCTGTCACATCCCGGCTAGGAGCCCTGAGATTCTGAGAGGTGGAAAGACCTACCCAAAGTCACATAATAAATGACAGTTACCTGGAGCCCCCAACAGAGCCCTGTGTTCTGACTTCCAGCCCAGAGTCTTAAAACTACAGCTAAAGCCCCCAGCTGAGCCCTGGGGCTGGACATGTCTGTCTGGGTGTGTGTGCGTGCATATCCCCATGCGCCTCTACATGCGTGAATGGATGTGTCTGCAGACATGCACCAATGTGTGCATCAACGTTTCTAACCATCAGCACGTGTGCCCGCGGATCTGTGAGAGCTGTCCCTTCATTCATTCCTTCCCTCACGCCCTCAGCTCCTCCTCTGGCCTGGTCCCTGCTCCCAGGACACCAACAGTCCAGGAGGGAGGCAGCCATCAAACAAATAAATACAAATAAAAATCTAATGTGTATGTGTGTGTCTGTGTGTGTGTGTGCATGTGTGTCATTCATAACAGCTGCAATAACTGGATATTAGCATTACCTCCATTTCACTGAGGAAACGGAGGCACCGGGAGGTTATGTGGCTTGCTCAGAGTCACAAAGTAATGTTTAATGTGTGAACAGGTGCGCATCAGCGAGCGTGTCTACATCAATGTGATGCACACGTATGTACTTGTGTGTGACCGTGTCTGTGTACGAGCGTGTGCGCACGTGCGCATCTTCAAATATTCCACAAACAAGACTTCCTGGCACCACAACACAGCGTCACAGAAACACACACATGCACACACACTTTCTTTTTTCAGGCGATCATATTTTCAATCGTTTCCTAAGGCTCTGTCCACAGAGAAATAGGAGCGAGGGTCGGGGCCCGCAGAGCCGAGCAGATCCGGGGAAGCCCATACCACCTGTTTCCCTGGGGCGAGCCACGGCTGGAGCAATTTCACAGTTCATCATCCATTATGAGGCAAAAATAGTCCTTCCCCTCCCAGCAAGTTAAATAAATTGCCCAGACTATGAAGGGCTAGTTTGCCCACACCCCTACGGGGAACGCACGACACAGGACGTCTGGCTATGGGTGCCCTTCCCCATCTTGCCACGTCTCTAAATATGGAGACATCGGTGCAAATACCTTGAGTTCTTTTTTTTTTTTTTTTAACTCTTATTGCAGCATAGGGTAACCAGCAGAAAGTCCTAAGTATATAGCTCAAGGAGGAATCCTCACAAAGCAGACAGACTTATGGAAATAGCACCAAATAAAGAAGAAAACCGTATTGGCACCTCCAAAGCCCCTCCCGACTCCTCATGACCCACGGCCCAAACAGGGCAAACACGGTTCAGATTTTTTACCACCATAGATTCATTTCGCCTGTTCATGTGCTTTAAGTAAATGGAATCGTCCAGAATGTTCTGTCTGGGGTTGACTTCCTCCCCCCACCCGAGGGTCTGTGAGATTCGTCGGTACCTCAATCCTTCTCATCGGAATCATCCAGAATGTTCTGTCTGGGGTTGACTTCCTCCCCCCACCCGAGGGTCTGTGAGATTCGTCAGTACCTCAATCCTTCTCATCGGAATCATCCAGAATGTTCTGTCTGGGGTTGACTTCTTCCCCCCACCCGAGGGTCTGTGAGATTCATCAGTTCATCAACCCTTCTTCGTTGCTGCGCACTATTCCACGGCGTCAGACTATCCCATCACTCATCGGTCTGCTGTGCGTGGGCATTTGGGTTGCTTCTGGTTTTGTGCTTTTATGAACCGGGCCACTGTGAACGTGCTTATGCATGTCTTTTGGTGAACACATGAATGCGTTTCTGTTGAATGAACACCCAGGAGTTGGGTGGCAGGGTCACGGAGCTTTAGATGCTGAGAAAAGGTTTTCCAAAGTGGCTGTGCCAATTTACACAACAACGTATGAAGACATTCTGGTGAACTGGGTATTTCTGTCTTTTCCGTTTTCTACATTTGGTGGCATGGGGGGGGATATTTAATAAATTCAAAATGCTCCCTCAGGCCTTCTGCCGTCCGGCTCGTGTTACGGTCTCGGGCAAGCGTTTATGAAAGCCTGCAGCTGGCTCAGAACTGCCCACATGAAGGCATCACGCAGACACCACCTCTAGCCACAAGCCGCCCTCCCTGAGGGCCATCCCAGCCCGGTTAACAGCCAGAAGCAGCACAGATCAGCTTCCAGGGCCTGTGCTGTTACAGAGAACTCTGCGGTTTCCTCAAGGGGTCAACAGACCAGCCCACCTCACAAAGCAAAGCCAGACTGCCACGAGGCTTTCCTTCCCCCTCTCCAGAGCCAACAGTCGTTCACACGGCCCACCTCCGGGTCCTCGCCCAGCCTGGCCCAGCTCCCCTCAAAGCCACGCACTCCAGCTCCCCCAGGCTCCTGTAAGCCGCCCTCTCAATGGCTCAGTGGCCCTGGGCGGTGGTTCAGACTGTGCCATCGGGCAAACAGGTGCATCTCGGGGGCCCGCGGTGCTGGCCTGCGGTGAGATTTCTGTTTCTGTTTACCTGAAGCACAAACCTCATCTTATTCATTCCACCCCAGCCTGACGTAACAAGCATTCACAGAATGAAGCTACCAAACCTTCTCCTAGTTCCCTCCCTGTATTGCTTTTCTTCTCCAAATTATAAATTCTAAAAACAACAACAATAAAAACTTTACCAAGCTCCTATCATTACCAGCCCCGGCCAAGCTGATTACCTTATATCCACTTAACTAGTCCTCTCAACTAGTCTACACCCCTACAGGGGAACACAGGACATAAGACATCTGGACCTAGCCTTCCCTTATGTCTAACTACGCTAAAATACTTAACGAAGCTACATTCACTTGTTGACTTACTCAACTGCCAGGAAGGTAGTAATCGTTCCATTTGACAGTGGTAGAAAGTGCAGCCAGGAGAGGGTGAGCAATGGGGTCAAGGTCATACAGAGAGAACAAGGCAGAAGTATGTAGGGGTCCCATGGACCACAGACCTGCTGCTCACTCCCATCTGGGTCCCTTGTGCTCCACACTTTCCTAGGAACTGGCAGGACAAAAGATGCCAGGCCTAGCAGAGGCGACCACCTCACGCCTGGACTTTGGCTCTCCACCAGAGCCATGAGCTTGGAGTATCTGAGAGACAGAGAAATGGGCTGTCTAGGCCCCAAGAAGGCCTTTTTATGTTAGTGTGACTGAAAGAGGCCTGATATCCCCTGCTGCTCCCGGGAGCACTGGGCTGGAGGTCCGTCTAGTGGAAGGGGCCGGGAAGGTGTCGTGTATCTTCAGCGAGTGGACAGTGGGCAAGAGGCATTTTCTACTACCTTTGTCATTTGAAGGGGAACGTTTCTTGGCACATTTTAAAAACAAGATATTTCCAGTATCATCTTTTCAATTTCAACCCTTCACACAATTTGATTTGCATCAGATAAAATAGTTGATCGGTGGGGCTCCTGGGTGGCTCAGTCGGTTAAACATCAGATTCTTGGTTTCGGTTCAGGTCATGATCTCATGGTCATGAGACTGAGCCCCGTGTCAGGCTCTGTGCGCAGCAAGGAGTCTGCTTCAGATTCTCTCTCCCCCTGCCTCCTGCTCATTCTCTCTCTCTCTCCAATAAATAAAATCTTAAAAAAAAAAAAATAGCTGACCGACACCACCCCCCTTGCTGGTATTTCTGATGCCTCATTGACTCTTGTACCCACCACGTCCTGGACAGATGACCTTGGGCAAGTTGTTTTATTTTCTTGCAAATCAGTTTTTTCATCTGTAAAATGGGTACTTTAATAACACCTCGTGTAGGGCGCCTGGGTGGCTCAGTTGGTTAAGCGACTGCCTTCAGCTCAGGTCATGATCCTGGAGTCCGGGGATCGAGTCCCACATCAGGCTCCCAGCTCCACGGGGAGTCTGTTTCTCCCTCTGACCTTCTCCTCGCTCATGCTCTCTCTCACTGTCTCTCTCTTCTCTCAAATAAATAAATAAATAAAATGTTTAAAAAAAAAATAACACCTCGTGTAACTTTGCCATTTGCCATATATCAAGCACTATAATAAAAACTTAGGATATAAATGCATCTTATTTGCTTCTCCCTGCATCACTTTGAGGAACTTCTAAATACAAAATCGAGGTTCGGGAAAGCTGGCTGACTTGTCCAAGGTCACCCGGTCGGGATATGCAAAGACCATGACTGGAGGGGCCCCTGGGTGGCACAGTCGGTTAAGCAACTGGCATCTCTTTATTGTCACCAGGGGTGGGCTGGAACCTCACTCAGAGCCACTGACCTCCATCCGTAAGGCCCCCTCAGCACTGGGGCAACTGAGCTAAGTTGGGGAGGTGAGTCTCTGGCATGTTGGACAGACCACTGTCCTTCCTAGAGACTCAGCCCGGGGGGTGGAGTGGGGGGAGGAAACCAACCCCTTGGCCACAGATTACAACCTAGAAGGTGTCTCAGAGACATGGATTCAGCCCCCATTCACAGATGTAAAAAAAAAAAAACAATAAACACAGAGAAGAAGAAGGCAAATGACCTACGCAAGGGTACATGGTGAAGGAGGCTGAAAAGGGCCAGACCCAGGCTCCCAATTCTCCAAAAGCTAAGGACCCAGCACCATTTTTGATAGGTCCCACATCTGGCTTCATTACTACTTCTTGATGCTAGCCTTCACGTGGCAATGAACAAATGTTGCTAAAGCAGACGGCTCTCCTACACTCCCCAGCAAAGACCCAGGTCTGGTCGAAGATGCTGAGCTCAAGGTGGCTGAGAGTGGGAGGGGGTGCTGTTTTAAAGAAAATCCTTGCAATTACATTTCCAACCCACTGCTGTTCCCTCCCCCAACCCATAAACTTCCTGCATCATCTTCATTGTTTCCATTCCATTTAGAGAGAAGGAATGTTTCCAGGGATTCAATTTCTCTCATAATAGTTGGAAGGAAACAAAACCATATGCTGTAAACATGTGCTGCATTGTATGGAAAAGACCTTTACTACGGGGGAGGTGGAGCAAACGCAGACCAAGGTGCCCCACCCCCAAATCCCTCCCCTAACACCTCCATGCCTGCATCCTTGAACATTTAGACATCTCACAGCCGAGAACATAGAGCTTTAAAGTGAATATATTTTTAGCCCCTGAAATGCAAAATGAAGATCTGTGAGGTGTAAGAACCAACTCTTTCTCAGCAGTTTTCTCTCAATGAAAACAAGAGAGGCTCGTCCGTTTTTCTAAGCACGTGTGTAGGACTGATGAGGGAAAGCTCATTACTTCCGTCTGACATACACATAGGATGGGTTTTTTCCCCCTCCTTGCATTTTATTCTCCAGCTGCGAAATGATATTAAATTTCATCAGATTTGAACAAAATCTATGGTCTTGAAACTGTTTCCTTCAAGACCCCCTCATATTTATTCAGAATTCATGAATCATGTTCGGATAACACAACCATAATTATTTTTAAAGTGTGATGTTTGTGGCTTTAATAGGAAATGCTTGCAAAAGGCCTTTTCTCTTTGATTGTTTGTAATCTTAGCAGTAATCACTGCCATTCCCTTCTCGGCACTACAGCCAGCGAAACACAATTTCATTTTAATATGAATCGCGAGCTCTTCACCCAGGTTTTAATTAAAGCAATAAAAGCCGTGTCGTCCCTACCCTTTATGATGTACACAGACTCGGAGGCCAGAGTTACTAAGCCCAGAATCTTCTATTGCAGCAAGGACAGGAGGGCCTCCTGCCTCCCGATGCATTTACTGTTTGTACATTTTTTCCCGGTGCATCGTTTCGTAAAGACTCAACCACCCCTCTCTCTGTCTGCTCTGCAGTTTTCTCATCTGTAAGATGGGATAGCAACAGTACTTACTGGACACAGTTCATGGAAAACATTTAACTCTAGTGTCTGAGCCCAAGGAAGTGCACTGTGCATGTCCCTATCATCAGCATCATCGGTATTGGTATCTGGGCTGGGAAAATCCAACAGACCATCTGCCCTCATAATTCACCTGAGGACTAGGCTGGTATAGATACCAGCCCAGGTGAAGGAAATGGAGCAGATGGAACCTGGAACTCAGAGCTCTGGGCTTTTCCCCACTCCGGGCATCCTACACGGTCCCTGGCTGGAAGGACGATGCACCCTCAAGGCGAGAGGATGGTGCCTGGGAACTGCAGCTGTGACTCTGACCAGCTCTGGCCTTCAGGGTTCCTGGTTATACCCTCCACGCAGCCTAGGAGTGTGCCTGATCCAATGGTAAGAAAAATGGACCAGGCATCCCTGGGGATCTATGAAGGAAGGTAGCTGCCCACTCACAGGGATGTGCAGACCCCACAGCAAGAACCTGGTTAACTGCAAGTCCTTGCATGCCTGTGCGCTCCAGGTGTGCTTGAGGCACTGTGAGGCCTCACCGTGTAGCATGGGGAATCCTGGCCTTTGTGGTATCACTCCAGGCCAGCACACATCCTCCTGCTATGTTCACAAGGGACACAAAAACCTTGCACCCTGCTCACGCCGGCAAGTGTTCATAGTCAGTGGTGCTGACCGTGCTCTGTAGGCCCTAGGGTTCCCCAGGGAGCACCTCAAATGTGAGCCCCTGCACCTCTCCCCTCTCAAAGAGCCCCTGGGCCCACTGGGATTCCTACTCTAAGAGAAAAAAAATTCCATCTCCCCAGAGCTTCTTAGAACACGCCTTCCATTCCCCCGTGTTCACGTAGCTCAGGTCGGAAGGCAGGCTTAACATCCTCCTGCCTCGCCGCTGCCCCACCTGGACCACTGCCTGTCTTTCCTACAAATCCCACCGTGCCTTACTCAGCTCCATCAGTATCCGGCCCCACAAGCTGTCCACACATGTCCTTCTTGTCCCCCTACCACTCCATGCTCTCAGCCTCGGCTCTGGGCTCTGGCTTCCCATCCCCCCCACCTCGGCACCATTCTGGGTCTCTACAGCGCAGCCACCACACTGATGCTGGGCTCTGCTGTCAGCTGCCCCCTCCCTGGATGCACCCAGGACCCCATCAATGCCCACAGTTGCTTCTCTCGGAATCACCACCCACTTCCCACTCCATGACGAAGGTGTCCTCACTGCCCAGCACCCTGCTTGGGGACTCGTGGAGTCTTATCTCTCCTCACCCAGCTTAGATTCCCTGGTTCTTCGTTTCCACTCTCTTGTGCACAAAAAACTTGAGCGTCCTTCTGATACACCTGCCTGGCAAATCCTCACTGCAGATTCATCCAACTGTCCGCCCCCATAGCACCTGCACCGAGGGCTCAGTCTCCCACAGGCCACACAAATATCCCAGACCTCCTCCACCCCTTCAGACCCTTGGTGCCCTGACTCAGCAGGTGACCTGTCCACAAACCTCTCAGAGAAAGCAGATGCGTTCTGGTACAGATGCCCTCTGCTCCCGAGGAAAAATCTACAGAGACACACTCCTTTCCCCTTTGTCCCCTCTCCTGGCAAAGGCCAGAGTGTCCATCTCTGGACAGGACCTAGCCCCTCCCCAAACTTAACCCATCAATTAACCCTTCCCTCTCCTGAACCCCATGCTTTATCCTTTCTCTTGGATGCCTTCCATTGACAACTAACATCCTAAAGATTCTCTCATCTTAAAAAACAAAACAAAACAAACAAAAAAATTTTAAAAACCCCTCTTTTGGAGTCCTCATCTCATTGAGCTATGGCCCTGGCCCTTGTCCTGCACAGCCAGACTTCACACGCACGACACAAGTTGTGTCTACACTCCCTCTTTACATCCTCACTGCATGCTTCCTTCTCGATCCACCCCAGGACCTGCACAAAGTCCACTACCCATCAAAGACGCTTTATCTGAGATCCACGATGATCTTTTTTTTTTTTCCTTAAAACTACTGGACACATTTCAACTCTTATTCCAACCAAACCCTCAGGAGCATTTGACCCTCTCCTTCTTGTGTACATTTTATGCAACTTTATGAAATTATAATACATCGCTATGGTCTAAAACCCTAAAATATAAAAAGGTACAATGAAAATTCCCTTTTCCATGCCCGTCCACGTGCCCAGTTTCCATAACACACACATACACACATACACATAAACATGCACACACACATATATGCACACACACAACGTACAAAGCCACTATTAGTAGTTCCCATATATCCCTCCAGAGTTGCTTTCATCAAACACAAGCACCTAGAAAGAAAATCTCACTACCTTTTTTCACAAATGGTAACCTACTAGACTTACTTGTTAATCACCCTGCCTTTTTCAATAAACAATGTATCTACAGAACTTCCCTATCTTTCCAGTTTCTTCATTCTTTCTTTAGAGCCCCAAGTAGTCCCCTTGATAAATGTACATAATGTATTTAACTAGTCCCACATTGTTACATATTTGGGTTGTTGCCAATTCTTCGTCATTATGCCAATACCAAGACCAGTAATCTTGAAGACACCATTTCTCAGGCGAGCAAATGTATCTGTAGGATATGCTTCCAAAAGGGAAATTGCTGGGTTAAAGGTCAATGCATTTGTAATTTTGATAGATGTTGCCAGCTTGCTCTCCATAGAGTTACAGCAATTTACTCTCCCTTCAAGCACTGTATGAAAGTGCCTGTTTCCCCACAGGGGCTCTAACAGAGTCTATTGTCAAACCTTTGCATTTTTTTCAGTCTAAGAGGTGAGAAATGGTAGTTTTGTTTCTTTCAGGAACTGATTTTTGCATCCTTTCACAAACTTAAAATCCATTTGCATTTCCTGTACTGAAACCTTATTGAATCATATCTCCCACATGTTTTTCTACCAGGGTTTTGAATTGATTTCTGGGAACTTTAAAAAAAAAAAATGTATTGACATATAATGAGTTATTCGTGTCAGGGGTACAAGTCTGTAATTCATCAGTCTTACACAACTCACATCACTCATCATAGCACATACCCTCCCCAATGTCTATCACCCAACCACCCCATCCCTGCCACTCCCCTACACTCCAGAAACCCTCAGTTTGTTTCCCGAGATTGAGAGTTTCTTATGGTCTGTCTCCCTCTCTGAGTTCATCCCATTTCATTTTTTCCTCTCTTCCCCCATGAACTTCTGCCGTGTTTCTCAAATTTCACGTATCAGGGAGATCATATGATAATTGTCTTTCTCTGATTGACTTATTTCACTTAGCATAATACCCTCTAGTTCCATCCACATGGTTGCAAATGGCAAGAATTCATTTTTTGATGGCTGCATAATATTCTGTTGTATATATATACCATATCTTCTTTATCTGTTCATTGGTTGATGGACATCTGGGCTCTTTTCATAGTTTGGCTATTGTGGACACTGCTGCTATAAACATTGGGGTGCACGTATCCCTTCGGATCACTACATTTGTATCTTTGGGGTAAATACCCAGTACTGCGATTGCTGGGTTGTAGGGTAGCTCTATTGTCAACTTTTTGAGGAACCTCCATACTGTTTTCCAGAGTGGCTGCACCAGCTTGCATTTCCACCAACCGTGTAGGAGGGTTCCTCTTTGTCCGCATCTTCAACATCTGTCATTTCCAGACTTGTTAATTTTAGCCATTCTGACTGCTGTAAGGTGGTATCTCACTGTGGTTTTGATCTGTATTTCCCTGATGCCAAGTGATGTTGAGCACTTTTTTGTGTGCCTGTTGGTCATTTGGATGTCTCGTTTGCAGAAATGTCTGTTCATGTCATCTGCCCATTTCCTGGTTGGATTATTTGTTCTTTGGGTGTTGAGTTGTTAAGTTCTTTATAGATTATTGATATGAGCTCTTCTTTGTCTGACATGTCATTTGCAAATATCTTCCCCCATTCTGACGGTTGTCTTTTGGTTTTGTTGGCTGTTTCCTTTGCTGTGCAAAAGCTTTTTATCTTGATGAAGTCCCAATAGTTCATTTTTGTCCTTGCTTCTCCTGCCTTTGGTGATGTGTCTAGGAAGAAGTTGCTGCAGCTGAGGTCAAAGAGGTTGCCACCTGTGTTCTCCTCTAGGATTTTGATGGATTCCTGTCTCACATTTAGGTCTCCAGTGAGGATTTGCATTTAAATCCTCCGGTGAGGATTTGCCAGGCAGGTGTACTCTGGGAACTCTTTATATATTTGGGAGATTAATCCTTTGACTATATGGTGAGTTGAAAATAATTTGGCACAATTTTTCATTTGTCTTTTGACTTTACTTATGCTGTTTTAGCCATACGAAAGTTGTTTTCCTTCTTTTTTCTTTTTTATTTGTGGTCAAATTTTTAAGCCTTTCTTCTAAGACTTGGAGTCATGGAAATATCTTTTCCACTCTAAAGCTGTAAAGTATACCTTAAAGTTTATTCTGGTGCCTTTGTGCCATGAGTACATATAAATCTCTGATTTATGTAAAAGTTATCCTTTGAAAGGGAAGAAGCTGTGGACCCAGGATCATTTTCCCCAAAATCCCTTACCTCCATCTAAGATTCCACGTTCTCCTCTTACTTCTCTAGTCACTGCTTCTCAACCTATTTCAAGGTCTTCTTCTCCTACACTTTGCTTTCAAATATTGGAGCTCAACATTTAAGCTCCTTGGTCTTCTCCTCACTCTTCTCTCTCTGTCTTTGCAAATTTCCTCCTCACAAGGTTTTAATAGCATGGGCAAAGAACTTCCAAGTTGACTTCCCCAAGGAGTTCCAGCCATCTCCCTACTTGATCATCTCCACTTGGATGAGCATCTCAAATGTAACATGTCCAAGTCTAACCTCATCAAATCTGCACTTCCCCAGGCCTTTCCCAACTTAGAAAACTGATACCACCATGCTGGAGAAAGGGCTATGCTGGAAGCCTGAGAGTCATCCTTTACTCCTTCATTTCTCTCTCACCCTTGATCTATCCATTGGCAAGACCTACTAACTTTATTTTCAAAACATATCTTAGATCCAACCACTTCTTTCCTTCTCCTCTGCCTCTACCACAATAAAGGATATACCATCCTTCACTTACCCTCCTATGTGGCCTACCTGTACCTGCTCTTGCCATTAACAACCTTTAAAACTATACTATTTGATCATGTTATTCAGTCTCAATCTCTTTCTCACTAATAAAGCCCAGTGACTTGCTTTGACTAACAGAATGTGCTGGAAATAGTCGTGTGCCAGCTTTCTCCCTCCCTCTCTCCCTCCCTATCTCTCTCTCTCACACACACACACACACACACACACATCCTTTCAATAATTCTTAGGATAAAGTCAGAAATCTTTAGCGGAAGTCATATTTACAGCTATGAGAGCGGGACATTCTACCTACAACCAGGAAGGGTAGACTAAAGAGCTGACATCTGCAGTGCCCCTGAAGGGACAAATGGCATTTGTTGGGTGAAAATGGTTAGGGATTCCTATCAGAAGAAACAGTGCATGCAAAGGCATAGAGCTATAAATGAGCACAAGAGGTGACCAGAGAGTCATTTGTGTAACCAAAGCATTATTTAGGACAAGAAAAACATGGAAATAAGTCCCAGCTAGTTTTATGGAAGGCTGGAAGTTCATACAGTATCTTAGGTTACATTCTCTTGAAGTAGAGCCTGAGATTAGGGTTCCTATGACACTGACATTCCCCTTGAGAAGTGATTCCAAAGGGAAGGGAGGGCAACAGGACAGGGCAGGGGAAGGAGCTGAGCAGGGATGCCGTGTCAGCCGGAGCTCCGCGGGGATCTGCAGAATTGCTCCTGGCTTGAGACCAGACGCCCACCTGGCCTTCTAGACCATCCCCCACACTCCTCCCCATCCAGGGTTCTCATTTGGCAGAGGCCAATCCTCCAGAGAAGGGGCAGCTGTGAATAGTTAGCAGCCGGCACTCACAGCAGCTGGAGGACGGTTGCCCCGGCCTGGTGACGGGAATCCATACCACTCCTCTCAGGTACTTATAGTACTCTGGGTGGGAAACGTTACTTCTCCCAACTGACGAACACTGCTACCCCTTGCACAGGGTTATAGAGGGCATCTGGCTGGGATATGCAAGAGCTGATTTGAATCCAAGTCTGCTGAGCCCACAGCCTTGTTCCTTTCCTCTTCAGCCTCATCCCAGCAAGAAGGAGACTCTTCCCAGGGTCACATAACTGGGAAATATCGTCCTTGTGACTCCTGGCGAGGGTCTGTTCTCAACCGAGGGTGGGGGGAGCTTATCTCTACAAGGCCCCCCACCTCCCAGAAGCTGCTGATGGGCCAGATGCCACGCCTGAGAATTGCATCTTGGTCTCAGACCACCCACAGGAGTCTGGTTCAAAAGGAAACACAAGGTCCAGGGAGGGGGGAAAGGGGATACTGTGTGAAAGCTAAGGTAACCAGGCAGGAATTTTGTGGAAACTTGTAAAAACCAAACAATAAAGTATGCATTTGCAAGAGAAACTGCAAGCCCATAAAGCTGGTTTGAAAGTTTGTAACAGGAGGTACAGTTGGTTGTTACAGATCCCATAGGAAACTGGTCTCTACTGCCGTTTCTAGATAAAAAAGATGGTGTTTCAAGAGAAGGTTACATTAAAGAGCAGGTTCTTAATACAACGAAATGGTATGTTCTAGAAGCACATCTTCCAGAAATGGCTTCCTGCTTACATTAAGAGCCAAGAGCCTTGCACATAATTGGTGCCCAATAAACATTTGCTCAATGGGTGAATCTCATATTTAACTGTATTTATAACATGCATTTTATGCCATTTAGACTCTTTGTACTCTGGGGCTGTCTGGGGGTCTCAGTTAAGCATCTGACTCTTGATTTCAGCTCAGGTCTTGATTTCAGGGTAGTAAGTTCAAGCCCTATGTTGGGCACCAGGCTGGGCAAGGAGCCTACTTTAAAAAAAAAAAAAAAAAGAAAGAAAGAAAAGAAAAAGACATATAGAGTGTTTGTACTCTGAATCCTCTGGTGGCGAGGAGACCATCATTTTGCCCAGATGTTTATGTCAGCCCCCCAGGAACTGGGACCATACAATCCCTGCGGTTGGTGGGGCAGCACAACATGACAGGGCATTCATGTGTATATGTTGCGGGGGGGGGGGGGAGGAGTTAGACAAGCACTTCAGGGAAAAGACTGGAAGAAAACATTAAGAAAAAGGGATCCTGGAGCCCCCCAAGCCACTAGGGGCTGCATGTCCTGGATGAGTCTGTTATTCTTCAGTAAAATCAGCAGGAACAACATCCCGTGTTCCCATGGGTTTGTTAAAAGACCACAATAGTTTACAGTTCCTCACATCAACAGGTGGGGTCTACTTCCCCATGCTTGAGTCTACAACTGGCCTCTCTGACTTGCTTTGAGTGACAGAATGTGCTGGGAGTACTCATGTGCCAGTTCTAAGCCTAGACCTCAATAGGTCTTGCAGCTGCTGTCCTTGCTGCTCGGGGAACCCACTCCCACCACGTGAACCACCTCAGGCTAGCCTGCTGGGGGACAAGGACTGTCTGAAGAGAAGTGAGTCCCCATGCCAACCAGCCCACAGCTGACCTGGCAGCTTACAGTGGCCACTTACAGGGGTCCTAGCTGCAGCCAGAAGAGCCACCCAGCTAAACCCAACCAAACCACCAACCCATGGAATTTTGAACTATGTATATATTTGTTGTTTTAAGACGTTAAGTTTTGACTTGCTTAGGGTTTTTTTTAAAGATTTTATTTATTTTGTTTATTTATTTATTTGGGAGAGAGAGAGCAAGCATGAGCAGAGCAGGGGCAGAGGGAAAGGGAGAGACAGAATCTCAAGCAGACTCTGTGCTGGGTACAGAGCCCAATGCAGGGCTGGATCTCAGGACTCTGAGACCCAAATCAGCAGTCCAATGCCCAACCGACTGATCAACCCAGGAGCCCCTTGACATGCTTCGTATGCAACGAAAGCCAACTGGTACCCTGTAAGAAGTCTAGATTGCAATTGCTAAATCTGCTCCCATCAAGGCTGGCTCCTGCCACCAGGTGGCTGGTCAATCACAGGGAACCCTGATGTTTTCTCTATGAAGCGCTAAGTTAGGGAGACTCTGAGTGACAGCACAAGAGACTTGGATTCCCCTGGGGGACTCCAACTGCCTCATTTCACTGCCAGAGAAACTAAAGTCCAGAAAAGAGAAGGGCCCACATGACCCATCACGCAAGTCTTTCCCGAGTGCCTTTTACGTCAGGCTTTGTAACACACTGGGAGCTACAACAGTGAATGAGGGACCAGATCCTGCTCTCATGGAAGTCACAGTCTAGTGTGGAAATCAGATGCCAGCCAAGTCGTCGCACAGATAAGCAGTAACAGATGCCACGGATTAAAAAGACATAGTGTCATGAGAGAGGATCAAGGGGAGGGGACCTAATTTGGATTTCAGGGTTATGAACAGCTTTCTGACAAAGGGACACTTGGCTGAAGGAAGTTGGTGGCCGGCTTGAGGCAGGGATAGAACAAAGTAATGTGTGGAGCTCTGAGCCCCAGCTGTCCCCTCCCTGAACGAGCCACTCAACATCCTCCAGCCTCAGCTTCCTCATCTATAAAATGGGATTAATGACAACCTACTACGTCTCAAGACTGGTGAAGGTCAGCTGAAGTAGCCACTGAGGAAGAAGCTTTGCGACAGCGACGACGCACTGGGCGGGTAAGGGAGCTGCTGCGAGCAGCCTGTGGGATCGCTTTGCCCCGCATCTCTTCTGCAAAGGACTGTGGGCCCACGGGGAGCCCCCCGAGCCCCACCCTCCCTTCCGACGGGAGGATGGTGGCCACGCTCTCCATCAGGGTTTCAGCCATGCCGATTCCACCTGCCACAGTTCTGAGAGCCAGGCTCAGCATGTTAACAAAATGCACTTTAAACGTTGCGAAAGGGCTCAGATGAGATGCTCGGGAGCGGGGAAGTTCCGGTCTTTTGAGACGCCCACATGTCCAAGCTGATTACGGACAATTAAATGACTCCAGTGGCTTCTTCCGAAACGAGCATTTCCAGGAGCTGGAGTCTTGCCCACCAGAGTGTCTTTCAGGCTGGCACGAGTCAGTGCCATATAAAGGCAGGCTTGCCCCAGCATTGTGATGCTCACATGGTCACAGGCCAGCGAAGGGGCATGGATGGCGGATGGTGGCCCTAGCATGAGCACCCCTGCAGCAGAGGGGGAGGGAGGTGCAGTGCCCCATGACAGAGTTCACTCCCCCGCACTGAGTACGGGATCCTCCCTCACTGGCAGTGCACCCTAAAAGCCACAGGCCCATGCCTTACTCATCTATGTCCACAGGAGGGCACATAAATAGCATTCTGATTCCCCAACTGGAAAATGTGGGCCCAGCCACCCGACATGGACTGCCACGACGATCATGACTGCACAGACAGAGGATGGAGGTTAGCTCCAGGGACGGGCTTGTCCAGCTCCCCAAGTTCCTCTGCACCCTGAGGTGCTGCCACCCTGTAGGCACCACTGCCTTAAGGAACCATCCTCCAAATTCCACAGCCTGCAGTGAGCACCCTCCCTGGCACCCCAGCCTGCAGTGAGGACCCTCCCCGGCACCCCAGCCTGCAGTAAGGATGCTACCAACTGAAAGAAAACAACTTTTGGAGACCAGGCTCTCAGTGGAAACTCAGATTCTAGCTGGCATCTGGAACTCCCAGAGGGCTAGGGACCAGGATAGCTCTGCAGAGGGCTATGACTCAGTCTCCTTCCCAGGGAGGACCACACAGGAAGCCTCTGCTCTCCTCCCTGTCTGCCACATCCACAATACTCCCCAGTGGTACCACACAACTCTAGGTGGGCAGGAGAACTCCGTGTGCCTTCGCATGGCCATGTGTGCCTCCCTGCCAGTGTCGATCCTGTGGGTGCTATGTGGTGGCAAGAGGCAGAGAGTACCAGGGAGCATGTGACATCTCTACTCACTGCTCCTGAAAATTTCTCCTCTGTCCATGGGAAATGTGGGCAACACATTTGCAGTTTTACCAAGTTTTCAATGGTGCCCATTTTAAGCCAACCATAGGCAGGTAGGTGATTTACCGAAAATACCATGGTCCCAGTGGGATTCATCACTCTTAAAGGGATACTTGGTGTTCTTGATCCTTGTGAGACAGGATAGTGGTGGCCCTGCCCCACTGCTCTGCCCCACCCCGGGCCCACCTTGCAGCAGCTCAGCTCCGGCCAGCTCCAGGCTGGACCCCCACACAGGGAGGATGGAGCACCCACCTGGCTGGTCGATAGCAGCTCTGGGTTCCCGTCACTCATCCCCACGTAGGCACTGTCACCATCAAACTAGAACAGAGAAAGAGAGAGAAGTTGGTCTGAATAAGATGTTTTCCAGAAAGCCCCAGGAGACTTCCAAGAAGGTCAGGAGACTGAACGCAGGAGGGGAAAGGTCTGTGGGGCCTGGAGAAGCAAAGCTCAAGCCCAAGATGCCCAAATCCCATTTCAGCAGAATTTTCTCTAGGGTGAAAGACCAGCCCCTGTTCTGTGGCCCCTGTGGTCTTGGATTGGCACCATTAATCACAGAATGAAGAGAAGAAAACCTTTCTGCCCTTAATGCCTGTCCAGAGATGTGGCAGATGGCCCTTGTCAGATACCGAGGCTTCCCATCCCTGGAAGTATGCAAATATCTCTCTTGGCCAAAAGGACATCAGACTATCAACTGGAGCTAGAATTCCACACGATGGAGGGAGGCTGAGATCTTCAGAGTCCTGCCCCAGACATGACCTCCAGGTTTTACCATCCTAAGAAGCTTGGGCCTCCCCCCCACACACACATTTTCCCCTTAGGCCACCTCTGGCCACAGGCAGTGAGGGCTGTGGTAAAAACCATGCACAGAAACTACAATCCTGTGTTCTGATAAGCTGCTAAGTCTGGATGCAGGAAGATCTTCCTGCAGTAGGAAGCAGGTGTCATGGGGGAAGTGTGGGCTCTGGGCTCACTGGCATTTTTTCCATGATGTGCATTCTTGAGCTGGTGTCTGAATTTCTGAGGCTCCTCATCTGTTGAATGAGGATAATGATAGTGGTCCCCTCTCCACGGGGTATTGTACCAAAACATGGAGAG
The DNA here is from genome assembly GCF_902655055.1 of Lutra lutra. NCBI lineage: Eukaryota > Metazoa > Chordata > Mammalia > Carnivora > Mustelidae > Lutra > Lutra lutra. The sequence continues at coordinate 127,982,186 of NC_062286.1, read as the reverse complement.
CACTTAGCTCATTTCCAGTAAGTTACCTTCCCTTGAGAGAGGTGTCTTGGATCAGGTTCCCTAAATGCAGAGCATGGGACCAGCATTCAAATGCATGTGAATTTTGGGGAAGTGCTCTTCGGGAAAATCTGTAAGGGAGGGAAGAAAGCAGGACAGGGCAGTGGAAGTCCTTCAGCAAAGATGTGATCTCAGCTGGAGACCCGCAGCAGCCTGGTCCCATGAGGAGCCATAGGGCATGAATCGCCCCATGGAGTTCAGTCAGTCACTGGCTGCAGGCTGCCCTTAGGGGACAAGGGGAGGCATAACCTTCTGAGCAGGGCGGCCCCCGTTTGGCCAGGGACAGTTCCCCAGAGAACCGTGCCAGCTGTGAGCCATCTGCAGCCAGAGCTCCTGACAGATGGAAGCTGGCTGCAGAGGCTAGTAAAGGGATCTGGGTGGGGCCCCAATGGCAGCTGGACATTTTATTTTAATTGAAAATGTAATTTTTTTATTAGGCTATATTCACATGGTTCAAAATTTCCAACGCATGAAAAGCAACAGCGTGAAAATTCTCCTTCCCACCCACCTCCCACCACCCCTTTCTCATCTCCAGAGACGACCCCTGAGTCTACTGGCTTCCTTTACATCCTTTCAGAGCTGGTCCACATGTATACATTTTATGGTCATTTCTTTCACATAAATGACAACATACTCTACACCCTGGTTTGCACCTCATTTTTCTCCTAGCAACACGTCTTGGGAAGTGTTTTATATCAGAACGTAAGTGTCTCCCGGTACCTGGTATTCCACGGTATGGATGTAACAGATATATTCAACTAGCGGAGCTCATGGGCAATCGAGCTATTTCTAGTCTTTCCCTATTCCAGCACAGTTCTCGTGAATATTTTTGTACATTCATCATTTTGCCGGGGTGTGAGTTTATCTGTAGGGTTAGTCTGTAAAGTCGCTGGGTTCAGGCGTGTGTACGTGTGAGATTCTGATAGGCATTGCCAAGCACCTTCACAGAGGCCGTGAAAACCCACCCTACCATTATTATGCACAAGATGCCAGGACGCCTGGGCCCTCTTCACGCACAGAGGCTCAGCGCCCAGCCTGCTACCTCTGCGGGCCCCCACCCCCACCCCTCCGGGTTTCCATGCCCTGCTCTACCTTGTTCTTTGGTCCATAGACCCTTTTACCTTGTAGCATTCCACATCATTTACTTATTTTACCATGTTCAGTGCTTGTGGAGGATTTCCCCTATCAAAACGGAGGCTCCTGACGGTCAGGAGTCTTGGGCTCTCTGCCTCCCAAACACCTAGAATAGTGCCTGGCACAAAGCAGATAATCAATAATTGCTTGTTGGCTGAATGAATGAATGAATGAATGAAGCATGATACTATTCACATTATCTTTTACTAGGCCAGTCTTCCCATCAAGGTGGTAGGATTAATGGGTATACCCAAATGCCTTGCCAGCACAGGGATGGGCAGAGTCCTTCAGTGACTGTCGTATTAACAAAAGAAAAGGTCGCACGGTGCCTAGAGTCTGGGCACTGGCCCCCAATGCAGGGGTCATCCAGCACACTGTGCCTGGAGCTATGCTTCAAGGCTCTGCTCAGAAACTACCTCCTCCAGGAGGCCTGCCAGGCTCTCACCTCCTCTGGCTGTCCTTCTTACAACATAGATTGTCTCCACATCTATCTTCTGCCCCAGAGTGGGAGCAGCATGGAGGCTAGAACTGTGTCCTGGTCATCTCCAAACTGCCTTCCCCTCCAGCATCTGTAACAGGCTGGCATCAGAAACGAGACAAGGAATGGGACAGGGTGGGGAGCTTTCAACAAAAACTCCTGGGTGCTATTTGATGTGTCACCACGGCCATTTGTTACTTGGAGAAAAGTAAAACCTTTTAAAAAGCCATACATAATTTATACGTTCTATAAGAAACAATGACTAGAAATGGAGGGGGACTTAGTTTAGCCAGGTGTCTAAAACATTTTATAAGGCAATAGTAATCAAACGGTATGGCACAGGCTAAAAACACAGCCCATGTAACAGCCCATTCATTAAATGCTGGCTAGGATGGAACCGCCGCAGAAGGAAGGACCCTGTCTGCTCTCTCTGATGCACACAGCAGGCGCTCAACAAATATATGGGGAATGAATGAATATACCCAGCACTGAGCAAATACCATAAAATATCTCATTTCATCCTCAAAACAACCCGGCAAAGCAGGTATTATTTTCCTTGTTTAAAACCAAGGAATCAGGTTGAGAGGATTCACAGCTGTCCCAAACCACACACTTAGAGACAGGCTGGGTTTCAGAGTCAGCTGCCTGCTTCTTTGCTCTGGTCTCTCCCACTAGGCCAGAAGCCCCTTAAGAGTGGGGAACAAGGCTTTGCTGCACCCCACTATAGAAGCAACCATTAGCCTGGGGCTGGCACATAGGGAGGGAGGCATTATCCGCGGTGAGTCATGGGGGATGGCTCTGAGGATACGAGAAAAGAAGACCCTGGATTTTGAGGTGTATAGCCTGGGAGACGCAAGGGGGTCTGCCAAGAGGACCACATGAGGTCCCCAGAGCCTGCCTCTAGTGGGTTCATTCATTCACTCATTTATTCAACCAAGAAAAGCTGCCACGTACTGGAGTAAAGCTTGCTTCTCTCCTTCGAGGAGGACCTGAGCAGTTGGCAGAGGTTCCCAAGACCAGGCCTGGGTCAGCCTCTGATGGGTTACCCCAATTGTCTTGCATGGTGCCCTGGGAGCGCACTGGGTTTGGGACCTGGCTGCTGGGCAGCCATGAACCCGAGATGGTGGTGGTGGTGGTGGTGGCGGGAGGTGGAGGGAGTCTGTTCTTGACCTCCTCGGCTCAGGGTTCCACCATAATCAGAGTCCTTGCAGGGGAAGGAAGGAGAGAGGGTGACCCCGAGAGTCCCAGGCTTCCCCTGGCTTGGCCCCCAGGGTCCTAAGGCCTGGAGCCTACCTCCTCAGCCCTTTTGGGAAGGTTGTTTTCTGGGGGAAAGAACTTGTAAGCCAAGGGGAGAAATCACAAAGCAGGGCCCCCTCCTCCTCCACGTGCACAACCAAGATCACCAATGCCCACATCTGTACCCACCGCACAGTGAATGCTGGGGGCGGGGTGTGTGTGTGTGGACACAAATGTCTATGTCAAATGCAGTGTGCCCAAGCCTGGTGACTACACACACATCACAAACCGGTGGGGGACTGTGACGACACTTACTCACACACATACCACACCCATAGGCAACACAAGCCAACACATAGGTGTCCATAGCACAAGCCTGAATGTGCACGTGTCATAGACCCTTTATGTGACGGGTACACGACGCCCACAGCGTGCACACCGGGGAAGGAAGGGAGGACGGTTCATCTGCAGCGACGTAAACAGAACTCGCCTGAGTGTACCCACAAACGTGGATGGCGTGGGCATGTACCGACACACACAGGAGCTTAAATTTCATGCATATCTCACAATTTATCAGTCCCTCGGCCAAAAATGTATTTTTTCACGCCACGCAACCTTCTGTATCTTTTAAAATTGGGGGTGGGTTTAAAATGCAGGGGGAAAATGGCCTAAGAATTTCCCTGAAATGCCAGGAGAACATCCTCTTACCACTGACTGGAATAGATTAATTTTCCCCATTTCATATTCTAATTATAATTCCTTTTCCCATCGCCATCTTCAGTCCTCATTACAGCTGGAAGATTGTTCTGCAAAAGCCAGACCTTCATCTTCTCTTCCCAAGAGTTTTGTCATGGAAATGAGTTTGGGAATCTGAAAGAACCCACATTTTTGCAAATATCGAATGTGTGGGGATAACCCTTTCATGACGGCCACCAGGAACCCTGCTCACAGAGGCTTCTGAAGGGTCTGTCTCTCCCCCAAACCATGTGGTCTCCTTAGCAAGAGGGGCTCCTGGGCCCCTACTCCAACAGCTCTCCCAACCTAGATCCCATTTTAACTTTAAGGAAACTTAGCAAATAGCTAAGGTGAAAAGGGAGAGCCCTAATCTTAGAATCAGACAATGCCAGCTCCATCGGCACCACCGTGAGCAAGTGCATTAGCTGCTCTGTGCCTCAGTTTCTTCATTCTTATAATCCTGAAAGACACTGATTCATAATAAGTGTAAATTAGGTATCTGTGGGATGGACAAATGAGATAGCTGGATGGACGAATGGATGGGAGGAGGGAGGCAGTGAAGGATGAGATAGAGGGGTGAATGAATGGATGGATGGGTGACAGATGTATACATCAGCACAGTCTAATGGAGATATAATCCAAGTTACAAATGCAAGCTGCATATGTCATTTTAAATTCCTGTGGCCACAGTTAAAAAACCAAATAGAAATAGGTAAAATTAATTTTAATTACATATTTTATTTAACCCAATATTTTTAGCATATTATGATTACAACATGTATCAACAGAAAAACTGTGAATGAGATGGTTTGAAGTCTTTTTTTTTAATACTGTCTTTGAAATCTGATGTGCATTTTACATTACAGCATATCTCAGTTTTGAATTAGCCATATTTCAAGTGCTCAAAAGTCACATGTGGCTGGTGGTTGACATAGTCAATAGAGAAGGACATAGTTGTAATGGGTAAAATGAGTGGATATATGGTGGGTAGGTATATGGGTGGGATGGATGGATGGATGGATGGATGGATGATAAATAGGTGGGAGGGGAAGATAAGTGGTTTGGAGGAATGAAGGTGATAGATGGACCAGTAGGTAGATCAACAGATGACTCAGTGATTGGATAGCAGATTTAGAAGGTGGGATGGGTGGGTGGGTGGGTGGGTGCGATGGATGGATGGATGGAATGGTTGAGTGAGAAAGAAGAATGAAGAGTGAGAATGAAAACCCCTCGTGGGATGCCTGGGTTGATGGGGTGGGTTGCATGGGTGAGTGGGATGGATTAAGTGGATGGTTAACTTATATCTGGTATTTCCTTCTCACTCTACTCATACTTCCCCTGGACAATGTCATGGCCTCTTAGGATTACAACGTATCACTGACTCTCAAATGTTCATCTTCAACCAAATTACATCCAGATTCCAACGTATAGTTTCTCCCTGGACATCTGGTCCATGAGCATCTCAAATTCCACACACCCCACACTGAACTTATGACATGTGCCTGGATCTGCTCTTCTTCCAGGGGTCCACCATCCTGAGAGAAGATGTCACCTTCTACATAGGACAGAAGCAGTACCTCCATGATGACTTTGGACCCCATCTCTCCTATATCCTCTAATCCAAACACCCACAGAGGCTCTGTGCTTAGCTCCCACTCCCCCCAATCCATCCTCCACCCCAGCTATCACTAGTGTCTGGGTCAAAACCCTGCAGTGACACCACGTCATTGGTCTTGACACTCCATGACAACTGGCCCTGAGCCTCAGCTCCCAGGGCATCCCTCAAGGTTACAAGAACCTCCAGTGCCCCAGCCTTTACACATATTGTCCCATCATCAGCCTGGAGCACCCTCCTCTTCCCCTCCTCTACCCACTAAAATCCAACTCTCCCTGGTCTTTTTTTTTTTCTGGCTGTGTTGTACCCTTAGCAGTCTTGGTTTCTTCTGTAGATCTGTGTTCTTGGGCCCAACCTTAAACTTCCATCCTAAGTTGGCTCTGGGTTCAATTCAACTTCTACATGTAATGTGATGTCCTGGGCTATAGCACAGATTCATGAATTAGAGTATTGGTTCCACCAGTAATGGTTGTGAGTGACCTTGAATTTAACCTATTATTGTTATTATGCGTTAAAAACTCTTCTCCCCACATCGGGCTTGGCAACGCTCTCCATCAGGACTACGTTTCCTATGTCACTGAGGCTGTCAGCTATCCCTTCAAATCTCTCCCCTCCCCACCCTGTTGACAGTACACCAGTCCTGCCCTTCCCTTTTGTCGGAAAAGGTGAAATATCTCCATCCTGTTCAAAGTCAACCCATTCACCTTGACCCCGCCCCTCTAGTGCCTTCCCCTCATTCACTCATACTTTCCAACTGGGTCTAGGATCTAATTTAAATATGCAGAAGCAAAATGAAATCAATCCATGTCCTTGTATATCATGTAGTAAAGACCTACAATGTGCCAAGTAACACAGTCACAACCACTGGGAATTTATAATAAATAAAACTTGTCATAAGGCACAGAAACATAAAAGCAAACGGGTTCTGAGGTTACAGAGGGGGCAACTGTTGTTTACGGAACAATATCTCCAGTGCGTATTATGTGCCCAACTTTGTACTAGCACAAGACGTAATGACTACGACAGTCCCTGCCTTCAAGAAGACCCCAGTTCTATGCAGAAGCTTCAGAGAATAGAATCTTCCCATTCCCCACATGGGAGAAAGACAGGCGGTTCTCTGGCCATAGTCCCGAGATGGGAACGAGTAACTATGAAACTTGTTCGAAGCCCATCCCAATTGGTCAGTGACAGCTCCACATTCACTCAAGCCTCTGAAAATCAAATTGATCAATAATAGTCTAACTCCAGTAGCCACGTGCCCATCTCTAGGACCCAGCCAGTCCTAGAACTTCCTGCTTCTGAAAATCCTCTACCCCGGGACACTGTGCTCCCCCCAAATCCTACAAATCTCAGCTGGTGCTTGATTTGGAGAGACTAGCTTTGCAAAGTATAGCAGCGAATTCAGCATTTCAGACATCAAATAATGGTTTCTTCTTTGACAAATGTGGCAATGGCAGGATAAGGTTACTCCAGGGACATGGACACAAGGAAGGAAGGCTTCTCAAGAGAGGCATCTTGAAAAGGCAACATGGCAGCTCCGGGATGGAGGGCACACAGGAACTGGCCAGGCAAAGAGCAGGGAACATGGCATTCAAGGCTGCTGTGAGCTCAGGCCAGTAAGCAGCTACCGTGTACCAGACCTCATCCCCGGGCTGTGCCTGATCATCTCACTGGAACCCTCCCAGAAATGCCAAGGCTTCAGGGCCAGCCCCATTGTAGAGATGAGCAAGGCAAGGCTCAGGGTGGCTGGAGAGCTTGCCCAAATCCACCCAGCCAGTTCTGAACTTGGCCTTGACTCCTGGTACCAAAGCAACAATTGTTCTGTAGAATCTGCTTGCCCCTGCTCCGCTCCTTGCACAGAGACACAGATCAAAGACCAAGGATGCACAGCCCCCAGCGCAGCCAGTGGCAGACACTGAGAGATGCACCTCACAGAGATCTAAAGAGGAAACAATCAAAGCAGCATACACCGCGCCTGCCCACCCCCACTTCGGGCCGTGAGAACACTCCTTCTGCGTGGATCAAAATGCGGCTCAAAAGCTAGAGGCAGCGAATGTGGCAGCTGCACCCTGGGCCCTGCCGAGAGTGCGGTTTTATGTGGAGGTGTCACAGAGAGATGTACATCAGGACCCAGGAGAGGCGGGGGAGAGGCAGAGAGGTGCTGCGCAGGTGGAAGGGGCCCCGGGACAGAGCCTCGGGTGCAAGCACACTTAGAGAAGGATGATGGTTACAAACACCGGCCCTGATGCCAGGCTCCCTAGGTCCAAATCTCAGCCTTGCTTTTCAAGTTGCGTGACGTTTTAACTAAGTTACTCTTTCTCAGTTTCCTCATCTGGAAAATGGGTCTATCACTTAGATTGACTAAGTTAACATACAGAAAGTACTGAGAACATCGCCTGGTATGCACACAGAAAGCACTCAGTAATTGTTAGCTATTACTTATATCAATTATTGAATCCTCAGAACAACCCCAAGAGATCACTAGGTCACTATAACTATCCCTCTCCCATCGGTGAGGAAATTGAGTGGGTCTTCATACAACCCTCTGAGGTCTCACACATGGGAAAGACTCCTGATGCCTATGCCTGCCACATATAATTTGAAATAAAATCTGTAAATTAAAATCTTCATAAGAGTCCAAATGAGAGATTTTTCCCACGATGATGCTTTGTTCCTAAATACCAAATATCAGTTTCCCTCCAAAAAAGCTTTTCTCTTTATTGGTGCACCTGTTTTACCAGCATAATGCACATCCTTATTCTGCCCCCTGAGAAACCCAGCCCCAGGACTGGCCCAGAGGGGTTAAGGGATCTTTCCAAGGCCACACAGCCAGGATGTGGCAGAGCTGTCTATAGTCCAGGCTGCTGGTCCCCCAAAGGCTTATACTAGCTTCCCACCCCACCATTTCCAAGCTTTGTAAACCAGAGCAGGTGACCTGACAGCTCTGTGCCTGGGGCCTCATCGGCCAGTAAGGGGGAGAAATGCCTGCCAGGGGGGCCGGGAGCAGGCCTCTCGAGCAAGCCGAGCCCTGTCGCTACTGTAGGACCCTCCTCCCCGCTACCAACAAGAGTTGGTGTGGATGGTGCTGCCTGTTTAAGTCATAAAATACATTGAGAGGGAGTATGAAAAGACAGCGATCTCTACAGCTCCTGTGGTGGAGAGCTACCAGGCACCTGCCTCCTCTGGGAGATAGGAGTCATTGTCCCCATTTTACAGATGGGGAAGCAGAACCTTCTCAACTGGCTCCAACCATCCTCCTTCCTGCTCTCCAGGAGGGTGACCCTCAGCCACATGTGGCCCCCAAGCACCTACAACGCAGCTAGTCCAAATTAAGGTGTACTCACCAGGGCTCAAAGACTCAGAACAACAACAAAAGAATGTGAAATTTAGGGGCGCCTGGGTGGCTCGGTGGGTTAAGCCACTACCTTCGGCTCAGGTCACGATCCCAGGGTCGTGGGATCAAGTCCCGCATCGGGCTCTCTGCTCAGCAGGGAGCCTGCTTCCCCCCTCTCTCTGCCTGCCTCTGCCTACTTGTGATCTGTCAATTAAATAAATAAATAAATCTTTTTTTAAAAAAAAACTGTGAAATTTATAATGGTTACATGCTTAAGTGGTAACATTTTGGATACATGAATTTAACTGAAGTATGTTATTAGAAATTAATTTCACCTGTTTCTTCTTTTTACTTTTTTTAACGTGGCTGCTAGAGAATTTAAAGTTACATATGTGGTCTGCATTCTATTTCTACAGGAGAGCAGTGGTTGAGATGCGGTCCCTGGGGAAAAGAAGAATTCTCTGTGATGGATATGGGGAAACCAAGGAGCACAGAGGGGGAGTGATTTGTTCAAGGAGAGAGGTTGGTGCAGAGACACAGCACTCACTTGAGTTCTAGGTACTGGGATGCAGCAGAGAGCAAAATGTGGAGCCACTTCCCAGCCCAGAGGGGACACAGGGATCATGCAGACCCCTTGTCCACCAGGGACCCCCACGCAACAGGGTTGCTACACCTGGCCCCAACCCTCATCTCCCCGTAGTGAGCTCTGATCACAGAGCTTGGGCGAGCTCCCGCTCCAACCCAGAGCAGAACCACCTCAAACACCCCTGGTGAGTCCCACAAAGGCCATTAGCCAGCGGCAGCTGCCAAGAGGAGCTGACGGGCAGCGCAGCCCAGTGGGCAGAGCATGGCGGCCTGGCAGGCCGGTAGCAGCTTACGTACCCTCCAACACTACCGCAGATTTATGGCAAAAATTATCCTCTCTCTCAGCTCCATTTAAAGCCATTTGGAGCTCGCTCCCATCCCCGATTATAAATCTAATTGCACATTCCAAACAGACAAGCGCTCATTAAGCTTTAATTATGCACATGTTGTTTTCAACAAACATTTTCATTTGGCCGCTGTGAGGGGGAATGTTTCCAAGGGGGCTGCAGACGCAGCCTGCGGCTGGAGGGAGCAGGCCGGGAAGTGGGTCAGGGTGTGGTCCAGTGAGACTGTCCAGGAGCAGGGCGAGGACCCCATCAGATCTGGCGCAGGCTTTGCCGGCCGTCCACCGCGCTTCTGCCGCAGGGGATGCCAGCATGTGTGTTCTCCGCTGGTCCCACCTGCATCCCTAGTATAGCCACAGTCTCATCTCAGCTGGCGCCAATGGGCCTCTCTGGGGTGGGAGGAGGGAGGATAGAGACCTACATTCCCAGCTCTGAGCCATAAGTCCTCCCCCACCAGGAGCTGGTGTCTTCAAAGCCTGCGGCTTGTTCCTGTTCCCACCGCCCCCACCACAACCACGGCAGTGAAGCAGTCCTTCTCCAGCACAATCTTCCCTCCCCTCATCTGTTCACTCATTTAGTCCTGAGCAGAGACCTGGTTCGGCAGGGAGGGGCCGGCGTGGGTCAGGAAAGACAAGGCTCCTGTCTGGTTCTGCCCAGGACCTTCTCTTCAGGCCCTATCCTTGCCACTAGGGAAAAGTCTTGGAAAGAACTTGAGAACCTGCCCTCTGCCAACCCAACTCTCGTGGTGGCCTACTGTCCCTCACTCAGACTCCCCTCCTGTACCTCCCTTCTCATCTCTTTTTTTCCATGCTGCCCCCTCCAGGAAGCCCCTGATGAGAGCTGCCCCTCTGCTTGGGGGGCACCCCAAAAGCATTTATTGTCTGACTCCTCAGATCACCGTGTCCTGCTGTTTCCCCAAAGCGCTCTTTCCTCTGGGGGGAAAAGCAGAAGTACCTGTTCGCTCTGTGGCCTTCAACAAGACCTTCCTCTCTCCGGGCCTCACCTTCCTTTTTATACATGAAGGGGTTGAATGGATGAGGCTCTCTTGAGTCCTTTAGCCGCTTGGTCAGGGTTGGGTTTTTTGTTTTTGTTTTTGTTTTTGTTTTTTAAGATTATTTATTTATTTTTAGAGAGAGAGGGAGTGTGAGCAGGGGGAGGAGCAGACGGAGAGGGAGAGAGAAACTCAAGCAGACTCCGTGCTGAGTGCAGAGCCTGGTGCAGGGCTCGATCCCATGACCCATGAGATCACGTCCTGAGCCAAAACCAAGAATTGGATGCTTAACTGACTGAGTCACCCAGGCACCCCCGTTTGGTCAGTTTGAAGTTTTGCTGTTTGTTCCAGAATTAGACCTTCCTCTTCCCACCAGAGGAGGGTCCTGAAATCACCAACCCCCACTTCAAATGTTCTGCCACGACCCTACAGAGCAGGGGGAGTTTGCCGAGCATGTCCATGGTGCACAAATGGTGCACACCCAGAGAGGAGGGGACGGGGATGGTGCAGAACCCTCAAGGCTGCTCCTCAAAGAGGTTCTGGAAATGCAAGCAAGTGAGATAGATGTGTTTTAAAATGGATGTCAAGATCTAGTCAGCATGTGGTGGCTCCCTGTGATTTTAGGGCAAGGTCCTGGGAACAGGCTCTGAGAGTGAAGGTGGGAAGTTCACTGGGTGGGGGGCGGAGGTGGGCACTCCAGGAAAGGCGGAAGGCAGGAGGGGCAGAGGGACAAGGGGAGCCGTGATGCAGTCACACCGGAGATGGCAGCCTGTCCACAGGACAGCTCTGGAGCCATGTCCCAGACTAAGGCAAGGAGCCACTGCATTCCCAGCCACGGGACCCAGGCTGCCCTGGGGGAAGGGGCTAACCTTGGGAAAGGCCCCCTCCTTCCACCAAAGGCAAGACCCAGGGAGGCTCAGCTGCCAGACAACAGCAGCCAACACTCTGACCAGCTGGCAGGATGAGCATCTCAGATGAGGAGGGATCCGGGTGACAGGAGAGCATCCACTACCGCTATGATCATTTTTTCATTTCAACTAATTGGTGCAACATTTACACCGTGCTTGCATAACCCAGGCTCTCCTTTAGCTGATCTGTAAATTTTCGCTCATAGAATCTTCTCAATAACCCTGAGGTAAGTTACTACTACTCAGGCTCCCATTTTACAGATGAGGAAACTGAGGTGAAGAGTCTTGCCCAAGGCCACCCAGCTGGTAGGGGGTAGAGTCAGGACTCAAACCCAGAAGCCCATCAGCAGGGTCGAGGTTCTAACAACTCCCCCATGTCTGCGGTCTGACCCTCTACCCTGCAGAGCTTCGGAGCTGTCCAATCCCAGCCGCCTCCCCAGAAACTGGGCTGCGGTCAGTGGTCTAGAGCCTCAGGTTGCTGGGACGGCGAGTATTCATGCTTGACAATTATCTATCCTCTGCAGTTGGATAAACGTCCCAAAACCGATCCTTGCCAAAGACAATTAACCCAGGGCCACATGAGCGAGCGTCGGGTGGGATTGTGGCACAGGGTGGGGGGTGGGGTGAGCAAGTGCCAGAGACAATGAGCAGCAGATGATTTGGGAGATATTTTCTCCCAGCGCTACAAAACAAGCCTTCAATCATGCCACAAAGGGCTTGCATTGTTGGAAGGGAAATATGTCAATGACAGCGTTCATTCGTGGGTCGGTTAAAAAAAAGGGGGGGGAGGGAGAAAAGAAAAAAAAATCTTTTGAAATAGCAATTTGACCTAGAAAGGTTTTCTAGGTCACATGAACTTGGCATTTAGGCGTCTAACCCCAAAACCTAACACAGACAAAGTACCAAGTTCACTTCCTTCTGTCAGTGCCAGATAACACAGGAAATAATATATGTAAACACTGCTGCTGTATTGTTAAGTGCTGCCTTAAAACCAGCCTTTGGACTTGGGAGCTGGGGGAACACTGGCTCACGGAGGCTCTGGAAGCCCGCAGACCTGGGCTCGCTCATGCCCGGTGGGGCCGTGTGGCCAAGGCAAGGAACTCGCCCGGGGGATCCTTGGACTGCCCCCGCCCCGGAAACGGGAATGGAACCTGCGGGCTGTGTGCCACCTCATTGCATGAGGTGGACTCCTGCCCTCCAGCCCTCTGTTCTTGATAATCGAACCTCTATTCCCCAAGTCTGGGCTTCCCCTAAGGACCCTGCGCACAGGGGCTGGGAGACCAATGGGAGAACCTTGGTCCTAACAGACCTTTTCCCCCAGAAAACAGAGAGAGAGAAAACAGCCTGTGCTCTGAGGCTCAGCACAGGCCAGTGAGTTCTTCCACCACATCTTCACTTCAGAGCCACCCAGGGTAAGAGAAACCGGGAGCCTCAGAGACCTTCTCATTATCCCACGGCGGAAACTGAGGCCCAGGCTGTGAGGTGACCCACAGGGATCAGCAACAGCATGCTGAGGGTCACGACCACCACACTGCTAGGTCCCCTGAGCCTGGGTGTCCAAAAGAAGCCAGAGTTAGCCCACGTGCCATCAAAGCTGAAGGTCATGGGGACCAGCCCCCCCTTCCCCAATCTCTGACCTGGGTACCTGCGCTGTACCCAGCCATGTGCCAGGCTCTGAGAACTAGACACGAATGATCTCCAGGGAAGCCTGGGGTCCAGAGGGAATATGGGCACCAGCACTTGATGACACCGAGGGTGAACAAGGCACTAAGGGGAGACAAGCCAGGTGAGAGCAGTTGATGCACATGTGTTAGGTAGAGGGAGCAGAGTGAGCAGAGGGTAAAAAAACCGGGGTGTGTGTGCACGAGTGGGGTGGGGTGTCTATAAACCATTGAGGGGGGCTGCAGTGCAGAGTGGGTGGGAAGAATCAACATGCACTAAAAAAAAAGGGGGGGGTTACAGCAATATTTCTAAAAGAAGAGTAATGGCGGGTGCCTAGTTTCGCCAGAAACTAAAACTTTCTGTGTGGCCAACAGCCAGAGGAGTGTGACAGTGATGTTAGAGAAGAACTTAAAATCAGTGCAATGGAAAAGAAAGCGCAGAATTAGACCCAGCTCTGTATGAACACGTATGGTGAAGGAGGGCACATAATGATATGCCGGGTACGTGGGACATGCTTTCCATACAGTATTCACTCGAGCCTCTGAGGGAGATATCAACCCACTTTACGGAGGAGAAAATGCATGGTACAATTTCAGCAACTGCTCACAGGTCACACAGCCAGAAAGTGGCAAAGCCAGAATCTTCACTGGGCCAAGTCTCACCCTCATAACAACTATTCTATTTTGTCTCTCCTTTTGGAAACAAAGAGACAAAGACCAATTATTTTTTTAAAAAAGACAAAAACAGAATGGGGATGACGGGGTTATCCTGTTCCTCTTCAGGAACACTTACCTAGATTCCCAGTGCAAGCCACAGACCAAAACGTACTCTAAACAGATTAAAGAGTTAAATATAAAAAGTCATGTTATAGGGAAATAGCAGAAAACAGAACAGAATGTTTATCAGATCTATGGCAGCAGGATAACTTCCTCAGCCCTTGAAGCAATCACAGAGGAAGGGAGATTGACAGATTCAAATATATATGCATTAATATCTTCTGTAGAAGGAAGCATAATAAAACCAAAATGAAAAGGACATCAGACTAAGAAAATATCAGCACCGACTATGAGACAGTTAATATATACGATGTAGAAACATTTCAGTCAAATTAAAGAGACAGCAAGATGCCAATAGACAAAAGGACACAGGACACAAACAGGAAAGTCAGGCAAGAGGCAATCTACCAAGAAACAAATATACAGGGAAAATGTACACTTGATTCGATGACGGGGGAGAAATGTACGTGAAACACACCTACTGTAATGAAAGGGATATTTTACGCCAGTGCTGACAAGGAAAACAGTTTCCAGCCTACTGGAAAGCAATATGGCAGCCACTCCCAAGGCAGCCAGCCAGCCGGGAGCAGGGTAGTGGAAAATTCAAGACCCCTGTCTCCTGCCTCAGGAGTCACCCCCTCACCACTTTGAGGGGGTGCCCCTTTGTCTCCAGTACACCTAGTCTTGCTTAAAACGGTCTTCTGTTCTGAGCTGGAGATGGTACCAGCAGTGGGTGGGACACAGTCTTTGTCCTCCTGAGCTTGTGGTATACTGAGGCGGGCAAGGGTAGGAACTGTAATCCAGATGATAGGCATACTGGGAGCCAGAGTTCATGGGAGCATAGACGGCTGTGTAAAAAGACTGCACAGAGCGGCACCCGGGTGGCTCAGTAGGTTAAGCCTCTGCCTTCGGCTCAAGTCATGATCCTAGGGTCCTGGGATCGAGCCCTGCATCGGGCTCTCTGCTCAGCGGGGAGCCTGCTTACCCCTCTTTCTCTCTGCCTGCCTCTCTGCCTACTTGTGATTGCTGTCTGTCCAATAAATAAATAAAATATAAAAAAAAAAAAGACTGCACAGAGAGACGGCTTCTCCCGGCAGGAAGAGCATACTTAGCCAGGTGATGAGAGAAGGCACCGGATGGAAGGGAACAGCCCCCAGCAAGGCTGGGGGGGGCTGGAGAGGAGGCCCATTCACCGAGCAGGGAGGCAGGGAGAGCTGAAATGCCAGACAAACAGGACCTCCTCCTGATGGGGCTTCCAGGGCTAGACTCGGCAGCTGAAGCCCTCTGTGGGAGCTGCATTTTAGAAAGCCGGCCTCTGGCCTCAGGACAGAGAAGGGACTGGAAAAGGTAAGACTGAGGCTTGTCCAGGAAGCCAGGCAGAAGCTGCTATGACGATCGGCAGGGTGGGGACCAGGAAGCGGGACTCTGCGCAGAGCCTGGACACAGAAGAAACATTTGATGGAGCGATACTAAGTAAACTGGTGTGGCAGAGATTCAAAAAGAGACATTTATGTTGATGGCTAGAAAGGGAAGCGGGGCTGGAGCCAGAAGAAAACCACGGCAGTTCCCAGCGTGCTTCCCAAACTACGGAACCGAGAGTCTCGGAGATGAATGAAAACTGCCAAGAGCAAGGGATCACCCAGGAGTCAGAAAGGGGGTGACTCACGCAGTTCGCAAACCCTAATTTCCTCTCCTTGGTCACACACTTCCTCTTGATTTCTTTTTCTGATGATTCATAAGAAAAAATTTCCCCTTTTCAATTCAAAGCAGAAATGCTTGAGCACCTGAGTTCACCCTGCTCAAGCTATAACCTCTGCCCCCGAGCAAACAAAACCCCACTTAACCCCAAACAACTAAAAAGACACTGGCTACCAAGAAACCAAGAGGAAACAAGAGGTTTCTGGCACAGTGACAGCTTTCAGAGGCCCCCCAAACCCTCCCATGCCCCAAGAAGGTCTGCCAGCTCTCATACACAGGTTCAAGCCCCAGAGCCAGAACTCACAGGATTTCAGAATTCGGAATTCGTTTGGATTCTGAAGAGGAAGTGATAATCCCACACATCACACAGTACCTTCAGTAGGGGTCTGGAGCGACAGGTGCAGTAAAACACATTCATAATCCCACAGGGAATTCTATAAATATACACATAAGTGGGTTAAGTAAAAATTACGGAGATATTTGTGGTCCGTTCAGACCAGGTTCTGGGACCAAATGAGTTTGCGGCATATTTACAAATCAACGTTTGGTGGCGGAGCTTTTTGGATTTCAGATAAGGGAGTTTAGAGTTGAATCAAGCACGGGGCACACAGGTGTTAGGCCCTTGTTGACAGACTGTCCCTCGGTGTGCCCATTTTACAGATGAGCAAAGCGAGGCTCAGAAAGGTAAAGGAAACTGCTCAAGGTCTCAAAGCTCTTTAGGTGGCTGAGCTGAGAGTTGAGCCCAGAGCTGACATCTTTCCACATGTATTCATGGATTCTCCAGGCAGTTGAAAGGCCAGGCAGAGCCTATAGCATTATGGGGAATGTGGGCAGCACTGGGAGTGGGGTCAAGATCAGGTGCAGCGGGAATCAAGGAGCACCTCCTTGGGGCAGGGGTGGAGGGAGTGTTTGTCTCCTCACACAGGTCCAGAGGCATGCAGCTATCCAGGCCACACAGGTCCAGAGCTCCCTGCGTCCTCCACAGACACAGTCCTCGCCCCTACAGACCTCAGAGCCCACGGGGGGAGGCAGGCAACAAACACACAAACATGTCTTACAATCACGATAGATGCCCTGAAGCAAACAGGTGAACTACAGAGATAGAAAATGGAAAGACTTGAAAAGATCTCTCTCTCTAGGGTTAAACTGGGGGAGCCTTACAGGAGGAGGAGGAGGCCGCCACACAAGAAGCTCTGTGGGCAGAGGGGATTATCAAGTGCAAAGTCGATGGGGTGAGCGAGCAGAAAGCTGTCAATGTCACACGGGGGAGGAATAATGTGGCTGGAGCACAGAGGAGGAACAAGGTTGAGATTAGAGTGGTCAGTAGAGGCCGAAGCAGGTGAAATCCCTGGGGCCATAGTAGGGATTTGGATTTTATCCCAAATGGGAAGCCCTTGGAGAGTACTTGAAAAGGAGCAGCATGCTCTGATTTACATTATAAAAGATGACTCAGGCTGTCATAGGGAGAGGATGGACTCTGTGAGGCTCCTTCCCTTGAGTCTCAATTTTCTCATCTACACTATGGGTTCATGAGAAACCTCATAAAAAGCACAGCCAAGGGTGTCTGGCATATAGCTGACTCAGAACAAAGATTGGATTTTCCTACCCAATCACAAACCAGGAGAACCCAGTCTAAATCATCCATAAATCATTCCCCTGGTTAAAATCCTTCAAAGCCTCCCACCTCTTTCCCTGGGTTCTGTGGTCCCGCTTGACCTGATTTCTGCCACCTTCTCCAGCCCCATGCCTCAATCATCTCCCACTGGACCTCTCCTCTCCTGCCAGCTGAATCACTCCTAGACGTGCCAAGGTCCATTCCCTAAAGCAAAAGGCCTCCTTCCCACTGGCCCTGCTGTCAGTCCCCACCTGCTTCCTATGAGCATTTAATGAGCACCTACCCCAGGCCAACCCTGTCTTGAACATGGAGAGGCTCAAAAAATGGCTGAGGGCATCTGTGTGAGCACACGTGTGAGTGTGTGAGTGAGTGAATGTGCACATAAAACAAGAATCCAAACACATCCAGCCTGACCCTCTTCTGATTGCTGGACTAGTTCTTATCCCCTCACTCATACATTAATTTCCTGAAAGACTATTTATTACCTCCTCGGGGGCACCAGGCACTAGTCTGGGACCCAAGATCCTTGGAGCCTGCCTCTTGCTTTGAAGACAGAAAACAAACATTCAGCCTGGTAAGTAAGCCACCTACACAGTATGTGAGAATGTTGTAAGAATTACGGAAAGGAGAAAAAGGTGAGCAGGTGAGATGAATCGGGAATACCAGGGTGGAGTGTATGCGAAATTAAACAGGGTAGTCAAGGCAGGCCTCACCGAGAAAGGGGCGGTTGGGCAAACTGGAAAGAGGGAAGCGACTAAGCCAGGCAAGCATGGGGGATGGATGGAGAAATAGCCCGTGCAAAGGCCCGAAGGTCAGGCTGTGCGGGTGGAGACCAGTAGGGCGGGCAGGGCGAGCAAGGGGGTGGGGGGCGGGGTGGAGAGAAAGCAGAGAAGCGACAGAGGATGGAGTGTACCCCACAGATGGCACGGAGATTACTCCTCCCCAGAGAGAGGAAGCCAGCCTTTTTTTCCACAGCCTTATCTGACGGCTGTGGTCAGAGGAGCCGGTAAGGGCAGGCGTGAGGGCTGCAACAGCTCCACACACCCCAGCCTCCGTGAGGCCTCGGAGCGGGTGACATCCGCTCGGCCTGCGGCTTCTTCCTGTGGCTTCTGCAATGCAGGTTGCCTCAATGGGTGCTATTTTTGCCTGTGTTTGAGGTTCTGTGCAGGGCTCCTCCGTGCACGGCACTGGGGGCCGCTGGGCCTGGCCCCTCTTTGGGTTTGCTCTGCTCAGCCATTTAAATTCCAAGTGTCTTTGGGGATATTTGCTGTCCAGCAGGTGGGCAAGAAGAGGAGATCTGTTATGTGTGTTCCCTTGTCTGTCCTCAAGACCCTCCAACATCAGAGAGGTTAGATGGTTTATCCGGGGTGACCCAGCCAAATCAAACCGCAGGCTGAGGACTCTAAGGTCAGAAAGCCCTTAATGAGTAAGGAATTGTTGGCTTTGGCACCTAAACTGATGTTTCCCAAGCAGCTGCTCTGTGGTATCTGTCCTTCCAGAGAGCATGAGCGTAAAGGTGCATCACACCCAGCGTCCGTCCCCTCAGAGCATCACAGCACTGATGGGGAGGATTGTGGTGGGGCGGATGCAGGGAAGGGTCCCTGGCCCAGACCGCTGGGGGTGGGAGGAGTCAGCAATCAGAGCAAGCCTCTGGAAAGCAGTGAGGCCACAGCTCTGTCTGCGAGAATGAGCAGGAGTTCAAGGGGTAAAGGAAACATTCTGGACAAAAAGATCTGCATGTATAAAATCCAGAAGCACCACAGGTGGTTAGTGGGGGGGGGGGGGGTCAGAAAGTGGTGATTCTGCCTGGGAGGGAGGAGGCAGAAGCTAGCTTCCTGACTGCAAAAAATGAGATCAGACAGGTGCCCCGGCCCCCCAAGTG
The DNA here is from genome assembly GCF_902655055.1 of Lutra lutra. Taxonomy (NCBI): domain Eukaryota; kingdom Metazoa; phylum Chordata; class Mammalia; order Carnivora; family Mustelidae; genus Lutra; species Lutra lutra. Next base: position 127,963,136 of record NC_062286.1, on the reverse strand, counting down.
GCCACATTAAGGGTATCAGAACAGATCCAACAGGTTACAAGCAACCATCCAACAAAAGGCTTTCAGCAGGCGAGTGGTTCACAGAGATCCTGCTAACTGTGTGTGGAGAGCAAACTCTACGAGGGAGGTGGAGACAGGGAGGCCTGAGCGGGAGGCTCTTGGATCGTCCAAGCAATCAGGCAGGTAGTAGTGACGTGAGGAGGGGGTGTTGTACCCTGCAGGTGCAGCCATCGACGGGGAGTGAGGCCGAGAGAAGGGCCGGGGATGATGTAAGCTGAGGAGTGGGCAGTCCCAGTGTTTACCAAGATGGGCATGACAAGGGAGGGCGTGTCTGGGGGTTGGGAGCCAATGAATCAAGACAGGGACCATTTAGAGTCACCGTCTCCTTCAGATGAGCCCTCTGGGGCAAGGATGTGCAAACCAAAGCGGCTTTTCTATGCCATTCCCCCATTCATAAGAGGCTGCTGCCCCCATGGCCTCAGTTGTTCTGCCCAGCAAGTAAGACCCAGAGAGAAGGAGTACGTGGCCTAAAGTCTCAGCCAGAAATCAAGAGAGGGAAGCCTGCAAATCTAGGCCCACCTGATTCCTGTATCAACGGCCATTTCGACAGATACCCAAAAGCAGGAGACCCCCACACCCTCCCTGGAAAATGTCCCCCCAGGGCCTGGGAGAAGCTGGAGAAATCTCTTCCCATCTAAAGTATTTCAGGGCTTCCTTTGTGATCCACACATGTGAGTACTGGCCAGGCCCCCTAGCTGGACAAAGATGGTGACTCCCAGACAGCCCTCAGACCCCCTGAGGCAATCACAGCAGGGGCCACAGAGGGAGCCCCAACTGTGCTCCAGTTGCCTCCTCAGGAAACCTCGCATCCCTGCCTTTGCTCCCCGCTTTGTTAATTACTGGTTTGCGAACGCAGGAGGCAGCAGGAGGGAGAGAGTCATCACGGGTGCCACTAATCACAGAAGGGAAATTAAATCCAAAGCTGAAGCTCACCGTCCACCGAAGGTCCCACATACATCCCTGATTTCCAACGTGGAATGAAGAGTAGGGGTTAGTAGGACCAGCCTCAACTATTTTTCTAAGCGAATCAGAGACGTAAAGAAGGCAAAGAAACTTACCCACAATCACAAAGCAATTACACGCAAGGAGATAAACATATAACTCTGGCTTCCCATTCCCTGGGTACCTTCATCCTCTCCATAAATATTCATTAGGTGTCTGCTGCGTGTCAGATTCTATGAGCCAGCAGATACCCTGGGCCCCGGTCAAGGGCTCCCAGGATCCTTCCCCAAGAGGGGAAAGTATTTTTATTCACTGAGCACCACACAGTGCTTTAGATATCCAGTCCCATTTAATTCTAATAATTTGCCATTTTATAGGTAAGGAAACTGGCTCAGAGAGGTAAACTGATCTGCCAGAGACCACACAGCCAACACAAGGCAGAACCGGGACTCTAAGACTGGGTTCAGCTCCTGTTCTCCAGGTCCAGGGGGATTCAGGGACAGCGATACTCCAGCCACATCCTCCCTTCTTGGACCACTCCTACCGTCCTTCCAAAGCATTTCTCTGATCCTGGGCTCTCAGCTTGCCCTGGCTTACTGACTGGCTGCTGTCCCGAGACCCCACCAATACAAAGCTAGTATTCAGAAAGCTCTTCAAGAAGCGTTAAAAATAAGAGTCAGTTCTGTTTCAAGACAGCCAATGGGGGTTGGGATGTGCAACTCCAGTCAGGAGTCCATGGATATAATCAGAAACGTAGAGAAATTGATACCAGACAAACTATGTAGCAGAATGCGGCTGTGAATCCAAGCTCCCTAAGAAGGAAACCAGAACACAGTCTAGCTGTCAGCGCAAGGGGGAGAGTTCCCCAGTCCTATGCCCACACGGGCACGTCTGTGCACGCGCACACATATAGACACACACACACAGTGTTAGCCATGAAGTTCTCCAAAGTAGAGCTAAGGGTCTGGAGCATTTGTTGATTCACTCACTCAACATTTATGGAGGTCCTACCGCATATAAGGCAAAGTACCTAGGCGGCGTGTGTGTGCACGCACATACACAATCACCACAATGCAGGGAAGGAAGTATTAGTGTCTCCATTTTATGGATAAGGAGACTGACACTCCCAAGGCTCAAGAAACTTGCCTTATGTCGCAGACTGTATTTGTAGCAGAGCTGAGCACCTAACCCAGCCTCTGGAACACAGGAGGCTCTCCGTGGCCATTTCCTCAGCGGCTGGTTGGCTCCAAAGCCTTCCCCCAGCAGACGGAGGGCTTGTGGCCTCGTGCCTTTGATCCAGCATGCAGAAAGTAGAGATCACGCAGGGGCCACAGAAGCTCCTGTTTCTTGGTCTCTCTTAGGTCCCCTGGGACATTTCCAGCAAGGGAAAGCAGGCATTTGAGGGTGGTTTCCGTTTCTGGGACACAGGTGCACAAAGCCAGTTTTTCAACAATGACCGTGCTGAATCAGAGCACCAGAAGAGGTCAGGCCTCCCGCTCAGCAGGGTGCAGCCCCTGTCACTTGCAACCAGCCCCACCCCCAACTCAGCCAACTCCCTCCACAAAGACCATCTCCCCAGCGACAGCTAGAAAATGCCATCAATGTTCGGTTTCTGCACTCAGAATCTCTGTCACCTGTTATGTGTGTATGTGTTTGCCCTTCAATCTGTGACAATGTCCTCCTTCATCTTTGGCTGGCCTTGTTTTTACAATAGGAGGGCAACTGGAGATCCCAGCTGGGTATTTTTCCAAGATTCTTAATGGACAAAAGGAAAAGGTGGTCCTTACAAATTTGGGGAGGAAGTTTCATTGATTCCACAAACTCCAAAATCCAATGGAAGGAGGCAGCTCCAACTTTGTTCCTGACAGCCCCTGCTACTCCTCCTCCCTGCCTTGAAAAGCCCTTCCTGCTCCTCATCCTAGGTATCTTCTGGGCTCTTGCCATACCATGTGCTACCCCATCCTTGTTTCTGGTCTGAATTGGCCAGACCCTCCCAACCACACATGGCCAGGCCCACTGCAGGGGGTGCTGGCTGGCTGGCTGGATGGACAAATGCTTCCGGAATAAGCTGGGCACCTATGATGCTCAGGGTGCCAAGACCTGCCCCTCCAGGGGCCAATCCCAGCCACTTTCAAAATTCCTTTTCAAGAAGGAGCTGCCAACCACAGGCCTCCTGGACCCTCCAGGACATCTTCATTCCACAAAGTGACAAGCACCAGTCCAGGTCCCAGCCTGCCACCCACCCCCCGACCAGGCACCGTCTGTCTGCACCCCGCAGCGACGGCCTGACCACCTCCACCGTAGGAGGTGATGGCACCCGCTGCTTACCTTCTGCTGAAACACACCTGCAATGCACCAGCGTCTTGCAAGTAGAAGGAGCCCGAGTCTCATTCCACAGAAGCCCTGGCAGCGAGAGAACGCACCCGAGACAGCCTCTGTGCGATTCTGCTGCATAATCAGCAGAGAAAGAGAAAAAATGCCAGAAATAGCAAGCTTTATAAGCCCTCCTGACAAGTCTTGGTCCTCTATTGGCTGGAGGCCCAGCACCCCCGCCCCCCATCCCATTCCTATAAGGTGAGATGGAAAAACCTGTTATTTAACCTCTTTTATCAAAATCCATCTCCTATCCCAATCTGGGCCTGAGTGCTTGGAGCTCCTGGCAGTGGTCTCCACACCAGGTCTCGCAGAGTGGAAGGGGAGGCAGCCTTCCCCTCTCACACACACTGCCCTGGGAGCAGGTATTGAGCTGGAAAGGCTTCTGGAAGGCAGCCTGCCAGCACCTGTCAACATGGGAAAGTTGCATGCCATTTCATCTGGCAATCAGACTCCTGAGCATCCGTCCTGCAGACATCCCTGTTCTGGGGTGCACGGTGCATGCCCACAGACGTTGCTCGTTACAGACAAGAACGAGGGCCATGCTCAATGTCTAGGGGTAAACAGATTAAAATGTAGCCATTCTGTGGAATATAATGGAATGAGGAAGGTCTGCAGGTGCTGACTTGGGAATGGTTGGGAGAAAAAGTCAAGGATGTGATCCCATTTTTATAAAAACAGTTAGCTGTGTGTGTGTGTGTGTGTGTGTGTGTGTGTGTTTGGATGGGCACTGTCAAAGATGCAAAACTGTGAACGGTGGTCACCTTGCAGAGTAGGAGAAGGGGGTATTTTCATTTGCTACTTTTCTCTTGTCTTCTTTTCTTCTTTTTTTTCTCTTCCACAAGCATGTATGACTTTGGGAATTTAAAACAAAAACATAAAAGTCTTCCTGGTTCCTTCCAGTCCTCTGACACCAGCAGACCAAGGGCCAAGGTCACCCACGCCAAGGCTGGGTCAGGTTGGGACAGGGCTGGCCGGAGGCACTATAGATCCCCCTGCAGTCCCGGTGGCTTTCACACAGATGCAGTTTAACTTAGGGCTCCCTGAAGAATGTGGACGCTGGAATAAGACAGAACTGGGTTCAAATCCTGCCTGTGCCTGCTGGAACAGTTACCTTCTCTGAGCCTTAGTTTCTTCATCTATAAAATAGGGATGATGGTACCTATTAAGTGCCGTATACTGTGCCAGGCGCTGTTAAACCAATTTCAATTTGGTTCAAATTGAACATGGAAATTGGATGTTTCAGAAACACCAGAGGCTGCTGAGGGAGGCTCACAGAGCTGAGCACGTCCAGGAATCAGTGACAGGAGTTCTGGGAATCATCTCATTATTGAATACTTATACAATAGCAAACTAAGTGACAAGGAGAAGGACCTGGGTAACAAATGGTGACAAAGGGGACCGACGCCCAGCCCTCTGCATGAGGAGGGGTGGAGGGATCAGAATGGGCTCCAGAGAGGAAGAGTCTTGTGGCCATGCCTCTGCACCCCTCCCATGCTGTTCCCTCTGCCTGGATTGCGCTTGCCCAGACCCTCACACAACTGACTTCACAACCTTCACATCCTGCTTGGAGATCTCCTTCCTCCCAGAGAGGGATCATCTGAGTCACCTGCACTGAATTATTCTCCTCATAGCACACCCCTCCTGCCAATGGTTTCTGCCTATTTGTTTCGATGGTTTTCGTTTCTGTTCATTGTTCATCTTCCTCCCCAGGCTGTGAGCTCCGTGATGACCAGGACCCTCTGGAGCCTTGCTCATCTCTGGGTCTTGTGTGTCAAGAGGGCCTAGCAGAGGGCCTGACACACAGCAGATGCTCAACAGATAGAAATACTCACGATCCGTAGATCCAAGACCCAGATCCCAGAACATGGAGCTTGTGTGAAGGAAGAAGGAATATAGATTCTGTACGATGATAGAAAGATGGAAATTTCAGACATATTGAAGATCTGGAAATACACACACAAAGCTGGGAGGGTGCTAGAAAAGCCTATCCATGCATGCTTCTATAGGCTTAAGATGGGAAAGGATGTTCTAGGCCCAAATTCATTAGCACACAGACATGTATTTCTATTGCAACACTGTTCATAAGAAAATGGAAACAAGAATAAAATCCATTGAGGGGTGGCCTGGGTTGCTCATTCAGGTGAGCATCTGACTCTTGGTTTCAGCTCAGGCCATGATCTTCGGGTCATGTGATCAAGCCCCGTGTCAGGCTCCATGCTTAGTGCAGAGTCTGCTTGTCCCTCTCCCTCTTATCTGCCTCTCTCTCTCTCTCAAATAAATAAAAATCTTTAAATGTCATGCTGTTGGTGCTTTGAAAAACAGAATAAAAGCCATTGATAGGTTAAAGAGATCACAACTTGCCATACAGTGGAATACTATGGAGCCATGACAAATGATCTGCATTCTCTTGATATGGAAAGAAGCCCACCTTGCTTGTTGGATGTTGAACTTTCTAACTGGAAACCAGAGACTCCAACAGGCAAAAGGTATAACTGATTGCTACGAAGAAAGCGTGGAGGTGAAAAGCCTTTGATTATCATTTATTAATTCATTGACTCAACAGCATTCTCTGTTCCCTCTGCCTAGTCCCTACTCTAAGCAGGGCAGGGCTCCAGACAGAAGGGCCGTGTGTGGTCAGGACACTGTCCTTGCCCTCGAAGACAGCTCAGCTTATACATGTACGTGAGAAATTAGTACATAAGGGAGACACTGCTCATGGTTAAGGGCTGCAGGGTCACCGGCTGAGGGGGGCTTCCCAGAAAAGGTGTCATCCGAGCTGGGGATGGAAAGAGGGGTAGTGAGGTATACAGAAGGGAGGAAACATGTTGAGAGGCAGAGGTGGGACGACACGGGGCAGGTGCAGAAAGTCTCTGCATTCTCCACCAAACACTGAACTCCCATGGGTGGGAAAGGGGATCTTAGAACTGAGCCTGGGTCCAGAAGATTCTGGGCTTGATTCTGCCACTCGTGAGCCAGAAAGAGGAATTCTGGGTTTGTGACGATGCCATGCCCTGGGACGTGGTCACAGAACAGCTTCCCGACCTGGACTCCCTCACCCTGAGAGTGCCTGCCCCATTAAACATTTGGGCCAAGGTACCCAGTGCAGGATGGAGGGGGGTCCGGCTCCACAGACCCTCTACTCAGTTGGCTCCCTCTGGGGTCAAGCCAGGAAGGGGCCACTGCACCTTGATGGAACTCAGCATTTTTCAGTTTAGTTTTGGTTTTTTTTTATTTGGGGCATTCTGAGGCAGCTCGATGGTTATGGTTCCAAACAAAGAGAGATGACTCAGCTTCATGTGAAGAGCCGAAGCCTTTTGGGACAGATATTTCTGTTTGAAAACTTCTTTCTCGGCCACAGGGGCAGCTCTTCCAGGCTTCCTTGTTTTCTGGATGTTCAACTGTTCCCAGAGTGGGGGCAGGAACGAGGACCAGGCTCTGGGGGCGAGACTGCCTGAGTCTGAATCCTGGCACTACCCCTTACTCACTCAGAAGATCTGGACAGAGTTATACCCTCTCTGAGCCCACATTTACTTAAGACTGCCTTGCAGGGTCTTTGTGCAAAGCCACCGTCCCTCACGGAAAGGGTCTGGTCCCACGCCTGGCACGAAGGGAGTGTACAATAAACATCACTATTAGTAACCAGAGCGACCTGTGCTGAGCTTCTGCGGTGCCTGGATTATCTCACTTAATCCTGCCAAGCACAAGGTCTCAGTTTAGGGCTGAATCGACTGGGGCTCAAAGCTGTAAGCTGTCTTGAGTTTCCATCTCCCAGTTCAAGAGGGTCAGTGCACACACACCCCAGGCTGACGTAGGGGAAAGCTGTACAAGCTCTTTCTTCCCATCTGACTCTCTCTGTGCCAGCAGCCAAACGCGCACACCCCCTGCCCACGGCCTTTATCTGCAAAACGGGGACAAGATTCTGAGGTTGTTGAAATAGTCTAGTCACAGCTTAATAAAAATAATGCCACGGAGGTGCTTAGAAACCTTTAAGGTTATCACTCCTTCCTCTGGGACAAGGAGTCAACAAAAAGCCAAGCTCTTCATGTACAATATCCCAAGAGATGTGTAAAGCTCTCTGGGAAAACACCCTCACAAGTCGGGAGGAAACCCGAAAATGAGACAGAGGTGCAAGCTCAGGCAAATAAAAAAGATTTTTTAAAAGGGACTTTAAAATGACCCATTATCAAATGGCCACCCTGCACCAGAACATGAACTCAGGGTCTCTCAAACCTCTGTTCTGGAACAAATGTAAACAAACAAACAAACAAGAAAAAGCCGATGCAGGCGAACCCACGGTAACTCGAGTCAGTCAAAATCCTTTCCATCCCCTTCCCCCGCATCACCCTGAAGGACATGCTGACAGAGCAACCTTAATAGTAACTGACTAATTGTAAACCCTGTGATTACCAGGGTTGATTTCCATGGTACTTCCTTTTACAGCGCAGAGAACCTCTCCAGAGTGTAATTGCCAAGTTCAATTTTAGTTCTGTCACATCCAACCATCGCTGCTAACTAAGGCGGCCGCTTCCTTGCCAGGTAAGCTGTAATGAAGTCGGCTCCCTGCTTAATTTCACAATATTGTGATGCCCCCGTCAGCACCTGTAAGTGCTGAGAAGCTCTGAGCTGCTGTTAAGTAAATCCCGCCCAAGGGAAGTGATTAAAGCCGCTTTGTGCCTCTCGGGGGCCTTTCTGGATCCTCCATCCACCAGGAAGTTGGGGCTGCTTAGTCCCATGCGCCTGGTCGCCCAAAACGCCGGCCACCATGGGGTCGCACTGTGCACCCAGGCATGCCCAGGGCCCTGCCTCCCTTCCTCCTCCGTCAGTGCCTCCCACAGCCCTGCCAGAATTCCCACTCATGTCTGACTGCTCAGAGTCTCACCAAATGGCCCTCATACAGCCTCCCACAGCACCACGTGCTTTTGTGGGGTTAGGTGCAACACAACGTTTCAGCCTCGTTTTGTCACAATGCCCTACTGGCCTTGGTGTCTGTCCATTATGACGCAGCTGCCGCCACACACATGACCCCTGACTGGGTTCCAACAGCACAACTGTCCCCTCAGGTGACGCCAGGCTTGTCTGGCCTGATTTTGTGCAGACCACAGACCCAGAACTGGGCAGGAGCAGAGGGGTGAGGGCTGTGCCCTCTGAGCGCCCACTACTGGCCGGGCACACACCAGGTACTCTGTACCCATGTAATCCCCATGAGCTACCAGAGCAGCAAGGGAGCAGGGGCACAGCCCCTTGTCTTATACTTGGGGAAACTGAGGTCTGAGACCTTCCATGAGGCTGGTGAGAGGAACTGCCTTCAGTTCCAAATGCCAGTCAAGGCTGTCTTCTCGTGAGGAGCTGCCAAGCCTCTTCCCCCTGGTCAAAGAAATCGTCCAGTAAACCTATTTCCCTTTTCACTCATCTGCCAGGAAGCCCGGAGCCAACTTTGCAGGCCAATTTCAGTAACTGCAGAGCCCCAGGCCAACGTATCTGCCTTTTTCATTTTCATTTTTCACCTAGAATTCATTCTATTTTATGTTTTCCTCGGCTTTAATTTTGTAGGTATTACACATACCTCTATATCTTCCTATGTGTTCTTGCCACTGAATAACCAAAAATAAACAAACAATCACTAAAAGTGAGACTCCGAGAGGTTAGGCGGTGTCCCAAGGCCCCCCAGCGGGCCCGGCGGTGCTCTTCCTACTACTGTCTGACCCCAGCTGCTTCTTCCTCTCCTCAACCAAAAGCAGATTCTGCACATTGCTTCCTGCCAAGAACAACAGCGGGGCACAGGTCCTGCCACATCCACACTCGATTCCCAAAAGGAGGTAATACTAAGAGGAGCACATGCTCTGTCCCCGGTAGTTTCCTGCATTAACACATACGGCTTCTCAAGACAGCCCTGTTAGGCAGATGCAATTATTACCCCCATTTTACAGAGAAGGAAACTAAGGCACAAAGAAGGTAAATAACTTGCTGGATATGCACAGCTAGTAAGTGTCGTAATGGGATGGGGAGTAAGTTTCTGCTCACTGCAGTGTTGGAGACTGAGTCCCTAAATCCCTCGTTTTACAGATCAGAAGACAAGGTTCTGAGGGAGAAAATGTTCCTCCAAGCCTGGACTTTGACTATCAGGTCTGGATGGCTGCCACTGTAGAGGGAGAAGCCAGGGGCTCCAGGAAGCCCCCCCCTCAGGGTCCAGCCAAGGCAAAGCCATGCTTCTAAAAGCAAGGATACAAGACTACTCCGGCCAGAGGTACACAAGGAGTTTGCTGGGCAGAAAGTTTTGGGGTCTCCAAGGCCACCGCCGCAGCCCCTCCGCCACAACCATCCTGGACCTGTGTGGTGGGACAGGTGTCGATACCTGGCTAGGCCCACACAGGGAGCTGACAAACACACTCCTCCCAGCCACACTGATGTCTGAGCCTCCGGTTCTGCCAAAGACAGTATGGAACTGGACTGTGAAGCATGAAGATCTGGGTTCATATCCCAGCTCTGCCACTTATTAGGTGTGACCCCTGGGTAAGCATGAGCTTCTCTGCAAAGTGGGCTATTGACACCACCTCCTTGCTGGGTGTCTGTGGAGATGCACAGCCCACCAGCCCCGGGCCCTCCCTCCCAGGGGAGGTTGCTGTTTCTGTGCCTGCCTCCAGCCGCATCCTGGCAACTCCCCCCAGGTCATCGATCGAGAGATGACGGGGGAAGGAGAGGGCAGGGAGGTTTGCTCCAACTTATCTCACTCGGGACATGCTTTCTGGGACAAGACTGAAAAAATTAAATAACAAAATGTGAGGTGGACTAGAAACCCAAAATCGGGACTGATCTTGCTAGAACTGCCAAGGCTACCTTGGGCACGGAGGGAGGGCTAGCAGAGACCCCACGGCTTGTCCCACCGCTGGTGGAGCATCTGCGTCTCCCAGCCGGCTGCAGGATGGGCTGCTGGCCCACGTGATGCATCCCAGTTATCACGGTTTCGGTTTGTTCTGCGGCCTGGTAAAGAGGAGCGCTTTCTGTCCTCCGAGCCCCTGCACTGTCCTGGGCTGCGCACAGGCAGGAGCCCGCAGGCCCAGAAGAGAGGCTCTCAGATTACCTCAGTCCCACAGGCCCCTCGCCACCTGACCCAAGGTGGATGGGGGCAGGCCCTGTTTTCAGATGAGAAAACCAAGGCCTGAGGCTAACGGCACCTGCCCAGAGTTTCATGGCGAAGCCACAAGGAACAGGAATTCAAACTCGGATTTGCCTGGCTTGTCCTATTTTTCCAATTCTGTGCTGGCTCACTTATGATCATTATTCTGGCTCCCAGAGACCTCAGGCCTTTTCTAAAGTGGCACCCCCTGAGATGCCTTTGGGAGCCTGCTGAAGGCTTGGGGACATCGGAGGCAGCTCATGGGAGTAAGCTGGTGGTTCCCCAGGGGTCTGGACGCTCAGGTCCCCACACCAGATCTGACAACATCCCCAGTTCATGGTTCAAAGATCACTGGCCAACAGAACTAAATCCAAACCCTTACTTAGCCCAGCACCCCAGGCTCACCTCTCAATCCTACATATCTGACCTCTCCCTCAGTGCCTCCTCACCCTTTCCAAAGCTCAACTCCCTCCTCTTCCACAAGGATCTCCTGGATGCCCACATGAGCATCAGTCTCTCCCTCGTCCCAAAGCCCACCAAGCCCAGCCATCCTGTGTATAACCTGCTCACAAGGTCTTTTCCCACCTCCCTCCTAAGACTGGGTCACATGGGCACTGCTCAGGGGACATCTATGAACCAAAAGTTTCTTTCTCAGGCCAAGCATGCTGACACTTAAAGGGAACTGGTATTTCAATCGGTGCTCAAATGTGCCAAGCCTCTCCTTCCACAGGGCCTTTACACATGTTGCTCCACCTAGACGGCCTCCCTTGCCCCACATAGCGACGACCTGTCTTCCTACAGCTCCCATAGAGCACCTATGCAGCTCTCCTAACCAGCTCTGTTATGTTCACATTCTGTGTTTCATTATGTCATTACATATCTCTTGTTCACCCTGGGAATCCCTCCACAGGGCCTAGCACACAGCAGGTGCTCCATAGATGTTTCTTGTCAGCCATGGTAGATTACAAAGATGACCACGGGTCCTCCTGTTTCTACACGTGTGCCCGCTGCACAGTGATGTCGCCGCTCCTCTTATCAAGAGATGGGGTCTTTTTCTTCCCACCTTGAAGCTGGGCTTAGCCACATGACTTTACCTGGCCACCAAGACCGCGACAAATGGGCCATGAGGAAAAGCTTGAGAAGCATGGGTGCACTAGAGCACCTCACTCTTGAGGTGCCAGGAGCCCCGAAACACTAAGTGAAGGAGCCTGCCAGCTGCTGGAAGAAGAGGTTTGGGGGAAAGCTGGGCCAGCAATCAGCCAGCTCCCAGCCAGCAGCCTGCCAAGTGCCACACAGGTGAGCGAGGCCATCCAGCTGTCCGGGAACCAGCCACGTGACCACAGAGGCAGGAGGGGGCCTTGCAGAGACCAGCCAGGCCAGCCCAGAGAGCCCTCCAGCCAAGCCACAGCATGTCAGCTAAATAAAACGGCAGTTGCTTTAAACAACTAATTCCGGGCGCCTTGTTAGCACAGCAACGAGCAGGAGCTGACAGAAGACCATGGGCCATGATACACTCATAGCAAAAGAAAAAGGGTCTGGTCTATACAACCTCAAGTTCAGGAGAATGCAAGCCTCTCGGGAGAGGCAAAGCAGCTGGAGGGGGAGGCTCAGGCCACTGGGTTTGAACCCTACTGTCCTCGGACTTTGGCTTCAGCCTGGACAAGGCGGGCACTCACCTCTGTCTGCGATGGGAACAACACATCCTATGGCAAGTCTTCTAGGATGGTTTGAGTCTCAACAGGGAACACATGTGAAAGGCTGGTATGGAAGGGGAGGCAAAGGAAGCCAAAGACTCTGCACGTGGGAAGACAAATGTTGCAGAATAAAGATCACGAATTCGGAGCTAGACAGATTCTGGTTCCTGATTCACTCTGCTACCTGCAGGCTGTGTGACCTTAGACAAATTTCTCAACCTCTCTGAGCGTCTGGAGTCACCTGACCAGGTGTCAGGTGTCTGTGACGTGGTAAGAATGATATGTAACTTGCAGGACTATTGTGAGGATTGAGGAAAACAGTATGCGGACACCTGGCACATAGTAGGTATTCAATAAATAGCAGCTCCTCCTCCCTCGCCACCCCAGGCTCTCGCGTACCTCTCCCATTTCCCTCTTAGCCCCGCCACCCCCACTGGGCAGTGACGGTTCCCAGGTTTGCTATCAGCATCTTGTACCAGGCGCCAGGTTGGGACTGCGGCTTACATAACGTCATGAGAGAGAGAAAGAGAGCAGTTCACTTGAAGAAGGAGAAAGAGCTGGATGTTGCCAGCTTTGACTGGGGGAGAAAACTCGGGCCGTGGAGAAGACAGTAGAGAAGGCTGAAGAGGATTCAGACCAGAATCTTCGGCCTCAAAGTCTTGACACACCCAGGGCCCCAGCCAGCTTCCTCTGGGATACCTGTCTGTGGCCCTTCCTCCCTTCACCTCCATGGCTCCCGCATGCAGGAGGGAGGGAGGCAGCGAGCTGGGGTCAGCACGATGGCAAGGCCACCAGCTCTCGCCTACACTGAGGTTGCTGGCCAGCAGTGTGATTCCAGAGCCTCTGTGCTACAAAGCACTTACACCAAAAGTAGAAGCCCCTCTGCCCCAAGGACTCCAAATGCCAAGAACATGGTCTACAGAAAGGGTCCAGGATGGACTCCAACCCCCCACCCTAGCACGCATGCACACATGCACACAACACACACACACTCACACACACCCCAAAGAAGCTGATCAGGGAAGACAGACATATGGGGAAGAGGCCCCAGTGTGGGGGCGGGAAGAGTCCTAGAGCAGAGAGGTGCAACACTGGATTACTCCCCTTGCAGGGATCATACTGCCCCAAAGCCCTCCGGGTCTCCCCACTAGAGGACCCAAACTTCATAGCCTGGCAGCCAGTGCCCTTCCCAAACTGCAGGCTTTGCCTCCCCTTCCACACCAGCCTGTACCCATCCGGACAGCTATGCCCCAGGTCCCCACACCACCCGTCCCTTGGCCTTGGCCACACACACCCCTGCTGGATGAGGTCATGGAGGTCGAGAATAGGGGCCCTTGCAAAATAGGTTTGCGTTCCAGTCCCAGTGTGACCATGGCCCAGTCACCTGACTTCTGGCACCTCAGTTCATCTGCACAGCAGGATCAGCTTCTACTCCAAGAGTGGTTGTGAAGATTAAATAAATAACATAAGTAAAACACCTATCCCATGATAGACACGAAATTAATGGCTCTTTTGTTCTCCCCTCCTCTATATGTCCCCATCCTAAACCTTCTTGGGAGTCCTGGCTAAATGCCTCCTTCTGCCAGGAAGCCCTCCCCGAACACTGTAGGTCTCAGGGATTCTGTCTCTCTCCCTCCCACTCCCCCTTCTCTATCCTTCTCCCTCCCGCCTCTCTCTCCCTCTCCCTCCCTCTTTCTCTTTTTGTCTCCCTCTCTCCCACTCTCTCTCTCCCTCTCTCTCCTTTCTCTCCCTCTCTCTCATCCCATCTCTTCCTCCCCCCTCCCTTTATCCCTTCTCCTCTCTCTGCTCCCTCTCTCCTCCCCCTCCTTGGGCTCGAAGTAAGAGTTGTCTTATCTGTGCAGACCCCCACCTACCCACCCATCCCTACCTGCAGGCTCCATCACAACGTAGGGATAAGGACCAAGGACCAATCACGACCAAAACCATGGGAGGTTGCAGCATCACGAGTGCCCAGAGAGCTGAGGTGGCTTACCCAAGGTCACACAGCAGAGTTCAAACAAGAGTCAACAGTTCTCCCTCCCCTTCCACATTCTCAAGGCTATTCTCAGACAAGGCTACAGTGTGTGGATGCTGAGGGGGTCCCACCCAGGTCCCCCTCTCCAGGCTGTGCATCCATCCCCCAGGCTGTGAGTGCTAATGCTCTCTCCTCTGCAGAAATCCCCCTGGCTGATGGGAGAAAAGCACAGGAAGCATGTGGCACCTCTGCCTCAACACTCCCTGAGGAAAGCTCCCTGAGGAAGCCGATGGCCTGTGACTGACTGACAAGGGTGTGCAAAAGGCCACTCCCAGCCCTGGCCTCAAGATGGGACCAGCTCTGGAGTACTGCTGTCCCTCCTGGGCTCCTCGTGGGATCGGGCTGAAGCAGGTCTCCAGCCGAGACCCCTTCCTTGCTCACCTCCTCCCCCAGCCCTGTCCCAGCGCCCCCATGCCCCTCTTTCACAAGCATCCTTGTCTCAGGCTCGGCTTCTAGGAGGCTCAGCCTGACACAAGGCCTCGTTTCTCAAATTGTGGTCCACTGACCAGCAGCTCAGCATATCCCAGACCTCGTTAGACCTGCAAACTTTCTGGCCCCATTCCAGGTCTCAGGAATCAGAATCTGCATTTTAACAAGGCCCTGTGTGATTTGCATGCGCGTTAAAATTTGAGAAGCTCTGGCTTAAGGTCGGTAGTCACCGGCCAACTGTGGGGACCGTCCAGCCAACATGGCAGTAACAAAATGTGTCCATCTGTAGCAGCAATCTTACAGCTAATGTGGGCATTATCCAACCCTGATTATTCACTGCAGAGGCGAGCCAGCACCCCAGCCACCGGTGTGTCATCCCCATGGCCCATGCTCTGGTGAGGGCAAGTTCCATGTCCTTCTGGCTTGAGCTCCAACCCCACACACCTTACTTGGTCACCAGAATTCTGCTTCTCTTTGGAACTAGTCTGGCATCCACATTAGTCAATTAAAGCCTTTGCCTCTATCCCTTCTTGAGGAGACTCCACCCCCAACACCAGACGGGGTTCCCCAAGGGCACGCCTGGAGAAGATGCTAGAAAGAGGGGTGGTTAAAATTCTCCAGGGCCCCGAGGGACATAGGGAGGGGGAGCAAGGATGCAGATGTTTCTGCCTTGGAAGAAGAAATTGCTGGCTACCCTGAGTCAGAAACCCCTCTTCAGAGGCCCCTCTCCAGCCAGCCCAGGGCAGGAGTCCCTCATCCTGGTGTGAGCCCCTCAGAGTCCCTCTATGGGGATGTCCATGACCTTTGCAAAACTAAAGGCAATAACCAAGTCCTATGTGCTGAACGGACCCCGGGGCTGGCCCCGGAGACTGCGATAATCCAGACATGTGTTTGGACAGGAGCACCCTGCAAAGCTCGGTCAACGCTGCCTGTTGCCTGAGGAGGGAAGCGGTTCACCTTTTGCTAATCGTCCTAATTCATTTTTTATTACCAACTTTCCTGTTTTCTATTTGCCATCTGATTGAAGATATTACCAAAGGCATTTAAACAGCGTCAGGCCGTACCACAATGGCAAACATAACTCTTTTTATTGAAATCTGCATTAATATACATATAATTCCCTGATCACAAAGACCTCATGGTCCACATGTTAGACATTCAGTGAAGGCAGGTTTGACAAGAGGCACAGATACAACTGAAGGTTCTTCAAAAAACAATAAGCCACATCAGTAGGGTGTGACAAAACAGGCACTTTCTCGTGCTGCGGGGGGACATGGGTGACCCTTCTGGAAAATGGCAAGACAACCTGAATCAAGAGCCATAGAAATGCTCACCCCTTTGGACGCAGGGGTTCTGCTTTGGCCCATAGCCAGCAGCCTGGGTCTTTCCACAATGGTGGGAATGTTCTTTATCTGCACAGCCCAGTGGCTGTAGAGGGCTGGAAATATGGCTAGTGTGACTGAGGAATTAAGTTTGATTTTATTTGGCTTGATATTAAATTGAAATAGCCACGCGTGGCTAGTGACTATCATGTTGGACAGGACAGCAAGCCATCATGGATTCTCTCCTAAGCCATATCATCACCTCCGTCTGTCCTCCTGAACCCACTCTTGCCCCCCATCCAATGTTTTCCCCCAAGACAGTCACCAAGATTCTTCTAAAAATGCTCCCACGGCCCTTGGGACAAAAGCCAAGCTCCTGGACACGGCCTTCAAGGCCTCCCAGGGACAGAGAGCCCCGCAGCTCTCAGGGAGCCTGAGATGATCCAGGTGCTGGAGGGGCAATGACAGCAGCGGAGGGGACAGCAGTGAAGGCCTCGCCAAGGGGGTGGCACTGGAGGAGAGAGTTAAAAGCCTCGTGTGTCGGAGTCTGCCAGGTAGGGGGCAATGCTCAAACCAGATGCAGAGCAGCACATGGTTCTCCCATCGACCCCTGCCTTCCTGAAGCCGGTAATCTAGTGACAGGGGTGGGGCATGAACAGTAAACATAAGGAATGGGCCTATTATACACTGTGAGAAGAGAAAAGACAAGACGGGTAAGGGGTTTCTGGGGGACCCAGGTGGGGTAAACAGTTTGCAGCACTGAATCTTTAGAAAGAAAAGTACCCAAATCAACACTGTCCTTGAGTCTGCATAGTGGGAGAGTGGCAGGGGCTCTCCCCCATTCTCTAAACTTTTTGGCAAGTAACATAATCTTCATAATTTACAGTTTAATACAAAGAAAGGGGTAATAACTCTGGGAGAGAAGTCACCAGAAAAATCCTGCTTGCTCAACAGAAATGTTCCCACAAGCTGGAGATTTTGTTATCTCTGAAGGCTAGACTGACTGTGCCCCAGATACCCCAACACGGGCAACTGAGAGCGACACCTCCCTCCTGAAAACAGCAAGGTCACCACCAGCAGGGAGATGGGAGGTGGACAAAACAGGGGGCTGAGGTCTGCCAGCCCTTGCCCCAGAAGCCAAACGCCAATTAAAATCCACTTCAGCTCTCCTCGTTGGACTCAGCTGCAGGTGATGGTGACGTGTGGTTACAACAGAAATTCAGATTTGTTAACACCTGCAGGCCTGGGGCCCCTGGCTGGCTCAGTCCATAGAGCACGCAACTCCTGATCATGGGGTCGTGAGTTCAAGCCCCATGTGGGCTGTAGAGATTACTTAAATAAATAAGTAAATAAAAATGTAAGAACAAGACACTTGCAGGCACCAGACACCGCCTCTCACGTTTATATGGTTAATCGTCCTGACGACAATGTACAAATAAGACAAGGTAGGCCCAGAGACAACGTGATTTACTCTCAGAAACACAGCCTAGGATACGTTAGAGTGGCCATCTCTGGAAAATATAACCTCCACACTGATTCATTCATTCTTTCAACATCTTTTTAGCGAACACCTACTACAGAGACACCACACTAAGGTGCTGGGGACTCAGTGGTAAAGAAAACAAACATGAGCCCCAGTGGTCTGAAAGGTAGAACAGACACTCAAGTCGTCACATAGATGCATCGAGCAATGGGGGGAAAAAACACTAGAGGCTGTGACGGAAAATAATGGGATAAGCGCAGTGATTAGGAAGTTGGAGTCTTTGAGAAGGCACAGAAAAATGAGCAGGAGCCAGCCGTGTGGAGAAGGAAGGGAAAAATATTCCAGACAAAGGGAATAGCTCACTCAAAGCCCCTCAGCCTAAAAAGATCATGGTAGGGGAGACTGGGGAAGGGAGGGGACTAGAAAACAGGAAGAAGGCCAGAGTGGCTAGAATGGGGTCAAGGAGGGAGAGGCTGGCTTTGCCATATCCCCAGCAGGGAGCCGGGTGCCTCAGACAGAGCAGCTGGGAGTAAGACTGGAAAAGCAGGCAGGGGCTAGATCACAGCAGGATTTAGGGACCAGAAGAGGCATTTGATGTTATCTACACACCAGGGAAAGCCACTGGAAGGTTTTAAGCAGAGGTCTGATTTAGGTTGGTAAGAGTTCTCCAAGCCATAACAGAGAGCCATTGAGTGGTTTTTGCCCCTGGGAAATGACAGGATGCAACTTACACATCAGAAAGATCTTGATCGTGGCCCGGCCAGCTCCTTGGCTCATCCTGATGTATGACTTGTGGCCACTGGATAGTAAATGTCCCCAAAAGCTAAGCATCCCCAGCTGGCATGTGGGAGGTGGCCGCCTTTCAGGAAAGCAAGACAAAGCAGCAAATGACAGGATGTGTTGACAGAGCATCGGATAGGCACAAGGCTGTTGGCAGATGGAAAATTGTCCCAGAGAACGCCTCAACAGGGTCGTGGCTTATTGTTAATGTCGAGCCATTAGGAAAACACAATTATGTGCTTCACTGATACTGTAAGACATAATCTGAGGCAGAGTGCAAACACTGAGTGCTTCAACCGAAAAAAGAGGGAAGGCAACGAACAGAAGAGCCACGGGAGGAAACGCCTGCCTCGCACAGGTGGGTGGCCAAGCCCTCCAGTGTGTTTGTTTGTTTTCACTCCTTGTCTCCTGTCTCTCATTTAAGGGCAAAGTTTGGCTCTTAGGCAACCACAGACAGATTTGGAAAGGAATTATAATTAACTATATTATAATTAACTCTCCCAGGTGCTTAAACATACATTATTATCTCATTTAATTTCATAAGCAGGTAAACACTGGTAACCCCGTTTTGTAGATGAGGAAACAGGGGGCCAGAGGTATTAAGTGGCTTTCCAAATGCCCTTGCTCCCCTTTCTAGCTTCATCTCTTGACACTCTGGTCCCCTCCTATGCCTTTGTACATGCTGTCCCTTCTACCTGGAATGCTTTTCTCTACCTTCCTCACCTGCCAATTCATCTTCAAGCACAGACCAAGTGTATCCTCCTCTGGGAAGGCTTCCTTGACTATGCCAGTCTGGCCTGGAAATCCCATACCCATTTGGAGTTCCTTATTTTCTCCTATCTCTCTAATAATACCGTGGCTCCTCGTGGGCAAGGACCAGGTCTTAAACACCTGTTCCTGCCTGGCATCTACCACACAGCCCTGCATACAGCAGGCAGCGAATGTTCTTTGCTTGGCTGAATGAATGAACGCACTCTTTGTAAGTTGCAAAGCCGGCATTTGACCCCAAGCCGATGTGACTCCACAGCATATCTCTTGGCCAGAGTTTATGTCTGTGTCTTACACAGATCAATCAGAAAACATAAACAAGCATGGAATATATTCCAACCGTACGGAGGACTTCCTTCATCCCTCCAAAAAGATCCTGAAAAGCGCCACTTCTCTGGGGAAAGCAGGACGTTGTCTATGGGGGTAAAGCGTTAAGTAACTCCTTTTCCTCTCTGCAAGAGAATTTCACCTTTGTTAATTGTCTAGCATAACTCCCCTGGAAACCTGATGAAGGTAAGATGTTAACTATGTTACTAGGCAACTCTGCTTATGGTAAAAATGACCCCTGACTGGTAAGCTGCATCTGGACTAGAAGTAACTATAAATAAATTATAAATATCTGATAAAGAAACCGAACTTTAGATTTTCCTGAGTGTAGTGACTCTTACAACTGATAGGCCCCCGGCAAGAAACCCTGGAAGGAAAAGCTGTTACGGGAGTTATGGGTCCTTTGGGGAATAAGGCTTCTGAGCCAGGATGACTTCCAAAACCACCCATCGTGGGGCTCATTCCCTTGCACCTACACTACAGTCTGCGGGGGTGCTGGGCAGCCAAGAGAAGAGCTGGCAGCCACCTCCGTGGACCGAAGCAGGGGCTGTGGCTGGAACTACTCCTGCGGAGGAGCAGATCCTGTGCCCTGCTGGCACGTGCTGGGTCCTGCCCACCTCTGTCAACAACACAGGGACCAAGTGTGGCCCATGTGTGTCCTGTGAGTCTGAATGTTTAACTGAACCTCACAGAGTCCCTGTGGGAGAACAATGAGAAAGAAGGGAACTGATCCGGAGAGAAAAGAAACCATCCCAACCAAAACCAACACCTATTCTGAACTTGGAAGCTCCTGAGACTCTACTATTTGTACCATTTATAAAACACAAAAAAAAAACCTGGGAAGGAGCCTGTGTTTGCTATCCTACAGAGGGCCCAGGTGACTTGAACAGCAGCTAGCCGCAGGAGTGAGGGAGGGCATGATGTACATGATCTCCCAAGGCCTCACCACAAACCTGGGATGCAGCTGTGGTTATGTGAGAACACTGGAGATCAGAGAAGTTAAATGGTAGATCCAAAGTCACACAGCTTGTAAGGGGCAGGATACAAAGCCAGGCACTTGCACTGAACTCAAAATCACACTTGAATCCACTATCTGGTTTTGCAAAACAATTCACTTACAGCTCAGGTGAATGTACAGAATAGAAACAGGCATGGGGGTTGGGGTGAAAGGACCTCCTTAAATAGTGTAGGTAGCACCCACGAGGCACTCAGTAAATATTCGCGAAGTAAATGAGCAACAAAAGGCCCAGGGTCCATATTCCACATTATCAAGCTCCGTTTAAGTCAAAACAGCAAAATGGAACAATAAAATTTATGCATGAGATTGACCCTGGGTTATACTACTGAGTTGGATTCATTTCCAACAAGTTTCTAAATCATCCCTGCAAATTAGGCCCAACTTCAAGATAAGCACGTTTTAATTAGCTGTAATATGAAGGCATTCTATTACCAAGTGATGTTTAAAGTTGAAAACCAAGGCAGAAGGCCCAGCTGGGAATCCCCTGGCCCACAGAAGAGCCAATACATTAAGAGTAAACCAAGGGGCAAGCTGATCCCCTCTTCCATCCCTGCAGAGGCTGGGAGCTCCGCCTGACACCACAGAGCCTGCAGGAGAGAGGAGCAGAGAGAGCACTCTCAACTCCGGTTCAGCCAACCAGTTTCTCTGCTACCTTTTGTAACATGACCTCCTTGGACCTCAGTTTTCTCACCTACAAAATGGGGACATGTGTGCCTGGCAGAGTTCTTATAAAGACCTAATGAGATGATATGAGAATGAGCAAATAAATTTGTGCTTATTTCCACTCTACTTTTCTCCATAAAATGGCACAAAATTTAAAAATAAAAATCAGCGAGAGGGGACTTTTTGTTCAAGATGGCAAATAGAAATACACTTTTTGCCTCTCCTCTCTTCTAAACAATGCTAGAATGGAAAGAAAAAAGATACAGAACAGAACATACACATACATATATATTAATAATTCAGATAGATAGATGGATTAAAATAGAATAACTCAAAACAAAAACAAAAACAAAAACATTAGAACACAAGAAAGGGCTGGGGATCGGAAATACTAAGAGTGCTTGGAAGTAAGCAGTCAGACTGACAAAGAAGCCTATCACCTCCAAGGCACCAGCACCCCAACACAAGACCTCTGGAAAAGCTATTATCCTAACTGAACCCCAGAACATCCCCAAAGGCAGGCAGCAGGAAGCCCTGGGCCAGGGACATGACTGGACTTTTGTGCTAGCCTACAGACCTTGGAGAAGCTGACTGTTGGATCTGCCTCCAGGCTAAAGCCAGGGAGAAGAACTCCAATTAAATGAGAGATGTGCCTCAGGGACTCCCCCCTGTCGTTAGCCATGAGGCAGGAAAAACAAAGTGAACCAGTGCCCTTGGGTGATTGCTGGTCTACCTGAGAAACAGATGCCCCAGCCTCAAGTGAGCTTGTCTGTCCCCTGCACTAAGAGAAGTCCCCAGCTTCAAGTGTCCTCCCACAAACCATTCCCAGGGCACCCAAAATCAACATTCACATTGCTTATCCACAGAATCGTGGATCTCACAGGCATTGAGGAAACTCACAACTACAGAGCAGATCAGTCTAGACCTCTGTTTACAAGTAAATGTCAGTCATGAGTCACCAGGCATTTGTAGAAAATATCAGCATAAAAAGAGGACTAATGTGAACAGAACTAACTGCCAAGAAAAGAGCTAATGCAGGAAACAGAAGATAACTTTTTATCTTCTGTATTATAATCTTAAAAAAACTCAAGATATTTACATATACTTAAGAAAAAAGGAATGGGATACTCTGATACAAGATCAATCAAGAAACAATACAAAATTCTGGGGAATGAAAAGGTGACAATAAACTTACTGGATATGAACTAAAGAATGATTATCACTAGAAGTATTTCACCCAACTCCTTTCAGGGGTTAGCCCTTGGGAGAGGGGCTTGAGGGCAGTGGGGAGAGGAAATTAGAATGAATGGGCCCTCCACATTTTCCTTTATATCCTACTATATTTCTGTGTACCTTACAAAGAATAAAAACAAATTTCAAAAAAAATATGGCAGGACTCAAGATAAAGTGGGAAAATGACTGAAGACTGAAATGAAATTGGAAGTTAACAAGCAAAAGACATGCATGGTATCTTATGATATAGCTACAAGGGACCTACTCACTTACCTCCAAGCTTCCTGGGAGCCATTGAAGACGATGCAGATAGGACAGGCATGGACAATGGCCAACACTGAGGCAGGGACCAGGTGAAGGGCCTCTTGTTGAAGCTGTGGCAGGACTCCAGCCCAAGGAGAAAGCCATGGTCCCCTACCCAGAGCTAACTCACTTAGGCACGGCCCAGAAGCTTCTCAGAAAGCAGTGTGGAGTCCTCCCCGTCACACAAGAAAGTGCATGACATCTCAAGAGAAATTCCTCGGCCACAGAAAATTCCATCAATTATCATTTTTCTTCATTCTGACCTAAGAAGCAATTATCCTACAGCGCTCATTCCCATCATGAGATAAGGATGAATCCTCAGCAAGTGACTCAGAGTCTTTAAAAATCATCAACATGCTGGCCCTTGACTTCCTGGGACCCAAGAGGAGGAAGTTTTCTCCCTAAGATGCATCTCCCTGAAAGAGGCACTTTGGTGCTCCCCTTCCTATGCATTCATCCCCAGATGCCAGGAATGTCACAGCTGTTCCCCTGCACTGAGAACTTCTCTGCCACAGGGAGCTCCCTGGGACAAGGAGTTGCACTGATGCCAATGACTGCATGTCATGAGAACCAAGATGCACAAGCAGTTCCCTCGCCTCAGTTTGGGACAACTCTGAAGTGACCATGTTCCAGGCCAGCTCTTCCCCCCACCCAATGCTGCATCCCTTACTCCCTTCCAGGTACACTTCCTGGGAACTTCCTCCCAAAAAAACCCTCCACAGGCAATTCTCCATCTTAGAGTCTGTTTCCAAGGAAGCCAATATAAGACTGTCTCCAAGGTGAAAGACACTCTCCCCATAACCTATATGGGGCCTGAAGAACTCAGGGGTCTCTGGGATATCTGACCATGTCTGAGCCAAGGCTACATGGCCTAGGCCAGCAACACATCCCCGTTGTCCAAAGCCAAGGGGGGAAAACCTGCCCACATCACAGTCTAGAGCCATGTTCTCCTAAGTGTACTTCCCAGGCCAACAGCATCAGCATCACTTGTTATCACTGCACCTTTTCAGCCCTTCCCTAGACCTACTGAGTCAGAACTTCTGAGAGGGGCACCCGGTGATCTGTGTTTCAATTGCCCTCCAGGTGATTCTGAAGGTTGAGAAGCAGAGCATCCCTGACTACTGGGTGAAATCAAACACAAGACATTAAATTTTTCCAGCAGCAGAAGACCAAGAGACAGCTGCAGACAAAAGTCTGATGATCCAGAAACATGAGACATTCCATACTCTGGCTCCACACCTCTGGCTCCGAGGCACTCCTCTACTTACAACCAGGCCAGCTGGGATGGGACATTCTTTTGACAATCTCTGCTGGTGTCCCAGCTCCCCTGTAGGCAGGCCTCCCTGCCTTAGGCTGGCCGTACCCACAAACCACCCTCCAGGTGCCCCTGTAGTAGCTCTTCCCTCTAACTAGGACACCCTTCCAGGAATTCTACATGCCCCCACATAGCCTGCCCGGCGTTTCCTTTAAGACTCTGCCATGTGAGGCCCTTCTGCTCCCCTGGCCCTGCCCCAGACAATTAGATATTTAATTATGACTCTGCATTTTCAGCCATGTTACAAACCCACACAGCCTTCCGTCTAGTAAAGTTTCCCGTTGAGTGGCTGAGCCTTCAGGACAAGGCTGGGTCCCCTGGCACAGAGTAGGAACTCAATCAGAAGCTGCTGAACATCTGAGAAGCCCAGCAGTAAACGGGTAATTACATATTGGAAAACCCCAGGCATGTTGCTCATTCTAGCAGGTGCCAGAAGTTTGCTGTTCTACTGTAACAAGTTGAAGCATCAGGATAATTGATCAAAATTTATTATCCCGTGTTATACAGCATGTTTTCGCTAAGAGATAAAATTACAATTTACCACGACTCATTAAGTTAATAATTACTTACCATATGTTTTTATGGCTGCTCCCAAACCACATTGAAAAATCACTGTGCAGGTTTTTGGTCCATGTAAATAGGATGACTGCCAATCACGTGGATACAGAATTTACTGACGGAGACGCAGGACCAAAATATTGAACAGGTAGCACAATTCTAAAGCTTCGCCCTGCTCATCCCTGTGACTCTCTAGGGTAGCTGCACCACATTTTCCCGGTCAGTGGTTCTCAAACAGGGGCGCTTTTGCTCCCCCAGGGGATACCTGGCAAAGTCTGGAGACGTTTTTGGCTGTCAGGACTAGGCAGGAGGTTCTCCTGGCACCTAATCAGTAGAGGCCAAGGATGCAACGACACATCAGATGATGTACAGGACAGACCCACCCTCCCAAAACAAGGAATTATCGGGTCTGAAGTGTGAACAGTGCTGGGGCGGGGAAACACTGTTCTAGATCAAAGGAAACTTCCATAAATGTTTCTTTCATCAGAGCTTCATAGCAACAGTGTGAGGAAGACATTGCTGTCCCCTTGCACAGATGAGAAGACTGAAGGTGTGGAGCAGTTAAATGATGTGCACCAGGTCAGCAGCCCACTCCAGCGAATGGTGCGGCTGCAATTTGAAACAGTCTCCTCTGCCTGATAAACCCAACTCCCCTCCCACACAGATTCAAGAAGGAAATAGACGCCAAGGAAATGAGCAGCTCTCTGTTAATTCATGAGGCTGGACGGTCCAAGTGGAGACTGCTTCCAACCGAATGCAAAAGAAATCAGATCCAGAGACCAAGGCACGGAAACACCTGCTGTTGGGAGGACCCTTCTCCTGCAGCAGCTGGGACAGTCAGTCCTCCAGCATCCAGGGCTGAAACAGGTTCCCCCGCCTCATAACTTTCAATTGTGCAGCTCTTCATGAGTAGAAATGAAAGCGTTTCCTGCTGGGGCCACATGTGGTATATGCATGACTTCCAACCTCAAGGCAACCCCACAGGGGAGGTGTTGCTGTACCCATTTTGCAGATGGGGAGACGGAAGCACAGGGAAGTTAAATAACTTGCCTGTGCTGATGATGGTGAAGGCAGCATGCAAACCCGGTTCTGCCAGGTTCCAGAACTTACACTGCCTTCACATCTTGCAACTAGTTCTAGGAAATGAGAGAGGCAAAACAGCTGGCCCTATGGAATCACACAGGGCCGGCAGTCCTGCAGGGGGATTCCTCGTCCTGTAGGCAAGGACTCAGCTGCTCTTCCAGGCTTTCTGGCTGCTCTCTGTGCTTGGCTCTGTCCTCTGGTCCTACTTGGGCAAGCTCCTCTAGGAATGACAGGTCAGCCAAGAGACTCTTGGCCCCTGCTCTGCCCTGGATTTGATGTGCTCACTGATATCTTAAAAGAGCCAAAGAGATTCTTAGTTCCTCAAGCTACAGAGGAAAACTGGCAAGCCCTGAATTCATTAATGCATTCGTTCATTCAGCAAATATTTATTGAGTACTATGTGCCAGGCCAGCTCTGGGAATACAAAAGCAAAGGTAGGCACCGTGGTTCCTGCCCTCTGAAGCATAGGAGGGCACATCTCCTCTGAAAGTAGCACCCTCATCCTTCCTGGGGGTACTACACTTTACAATTATAAAGGACATGCCCAGGCTTCGTTCATTACTTCTCCTTACCACAGCTCGCCATCTCACTAGACTGATGTTCACAGATTTGCTTTCCCTTTGCCAAGAGGGAAACAGGCCCAGAGAAGGTCACGGTCACACTCAACATCACCCAGCGGACTGGGGGCAGCAGTGCCAGGCCCGGGCTGTGGCTCCTGACATGCATAACGTACAGAAGTTTGGTCATAAGGACCCTCAGGACAGACTAGGGGAGGGGCTATGGGAAACACATTTAGACAGAAAGTAAAGAAGAACTGCCTCCCATCCTCCAGAGTCCCCGGAACCAGCCATCTCAGCTCAGAGCTCACCTGGCCCAGGTCCGCCCACGGGTCCCACCCACAGCCACCTGTGTCCCTGCAGAAAGAAGCAGTGGGGACCTCAGCCACCAGAAATGCTAAGCAGGCCTCATAAATGTTAAGTAGAGGTGAGGTGGGGACAGCACCTCCCACCCCTTGGGTTTTCGTCCGAAGGAGACACTGATCATTCACTAGCCGGGCTTGTGTCGATCCCATCAAGATACAAGATGCTGTGCCCAGAGCTGTGTGGGTGGGGAGTTGCATCACTTACCCACGCACTCATTTCCTGAGTCGTTGTGGGTCAGGCACTGTGCCAGATGCTGGGAGCCCACAGAAACCTATACACAAACAACCAAACCACTGCTACACAGTGTGGTCGCTGGACCGCCGGTAGCATCACCCAGGGAGCTCATTAGACATGCAAATTCTCACGAAAAGACTTGTATAAAAATGTTCACAGAGGCTTTGTTTATAATGGCCCCGACCTGCAAACAAACCCAAACATCCATTGGCAAGTGAGCAGGTAAACCAATTGAGCTACATTTATACCAGGTAATATTACTTAGCAATAAAACAGAACTATGGATATACACAATACAGATTAATCTTGATACTTTGAGCAAAATGAAACCAGATGCAAGGATGTATATGCTGCATATGAAATTCTAGAACTTAAGTATACTTGGTACACTGAAACTGAACATAAAGCATTGATAATCGAAATCAGATAAGTCGTTTCCTGTAGAGGCGGGAAAGGAGACTGTGGGCTGGAAAGGAGTGTGAGGGAACTTTCTGGGGTAGGGAAAATGAGCAAAATCTGGATTGGGATGGTGGTTACCCAGGTGTTCATATTTGTCAAAACTCATGGAACTATGCACCTGAAATTTGCACTTTATTTTGTGTCAATCATATCTCAGTAAAAAATGAGTTGCTATCATTTGCCCTAGATCACAAAGCCACGACTGGTGATTTGAACCCACGTTTGCCCGGTTCCAATGGCCAGTTTCCACTAGCCTGCCATAGTGGAGTGGGGGACCCCAGGCAATGCCCTGAGCCTGGTAAGTGCCTTGCCAAAGTCTGAATGAAGGGACTTCACAGATACCCAAGGAAGAGTGTCACATTCTCTCCCTAGTCCTTAAACCATGACAGAGACTTGAGGGGAGGGCACCTAAAGTGTCAAGCTAGGAGTCAAGAAACTTGGGTTCAGGCCTCAACTCTGCTCTTCACATGCTATGTAAGCTGTAAGTTCACTATCCTGTGACTCAGTTTCCCCTCCTGGGAATCGAGGAAGAAGGAGAGGATCAGTGGTTCCCAGCATGGGGCCTACAGATCCTGGGAGTCCCAGGGCCACAAGCTCCTATCCTCACTGAGGCACTGTTGCTACATGAAATGAGCAATACGCCTGCCACATATCTGGTAAGCTACTTTTCAAATGCATGTTAATAGTTATTGTGATTAATAAAATAACATCTATTTCAAAGCAAAAATGAAACCATAGCAGCTTTTGCAGTTATGTATTTTCTCAAACAAAAGATACCAAAAGAACAGCCGCTGCTCATGACTTTGGTTTAAAGTGGCTGGAATCTCTGTGTAGAGTATCAATAAGGGGACGGTCACCAAGGGAACAGTTGCTGAGGGCCCTTCCGGGTCAGCTGTCCCATAGTTGTCCGGGATCACTTGGGCAAATGTTTGCCCTTGTGTTTCTCAGGCCTAGGTCCCTGTGGGGGCAAACCTCTTGTGTGCACTGCAAGGACCAATCCTCCAGTGTGCAGGCTGTGTCCTGGCCCCGAGTGTGGTCATGGCTGTCCCTCAGACCTCAGTTTCTGCTCCAGTTCTGACAGGGATCACTTGTAAGAATGGAGCCTGGGCATTTCCCTCCCCAGTCCCTCACCATCAGACCCTGGTCACAATGCACCCTACCTCCCAACCACCAGCACTAAAGATGACTGCCCACTTGGGATCTGCTACCAAGAGGCATGTGACCCACTCCTAGCTGAGCCAAGTGACTTCCCCTGCCTCATCCTGCCACAAGCCTGAAGATTAAGAAGCAGGTATCACACCCAAGGGCAAGGTCAGACCTTTCTCTCACCTACCTTGGTGGCCCACCTGGACACACCCTTGGCTCTGGGCCAGGGGTCTTAGATCACAGACAGAAACCAGAAACACCAGCTTCTCATTCTCTGAGTGGTTCCCTCCCTGGCCAGGTTTCACACTAGTCCTTGGTGCTGAGTCAGAGCTTTACAGAGCTTCAGAATAAAGGCAGGGGCCTCAGCTGGGTGACCATCCCCCCACCGCACCCCCAGAAATCCCTCAGGTGGGACCACCCCACTCTGGTGGGGTTTACAGAAACATCACCCGCAAAAGGAACGCTCTGGGCTAAAGGCCACACCCCGCCCCCCCTCCCCCCACTGAGGCAGAAATCCCGGATCCCCACGCACATCCCCAAACCAGAGGCTGGAACCTTGCCAACTTAATATTCAAAAAAATAAAGCCAAGGGCAGAAAACAGTCCAGCTGCCCTGGGCACCCAAAGGTCTTCTCCTCTCTCAAGACTCCACCTGCTACTTTAATCAATTTTCCCTCCATCAGACTGGAAATAGCCCGAGAACCGGCCGTCTCTTCAGGACACCATCCCCTTCTTCAGCTTCTAACTTTGCCGGTCACCGAACAAAGATAATCACATCCACCCGCTGCGAGACCTCACTCGCCGCCCACCTCGCCCGGAAGCCGCCAGGGTCTACTGGCCCAGGATCCCACTCCCCACCCGGGGGAAACTGCGGAGGGCTTTGCCCTGTGACCCTAGAAGCGGCTCCCCAGGGCCTGGGGAGGCACTCAGGGAGGCCCAGCCCCTAGGCCCCGCGTTGGGCGCGGGGACGCCCCCTTCCCGCAGCATCCACACAGCAAGGGACTACAGTAAAGCCGGTTGGGTGGGGTAAGGTTGAGACCCCGAGGGCCGCCCATCCAACCACCCGACGCTCACTCACCACGCAGCGCCACCGAGCCCGCGCGTCTGCGCCAGGGCCCCGGGGAAACCCACGCGCGCCGTTCAATCCGGGCTCCGAGTGACGAAAAGCCGCGCTGGGCTCCCGCCTGCCCGGGACCGACGCGCTGACCGCCGGACGTACCCACCGCCGGACGCACCCACCGTCTGGCTCTCTAACTAAGTTTGAAAGTTCCCCCCCTCCATCGAGGAAAGAGACGCGGATGGTGCAGCTGCCCCTAAACGTCCCGGGTCGGCCTGGGCGTGGGGAGCGGGGATCGGACGCCCCCCAGTCGGGATGACCGGCACGCGAGCTTCCATCGGGAGGACGCGCCTGGCAGAGCAGCGGGGACCTGGCTGCGGGCTGTGATCTCGGAAAAGGCGGGCGGGGGGGGGGGTTGTCCCTGGAGGGACCTGGACGGACTCCCGCTCACCGTTCCCAGGAGGGGTCAGGCTTAGACTGTCCATTGCCAGCTCGGAATCCCAGGCCCCGCTGGGCAGTGACGGCCAATTAGTGAACGACCAGTTAGTGCGCCTCGGCGCCGGGAAGTTAAAGCCCGGACGCGCGAGTTGGTGACCGGGGTGAGGGCTGAGGCGGCGCGGGGGCTGGGCGTGACCGCATGCGGCTGTGTGACGACCAGGCGTTGAGTGTGTCTCAGGTCCACTGTGCATGGGTGGCTGTGCGTGACAGTGTGCGCCCGTGTGAGTGACTGTGAGTGGGAGCGTTTGACTGTCGGAGCAACTTCTTTGTGTGACTATCCCCAGCTGTGACTGGGTGTGACAGGCGATGGGGACATGTAACGGGGTGTGTGGCCTCGTACTGTATGAATGGGTGACTTGTATGTGGCGATGTGACACTGTACGTGGGCGAGTGACTCCATGTCATTGTGTATAAATGACTGTTAGGGTGACTTGTGTGGGACGGTAAGACAGCGTAAGTAGGTGCTTGGCTGCCTATGTGAGTGACAGTGGGTCACTGTGTGTCAGCCTGAGAATGAATGTGAGGCTGTCAGGGGGACGTGGGCGAGCGTGTCACTGTGTCATCGTGAGAGTGACTGTCGAGGTGACTTCTGCCTGTGAACGGAATAACTCAGGGCATGAGTGTAACGGCGAGGTTATCTATGTGAGTGGCATGTGCCCGTCGGCGGGGCTGGAGCGTGAGGGTCCCCGCACATTGGCACCGCCGGCACCTCCCCCCGTGGGTCTCCGAGAGTGCCCTGTCCCGAGCCGCAGGTGATTCCTGCCCCGCACTCCAGCCCGGGACGCTCCCGCCGCGGCGCGAGGTCCGAAGGCGCGGGCAGGCCGCGCCCGCCTCGGCGCCCACCCCCGGCCCCCGCCTACCTTGCCGCAGTGGTAATAGTCCAGGTGTGCCAGGCCGGCCGGCTCGGCCCCGGGCCGCGCGCCCACCGCGGGCGCCGAGGGGTACAGGCGGACGTCCATGGCGGGCGCGGCGGCGGCGGCGGCGGCGGCTCCCGCGGGCAGTGCCTGGGCGGGCGGCGGGTGGGAGCCAGTGTGCGAGCGGGTGTGCGAGCGCGGGGGGCGGGCCGGGGGCGGAGCCCGGCAGAGCGCCCCGCCCCCGCCCCCGCCCCGCCCGCGCGCGCTATTGTTTCGGCCTCGGGCGCCGCGGAGGGCCGGGGGCCCGGGCCCAGGGGAGGAGTCCCATCCTTCGGGGTGGGCCGCCGCCAGGTCCCTCGCCGGGCTCTGCACCCCCGGGGGTCCGGGAAGGGTGTGCGCCCATTCAGACGGCCCTTTTCCGTCCCGCCTTCCCCACCAAGGGTGCGGGGAGGAGAAGCCCATTTGACAGCCCTCCCCAGAAGTGGGACACTGCCCACCCGGCATATTTAGGAAGTGGGGGCGGGGTTGGAAGGCGGTGACAGGTACACTTTCCAAGATGGGTGCTGCCTTGCCTGGGGGACCACGGCCCAGCGCCTGCGGCTGATCTTAGCGGGCCCTCCCTCCTTGTCCCACTGATCCTGATCGTAGTCACTGGGAGAGGGCCTCTGGGACTTGCTGAGCTTAAACTCTCACTTTACGTTTGAGGAAACTGAAGCAAGGACAGTCACTTCAGTAATGAAGCTCCAAATGAGCGGGCCCACCGCTCCCTAGGATCTAGGTCTGAGACAACTGGGAGAAGGCAGATGACCCTGCCTCCTTTAATGAAAGGGAGAGGGCGGGCGATAGAAAGGGCCTGGAAATTGAAGTTCTGAGGGTCCAGAATCTACCCACCCCACCCCAACCCCTACCCCAACTTCTCCTGGAGATAGAGAACGGAAATGGAATGGCTCTCATGGTGGAGCAGAAAGGTGACTGAAGCAGACTCCTTCTCCCAGAGAAAAAAGCCCCCTAGCTCTTCACATCACCTGTGGGAGCTGGCCTGTTCCTCCTCCCCTTCTCATCTACGGATTGTAGAATTGTCTACACTAGCAGTCCCCACTTCCTCACCCCTACTGACTACTGCACCACTGCTGTGGCACACTGGGATGCCTGGCTGGGAAGTGCCAGGAGGCCAGGAGGCAGAAGTGGGTCAAAATGGGATTGTTGGGTGGCAGCTGGACATGTGATGCTATTTGGAGAAAAGGGAGTGAGCCTGTTGCCCACTCAGGAGCCAGCTTGGAACTTAGCTCCCAACTGCTACTTGAGCTTTGTTGGTCCTGACTGCGAGCTAGGACCATTGCTTGTGACCATAAAGACCCACTAATACAAGATTTGGTGTGGGAAACAGGCTTTTGCTAAAGGTCTGGGAACAGCAGAGGGAAATTACTGCTCAGAAAGGAAAGAACTTCCAAATAAATTTCAGCAGTCATTGTTTCTAGAAATACATTGCCGTATCTCATCAGAAGGAATTTCCCATTGGCCCCTCTACTTTTTTTTTTCCATCTGGACATCCAGCTGACCCAGCACTATTTATTGAAAAGAACACCTTTCCCCCCACTTCTCTGCAGTGTTAACTTTGTTATTAATCAAGTCATCCATATGTCTATGGATTGTTTCTGAATTCTCCAGTCTGTCCCATTAGCCTATTTTTCTGTCCTTATGCCATTATCATACTGTCTGATTTTCTGCAGCTTTATAGGAAGTGCCCCATAGAATAGATCTACACACGTTTACCTTCAGGACTATCTTGGCTATTCTTGATATTTGCACTTCTACTGACATTTTAAAATCAGCTTGTCTGTTTACACACACACACACACACACACACACACACACACACAATCCTGCTGGGATTTTGATTGCTATGTTGCTATCACATTGACTCTTTTGATCAATTTGGGTAAAATCAACATTTTCAGTATTAAGTCTTGCTATCCATAAACATGGTATGTCCCTTCATTTGTTTAGGTTTTTTCATTTTTCATTTTCTCTTAGGAATGTTTTACTTTTCTTTCTTTTTTAAGATTTATTTATTTATTTAGAGAGGGCAGAGGGAGAGGGAGAATCTCAAGCAGACTCCCTACTGAGCATGGAGCCTGATGTAGAGCTTGATCTCACAACCCTGAGATCATGACCTGAGCTGAAATCAAGAGCTGGATATTTAACCGACTGAGCCACCCACATGCCTCACTTTTTTTTTTTTTTTAAGTTTCTATGTAGAGCCTTTACATGTCTTTTATTAGATTTAGTCCTGAGTGTTTTATATCTTTGATATTATTATAAATAGTTTCTTTATATGGCTTTTTATTTTTCTGTTTTTGGTAAATAAAGTGCAGTAGTTTTAAAACAAGTCAACAAATTCCCTCACTCTTCCATGGAGTGGAGTCTAATAAGTTTCCCCTATAAAAGGGATGGGTTTAGTGAATGGTTTTCAACAAATGTAATATGGCAGAAATGACACATGACTTCTGAGTCTAGGTCATAAAAGTTGATACAACTTCTGCCTGGCTCCTTCTCTTGGACATTTGTCTTTGGAACCAGAAGCCACTATGTAAGAAGTCTGGGGCTGTTGTACTTTAAAGAAGTCTGAAATAACCTACACATAGAATCCACATGCAAAGAACCTGAGACTCAAAGAGTAAGATGACTCACCAGTCCCCAGTTGGATCACCCCCCTACTGTTCCAGTTCCATCTACTGTTTGACTACAACCATAGAAAAAACCTGGAAAAACCCTAGCTGATCCCTCCCTGAATCCAAAATGTACAGAAACCATGAGAGATAATAAAACATTATTGTGATTTTAAGCTATGAGGTTTTGGGGTGATTTGTTACTTGGTAATATAGATGTGGAACGTATATAGATTTTTGTATAATGCCCTTGTATTCAGCAACATTGCCAAACTCACTCATTCTAACAATTTATCTGTAGATTCTTTAGCTTTTAAAAAAATATGCCATTTTCTATCTCATCCGTAAAAATGAGAGTTCTACTTTTTCTTTTTTTTTTTTTTTAAAGATTTTATTTATTTTACAGAGAGAGAGAGAGAGAGATCACAAGTAGGCAGAGAGGCAGGCGGAGAGAGAGAGGGGAGGAAGCAGGCTCCCTGCTGAGCAGAGAGCCCGATGCGGGGCTCGATCCCAGGACCTGGGATCATGACCTGAGCTGAAGGCAGAGGCCTTAACCCACTGAGCCACCCAGGCGCCCCGAGAGTTCTACTTTTTCAATCCTTATACATTTTATTGCTTTTTCTTGCCCTGTTGCACTGCCTAGTATTACCAGTACAGTGTTGGAAAGAAGTAATAATAGCAGGCATCCTTGTCTCTTTCCTGATCTCAGAAGGAAAGATATCAGCATTTCACCATTAATGATAGCGCCTGCTATAGTTTTTGTTTGTTTAATTTCATTATGTTGTTTTGTCCCTTTTTGTAGATATGTCTGCTGTGGGTTGGGGAGGTCAATCTTCACGGGAATCCTGTGGGTCAGGAAATAAGACTGCTGTGTCCATTTTGCAGATGAGAAGAGTAAGGCCCAGAGAGGAATGCTCAGCATCACAGTGTTAATAGCAGGACCAATTAGCAGTACATAAGCCTAGAAATCCCACCTGGAGCACTTCTCACTGCCCTTACTTCCACAGTCCTGGTCGCACTAACTCTGACCAGAGCTATATAACAACAGCCAGCACAGTATGGAGGCCCACGTGCAATGGGTCAGCTCCAGGCAACCATTTGACTTCTCTAAGTGTCTGCAGGCAGCAACACCATGATGTTGTCTCTTCCCTATGTCCACTTCCTTCCCTAAGGAGAGCGTCAGCACCAAGGAGGTCTCTGGGAAGGCCAACAGGGAGCCCTGCAAGGAAGTCATGCAGATCCAAAGCTGGACTTGCCCTTTCATGTTGGCAATTGATCAGATAGGAAGTTGATGACTCACTTTCCCCCAAAGAAATATCCAGCCTCCTTTGCTGTCCTCAGGATAAGAGTGGGGCTTAATCCTCCCTCTCTTCCTTTTGACTCCATACAGAATATGTGAGAGGGGAGTCTCAGGTCTCAGCAAGTAACCAGCTGGGTCAAGACAGCTTGGCCATTCTCTGCCTTTAGCAACCCAGTTTGGGGACCCAGAATATCTTCCTGTACATCTCCCA
Source organism: Lutra lutra (assembly GCF_902655055.1). Taxonomy (NCBI): domain Eukaryota; kingdom Metazoa; phylum Chordata; class Mammalia; order Carnivora; family Mustelidae; genus Lutra; species Lutra lutra. Next base: position 127,928,283 of record NC_062286.1, on the reverse strand, counting down.
GTTCTCAGCATCTATATTATGAAGAGCTGAGATATCAGGAATATAGATATGTCTTAATATGTTTTACTATTTAGATATGGCAAGGCAAACAGATCAGGAGACAATTGCCATTGAAAAGACAGTTTGTTACTCACAGTTCCCAAGAGGAGGCACACCACGCTATGGAGGTGGGATGGGGTGGGGCACATGAGGAAGCATATGCATTGTTCAGAGGCAGAGGGAGAGGGGAAAAGTGTGGGCAAAAGCATTTACTGTGGTTTCCCGTGGAAAAAGAATAGGTGAGGTAGGGTAAGCAGACTTAGGATTGGCTAGTTCGAATAATTTCAGTGGGCTCCAGGCCTAGGGACTGACGTTAATTGTCTGGTACCTGGCCCTGGGTGATGAGGGCAGGTGGATAGTGGCCTGGTGTGTGAGAGCTCAGTCAAGGAAGTGGTTACTGGTATGGGCTCCAGACTGGTTGGTTTACATTTTAAAACACATGCACAGGACAGCTGTTTACTATCTCTTGGAATTGACTAACTCTAGAAGGGGCAGCCTGTCCAGGGTCCTCAAGGCCCCAGATGTCAAAGCATCAAATACAGACATGTGTTAATACAAGACATGTCCACTTAACTCCAGGATCCCAAAGAGAAATCAGTCCTACTCCAACTATGGCCCCATTACCTGAGGAATGTCGTGGCTTTAAATCAAAATGGCCAACTCTCTAGAAAGAGCTCTGGCCAAGGAGCTAAATACCCAGCTGTGGAAGTCCTTAGGTCTCACCATTAATATTCTGTCTCAGTCTTCATATGGGTATTTGGTAGAATTATACTTCCCCTCCCCTTGAAGTTAGGTATGACGGTGTGACTTGCATTAGCCAAGGGAAAATAAGTGGAAATGTTATTTGTCACTTCCTGCCAGGAAGTTTAAGGATCTGGGCATAATTGACTATTCTCTTTTCTGTCCACTATGAAAACCCTAACAAATTCCAACTCCTTCTTTAAGACCCAAATCAAGTAAAAGCTCTTTGGTGAAGACTTCTCCAAGACTCCAACTCAGTGTTTCAGTTTGCTGCTCCAGTAACGGTCTGCACACAGAACGATTTCACCAAACCTTAGGAATACATTTGCCCCATGAGTATCTCCAGGTCAGGGACAATGTCCCACTGATCTTGATGCCTCCAGCAACCAGCACAGGAACTAAGAGAGCATGGATATGTCATGCCCTCCTCCAGCAGAGACAGGGCTTTGAAGGACCTCCCTAGGTCCTGCTGGCAGGCAGAATGGGTTTCTGGAAACCAGAGAAAGCCATAAGACAAAGAGATACAGGTACGAGCAGTCAGCATTTGGGGTGTCATGTGCTGGAATGGTAAGATTTGTGGGGATATGGATGGACCACCAGCGTGTCTGCAACAGGACTCCAATCCATCCCATAAGAGGACAGAACTCTGCTGTCCTAGGCATGCTCATTCTATGTGTGTGTGCGTGCACACAGACATCTCCTTTGGGACAGGGTTGAGATGGGTGACTATGGGCAGTAATTGGGCATCCCTAGGGCCCTGGCCATCATATTCCCACAACAGCACTCCAGCCTGTCCTTTATTTTTGACAACCAGCCAAGTCAGTCCACAGCTTCCACTCCAAATGTCTGCTGGACCAAAGACCAAATGGACCAATGCATGTGTGGTTTGGCACAAGATGATTCACCCTCAGGTCCCTGAACAGAAAAAAGCATGAGAGGCCAAAGGTTCAGAATTTAAGTCCTGAGTTCTGCTCAACATCTTGTTTGACCTTGGGCAAATCACTACACCTCTTTGAGCCTCAGTTTCCACTTCTGCAACATGGGCGGGTAAAGCCTACCGTGTGTGTCTGTTGTGACAAGCAATGATGAAACAGCAAAGCACTTCTAAAACTCTGAAGCTCTATTAAATTGTGAGTCATTAAGTGATGTTTTCCTAGTCAAGGATTCCAAAGTCCCCTCACAAAAGGAGGAGACTTCTCCCTGATGCCCCACTCTTGAATCCCTCTCCAGCTTTCCAGAAAGGCAGTACCAAGGTTCATCTGGGAGACTTCACCCTCCTTGGGGTTTCCTGGGGTGAGGAAGTGGGGGCTGGATTGAAGGAGGGGGGGATGGGAAGAGTCCATGGAAAGTCCATGGAGTACCTGCTAAAAACCAGCCCCTGAGTTTTGGGGATCCTCTCACCAGCCTTCCAAGTGGGCATTATTATCAAAACACTTTTTATAAATGAAGAAACTGAGCCCTAGGGACACTCCTGAAGCCCCAGGCACCCACCCAGAGCCAAAACTTCTCCTTTTTTTTCCTTGAGGATAGTTGACACACAACATTACATTGGTTTCAGGTGTACAACACAGAGATTCCTCAAGTTTACACATTCTGCCACGCTCGCCTCCAAGCGCACTTACTGTCTATCCCAATGCATAGCTGTTATAACAGCTAGGATGTCTTGGAACTGGGATTCATAGCTGAAATCCATGCTCCTTCTACCCCACAGGTTTAAATTATGTGGTGCACGCTGCCTTACAATTCAAGGAGTTCGTAACGGGTGAGTTATCCAGAACATGCTCCCCGAGAAGTCTCAAGGGCTTACCTTTGTCAGCCATGTGCACACCTGTGCAGTAGTGTGTGCTGGCTACATAAGGAGAGAAATCAAAAAAGTTAAATGTGACAGAACCCCAATCAAAACAGAAATAAGACATCATGGTGTCTAGCTATCTGGGGGGAAATAAAAAGAAGCACTTCTGTTAGCTAAGAATCATCGTGTGCTACACGTGCAGCAGGCACTGTGCTAAGAGCTGGACATCTAGTACCTCTGTGAATCTCGGCAACAACCCCTGGAGGTATGTACTACTATTATCCCTGGTTTATAAATAAGGAAAATTGGGTAGAGAGAGGCCAAGTAACTTATGTACAGTCGGTACGTGGTGTATCCGGGATTTGCAACTAGCCCGTTTGGCTCCGAAGCCCACACTCATGACCACTCGACCACACTACACCTCTCTGGTCTTACCTATAAATTTCAGCTGAAGCAAAAAAGAAAAACTTTGTTAGTGTTTTTATTGGAATTACATTTAATTATTAAATTGGGGAGAATTAAAAAATTTTAAGAGTCTTTCAATCCATTGAGATTTTATATATATAGTTATAAATTTATGTTTTAATATATTTAATTTACATAATCTGTTTAATGTTTAATATATTCAATATAATATATATTTTATATACATTTGTATAAATTTATATATATATACACACACATATATGTGTGTGTGTATCTTCTCGATGTATATAACCTATCAATCTATAGGAATACTATTAAAACTTTGAATGCTTATCTTGTGCCTAGGAAACTTACCAAATTGGGGCACCTGGGTGGTTCAGTCAGTTAAGTGTTAGCCTTTGGCTCAGGTCATGATCCCAGGGTCCTGAGATTGGGCCCCACGTCAGGCTCCCTGTTCAGCAGGAAGTCTGCTTCTCCCTCTCCCTCTGCCATTCCCCCTGCTTGTGCTCTCTGGCTGGCTCTCTTTCTCTCTGGCAATAAATTTTAAAAAAAAGTTTAATAAAAAGGAAACTTACCAAATTGTCTTGTTTGTGTCAATAGTTTCTCTCCTATAGATTTTCTGGGTAAATGATCATGTAATCTGCAGAGAGAGAAAGAGGTTCTGCTCTTCCTTTTCAATCATCTTACCACTTTTTTGTTTTTTTCTTACTGCATTATCCAGCACCTCCCAGATAAAAGTTAAATAAAAGTGTGGATATCAGGCATTCTTGTCTTATTTACTTCAATAAACATATTCCTTACATTTACTATTAAGCTATTAAGTAAGATACTTCTTTTTTTTTTTAAGTAAGATACTTCTTGTAAACTTTTGGTAACACTCCTCATCAATTAATAGCTTCTTTTTATTTTTTGTCTGTTAAGAGATTTTCTTCCGGCATTAGTTATGGACCATGATGTTTTTTGAGCATCTACTGAAATAATCACCTGGATTTTATCTTTGAAGCTAGTATTGAACCATCCTTGAATTCCTAGCAAAAACTGTTAGAACTTATATTTGGCTGGAATTTGGTTTTTAATCCCGCTAAATTCCATTTGTAATTATTTCATTTATGTTTTCTGATAACCATGTCAGTAATTGAAATTGGTCTTACATTTTTTTTTATGCTGTTGTACCCAAGCTTTGTGTGTCAAGGTTATAATTATTTTGCCTAATGACATGGGGAGGAAGAATTCGGATAACTGATTCAGCTTCTTAAATTATAATTGGATCTATTATGCCTCATATTTTTCTTCAGTAAATTTTGGTAAGCTATACTTTTTTAGAAAGTTGTTCATTTCCTCTAACTTTGCAAATGTATGGATGTAAATTTGGTTTTAGTATTACTTTATAGTTTTATTTTTTTTTTTTAAGATTTTATTTATTTATTTGTCAGAGAGAGAGAGGGAGAGAGAGTGAGCACAGGCAGACAGAATGGCAGGCAGAGGCAGAGGGAGAAGCAGGCTCCCCGATGAGCAAGGAGCCCGATGCGGGACTCGATCCCAGGACGCTGGGATCATGACCTGAGCCAAAGGCAGCTGCTTAACCAACTGAGCCACCCAGGCGTCCCTACTTTATAGTTTTAAAAATTCTGTATCACTTCCAGTTACAGAATGATTAAGTTACAGTGATACAAGGCATGTGTAGGGAACAGTCAACGGTATCATATAGCATTTTAGGGGACAGATGTTGGATACACTTGTGGTGAACACAGCCTAACCCACAGACTTGTTGAATCACCATATTGTACACCTACAACTAATGTAACATTGTGAGTCAGCTATACTTCAACAAAAAATATTCTATTGTATCTATTATCAATGTTGTTTTCCTTTTTTTTTTAATCAATTACACTCAAGGTTTGTCTATGTCACTATTTTTTTTCTATAATCTATATTTTCTATTTTCCATATTCTGCTCTACTCTCCAAATTTCCTACTGTTACTGGTTTTTTTTTTAAATATTAACATTTTTAAAAACAAAGATAGTGGGGCACTTGGATGGCTCAGTGGGTTAAAGCCTCTGCCTTTGGCTCAGGTCATGATCCCAGGGTCCTGAGATTGAGCCCGGGATCGGACTCTCTGCTCAGCAGGGAGCCTGCTTCTCCCTCTCTCTCTGCCTGCCTCTCTGCCTACTTGTGATCTCTGTCAAATAAATAAATAAAATCTTAAAAAAAAAAAAAAGATAGTATTTGTAAAGTACCTGGCACTTAGCATTTCATAAATGCTCATTAAGTTAATATACAAAAAATATTTTTGAGCACACGCCAGAGACCAGAGATTCAACTATGATTGAAACATAATTTGTGTTCTCAAGGAGCTTACAGCTGAACTGGAGAGACGGACAAGCCAATAGTCACTTAACGCGATAAACACAATAGAGTTTGAGTACAAAGTGGAATGGGAACACAAAGGAGGACTTCCTGAAGGATGTGATGTAGAGCAGGGCATTGCAGGATGAGTAGGAGCTACACAAATGAAAAAGATGGGTGTTTCTTAGCTCCACCCCTGGGTCCATCTTCAGCTGACCCACCCAATATTCTCTGTCACTTATAGTGGCCTCAGCCATGTACAGGTCTGGGCAAAGGAGAATAAAGGTAGAGTTGGTTGCTACTTCTCACCTTGAGGAAGATAGGTGACAAAATTCCTTATAGTGACAGCTGGTCCCTAAGCACTGGTAGCTTTGTCAACAGGCTCAGCCTTATGCGAAACATCAGAACAAGTACACTAAAATAAAAGATGTACAACTTTCTGATCACTCCCCTCCAAATCTCCTCCCTGGGATCCTCAAGGAAAACATTCTGAAGAAGTCTTAATTTCCTAGTCCAGAGGAGTAAGACTCACAATGTCCTAAATTGGATAGAGACAGCAGTTTGGTTAATGGCCATGAAAAAAAGGGTTTCCAAGTCCTGATGTGCTGACAGCAACCACTCAGCTGCGGACTCACTCAAGAAAACTATTTATTGAGCACTTACTACATACTAAATGTTTGATAGGAATTGGTCCCCTAATCCTCCCAGCCACTGTGGGACGTTGCTCTCCCCATCGCTAGGCTGGCAGGAAAGTGAAACTTGGAGAGGTTACGTGAGGTGAGCCCTTGACAACTCTTACCTGAGACTCAAACCCAAACAACCTGGTTCTGGGGCCCTGTACACCAGCTTGTATAGGCTCATTCCTTAGCACGTGGGACAGAGCAGACCCCTAGTGACTAAAAGATGGAATGAGTGGACAGAAGAATGAATTACCATGAAGAATAGGAAGCAACATGGAAATTAACTGCACTGTAATAGTAAATGAAAAGCAAATGACCAAAATGGTGTGTGTGAGAAAGAGCTTGTGTTGGCAGGGACTGACTGGGAAGGAGCCTGAGGGAACTTTCTGGAGGGATCACAATGTTCTAAATATCTTGATAAAGATTTGGGTTACATTGGCAGATGCAACTGTCAAACCTCAGTTAATGTACATTTAAGATTTGTACATTTCATTGCATGTACCTTTCAAAGCAAAAGAAAAAGTTTAAACAAATTTTGGACTCTAATTAATGATATACTGATGTGTTTTAGGGTTAAAGGATAATTACATTTGAATTGTATCCAAAAAAATGAAATGGGTTGATGGACAGATAGGGAAATGGCTGGATAGATGAATATGTGATAAAGCCAGGAGAGAAAATGTTAATGGCTGAATCCAAGCAGTGGATATACAGGTATTCACATGTAATATTCTTTCAACATTTTTGTTAAACTGTCATAATAAAGTGTTGGGTGTTGTGGTGGCCAGTCTGAGAAGACATCTCTGTCTGACACTTTTGCCTGCGTGCTGCTGTTTATTATGCTTTCCCCTTTAAAGAATGCAGAGAAAACCCTTCCCCCTCTGCCTCGCTTCCCCCCTCCTCCCTCATTTCATCCAGCAAATAGCAACAAAATGCCAGTTGGCAGCAAATTACTTCTCAAGTTCCTCCTCCTCCATCAAGCTCTGCTCGCCCCCTTTCCCCATACAGCATCGGTTACTCCCTCTGATGGGGACTGTCTAGACCCCACCAAAGGGCCGAGTAGAGTAGATGTGTACCGAGATCACATGTACATGGGAACCCCACCAGACCGTCAACCTTGCAGACAAGAACCCGATTTATCTTTGCATCCCCCGCCCCAGCTCTTGGCCTGGCGTGAAGTGGATCGCCCACAGTCACTTAGGGGAGGCAGACACAGAGACAAGGAAAAAATGTCCTGGGTCCAGGAGGTGGAATTCTAGATGATTTTTTTTTTTTTTTTTTTTTTTTTTGCAAACTTTCTGCGATGGTATCCAATTACCTTTTGGATAAGAAGAATTTAACAGCTTACTCAGGAGCCGCAATGGTGGCTTTTGACCCATGAAGGGAGGAAGAACCAGCATGCTGACTTGCTGTGATGTCTGTTTGCTTGGTTTTATACTTACTGTTGGTTGTTTTTTTTTTTTTTTTCATTTGCTATATGGTTGTTTTAAAATACCCTAAGAAGGAAACCACTATACATAAAGAAATTTGAATTTTTGAATGTCCGTTTCTCATCTGAAACGTCACTTGCACGTTAAGTCTCTGTCCCTGAGTTGCTGTGGCAACCTCTGCAGCACTCTTTGCCTGGGGTGACAAAGGGGCCCTTTGTTAGCTGGGAGGCCAGGTCTGGGTGCAGGGACATCCTATTCAGCCCATCATAACAAAGGAGCACACGTCTCCCTCTCTGAGCAGGGCAGTCGCCAGCCTGATTATGCCTGCACTGTTGACAACCTTCCATGGGGAGACGGAGAAAAGAAATCCCCTATTATTGGCATCTTTGAACCAAAGTTGTTTTTCTCTTTTCTCTCTCTTTGCGCTGCTTGCTGTACAAAAACCCCTGCACAGGGCCCCACTCATGCTCTCGCAAAGAAAAACACCAAGTGTAAGGCCTACCTGGAAGAGGGATGAGGCTCCCAATCTTAATTGAATCTCCTAAACTTGGTTATTAAAATGGCAACTCTAGCAGCAGTGGGTGAGCAGATGGGCTTTTCAAATTTTAGCAAGTGGCCTGGCGCTAGCCCAGAGAATGATCCTGATGGCCACTGGCTCTGCTGTGGCCCCTGCACTTGACAGCAAGGGGCTGGAGCTAAGGGGAGCACCGCCCCCTCCCCCGTAATCCGATCAGATCCAGGGCCCAAGGGTCATTTAGGCTTGGAGCGTCCTCTCTCCTCAAAGGTGAAGTTGGGAGGTGGGAGTGTGGGGGTGCAGGGCCTGGCCCAAGCTGGCGGAGCTGGTCACCTGAGAGCAAGGCTTAGGCTCTTAAAAGTTCCAGGAGGGTAGAGAAGAGCCTCAGGCTCAGGCTGCTGCCCTCCTTCTGCTCCCAGAGCCATGGGCTCCTCACCCTACCCCTGTCAGGTTAGGCCCATTGGAGGCTCTATAGGCCCTTTGTCATGGCTCCAACCAGAATCACCACTTCACACTTCTTTTTCTCTTCAAGTGATGTATATGGAAGCTAAGATTGGGGCTCTGGCAGAGCCACAGACAGTGTCTTGTTATTCACTGTGCACCAGGGCCAGCGCAGGGTCCAGCACACAGGGCACAAACTCGAGAGCAAGTCATACTGAAGGAGTCTATCAGAAGGGACTCATTCCATCCTATCAACTACTTCTTGGGGCTGGAGCCATTTCCCCATCTGATTCTGTTTCCTGCTCTCCTCTGCCGCCAGGTTCAGGGCTGGGGCAGGCTATCGAGACAGCAGACCAGGGGTGTTTAGACAGATGTGTGGGCAGACACCAATAGTGGAGGGCGGTAAGTGCCAAAGGGGGTTACTCAGAGGCTGCAGGTGTCGGCGGTTGCAAGAGGCAAGAAGGGAAGATGGAAGGAGTACAGATGGACTTTTGGGATAAAGACCCTCCCAAACAAAGTCTCAGGAATGACAAGGAGCTGACCGAGCTTTAGTCAGAAGAAAGGACAATAAGCAAAGGCAGAATGGTGGGAAATAGCCCATTATGTGCAGAGCACCCCATGAAGCTAGTTATCGGTAGAGAATAGAGGGGATGGCAGAGAGTGTCTGGATATAGCTAAAGAGGCAAAGCCTGAGGGAGGATCCCATAACACAGGCTTAGGAGCTCAAAGTCAAGGTGATCATGCACAGATGTATACGTTGTGTACTGCACAAAGGAAGTGAGTAGAACTGAAATCCAGCCTTCATTCTACTGGGGAATAAAGGCCCCTCCTCCCTGTTGTCCCTGGGCCCAGTTTAGCCAGGCTCACCCTGCTGTGTCAGGAATTCTTCCATTATTGCTCAGCAACTCAGTAACAAAGTATAAGATCTTTGAACATGTTTTTAAACACTATCAACTCTGCCCTGCGTTGGTTACATTTCCCTTTGTCCTGAAGTTGGACCCAGAAAAACATCTTCTCCATCAAAAATTCAATGGGACCCTTACAAAGTGACAGTGGATTAAACGCTGCATTTATAGTGAGAGTCTCCCAATCCCACCCCCCCCCCCTTTTTTGGCCCAGCACCAAAAATCAAATGCCAAAAAGGCAACTGATCTCAGCTGCTTTGGAACAGACTGTGTAGTCCAAAGGTTGTTTCATGTTGGATACTGTGTGATCCTGGTTTGGGGGCCTCATATTAAATTAGTAAGCAAGGATTAAGGATAATCAGCAGGGTACTCCCAGTACACGGGGACACAGCAGGTGCAATAAATTTAAGATGGAAATCCACACCCTGCGTTCCTCTGACCCCCATGAAAGGCAGCAAATTAGAGCTAGTGGAGAACACTGTTATTTGTGATTTTCCATGTTAAATCCAAACATTCTTACATTGTCTTAAAATTTATAAATGCAGAGGAATGGAGACTATCCCAGAGCCTGGTCCACTATGGCTCAGAGTAAATAATCAGTACATCATTTGTTCAATGAATGAGCCAAAGAAGTAAGTAATGTCTCAAGATGGGCATTACTTCCACACATCACCTTATTTCCTAAAAACAGGACATGAGGGTAACTTCCCCAGAGCAAAGGAAACTCATTGTAAATTGGAGGATTGGAACTGCAAAGTGACAGCTCTGGGACCTATGACACCCCCCTCTGCCACCCACCTCTGCTCTGCTCCTGAATCTTGCCTGCCTTGAATACCTACCCTCAAATCTTCCTTTCCTCAACTCCCCTCCTAGATGCTGCTCATGATTTCCAAATCTCCTCACCATGCCCCACCTTGGGACTCTGCACCCCACTTCATCCCCCACCCACCAGGCCCAGCCTCGCCCCCTCCAGCTCAGATGCCCAGCATGGCCTCAAGTTCCATAGGATCACACTCTGAGGGGAAGAGGACTCACAGGACTCCTCCTGGTCCCCATCATTACCACTTGGGGGAGGGAAGAGAGCCAGAGTGTCCAGGGTAGGCCATTTGGGGTGGAGGGTTAGTGGGGGCAAGGGGTGGAGGGATGGCATTCAGCTCCTGGTACTTGGGAATATCCCCATGGTCCAGCCTGCCCATGTGGAAGCTACTGTCTAGGAGGGGTTCAGAGAGGTGGACACCTGCAGGAAACGGGGGTGGACAGAGTCTAAGACTCTTCCTCCCTAAGTATTTATTTAACCCTTAACTTTATCCTGACTCCAAATTGTCATGATATTAACCCCTCCCCCATACATATTTTTAAAGTTTTTCTTCCACATTGATATATTTTTTTTAACGTTACAACTTTTTTTGCTCCATAGAAATCTATCTTCAGGCAACTAAATCGCCTGCCATTTCCTTTAGTTTTTCTAAAGTTTGCTAAAATATTCTCTTGTTTTTTTCAATACTGGATAGATTTACAGATGAAATTTTTTCTCTTTTCATCTTTGATCTAGCTTGGAAGCTTATTTGGGAGTAAAGACCCAAGGACAGTTTCTGGTTTAACTTTTTTAATCCAAATGACCAGCCAATTTAGATATGATTTACTGAATAACTCATCATTTCCTTCCCAAATGTGAAACACCAGCATCATTGTATGCCAAACAGCCAAGGGAGGGTCCTCGGGTCGAGTCCTCTACTCCGTGTCCTGTTCTCAGCATCCATGTCTCTTTTGTGGTTTTCATGACTACTCTACAACATGGTTTGGGAAAAGGGTAAGGTAAGTCCCACTGATTATGCTTCCTTTTCAGAAAATTTCATTCTGTTCTTTCATACCTATTGTTCCAGATTTATAATAATCTTATTAAATCCCATCAATTTGGGGGTGTATATGTGTGTTTATTGGAATTACACTGAATTAAAGGCCAATCTTAGAAGAATGAACATCCTTGCTATACTAGATCTTACCCAGGATAGGACGGACTGTTATTTATTATTATATTTATTATATATATAAGTCCTATTCTATATATTTCAGTGCAAACTCACTATTTTCTCCCCACAGGACCATTTCCTGACCTTGTTTCTAGAATCCTCCTTGATGTACTTTTTACTTGAGTTTCAGGATACCACACTTCTCTACTCCTCCTCCTGCCTCCCACATCAATCCTTTGTGCTCTCTTTTCTGGTTCCTTCTCTTCTCCCAGAACCTCTTAGCACTGGGCCCTGGAGCTCAGAGTTGAAACTCAAATGGATTCTGAGTAATTCAGTGGTAAATATTGTTATGCAAATGGGTATCCCCACAGTTTGGGTATTTTCCTCCTTATGATTCCTCACCAGTGGGAACAGTGGGCACAAGAGCCATGAGGGTCCAACTTCTTAGCGTGTCAGTACTGACGACAGCTGTCTGGATGCCTCCAGCGTTAGCTTGGCCCAGCGCAGAAGCTCCAGGAGACAGGGGCAAGAAAGCCTTTGTCTTCAAGTTAAGCTTTCATGTTGATCTATGACTATGGCAATCTTGATTTGAAATACAAAAGCAGGAGCTACATTTAGCAGGAAATTGTGGTAGACTGCAAAAATTGCCCCTCCTCCACATGTGGAGAAATGATCTCTGCAGTATGCCAGTCCTAATTTCAAAACTTGGCTTTTCTCTCAACACATGGTGTGGCCTTGGGAAAAATGACTTATCTTCTGAACCTCCATTTCCTGGTCAATCAAATGCAGACGATAACGCCTAGATGTTGCAGGCAATTCATTTACTCCTTCTTTCAACAAATACATACTGAGCATCTATTGCTTGGCACGGTTTTAAATACTGGGGACCCAGGACCGATAGAACAGACAAAAATCCATGCCTTTGTGGAACTTATAACAGTTCAGAAAATCACAAAATAAACAGAATTATAATAGTAGTAAGTGCAGAAAAGAAAAATCAAGCAGAAGAATGGACTGAGAGACGGGGGTTGCATGTGGGGTGATGTATTTGTAGAAGGACTCCTGGGAAGGCGACATTTGACTGGAGGAGGTCAAGGGCAGAAACAGGGAGAGTGTCCGGATGCCATGACACCTATTCAGGAGAAAGGTGGCAGTGGCTTTGGATGGAATGGGAGCCACGAGGATGGTAAAGATACCTTAGTGTGAGAGTGGTGAGGACTAGAATGTTCAGCCTGAGAGACTCTAAGAATCGCTATGAAATGAGCTGCCGCTGAGACAGAGGGAGAAGCAGGTTTGGGGGAGATTGGGAATTTTGGGGGGACAAAATTCCATTGCACATGTCTGTTTGCTTCCAAGTGAAAAGAGCAGCCAGGGGGCTGGATACAGGGGTCAGGAGCTCAGGGGAGTGGCCCAGACTGGCAATAGAATTTTAAGATTAAATAAGAGAATCAAATAAAGTGTTTAAACCACTGTGAGTCTTATGAAGCAACAGGCCGATGCTGGGCCCACTCCCTGCTAACTTGCGCCAACCTAACAGTGTGCACAATTAAACCCGTGCCTCTGGAAAATCACACACATCCTACGTGCCACGGTCCTCGTAGGCTTTTCGAAGATGGGTTTCGGCAGGTGGTGTCCATCAGGAGGACCTGCAGAGCTTTCTCCAAGTACCCATTCCTGAGTTAGTTGTGACCTCACGGATTTCAACTCAATAGGTCTTTATTGTAAAAAAAAAAAAAAAAAAAAAAAAAATCCTCATGGACCCCAAGTATCACCCATTGGCCACAACTTTGAATGCTAAACCGGTAATGCCAAGAAGAGTGTAATAGAAGAAAAAAAAGAGGAAACAATGTAAATATGCAAATAATAGAGGTGAGTGTTCTTAGGCTCATGTTACAGATGAGGAATCTGCAGCTCTGAGATTAAAGTGTTTTCCTGAAATCACAAAGCTCATGGCTGGCACTCAGGAATTGATACAGGCCGCCTGGGGCCCGCACAGGGCTGCTGCTAGTCACTCCTACCCCAGCTGAGAAGGGGCAAGGCTATTCTTCCACTCTGAGTGACAGATGATGTCAGGAGTGAGTTCCCCTGCCCTCTTAGCCAGCTCTTTGGTACGGAAGAGAGAGGGAATTGGTCAGTGTGTCTCGAATCCTGCCATAGTCAGAATCCCCAGGAGCATCCCTGGGCCTCAATCCCAAAAGCGAATTTGTTGGGTGTGAGGAACACAGACTCAGATGCCATGTGCTAGCTAGCTCATGCAAAGAGCCATTCTCCCACTTCCCTGAATGCCCAGCACCAGATCAGGAACTTCTCTCACCCCGGTGCTGGTCCTTGGGGTCCTGGCAGGAGAGGGTTAAAGTCCTGTGAACCCAGGGACTCTTCTCTCATGGGAATGGAATGTGGAGGGGAGTGAGCTGAGCTGCGGGCTGTCCAGGGCTGAGCATGGCCATTGTTGCAGAACAATTGACCCCCAGGAACAGAACAGCAGATGCTAATTATGAGACACTTGTGTCGTCCTGTAATTATGAGGCCTCTATAACCATTAATATAAGAAACTATGCTCACTGGCCTGCTTTGGTCATAACTCTCCCCAAACTGCTCTGCCCAGGAGTCTGAAGAAGTAAAACTATTCACTCAAGGCATCAGAAAAACACCCAGCTCAGAGATTCTCTAGTTCTGCTTGCATTAAAATATCCCAGATGCTTGACAAACATGCAGATTCTCAGCCCCACTTCTAGAAACTTGGGTTTGGTGGGTCTGAGTAAAGTGAGGAAGTGAGGGTAGTTTAGCCAGGGAGATTCATAGAAATCCAAATTCAGCCTTCCTTGGAAGCTGGGAGAGGTCCGGGCAACCCTCTTGGAGCCTTGGCAAGGCTCTGAAGCCCTGTTGTTGTTGCCTGAACCTGTGAGTTAGTCGAGTCCTCCTCAGACACTGACTGAGCCCCAAGCTAGCTCCCTAGAAACACCAAAGCAAATGACTATCCTTCTGCTCACAAACAGCCTTGGATATGGTGAGAAGATAAGAATCAGAGAGGACAAGAAGACAAAACTGGTGTGGTGAGGCCCCTGAGCAGGGGATTGAGACTGGAGCAGGAAAATGACCTCATCTGAGGGTCCCCTGACTGTTGACCCCTGAGTTCGTCAAGTGACTTCATGCAAGAGTCAGAAACTTATAGTAATCCAGCTTGGGCAAAAAGAATAACTGATGGGTGGGGCACCTGGGTGGCTCAGTTGGTTAAGCGTCTGCCTTTGGCTTGGATCATGATCGCAGGGTCCTGGGATCGAGTCTCACGTCGGGCTCCCTGCTCAGTGGGGAGCCTGCTTCTCCTTCTCCCTCTGCCCCCTCCACCCTCTTGCTCTTTCTTTCTCTCATGTAAATAAATAAAATCTTAAAAAAAAAAGAAGAAGAAGAAGAAGAAGGAGAAGAAGAACCAATGGATGAGTCTGCTTAATATGAAAAGAGCTGCTGCTGGCCTCAGAAATAACCAGAACCCCAAAGTTAAATGCCGCCAGAGCTCTCTCTAAGCTTTATTCCTTCATGCGCTGTCTGGGCCACCCGACACCACCCACTCCCTGCCTCACATTTCCCAGCTCTCCCATCTGGAAGATGCTACTTCTCTCCCCTCAACTCAAATTTAAAAACTCCCAGGAAGGCTTCTGATTTGTCCGCGGAGGTAAGCTGCAATGATTGACAGCCGACATAACCAAAGAGTGGAAGCAGGAGGGGAAGCCTCTCCCCCCACAGAAGAAATGCAGGACTAAGCAAAATCTGTCCTCTGTAGCTCTTCACCCTATTCCATTTCAGCCTCACAACCACAGTGAGACAGGCAGACTTACTCACGGGTCTGATGACAAAACGACAACTTGAAAAACTCAAGTGACTTTCTCAAGGTCACGTGGCTAGTCAGAGGCAGGTCTCTCCCTCTATCCCAAATCCATGCTCTGTGCTACACTGTGTGGAATGGCATGTTAGATGCATAAAGGAGAAGTCTTGGTTCACTGTACAGTTTGGGCAGCTGTACCAAAGGATGGTAGAGGCTGGGAGAGAATTTCACAAGAGACTGAACAGGTGAGTTGGGACCATATTAAAGAGAGACATGGATGCTGACCAAAACTCAGGCTCTTGTTTAGAATGCAAAGGAAAACCAATGAAGGTTTTTGAGCAATGGTGTAATGTTGGATTTTGGTGCTAACCTAGACCTCTAAAAGACCTGGGCAATGATACTACATACATAAAACCAGCAGAAAAAATAGACAAAGGAATGGCCCCACAACAGCTCCAGAATTTAGAGTAATTAGACACAAATGTAAAGTAAAAGGAAATGTGAAGAATTTTACAGAACTGAATATTAAAAAAATAAAATAGCATATTTGTAAAAGAATTAAATATTAGTACTAGAACCTAAAAAAGATGGTAATCAAAAGGAGGAACCTTATGGATGGGGTTAAAGAACATAATAGATTTACTTGAACACAGAATTAGTAAACTGGAAGACAGAACAAAAGAAAATACACAGAGTGAAGTATATTCACTCTAGGACAGAAAAATGGAGGAAAGACACAGAAAAGAGAATCGTGAGCATAGAGAATGGAGCAAGAAGATCCAGCATATGTGTAAGTGTAACATCAGAAGGCAAAGACAGACAAAACGGGGCTTAACTAATGTTTGAGGAGATAATGGCTCAGAATCTTCCAAAACCAATGAAAGATCTGAATGTATAGTTTGAAGAAGCACTCCAAATACAAAGCAGGATAAATAAAAAGAATCCATACCTAGGCACAATAGAGTAAAACTACTGAAAACTAATGACAAAGAAAATCTTTTGTAAACAGCAAGGGGAAAAGACAGATTACCTTCAAAGGAGCAAGACAGACTTACAACTGCCTTCTTAAATACTTTTTTTAAGATTTTAGTTATTATGAAACAAGATGGGATCGGGAGGGAGACAAACCATAAGTGACTCGTAGTCTCACAAAACAAACTGAGGGTTGCTGGAGGGAGGAGGGTTGGGAGAGGGGGTGGGGTTATGGACACTGGGGAGAGTATGTGCTGGGGTGAGTGCTGTGAAGTGTGTAAGCCTGGCGATTCACAGACCTGTACCCCTGGGGATAAAAATATATTACATGTTTATAAAAATAAAAATAAAAAATAAATTTAAAAAAGAATTTTAAAAATTTTTATTTATTTATTTGACAGATCACAAGTAGGCAGAGAGGCAGGCAGAGAGAGAGGAGGAAGCAGGTTCCCCGCTGAGCAGAGTCTGATGCAGGGCTCGATCCCAGGACCTTGAGATCATGACCCGCGCCAAAGGCAGAGGCTTTAACCCACTGAGCCACCCAGGCACCCCACAACTGCCTTCTTAAAACTAGCAATATGAGCTGAAGGAAATCGAATGGCATCTTCAATATGCTGTAAGGAAAAAAAAGTTCCAATCTAGGATTCTGTCTCAAAAGTCTTAACAAACACAAAATGTGGGGCGCCTGGGTGGCTCAGTGGGTTAAGCCGCTGCCTTCGGCTCAGGTCATGATCCCAGGTCCTGGGTTCAAGCCCCGCGTCGGGCTTTCTGCTCAGCAGGGAGCCTGCTTCCTCCTCTCTCTCTGCCTGCCTCTCTGCCTACTTGTGATTTCTCTCTGTCAAATAAATAAATAAAATCTTAAAAAAAAAAAAAAGAACAAACACAAAATGTAGACAATTTGTCATTAGTAGACTCACTCAAATGAGATTATCAAGAATCTGGCAGAAGGAAAATGATCTCAGATAAAAGCTCAGTGATGTAAGAAAGATGAAGAACAATGGAAAGGATAAATATATGGACAGATTGGGGCGCCTGGGTGGCTCAGTGGGTTAAGCCGCTGCCTTCGGCTCAGGTCATGATCTCGGAGTCCTGAGATCGAGCCCCGCATCGGGCTCTCTGCTCTCTCGGGGAGCCTGCTTCCTCCTCTCTCTCTGCCTGCCTCTCTGCCTGCTTGTGATCTCTCTGTCAAAAAAAAAAAAAAAAAAAAAAAAAAAATATATATATATATATATATATATATATATATGGACAGATTGTAACAAATTATTGACTATATAAAATCACCATCATAATAACAATAATAATGGCTTGTGGGGTTCAGGATATATATTGACATAAAATATGTGACAATAAGGGGTACCTGGTTGGCTCAGTGGGTTAAGCGTCCAACTCTTGGTTTCCTCCCAGGTCATGATCTTGGGGTTATGGGATGTGTCGGGCTCTGTGCTCAGTGTTGA
The DNA here is from genome assembly GCF_902655055.1 of Lutra lutra. Classification (NCBI taxonomy): domain Eukaryota; kingdom Metazoa; phylum Chordata; class Mammalia; order Carnivora; family Mustelidae; genus Lutra; species Lutra lutra. The sequence goes on along the minus strand of NC_062286.1, from coordinate 127,910,748 downwards.
GTCAGTTTGAGGTTCCGTCTCTCCCTCTCCTGCCCCTCCCCACTCTCTCATGCATGCTCTCATTCTCTCTCTCTCTCAAACAAATAAATAAATCTTTAAAAAATATGTGACAATAACAGCCTATAAGCCGGGAAGAGGTAAACAGTGCAAAGATGTTCTAAGGTCCTTGCATTGACTGGGAAGAAGATAAAAGTACCCACTAACATTGGACTTTGATAAGTCAAGGTCATGTACTATAATCTCTACAGTAGCTTTTAAAACAATAGTGAAAGAATGTATAATTATTAAAATAACAGAGGGGGAGAACACACACACACACACACACACACACACACACACATATACACACACACACACATACAAAGCCAACAGAAAAAAACATATAGGACAGAGAAAAAGATAAATCACACAGTAAAATGGTAGATATAAATTCAAGTATACCCATAATTACATTAAATACATTTGGGCTAAATGACCAAAACAAGAGACAGATATAGTTAGACTATATAAAAAGTATAAAACTCTTTTTATAGGCTCTTTAACAAGAGATAGGTCTAAAATAAAAGGTCACAGAAAAGTTCAGTGTGAAGGAATGCGAACATGACAGGTTGTAGTTAGGAAGACAAGATCTAAGCAGAGACCTGAACGAAATGAGAGTCCTGTGCCTATCTGGAGGAAGAGAATTCCAGAAAGAGGAAAGAGCACAGGAAAAGGCATTTTCGTGCAGAAGGAAGAAGCCTAAAATGGCTGGTACAAACTGAGGAAGAGAGAGAGTGGTAGGTTGAAATTAGAAAGACAGGGGGCCAGGCTGTGAACGGTTTTGAAGACCACCGTCATTCCAAGCACCATCAGTAGACAAGCAGCGTGGGCAGCACCTGGAAGCTTAATGCAAAATCTCAATCTTGGGCCCTGCTCCAGACTTATGGCATTAGAATTTGTATTTTAACAAATCCCCTGATGATTTGTATGCCTGTTAAAGATGGAGAGGCACTGTTTCCAGCCACTTGAAGGCTTTGGATTTTATTCTACAAGTGAATAGAATCCACAGGAGGGATTTGAGCAAAGGATTTATGTTTTTAAAAGGATCCTTCTGGCTGTTACATGGCATGTAAGCTGTCTGGGGTCGAGAGCGAAAACAGGGAAGCCAGCGTTGATGTTTTTCACAATAGTCCCAGAGAGAAAGAGAGAGATGAGTATCTGTGACCAGGGTAGGGGTGTTGAAGGAGGTCAGAAGTGGTCAGGCTAGTGGAGAATCTTGAAGGGGGTTAATAGAACTGGGAAGGATCAGGTGTGGGGAGTGGATGAGGGAAGGAGAAGAATCAAGAATACCTTTTAGGTATTTGAACCTAAGCAACAGAATGAATGATGGGAGTCCTTCAATGAAATGGGAAGACAGAAGGAGGAACAGTCCTGGAAAGGGGCGAGGAAGCCCAGCCCTACTTCTGTGTTCTATTCTGGACATTTTAAGCTGTAAATGCCTAGGAGACATCAATCACATCAGTTGGAGGTCTTGGGTTGCCAGAAGAATATATACCTGAAAATGAAGGGGATGTCAGGACTTGAGAGAGAAAACAGTGTGTGTAAATGATATTTAAAACCCCTATCCTTAAAGGTCGCTGATTGTTGGATCAAAAGTGTGGGACAAGAAATGAGAAGATCATGATGAAAGGGAACTGAGAATAAGCAAGAAAACTGATTTCGTATGGAATTCACCCCAAATAGCATATATTTCTAAACATTAACTTTCAGAAAAGAATTGCCCTAAATTTGAGTTCTTACAAAATCTCTCACATTATGGGAATACATTCTTAATTTCTTTATTTTGAACAAAAATCCTGTTTGGGGAAGAAACATCAACCTGAAATGACCTCAATCGTTGTTGGTTTGGGATGATTAGGGATGGCACCTGACAGAATCAGTAAATAAGGAAGGCAAAGAAATTTGACACAGATTTAGTAATTATTGCTGGAGGTAGCACCTCACAATTGCAAGTGTCAGATGTCTTTGTAAACAAGCCTTTTAAAGCTCACTTTAAAATCAATACAGGGAATGGTTGTCTGTGGAAGTCAGGCACATACACCACTAGGACAAATTAAACGACCCAAGCCCTCTCCTGACATGGGTTATCGTGGCTTGGGATACAAATTTTGGTGATAGCAAAAATATAGATTCAAACATTAATGCATCTTAAATGCCTCAAATGGAAGTAAAGATGATGGACTGTGGAAAACTGTAGGATGCTTCAAAACATGGCTTTACTGATGGTGAAGACATCAATGTCCAAGATGCTGGAGTGGATGTAAATGGATAAAAGCAGTACCCTAAGTTGTTTTATAATATACCACTGTCAATGTGTATAGGTAATGAAATTATCCCAATAAAATTTAGAAGTAAATATTTCAGTTATGCCCCAATGGTTTTTTATATGAAAGCTGGTCAAGAATTTGGAGGCTATTCTAAATTGGAAAATGAATGGAGGCCATTTATATTTTTTAAGATTAATTTTTCTTTGAGAGAGAGGTACAGAGGAACCGTGGGAGACGGAAAGAGAGTCTTAAGCAGACTCCATGCCAAGCGCAGAGCCCAACAGGGGGCTCAATCTCACGACCCTGAGATCATCACCACCTGAGCTGAAATCAAGAGCCTGACTTTTAACCTACTGTACCACCCAGGAGCCCCTAGAGGTGCTTTATGTTCTGGGTTGCCCTCTATTTAAGCATACATGGTGTTGGATGTTTCTACGGCTGTAAAACTAAATGCAAAGTTACGGTGCTATCTCCAGTTTGGAGGCCTGAGGAGAAAGAAATGGATGGACCATGAGAAAATCAGAGACCCATTTCCCAACATAGATGGCATTCTAAGGCCATGGTCATAGGATGAATGATGAAGACCATGTTCAGGTAACTGAAGGCTATCAGACATCTGAGGAAATCCTCTACTGTGAAAATCAGAGAACAAAACAAAAAAAGGCGGGGGGCCGGGGGTTAGGCAGGATAATGACCTCTGCAAAATGTGCACGTCCTAATTCTAGAACCCATGAAGGTGCTATGCTGCCTGGCACTTTTGCAGGTTGAAGGCTGCAAATGCAATTAAGGCTGCTCACCCACGGACTTTGGGAGGAGATTATCCTGGGTGGCCTGGATGGGCCCAGTCTAATCACATGCATCCTTAAAAATGGGGAACTTTGGGGCACCTGGGTGGCTCAGTGGGTTAAAGCCTCTGGCTTCGGCTCAGGTCATGGTCCCAGGGTCCTAGGATCAAGCCCTGCATTGGGCTCTCTGCTCAGCAGGGAGCCTGCTTCCTCCTCTCTCTCTGCCTGCCTCTCTGCCTGCTTGTGATCTCTGTCTGTCAAATAAATAAATAAAATCTTTAAAAAAAAAAATGGGGAACTTTCCCTGGCCATGGTCAGAGAGAGATGTGACAACCAGCAAAGAGTGAGAGATGTGAGTTACTAGTTCTCAAGATGGGGAGAGGGTGATGAGCTGGGGTGAGGCATGACTCAAGGAAAGCAGGTGGCCTCTAAAGCTGGAAAAGGCAAGAAAACAGATTGTGCCCTCGAGCCTCCAGAAGGAAACATAGTCTCGCAGACACGGTGACTTTAGCTCAGTGAAATCCATACTGAATTTCTATTCTACAGAATGGTAAGACAATACATTTTAGTTGTGCTAATTTGTTACAGCAGCAACAAAAACCAGATAGAGGTACGTTTCAGGAAGAGGAAAATTTTTTTTTCTTTTTAAAGCATTCATATCTCAAAGAAATGAAGTATTGCAGCCACAGGATTGGTTCTCTTTTAAGAAAAGCAACATTCTGGGTGGCTCAGTCAGGTAAGCATCTGCCTTTGGATCAGGTCATAATCCCAGGGTCCTGGGATCGAGTCCCATGTTGAGCCCCATGTTGGGTTCCCTACTCAGTGGGGAGTCTGCTTCTTACTCTCCTTCTGCCCCTCCCCCCACTTGTGCATGAGCTCTCTCTCTCTCTCAAATAAATAAAATCTTATAAACAAACAAATAAATAGGAAAGCAACATTCTGACAACAAAAAAGTGCTCTTGAAGTTAAGAGTAAGATAGAAGAAATTTCAAAAATTCAAGGGCAGGGTTGGAAGATACAGATGAGGACATTTCCCAGAATGTAAATCAAATGATAAAGATAGAGAAAATAGGCAAGAAAAGATAAGAAACTATCCAGAAGGTGCCACGTCCAAATCAGAGGAGTTCCAGAGAAAGAGTATGTAAATAAGTCCAGGTCCCAGTTCCAATAACAACAAGCAACTCCTAGACACTAGTTGGCTGTCCTACAGTTCAACTCAGGCCGGACACTACTACCCAGAGACAGCATCGGATTCCCCAGGTTAAAGATTCAGTCCTACAAGACTGCTCCCCACTGCACTTCAGACACTAGTCACAGGCCCAAGTTTGTAACCTGTAAACTTCTGACACATTGGCTGTAAAGTCCTGATGACCCCTCCTTGGGTTGGAATAATATGCTAGAGTGGCTCATAGGAGTCAGAGAAGCAATTTACTTAACCACATCACTGGTTTATTATAAAAGGATACAACTCAGGAACAGCCAGATGGAAGAGCTGCTTAAGGAAAGATCTAGGAAAGAGGCACAGAGTGGCCAGGGCACCTCCAGGAGCATCACTTTCCCCATATCTCCACATGTTCATCAACACAGAAGCTCTCCAAACCCCTTCCTTCTGGGTTTGTGTGGAGGAGATCATCGAGGTGGTTAAATCATTGGCCACTGGCAATAGATTCAAACCTCCAGTCCTTGTCTCCTTCCCTGAGGATTGGGGAATGGGGTGCTAAAAGTTCCAAACCTCTGATCACATGGTTGGTCCCCTCACAACCAGCCCCTATCCTTAAGTTACCCAAGGGCTTTCTAAAGATCAACTAATTAACAGAATATGACATTCCAATCACTGGTAATGTCAAGGATTTTAGGAGCTCAGTGCTAGGAATTGGTTGAAGACCAAATATATACTTCTTATTATAATTCACAGTATCACAGTATGTTAGTAACAAAATAACCACAAATTCCCCCACAGAGAAGGACATCTGAAAAGGCCCATGAGTACCCACCAAGATGGACAAAAAATGGACTCATGCTAAAATATACCATTGTAAAATTTCAAAACACCAGTAGCAAAAAGATTTTTCAAAAATATTTTTGATTAGGATGCCTGGGTGGCTCAGTTGGTTTGGCATCTGCCTTTGGCTTGGGTCATGATCCCAGGGTCCTGGGATGGAAGCCTGCATCAGGGTCCCTGCTCAGCAGGGAGTCTGCTTCTCCCTCTGCCTGCTCTGCCTGCCACTTCCCCTGCTTGTGTTCCCTCTCTCGCTCTCTCTGACAAATAAATAAAATATTTTTTAAATGATTTTATTTATTTATTTGAGAGAGAGAGAGAGAGAGCATGAGAGGAGAGAGAGATCAGCGGGAGAAGCAGACTCCCCGCCGAGCAGGGAGTCCGATGTGGGACTCAATCCCAGGACTCCAGGATCATGACCTGAGCTGAAGGCAGTTGCTTAACCAACTGAGCCACCCAGGCGCCCCTAAATAAAATATTAAAAAAAATACTTAAAAAATATATTTCTGATTATTTTTAGACCACCAACTAATCTGTTCATTTCTGAAAGGAATATGATAAGATGTCCAATGACAGGTAATGATTATCACACATCTCCCTGGGATTCTATGGATTGTTGCTTGATATATTTGAATACTTTTAAGTGTGTGTATTTTCCTGTTAGCTTTATTTTCTCTTATACTGTTCCTTTTACTAGTCTACAACCTCTTGCATTATTATACTTTCACATTAAATGTTATTTTGTCTCATGTTGAAATTGCTACCCTAGATCTCTTCTGGTATTTGCCTGGAATTCAGTCTTTTCCCACTTTCTTTGTCTTTTCATATTAAGTGTATTTCTTATTTAAAAAAATAATATTGACTCTTTAAAAAGTCTAATCTTAGGTGTCTTTTAATAAGTAAGTTTTATTCATTTGTATTTATTGCAATTACTGTTATATTAGAACATATTTCACAACTGATAAGGATTCTTTTTTCCTTTCTTTCTTTCCTGGTTTCCATTGTTTAGGGAGAATTTCCTTTTGCTGGTTCAAAAGTTATATATTCTGCTCTTGGTTTTGTTGTGGTTGGTAGTAACCCCTACATAGTCCTTAAGACCTATACTCAAGTCTAATTTCCCTTATTTCCTAAACTTAACTTATAGCTTCTCTTCTTTGTTTTACATACTACTTGTAGTGTCCTCTTGATGTTGGTCTGATTCTTGTTTGTTGACACTCTGCTTCACTTCCAGAAACATTTAGAATGTGTCTTTGATGCTCTCATGTTTCACTCTGAAGCAGGTATAGGTTTTTCCCTATCTCTTCTGCATGGTATTCTATAAGCCTTTTCAAGCTAGGACCTCTTCTCTTTAATTTTAGAAAGGAATTTTTTTTTTTTATTTCTCCAAATATTTTATCCTCTCCATTCTTCCTCTTCTCCTAGAGTTCTTATTTTCTGAATGTTGGCAGTTCTATTTCTCTCCTTCATATTTCAAAGCACTTTTCTTAGTATATATTTTCCCTCTTTATCATCTACTGCTGCTTCTTGGGCAAGTTCTTCAACCTGATCTTCCATTTCATTAACTTGCTCTTCAGCTGTTTCTATCCTGCTATCAATGCGATCTTGTATCTATTTATCTTAACTACTATGTATTTCATGCTTAATATTTCTACTTGGTTCTTTGAAGCAACTTTAAAATTTTTTTCATATTTTTAACGTCTTTCCTTATTTCCTCAAGGGTATTTACAACATTTATTTTAAATTCTAGATCCACTGGCCTCAGTAATTCTGCTTCAGGTGGGATGCATTCAGTTTTTTCTCTTTCTTTCATGACAAATATACTTCTCCAGTGTTTAGTTACTTTGGCCTCTGAGTTCAAGGTTCCACGATGGTCAGCAGAGCACCCAGCTGTCCTGTTACTCCACAGACACTTGAGGTCTGGGCTGTTGGTTCCTTTCAACGTCTATAGAATGGCAGTCAGAGACACTATCAGGGGATTTTAGGAGCAGCAGCAAAAGCAGAACTTTTAAAAGCTTTCCTCCAACCCAACCCAGGTTTTAATCCTGGTTTAGCATTAGAATTGTATATGGAACTTCAAAAAAAAAAAAAAAGCCACCTCACCACACACTATAAAATCAGAATACCTGGGATGAGGTCCAGAGATGAGCACTGTATTTTTGGAGAAAATTTTTTCTGAACACTGTATTTTGGAGAAAAACATTCACACCTATAAAATAGCTGAAAGAAATAGTACAGGGAACACTGGTGTGGTCTTTACATTGATTTACCAAATGTTGCTACATTTGCTTCCTCTCTCTCTGGTTGGGGTGAGGGTGTTTGTTTTGTTGGACCATTGAAAGTAAGTTGTGGACATCATAACTTCTCATCCCCAATACTTCAACACAAATCTTCTCCTACCTATCATTGTATCTGGTGTCAATATTTTTAAGAGCTTTCTCAGATGACTTTTAATGTGCAGCTAGGATTGAAAACCACTGCTCTAATCTATCTTCCCACCATTGCCTTTGCTTGCCCTATTCCCTACCCCTCAACAAACGTGAGCATGCACACATACCCCCCCACACTACAGACCACACACGCACGCGCGCACAGACACACACACACCAAACACACATACCAAACACATATCACACATGCACATACACACACCACATGCATACACACAGCATACATGCACACAGATCACATGCAAACACACAGCGCATGTGCACACACAGTACATGCAAACATACACCATCACACATAAACTATCACACAGCACACACATACCACATGAAAATGCATGCCAGCACACAGCACACGTTCACACACCACAAGCAAACACATACCATCCAACAGCACACCTGCAGACACACACTACATGCATCGGCGCACCATCACGCAGCACACATGCTCACACACGCTCCAGCTCAAGGCAGCCTGCAGACTCCCCAAGGATTTCCATCAGTTCTTTATTAATTCCTCAAATCCATGTTTTCTCCCATTTCTATCATTTCTCTGGGGTAGAGTTTGAGGGCAAGAGCCATCAACCTGAGCTACAAGGTCACTTTGACAGGAACTTGAAGTTCTCAGGCTCTGTATGTATCTATTTTATAATGCTGATGTATTTGGTATTAGATAACGCAGTGGAGAAATCACCATCTTAGGCAAAACATAACAGTTCAGAAAAAATAAAAGCAATCTTAACGCAAAATAAAGTCTGATCTTGAATTTGTTTGTAGTGTTCTTAAAAGGATATGAAATATTTTTTTAGTCAAAATACACAAAGACTAAATTAACCCACTCTGTCCATAGTCCCATTACAATCTGTGTTTTAAATGCCTGAAGTAATATTTTAAGTTATTTGATAGAGTCATCAAGTTTCCTTCTTCAAAAAAAGTTTTTTGAAATAGTGCATCTTTCCCCATATCTTTACCATATTAAATATTATAAAATTTTAATGGTTTTTTCCCAATCCGATATGCAAGAGATGATGTTTCAGTGTTGCTTTAATTTGCATTTCTTTGGATATCAGCAAAGTCCAGCATCTTTTTACATGGTAATTTAGTCACTTATAAATTTTATCTGATATTCATGTTTGTCCATTTTTTAAAAAGAGATTTTTAAAGAAGAAGTTAATATTCTCTCCCTCTAAACCTACCTTTAAGTAACCAATATTTCCTGTTAGTTTTATATCCTTCCAAATCTTTCTCCAAATGCATCCAAAATATACAGACACTTAAATGGTTCTAGTAAGATGATGCCAAAACTACTCAAATACCTCAGGGTGAAGTGTGAGGTTTGGGGAATCACCAAGGAAAATCTGACCATGCTAGTCTGAGACAAATAAAAATCCTAAAAAGAATCCTATTCAAGGATGACAAAAGGGGACATAAACCAAAACTTTCCAACAAGAGAGAATGAAATAAACACAGCAGCTTGAAGATATGAAGAATATGTTTCTGAAAACTAAACCCATAAAACATATAAAAACAAATCTACTTTCCACTCTCAGTAGAATGGAAAAAAATCAAGGACTCCATAGAAAAAATGCTGAAAAATGAGATCCTTATAATAACAGATCAGGTTAACAAAAGAATGGGTAATGCTAAGAAAAATCATTAAGGAAATAAACAATGCTAGAGCAACACTTTTTTTAAAAATGGCATACAAAGCAATGAAAAGCAGACACACCAATGAAGAAATCCAAACCAGGGAGGTAGGGAATAGACTTGAGAAAAATAATGCAGGATGTAGGGGCAAAGGACAAAAGAATGGGAAAACCCATATAGGAAAGACAACAGATATTCAATGGAGGACTGTTGGCATTCCTAAAAGAGAGGCCAAAATAAATTGGTCAAACAATAACAAGGAAAATTCTGAAAAAATTATTTCATTTTATGTATAAGTAAAACTTTACGTAAATATCCATGTAGAAGAAGAAGGACCCTGACTTTTCTGCCACAAAATTCACTGCCAGAGACAAAACAAGGTTTGAAGGAATAAAAAGAACATGGCCCCAAACTTTAAGTCCAGCCAAGGTAAGGAAATAAACAAGACATTATGAAACACTGAAGAATCTGAGGAGGAGATCACAAACACTTTTCCCAAAAACTAGACGAATACATAAATACTTTTGAATATGGAAACTGTGTCATGGGAGAGAATCAAATGCACCCTAATTCTAAGCATGGGATTAAGACTTAATAACTGCAAGAAACATGGTTATAAAACAGAATGGAAATATTCAATTCCTTGATGGAGAAAGGCACATAATAAATTATCAATGGTCTGGTATGGCAGGTTTGTAGTTGAGATTGAAGGGGAGGGTATAAAAAGAAGTAAAAATGTATAATTTTCCTCCCCTTTCAAAGAGAGAGACATAAGACAAGGTCTTGCTTCTAAAATTTATGGTTTAGAGAATCTAGGATTAATCATTCAATTATTAGCAGATCAGATCTAAAAAACAGAATCTACAGTTATTAAATCACTTCAAAAACGGTGACTGTTGTCTGATTGCTGTTGCTAGGACTTCTAATACTATGTTGAACAATAGTGGTGAGAGTGGGCATCCTTGTCGTGTTCCTGATCTCAACAAGGAAGGCTGCAAGCTTTTTCCCACTGAGGATGATATTTGCTGTGGGTCTTTCATAGATAGATTTTATGAAGTTCAGGAATGTTCCTTCTATCCCTATACTTTGAAGTGTTTTAATCAGGAACGGATGCTGGATTTTGTCAAATGCTTTTTCTGCACCAATTGAGAGGACCATGTGGTTCTTCTCTCTTCTCTTATTAATTTGTTCTATCACATTGATTGATTTGCGAATGTTGAACCATCCTTGTAACCCAGGGATGAATCCCACCTGGTCATGGTGGATAATCTTTTTAATGTGCTGTTGGATCCTATTTGCTAGGATCTTGTTGAGAATCTTAGCATCCATATTCATTAGTGATATTGGTCTGAAATTCTCCTTTTTGGTAGGGTCTTTGCCTGGTTTGGGGATCAGGGTAATGCTGGCTTCATAGAAAGAGTCTGGAAGTTTTCCTTCTGCTTCAATTTTTTGAAACAGCTTCAGGAGAATAGGTGTTATTTCTTCTTTGAAAGTTTGGTAGAATTCCCCAGGGAATCCGTCAGGTCCTGGGCTCTTGTTTTTTGGGAGGTTTTTGATCACTGCTTCAATCTCGTTACTAGATATTGGTCTATTCAGGTTGTCAGTTTCTTCCTGGTTCAATTTTGGGAGTTTATAGTTTTCCAGGAATGCATCCATTTCATCTAGGTTGCTTAGCTTATTGGCATATAACTGTTGATAATAACTTCTGATGATTGTTTCTACTTCCTTGGTAGAGAAATAAAAGGTATTCAAATTGGCAATGAAGAAGTCAAGCTCTCTGTCTTCGCAGATGACATGATTCTTTATATGGAAAACCCAAAAGACTCCACCCCCAAACTACTAGAACTCATACAGCAATTCAGTAACATGGCAGGATACAAAGTCGATGTACAGAAATCAGTGGCTTTCTTATACACTAACAATGAAAATACAGAAAGGGAAATTAGAGAATCGATTCCATTTACTATAGCACCAAGAACCATAAGATACCTGGGAATAAACCTAACCAAAAGGTAAAGGATCTGTACTCAAGGAACTACAGAACACTCATGAAAGAAATTGAAGAAGACACAAAAAGATGGAAGACCATTCCATGCTCTTGGATCAGAAGAATAAACATTGCTAAAATGTCTTTACTGCCTAGAGCAATCTATACTTTTAATGCCATTCCAATCAAAATTCCACCGGTATTTTTCAAAGAGCTGGAGCAAATAATCCAAAAATTTGTATGGAATCAGAAGAGACCCCGAATTGCTAAGGAAATGTTGAAAAAGAAAAACAAAACTGGGGGCATCACGATACCTGATTTCAAGCTTTACTACAAAGCTGTGATCACCAAGACAGCATGGTACCGGCATAAAAACAGACACATAGACCAGTGGAACAGAGTAGAGAGCCCAGATATGGACCCTCAACTCTATGGTCAGTTAATCTTCGACAAAGCAGGAAAAAATATCCAGTGGAAAAAAGACAGACTCTTCAATAAATGGTGCTGGGAAAACTGGACAGCTATATGTAGAAGAATGAAACCCAACCATTCTCTTACACCGTACACAAAGATAAACTCAAAATGGATAAAGACCTCAATGTGAGACAGGAATCCATCAGAATCCTAGAGGAGAACATAGGCAGTAACCTCTTCGATATCAGCCACAGCAACTTCTTTCAAGATATGTCTCCAAAGGCAAAGGAAACAAAAGCGAAAATGAACTTTTGGGACTTCATCAAGATCAAAAGCTTCTGCACAGCAAAGGAAACAGCCAACAAAACAAAGAGGCAACTCACGGAATGGGAGAAGATATTTGCAAATGACAGTACAGACAAAAGGTTGATATCCAGGATCTATAAAGAACTCCTCAAACTCAACACACACAAAACAGACAATCATATAAAAAAAAATGGGCAGAAGATATGAACAGACACTTCTCCAATGAAGACATACAAATGGCTATCGGACACATGAAAAAATGTTCATCATCACTAGCCATCGGGGAGATTCAAATTAAAACCACATTGAGATACCACCGTACACCAGTTAGAATGGCCAAAATTAGCAAGACCAAACAACATGTGTTGGAGGGGATGTGGAGAAAGGGGAACCCTCTTACACTGTTGGTGGGAATGCAAGTTGGTGCAGCCACTTTGGAGAACAGTGTGGAGATTCCTTAAGAAATTAAAAATAGAGCTTCCCTATGACCCTGCAATTGCACTACTGGGTATTTACACCAAAGATACAGATGTAGTGAAAAGAAGGGCCATCTGTACCCCAATGTTTAAGCAGCAATGGCCATGGTTGCCAAACTGTGGAAAGAACCAAGATGCCCTTCAATGGACGAATGGATAAGGAAGATGTGGTCCATATACACTATGGAGTATTATGCCACCCTCAGAAAGGATGAATACCCAACTTTTGTAGCAACATGGACGGGACTGGAAGAGATTATGCTGAGTGAAATAAGTCAAGCAGAGAGAGTCAGTTATCATATGGTTTCACTTATTTGTGGAGCATAACAAATAACATGTAGGACAAGGGGAGATGGAGAGGAGAAGGGAGTTGAGGGAAATTGGAAGGGGAGGTGAACCATGAGAGACTATGGACTCTGAAAAACAATCTGAGGGTTTTGAAGGGGCAGGGGGTGGGAGGTTAGGGGAACCAGGTGGTGGGTATTATGGAGGGCACGGATTGCATGGAGCACTGGGTGTGGTGCAAAAACAATGACTACTGTTACGCTAAAAAGAAATAAAATATTTTTTAAAAAAACAGTGACTGTTACAGCAAAGGATATAAAGAAAGAGTACTGTAGTGAATCACAACAACAACAAAAAAAACAAAACAATCAAACAATTTTAAACAACAGAAATCGTTATGACAATAAATAAAAGGGTTAAACAGATAATTTTAAAAACTTGCTTAAATTAAAACACAAAATACAGCTCGGGAATGCCTACAAAACCCTTAAGTAAAACAAAATGATTCAGAAAGATTAAGAGGAAGAAGAAAAGCAAAGCGGTTCTAGGAAATGCAAACAAGAAGAAAGCATAGCCACAATGTGAACATCAGACAAAGCAGTATTCTCTTAAACATTCAAATATCATAGAAGTCTACTGCTATTTAAATTATTCCAATGCATAATGAGAGAAAATTTTCAATTATTTTTACAAATTATGCAGGACAATATAAAAAGAAGAGACAAAGCACAAAATGGAACACTACAAACCCAATTATGAATACACTTGCAAAATAGTAACTAAAATATTAGCAAATAAACTAAGTAGTATGTTAAAAGAAGATATGTGAGATTAAGCAACTGTTCAAAATTTTATAGACTATTAATGTAAAAAGGAAAAAACAACTTCAATAGATGACAAAAAAAAGCTGATTTAAAAAAATAACATCTATCCCCTAACTGCAATGTTTCATAAAATAAGAATAGAAAGGGGGTGCCTGTGTGACTCAGTTGTTTAAGCATCCGACTCTCTTTTTTTTTTCAAAGATTTTATTTATTTATTTGACAGAGAGAGAGATCACAAGTAGGCAGAGAGGCAGGCAGAGAGAGAGGAGGAAGCAGGCTCCCCACCAAGCAGAGAGCCCGATGTGGGACTCGATCCCAGGACCCTGGGATCACGACCTGAGCTGAAGGCAGAGGCTTAACCCACTGAGCCACCCAAGTGCCCCAAGCATCCAACTCTTGATTGGGTCATGAGCTCAGGTCATGATCTCAAGGTCAAGATCGAGCCCCACATCAGGCTCCCCATAAAGCATGGAGCCTGACTAAGATTCTCTCTTTCCCTCCCACTCTGTGCACTCCCTCTCAAAGGAAGGAAGGAAGGAGAGAGGAAGAAGGATATTTCCATAGCATTATTAAAAAAAATAATTACATGGGGTGCCCAAGTGGCTCAGTCCATTAACTGTCTGCCTTTGGCTCAGGTCATGATTTCAGGATCCTGGGACTGAGTCCTGCATCCAGCTCCCTGCTCAGCAGGGACTCTGCTTCTCCCTCTTCTTCTGCCTCTCCTCTGGCTGGTGTTCACTCTCTTGCAGTCACTCTCCCTCTCTCTCAAATAAACAAATAAAATCTTTTTAAAAAACTACACATGCACATCAAGTGACTATTGGCATCATGTTTAATGGGAAAATACTCAGAGGCATTCCCCTTAAATCATGAGGAAAGACAAAGAGACAACTTATTACCACCCATTTTGCCCTCTATTCTTGAAGTGAAGAGAATAAAACAAGAGGTACAGATGTTTGAGGGGGAAAAGTAAAATGATCAATATTCACACATTATATAATTTTCTGAGGGAAAAAAACAAGAAAATCAATTAAAAACTTATTAGAAATAATAGATTCAGTAAAGTAGATGGTTTAAAATAAATATACTAAAATCAATAGTTTTCTTAGATCTCTAGCAATGACCAATTAGAAAATACAGATTTTAAAAACTGCATTCATTCCAGCAATAAAAGCAAAAGATCGATCTAAAAATAAACTTTTAAAAATGTACACAATCTGTACCAAAAAAGGAACAACTACTTAATTCTCCCCAAATATTTAATAGAAAAGGAAGAAAAACAGCATGGTTTCGGAACATTCTATCAGTGTAAATACTTTTAAAAGATAATTTGGCAGTGTATATCAAAGTGGCAAACAAGAATTCTTTAAGATTTATTTATTTATTTATTCGAGGGTGGTGAGGCAGAGGGAGAGAATACTTAAGCAGACTCCCTGCTGAACGGGGAGCCCTACATGGGCTCTTTCCCAAGATCCTGAGATCGTGACCTGAGCTAAAATTAAAAGTCAGATGCTTAACCAACTGAGCCACCCAGGCGCCCACAAGCATGCCTTTTTGTTCAACAAACCCATTTCCAGGGCCCCTCAGAAACCTTATACAAAGTAAAAAATGACAACGTGCAAGACTCAAGAATTCTGGCCTGAGCAACTGAGCAAATAGTTGTGCAGTTCCCAAAGTTAACAAAGTTTATCAGATTAGCAATATGTAGTTAATAGCCTTAGAAAGGGCTTATACTTTCAGCCAGCAATTCCATTTCTAGGAATTTATTCTTAGGAAATAATCATGGTCATGCTCACAGTTAGTTTCCAGGAAATTAATTGCAATGTTCATAATAATGAAAAAAAATGCAAACAATTTAAATGTTTAACAGTGGAATATTGTGAAGCACTTAATATTTATGTAGAATATTCAATGATATGGAAAGACATAGATGATATACCATAATATGAAAAAAATCCTGCTATAGACAGATTTAAAACATGTATGTTTTACATGTGTAATGTGATTGAAATTTTTGGTGGGGGGTTCCTTGGTGGCTCAGTCAGTTAAGTGTCCAACTCTTGATTTCAGCTCAGGTCATGATCTCAGGGTTGTGAGATCAAGCCCCGCATTGAGCTCCAAGCTCAGCTAGGAGCTTCCTCTTCCTCTGCCCTTCCCCTAGCTCATGTTTCTCTCCCCCTCCCTCTCTCTCTCTTTCTCTCTAAAATAAAATAAATTTTAAAAAATAATAAATAAATAAATAAAATCTTTTTAAAAAGTTTTGTTGAAGAAAAACTGTATACAAAAATCCTATATGGATACAGATATACCTAGAAAGATACAAACCAAGTTGTAGACAGTTACAGTTGTGACTCTGACTTCTCTTTCTGTTTATATTTTCTGAATTTTCACCAATAATCATGCTTTACTTTTGTAAAACAAAAGCTATTTTAACATTCCTGCTCTGAGTTCTTTGTGATTTTGAGAGTCCCTTTTCTTTGGCGGCGGGGAGGGGAGGGCATTAGTTCCTCATCTGTAAGCTAGAGGGTTGGGGATGGCTAAGATCCTTTGGGCACTTGTCATGCTCTCTTATTTATTTATTTATTTATTTATGATTTTTCTTTTTAAGTGATCTCTGGTCCCAATGTGGGACTCGAACTCACAACCTGGAGATCAAGAGTTGTATGCTCTATGGACTGAGCCAGCCAGGTATCCCATGGCTCTCTTTAAACTACCACCATTAGTCCTGAAGCGTCTGTTATGGTACTGCCCAGCCAGCCCCCTGCCTGTTGCTGGTTCATTCACTCTCGCACACATAAGCCCAGGGCAGTGACCATTTCAGTGCTGACCCAACTCCCAAGTGCCACCATCTGCATGTCTTTGCCTAAGGGCGTTCACTGCTGGCCAGAGGTCTCCTTCCACCACTGCAGCTGCATAAGTGCTGGGGACCCGTGGAACCCCAAACAGGAGTGGACTTCTTGTAAAAACCAACCTGAGTTGATATATAGACATTCCAGCTCCCTCCCCTCAAGGGTGGCTCCCAGAATTCCCCAGTGGGGTTGACTTACTGTTGCCCACCATGGTAGTGGACTTGACCATGAACCCCTTCCTGGCTTTCTCCCCTTCCCTGCCTCACTTCCCCCTCTCCCACCCATGTGTCCTGGGATCACCTTCCATATAAACTACATGCACTACATCCTTGTCTCAGGGTCTGCTTTTGAGCAGACCAAAGTAAAATAAACCACCCTTCCCATAGCCCCTCCCCTCAAACCTCCAACTCCCACCACCCTTCACTCACAGCTGCTGACCTTGCTTGTTATTTTGTAGAAGCAGAAGCAATCAGAAAACAAAAATATCAACAGACATTCACAGAAAAAACTTTAAAGGCCAATAAATATGTGGAAAAACATGCTCAGCTTCACTGGTGACCAGAGACGCAAATTAAAACAACTGACAGACCTTTCATAAATACTAGACTGGTGGGAGGTAGTTATCTAACAGTACAGAGGAGGTGGGGAAAATAGGAAGTCTTGTACAGTCTGGGTGTTGATACTCTTACCTTGGAGAGCAATTCAGCAATATCTAGTAAAGCTGGAGATGTGTGTGCCTATGATCCTATGACCCAACAATTCTACTTTCAGGTAAATAGCCTAGAGTAACCCTAGAGTAACAGGAGCACAAGAGTATTCCCTGCTATACTGATTTTATTTTTTAAATATTTTATTTATTTGCCAGAGAGAGAGAGAGAGCAGGTGTACAAGCAGGGGGAGTGGCATGCAGAGAAAAAGGGAGAAGCAGGCTCCCCTCTGAGCAAGGAGCCCGATGCAGGACTCAAACCCAGGATCCTGGGATCATGACCCGAACTGAAGGCAGATACTTAACCAACTGAGAGACCCAGGTGCCCCACTGTACTGATATTTTTAAGAAGAAAGAAAGGAAACAATCTAAGTGCCTACCAATAAGGGATTAGACAAGGAAATTTTAAAACAGTCATAAAGTACAATACTATATTAAGACAAATGAACCACATCTACCTATAAAAAGGTGAATAAATCTCAAAAGCACATGTTGAGTGAAAGTAAGATGCAAAAAGGACACGTACATTATGGTATTATTTTATGTAAATATCAGAAGCCTCCCGAGCACAACTGTATCTTGTCTGTGGTACACAATACAAAAAGAGTTTCAAAACATAGACACCTTTAAAACATGGGCAATGACCGTGATTACCTTCAGGGATTCAGATGAGGAAAACTCCAAGTGTATCCATCATGTTTTGTTTCTTCAAAAGAATTTTTTTTTTTCCATTTCTTTAAAAGGGAGGGTGGATAGGGAGAGGGAGAGAGAATAAGAAATGAGACTACACCAAAGCAAATATGGCAAACAGTAACATTCACTAAATCCTGGTGGCAAGTTTTTAAGTGTTACTTTGTAATATTAATCTCTGTTCTTTCCTGGGTGGTTGTAACATTTCTGAATTTAAAAGAAAAATGACCAGGGTGATGGAAATGTTCTAATGACTGTGTTGGTAGTTACATGAATGGGGGCTTCTGTCAACAAACACTCCCTGAACCGGACACCTAGAATGGATGCATTTTCTCACGTGTAGATGATATCTCAATAGAGCTCATTTTTAGAAGAGAAAACAATTAAATGGGACATGATTGGCAGGTGCTCGGCCTCTCCCGTGGGACCTGGTTCAACATGGAAGTGGAGGGAGGTGAGGATTCTATGAACTCTGGGTCAGCCTTGAGGGTCTGTCCTCCCAATTTTAGATCCTCAGGGCAAATGGGACAACCTTGGCTTTCGGGGCAAGAGTGGACAGAGCCCTCCTCACAGGGTTGCCTGAGTCTAATTTTAGAGCTGTGGGGTTTGGGGGAATAGCTGACTCTGCTTCTCCAGTGAGTTCATCATGTTCTTGGCACCTCAATGTTCTCTCCATTTAAATTTTTTCAGAAGCACCAACAAATCAGAGAAGTATGCCCTGAAATTGCTATTTGGATGAACGTGACATCTGTAGGCCAGCAACGGAAACTGGAGGAGGTGATGTGTTTGCAACTCACAGCCTCATCTCACGGCCCACACTCCAAACAACACACACGCGTGTGGGGGAGAGCATTTGCCTGGATGGAAAAGTACAGCTCAGTAGCCAGGCTGTCCACGGGGTGAGGAAAGGAGGAGAAAGGAAGGGATGATGGGCAGTCTGGCTACGGTACACCAATCACTTAACAGCTGCCGTGTCCGTGGTGTCATTTCATCCTCAGGACACACTTTATCAACCCTGTTTGCAAGATGAGGAAACAAGCCCAGAAAGGGCAGTGCTACTTTGCCAAGGACACAAGGCAAAGAAGCAGGATTTGACCCCACCTGGTCGATGCCAAGTTCTTTCTATGGTGCCTACAGCAAAGAGACGGGGCTCGGTACTTGTTTCCTTCCCTTCATCTTGCCATCCTGCCTTCTTCTTCCTTCCAGAGAAATCAGGAGAGGTGTGAAAAGTTCCTGGGATGTTCTGGGGGCAGGTCCAGGGCAGGGCAACTAATGGGACCTTGAGATTGAGGATGATGGAAGAATCCAGGATGAGTCCCAGTTTCTGTCCTGGGGTCAGGCACGGAGATGAGAAGCTTTTGCAGGAAAGGGCGCTGTTAGTGGGAAGCAGAGATGGGGCGTTGAAGTGTTTCTGGAACAACCAAGCAAGGAGTCCTGAGACCACCGATTTGTGGAGAGAGGAGAATTCTAGGAGGATGGGTTACCTCTAAAAATGAGCTTCACTGTGGTCAGACTTTCTTCTTGGGGTCTAGAATGACCTCTCACTGCCATGTGTGAGGACATCAGACAGCTCAGTGGCCACCGGGGAGAGAGGAAATCCCAGCAAACAGACATTCAAGCTAAGGAAGCACACTCACATGGGCACAGTCAGTGAACGGGTGATGGTTGTTCCCACCGGAACCAGGTCCTTGAGGTGTCACTGTGTCACGCTGATACTCATAACAATGACCCTTAACATCAAGAAAACATTAATATTCAGTCCCTCACGTTCAATAAGGCAAGACATCTTAATCCACTTGATATTCATTCCCATTCAGTATCAAATCAAAATGATGCTTAAAGGAACAAGGTTTGGTTCCTAAGAATGTTTACTTGGGGGAAACTTTCAGGGAAGAGATTGTCCTGGAAGGAATATGCAGAATCAATTTTTAAATCTGTAAATAACAGGACACCTGTTACACATGGAACCTTAGCCAGAGCTCAAGCATACAAAGCACTAGCGTGGTCTGTTTCCCCAACCACAGTTCCTAGGGCTCCTCAGAACACAGTTTGAAAACCACAGGGCTTATGTAACAAGGTAATTTTACCGATGGGTAAGATGAGCCCCAAGGAAACTTCTCTGGGGCCACCCAGAAATATAGCAAAGGCCAGGCTGAAACTGGTTGGGGGCCAATTCCCAGGTTTGGCTTTCACGAAATCTGAAAACTTAAAGGCAGAATGAGCAGACAGCCCTACACTTTTGACTCCCACCAGGAGAGAGATGAAGCCTGGAGCTGTTACCGAACTTGCTCCTGGTCACACAGCTAAAACGGGGATCACAGTGTTCTTTCCTCTGGGTAATCTGAATGTAGTGAGCCACCCCACAGTAGATGGAGGAAGGGGTCCAGTTGGAAAATTCCAATCCGTGGTGAGCCAATGGCTCTGTTAGATTTCTTTTAATTCCAGTAGGTAGAAGGGGAAAACACATTCACATCTAACTGTCCTTACAATAGCAGCTGCTTTTAATGATGCTGAATTTTTGCAGTTGCTTAACAATGAGATAGAAAAAGTAATGATAAAACTTTAAAACCCTGGGAAGTTGTTCCAATTAAGTTCAGTTAAATATGCCCTTAGGTAGAGTAGATGTGCTGAGCAATGTCTTGGCAGAATCTCATCTCTTTGACCAACATGCTCGCTGGCACACAAGGAGGTCATTGCTTCATTTCTTGAGAAGCAGTGTGCGTGGTGGGAAAGACACAAAATCTGGAGTTGAGTGTATCCGATCCACAACAACTCCTGAGCCATGGGCGAGTGAGAGCCACTGTATAATGGGCATAAAAATATTTACTTCAACAGGCTGCTGGAGGATTGAATGACATCACACACAGGAAAGGGTGGTTTGAAGATGTACACAGAATGGTCATTACAGCGGCTGCTGGAATATAGGATCAAATGGCTGAATTATGGGATGCCTGGGTGGCTCAGATGGTTAAGCCACTGCCTTCGGCTCAGGTCATGATTCCAAGGTCCTGGGATTGAGTTCCGCATCGGGCTCCTTGTCCAGCAGAGAACCTGCTACTCTCTCCGCCTCTGCCTGCCACTCTGCCTGCTTGTGCTCTCTCTGACAAATAAATAAAATCTTTTTTAAAATGGCAAATTATTTGTGAGGTTTTCTTTAAAATTATCTGAAACATCAAGGAAAGATGGTATAATAAATGCAGGTTGACTAAAGGTCCTTCTCTGTGAATAGAACAGAAAGAAAAAAATTAATCTGGGGGGGGTGTTCAAAATGGTTTTATGGAGAAAGGAATCCCTAACAAAGACTTGCCCTTGGGTATGATGGCTCCACCAGTTTTGAACAAATCACAAAGGTTCCAAGGGGGCAGGTCAGGAGAGGGGCCCAGCCTTTTACAACAGCAGGCATTTTTTCTTCCTCTTCTTGAGAGGAAGGGGGGCAGAGAACCACTTGAATAGCTTCATCAAACTTTTTTTTTCACTTAACACTGTCTTGAGGCCTCACAGTGTGAGAGCCCAATGCTCCAGGCATTTTATTTTAGGATTTTATTTATTTATTTGAGAGAGAGAGCACAAATGGGGAGGGGGTAGACAGAGGAAGGAGGCGGGAGAAAGGAGGTAGCAATAGGGAGAAGCAGGGATGCCTGGGTAGCTCAGTCAGTTAAGCAGCTGCCTTCGGCTCAGGTCATGATCCCAGTGTCCTGGGATCGAGTCCCAAATCAGGCTCCTTGCTCAGCAGGGAGCCTGCTTCTCCCTCTGCCTCTGCCTGCCACTCTGCCTCCCTACGAGCGCGCTCTCTCTCTCTCTGACAAATAAATAAAAATAAAATCTAAAAAAAAAATTTTTTTTAAAGAGGAAGAAGCAGACTCCCTGCTGAGTTGGGAGCCCCATGCGGAGCTTGATTCCAGGACCCTGGGATCATGACCTGAGCTGAAGGCAGAGGCTTTAACCCACTGAGCCACCCAGGCGCCCCGCTCCAGGTATTTTAAACCACCAATCTCCTTAGCCATGACCAAACCCTGAGGAGAATGAACAAAAATAAATTTTAAATGACCAAGAATAAGCCAGCAGTTCTGAAGCTTGGAATGGGCCCCAACCACCTGAGTCAAATTTTGAAAAGTACATATCTTCCTGGAAAAAAAAAAAAAAAAGGATTGAATTGAAAGGAGACCCTGAGAATTGATATGTTGATCTTCCCTGCAATGCTGGGATGAATGAAATTCAGAAGAATCTCATGATGTCACCCCATTTGCTGGGGCGGCGACAGGGAGATGCACGTCTAAGAGATGGGCCATGGAATGCCAATCTGGAACAAGGTTTTTCAACCTCTCACAACTGTTGCGTGGACTGGAGGGTTCTTTGCTGCGGGGGGCTACCTTGTGCAGTGTGAGATGTTTAATAATATCACTTGCCTACGCCCACGAGATGTCAGATGCACCCCCCTCCCAAACTGTGCCAACCAAAGTTGTCTCTAGACTTCGCCAAATGTTCCCTGGGTCAGCCATATTGCCCCTAGATGAGAACTATTGGTCTAGAAGACTCTCCCTTACTCCAGAAAACAGTAAGTTGGCCAAATTTGGACAAGCCTGTGGTATGTGCCTCTAGCCGAGAAGGAAGCAGAACTCTTTCAAGGGGATAAACACCAGGACAAAACACGCTGATAATACACAAAACTTCACAGAACATAGAGAGGCCACGGCATCTCCTGTGGGCTGAGGGAACTCAGGGAAAGATGTAGATTGTAAAGAATGACCTTCTTGGCCTCTCTCCCTCCCTGTGAATAGGTAGAAGAGCCAGAATCCCTAGAACTTGGTCTTATGAGAAGGCAGAAGAGCTGGGCTGGACTGATAGCCTGAAACAGATTGCTCTGATGGCAAACACTTGGCCTTAGAAGGGGACCGTTTCTGAAGCTGGGACCACCTGAAACTGAAAGTGTCCCTTCCCCTCACTGCCTACAATTGGATGTGCCCCCAGCCAAGCAGAGAGACTCCCCTACAGCGCTTCGAGCCATGTGCTGTACACAGAAAGTCATGGAACTTGCACTTCTAACCATTGCCATGGCCCCTGCCCCTCCTCTCCTCCCTTCCAGACCCCAGAAGAGCAGCCATTAAAGTCAAGATCTGAGGGGTACAGAAAAGACCTAGGTAAACAGGGAAGGAGGTGAGCGAGAATATAGGTGTTCTAAATTTGGGCAAATAATAGGCCTGGTGAAACTACTCTGGTTCAAAAGTAAGTAGGCTTAAATAACATCAAACATCAAAACTATGGAAATTTTCAAAAGAGAACAGGAAAGAAAAGGAAGAAACAGATCAGGCTAAAAATAGATAGAGACTCCATTTGGAAAAAGATATGGCGAAAAAGACAGGAAACAGGAAAAAAAAATGAGACCACAAATGTACCACAGCCCAAAGAAACTAAAGATAAGATGATAACAGATAAGATTAGTAGTTTGGGGGAACCAAGGTAAGGAATTATGCACCAGAATCATCCAACTATGCTACCATTGAACAGGTAAGAAACCCAGAGGACAGAAGTGATATAGCAGAAAAGTTAAGTGGGGAGTATTAAAGATAACCTATAGAAAAACCACATAAAATACGAAGGAAAAGGTCAAAGATTCAGAACAATTTCGAGAAGATGATTGCTGTGGACGGCAGACAATGGAAGTAAACACATGGAGGAGTAGCATTAAAGGAGAGAGCAAAGCAAAGACATCATAAAAATAATCCAACATGTAACAAAGGGGGAAAAGCTGAATATGGAGATTGAGGGAGGATACGGCATTATAAAAATATTTTTCTTAAAGATTTACTTATTTTTTAGAGGTGGGGGGAGGAGCAGACGGAGAGGGAGAAAAATCTCAAGCAGACTCCCTACTGAGCATGGAGCCCAACATGGGGCTCGATCCCAGGAACCTGAGACCACCACCTGAGCCAAAACCAAGAGTTGGACGCTCAACCCACTGCACCACCTAGGTGCCGTGCGAAAGTATTTTTAGAGGCGAGATCAAATCTACATCTAGTCTGATCAAGATGTTCAAGGTAAAGGATTTCAGGAGAAATTATCTGAGCTCCCAGCCAGAAATACCAAGTTATCAACAAGAGGAAGAATATCAGCGAACCCTCCATCTCCACATTAATGCACATCAGAAAACCAAAGTAAACCCTGCAAAGTTTTCAAAACAAAAGTATAACTTAAGAGGTTTATACCCAATCAATATTTGATTCATATTTACTCAGGAAATACAGGATCCATCAGCGTTTTTTTTTTTTTTTTTCAAAAGTGTTTTGAAAATAAAACTCAGACGATCATAAGTTAATTCAAAATAAGAAATCAAAAATAGGAAAGCTATTGAAAGGAAGGGTAAGAACTGAGTCTTGGGTTTTTTAAATATAAAACTCAGCCTCAATAACTACAAAAATTAATTTTAAATCAAAATGAAAGCTGTAATTCTAAAGAAAACCTATGTTATATAAAAATAAATAATAAGAGTATCTATAATTGACTGCGATAGCAATCTCAGATCATAACAAACTTAGGAGGGGGAGGAAATATGAAGGCTCAGATTTGCGATCTTTCATGATAAAAGTGGGTTTATACTATCACACACTGTTCTGTTTCTTGACAAATCAAGAAAAAAAGGGCTTGAGTATATCATTTTTAAGAAAGCAAAAAGGTATGATAAACTGTATCAGTAACCATTCTGCACAGTGGAGGGCAGAGGAAGGAGGCAAGGAGAAGGAATGGATACAAGTGAAAAGCGAAAAGATTTTTTTTTTCTTTTTTTAAAAGGTAAAAAGATTTTCAAGAATGATCCAGGTAAATGCAAACTAAACCGGGATCCATGATCTGAATATCAGAAAAGGCTGAACTGAAACCCAAACGTATTGAATGAGAAAAAGCAGTACCCATACTGATAAAAGGTATGAAACACAATGAGAACAAATGTCATGACACTTCTGATAACATAGCACCAAAATATATGAAGTAAAAACTACAGATCAATATACTGGAATAACAGAAATACAAGAATAAGAAACTTCAACTCCCCTCTCTTGACTTTTTACTGTTAAACTGTTAAAGATATACACAATCTAAATGATATAATTAATAAAATATATTAAATATATATTTTATTGTATAATAAAATATACATGATATATTAAACTCTGTGCATAGGAAACAGAGAATATTCTTTTTCTTCAGGTGTCATGTGGTGTTGGCAAAATTTGTTATGTGTTAGGCCACAAAGGAAACCTAAAAATTCTAAAAGTAGCTATATTATAGCTCACAAACTCTGACCTTGATGTCATAAAAATGTAAATTAATAGCACAAAAAGATGAAGACCATTCCATGCTCTTGGATCAGAAGAATAAACATTGTTAAAATGTCTGTACTGCCTAGAGCAATCTATACTTTTAATGCCATTCCAATCAAAATTCCACTGGTATTTTTCAAAGAGCTGGAGCAAATAATCCAAAAATTTGTATGGAATCAGAAGAGACCCCAAATTGCTAAGGAAATGTTGAAAAAGAAAACAAAACTGGGGGCATCACGATACCTGATTTCAAGCTTTACTACAAAGCTGTGATCACCAAGACAGCATGGTACCGGCATAAAAACAGACACATAGACCAGTGGAACAGAGTAGAGAGCCCAGATATGGACCCTCAACTCTATGGTCAGTTAATCTTCGACAAAGCAGGAAAAAATATCCAGTGGAAAAAAGACAGACTCTTCAATAAATGGTGCTGGGAAAACTGGACAGCTACATGTAGAAGAATGAAACCCAACCATTCTCTTACACCGTACACAAAGATAAACTCAAAATGGATAAAAGACCTCAATGTGAGACAGGAATCCATCAGAATCCTAGAGGAGACATAGGCAGTAACCTCTTCGATATCAGCCACAGCAACTTCTTTCAAGATATGTCTCCAAAGGCAAAGGAAACAAAAGCGAAAATGAACTTTTGGAACTTCATCAAGATCAAAAGCTTCTGCACAGCAAAGGAAACAGCCAACAAAACAAAGAGGCAACTCACGGAATGGGAGAAGATATTTGCAAATGACAGTACAGACAAAAGGTTGATATCCAGGATCTATAAAGAACTCCTCAAACTCAACACACACAAAACAGACAATCATATAAAAAAAAAAAATGGGCAGAAGATATGAACAGACACTTCTCCAATGAAGACATACAAATGGCTATCAGACACATGAAAAAATGTTCATCATCACTAGCCATCGGGGAGATTCAAATTAAAACCACATTGAGATACCACCGTACACCAGTTAGAATGGCCAAAATTAGCAAGACAGGAAACAACATGTGTTGGAGGGGATGTGGAGAAAGGGGAACCCTCTTACACTGTTGGTGGGAATGCAAGTTGGTGCAGCCACTTCGGAGAACAGTGTGGAGATTCCTTAAGAAATTAAAAATAGAGCTTCCCTATGACCCTGCAATTGCACTACTGGGTATTTACACCAAAGATACAGATGTAGTGAAAAGAAGGGCCATCTGTACCCCAATGTTCATAGCAGCAATGGCCATGGTTGCCAAACTGTGGAAAGAACCAAGATGCCCTTCAACGGACGAATGGATAAGGAAGATGTGGTCCATATACACTATGGAGTATTATGCCTCCATCAGAAAGGATGAATACCCAACTTTTGTAGCAACATGGACGGGACTGGAAGAGATTATGCTGAGTGAAATAAGTCAAGCAGAGAGAGTCAGTTATCATATGGTTTCACTTATTTGTGGAGCATAACAAATAGCATGGAGGACAAGGGGAGTTAGAGAGGAGAAGGGAGTTGAGGGAAATTGGAAGGGGAGTTGAACCATGAGAGACTATGGACTCTGAAAAACAATCGAGGGTTTTGAAGGGGCAGGGGGTGGGAGGTTGGGGGAACCAGGTGGTGGGTATTGGAGAGGGCACGGATTGCATGGAGCACTGGGTGTGGTGCAAAAACAATGCAAAAAATTTTTTTTAAAGGCAAAAAAAACCCTTGAAATTGAGATATTTTCTTCTCTTTCTTTCTTTCTTTTTTACGATTTCTGCCCCCAACAATTCTTGACTCAAAGGAGAAATCAAGAAGTTGAAGCTAGGGGCAGCTGGGTGTCTCAGTGGGTTAAGCAACCAACTCTTGATTGCATCTTAGGTCATGATCTCAGGCTCATGAGATCGAGTCCCCCGTCAGGCTCCATGCAGCGTCTGCTTGTCTGTCTGTCTCTCAATCTCTCTCTCAAATAAATAAATAAAATATTAAAAAAAAAATAAAAAGAAGCTTAAACTAGATTCAGAAAACTCATTTTCTTCAACAGTTACATTCCAAACAAGTGTTAACTAACATGTCCTTAGACTTTAACAGTCTATGGCCACAAAGTAACCTTAAGGTGCAAGTTACTATGACTGGCAGCACCCCCATCCCACTAACCATAGTCCAATATTCTACCTGGTGCCCCATGAAAATATTTCTGGGTGCCCCTTGCTCCTTGCTTGTGTGTTCTACAGGTTTCTCCTTGTCATCACCCTCTCTTCCCTCTCCCTCTCCCTCCTTCCCTTTTTCTCTGGTTAGCAACACAAGGGGGATATATGTGGCAATGGAATAATTTTATACCCTGATTATGGTGTCAATTACACAAACATATACATACACACACACACAAATATAAAATGTTGAATATACACATAAATGTTGAATATGTATATATATGTATATACATATATACATATATATATGTTGAAATTCAGGAAACTGCATATCCCTCCCCAAAAAAGTCAATTTTACTATATGATAACTTTTCAAATACAATTAAGGAAAAAAGGTAGCAATCTGGAGCATCTGGAAAGAAGCAATATTCTGAATTTTTAAGAAAGAGGTATATATGAGATACTAAAAGTTGAAGACAACAAGAAAAAAGAAAACTGATCGCAAGACATTAAATAAAATATTAACAAGCAAATTACAGCAGCACATTAAAAAACTACCACAATATACAAGCAGAGATTTGCTGCAAGACTACGGGGATGGTATAATATTAGGAAATCTGTAAATAGGATTCATCATATTAACAGGTTAAAATAGAAAAGTAACAAAATCATTTCCTTAGATGCCAGGGGTGGGGGGAAGGTACTAGATAAAATGAAATCTCCATTTCTAATGGAAAAGAATTTAAATAACATTTTATTAGACTATATTTAAATGTATATCTATATAGATATCTCTGGGTATCTTTAAGATAAAGATATACATGTGTCTCCAGTAACAAACACCTTACTCAAAAATTAAGCAGGGTGCCTAGGCGGCTCAGTCGGTTAAGCGTCTGCCTTTGGATCAGTTCATGATCCCAGGGTCCTGGGATCAAGTCCCACATCAGGCTCCCTGCTTGTCAGGAAGTCTGCTTCTTCCTCTCCCCACTGCTGCTCTGGCTACTTGTGCTCTCAAACTCTCTGTCAAATAAATAAATAAAATCTTTTTTTAAAAAGTTAAGCAAAAAGAATATTTCTGATGAATCAGAAATAAGATCAGGACATCACAACTAAATAAAACAAAACAAGGTACAGCTCTTGGAAAGGAGGTAACAAAGTATTCATATAATTTTCTTCCTAAGAAATCCGAAAGAATCTCTGATAAACTATTAGAAATAATGTAATGATTCAATACAAGAATATGAAAATTATAAGACAATAATTCAGGAAAATGTATACATTATAATAGCTCAGGAAAATAGCTTATTACAAAAATTTTAAATAATAATGGCTAATAGTTATTAAGGACTTACTATTCACCAGCCACATTGCCATCAAATAAGTACTATTTTTATCTTTATGTTAAAAATGAGGAAACTGAAGCTCAGAGAGGCAATGTCACCAGCCCCCAGTCACACAGCTTGTGAATGATAGAGCCAGGATGGAAATCCAGATAGCCTCATTCCAAAGCCTATCTGTCTGACCATGAGGGACTGCCTCCTCTCAGTATACTTTCAGATGTGCAAGTAATAGCTAGTCAGAAAATACGATGGAATAGAAGACTCATTTCCCAATAGCAGCATAAATAAGAAAATACTTAGGAATGAACATAACAAGAAATGTGCAGAATCATAATGCAGAGAAATAGAAAATGTTATGTAGGGACATAAAAGTAAAGACCTGAATGAATGGTAATAGACACTTTCTTCTATGAGTAATCTAACATCATAAAAATATAAATTCTTCCAAATTCTTCTAAAATTTAATGCAATCCAAATTAAAACCTCAAAAACATTTTTTGGGATCTTAGCAAAATAATTCTAAGCTTTGCTAAGAAAAATGAATAGAGAGAGCTGTAAAAATCCTTTTAAAAGAACAATGAAGGGGGATTTTCCCTACCAGGTATTAAAACATATTATAAAACTAGAGTGATCAATGATGTGGCATGTTGCCTTAAGAGAGAGACAAATCAGTGAAACAAACTGGAGAATTTAATTACACTCAAATATACATTGAAGTTTCATTTGTAATAACGGCAACAATTTAAGTTAGGAAATTATAGATTATATGATAAAGATGTTGGGATAAGCATCGAGCCCTTTGGGGGGAAAATTTCCCAATCTTTATCTTAATACTGAAAGATATTCCAGGAGCACCTGGGTGGTTCAGTCAGTTAAGCATCTGCCTTCAGCTCAGCTCATGATCTTGGAGTCCTGGGATGGAGCCCTGAGTGGAGCCTGATTCTCCCTCTCCTCTGCTTCCTCCCCCCTGCTTGTGCTCTCTCTCAAATAAATAAATAAAAATCTTAATGTGTGTGTATGTGTGTGTGGATGTATATATATACATTCCAGACATCAATAGTTTACCTATTTTTTAAATGACTAAAATGCAAGGGGAAAAAATATTTATGTAAAAATTGGGGAATATGAAACCCTGAAAAAAAACCAGGCTGATTTTATCATGTAAAAAAGGTTAAATGGTAATGAACACCATAAACAAAATCAAAAGACAAATTGTAGCATATGACCAAGAGCCAAGGTCTCTACTGTACAAAGAGTTCTTTCATACCAATAAGAAAATAGCTGAACTTAGTAGGAAAACAGGCAAAATAAATAAGCAATTCAAATAAGAAATAACATGAAAAGATACTCGACCTCACTAACGATTAAAGAACTCAAACTACAACACTGACATTTCTTTTACACTATAAGACTTGCAATATTTAGTAACTGAAAATACTGAGGGGGAGTAGGAGCATGGAGGCACGCGTCAGTGGCCAAGGATGCAGGGCTGGCAGCGGGAAGGATCACAGGGAAGTCTGGGGCCACTGTGCCCAATGGGCGAGGAGGCTGGGTGGTGAGGGAGGCTTAGGGTGTGGTCTGACAGACAGAGCAGCCAAACTTGCAAGATGGTGAGGCAGGAGTTTGTGGTAGGCAAAGAAGACAGAAGACAAATGGGGAGATGGGTTACATCAAGCAGAAAAGTAAATCAATTGAACAAATAAGTAAAAATATTGAGGATAATAAGGAGAGCCAAGATTTTAACTGCCAAAAAAGAGATTTACAAATGTAAAGGGAAGGCGAGAGAGAACCTTGAGGTGTTGGACTGGAACAAGAGGAATCCATATGAACTCATGGTTCTATAAATTATACAAGTAGATATGGAAATAACTTTAAGGTGAATAAATGACTCTATATGTGTACATGTGCATACACAGATAGGGAGACAGATAAATACACACATAGATTACATTGATTATATAGGCAGATACATAGATAGGTAGATAGAAGCAATGATGTCCCAGTAGCAATGAGTGTACTGAGTGCCCATATCTTGATTTTAAATATCATCCTTCACTGAAATAAACCAGGATGATTCAAAGAAATGACTGATTCCAAGGTTGAGTCAGGGAAAATGCAAGATGAGATGAGCCTAGAATATCTCATTGTGCCAGAAGGTAAGGAAATGATCAATGAATGATAGATTCAAGTCAACAGGATGAGGAGACACTGTGTCCTTGAAGTGGCTCCCACTGGGCAAATCTGGGACAATCTGAGCATCAAACTGAGTAAATGATAGATATGGATTATAAAATAAGGATCCATGAGCTCCTGCTGATACCAAAAAAAAGAAAATGGGAGAAAGGGAAAAGTCCTTTCTTACAACACAAGGCCAACTAATTAATGGAGAAGGAATGATGGGGATAGAAAAACCCCATTTGGCAACCATCATGGAGGTGGCTGATCCAGGTAGGAGCCATCTATGGAGGAGGATTGATGAGGAGCAGAGTACTAACGTGATCCCAGACAACATACCCATCAGTGGCAAAAGGGCAAGGACAAGTTTAGGGTAGAGAAACCTGGCAGGCACCAACATGACCAGGAGCCAACATTAACATCTCTGGAATGGGATGAGTCACCGCCATGTGCCTCCGGACACAGTCCACTGAAATTTCACAGCATCATTTCTGTGGTCTTTCTGCCCAAGAAGCATGACCTGAATGCAACTAAGAACACATCAGGTGGACCTGAGTTGAGGGTCATCTTGGAAAATGTAAGGCCCATACCCTCTGAAACTGTGGAGGCCTCAAAACACAGGGGGAAACGGAGGAACTGTTCCAGATTGGAGGAAACGGGAAGCCTGTAAGAACTAAATGCAATACACATTCTTTGAGGAGATCCTGGACCAGAGGGGGAAAGGCACATGTTTGGGACAGTTGGCTTGAATGAGGTCTGTGCCCTGGACGGTGGAATTGGCCCCACAGTTGGTTTCTTGATTTGGAGAGTTATGTGGAGGTTACGTAACAGAATGAACATGGTTTGGGGAAATACACACTGTAATGTTTAGAGATATAGGATATTATGTCTGCAGCTTGCCCTCCAAAGATTCAGAGAAAAAATATTGGAAAGAGAGCACAAATGCGATAAAATGTTACCAATGCGGGAATCTGGGTGAGGGGTATGTGGGAGTCCTTTGCATTGTTCAAGCAATTTTTCTGTAAGCTTGAAATTTCAAAAATATGTATATTTTTTAATATTCAGTGTTTGGGAGAGAACAGAAAAGCAGCTTCTCCAGTGATAGCACTGCAATTTGGCACAACTGATCGAAAGGGCAATATCTATCAAAATAAGCCTTTCTGTGAATCTAAACAAGGCATAAGGAAGAATACAAAGAAATATATGTTATAATGATATTTAGTGCAGAAGAGATATAAGCTTGAAAAATTGGAAATAACCCAAGCCTAAGTACCTCTTAGTGATTACTGAGAGCTCATCACACCCATACAACTTAATTCTCAGCAACAGAAAGGTGTTTATGATATCATTTTTTAAAAAATCATTTATTCATTAATTTGGTTGTTCAGCAAATATTTATTAAATCTTACTACGTACAAATCATTGTGCAAGGTATTAGATTTATAGACTAATAAAGCACAGGGTTTCTCCCTCTGAACCTCAAATTCTTAGTTGACGAGACAGACAGACAAATAATAATTGTGATATTCTAGGTGAAAAGTATAAGCTGTAGCACAATTTTCATAGGATGCTGTTTGGAAAAAAAATTCTCTGTATGGTAATGTGTGTTAAGTACATGCGTGCTGACAGAAAGCACACATGATGCAGTCTACTCCATTATCAGTGGTTCTCTCTGGGGGATGAGTTAAAATGGGGGAAATTTCACTTTCTGTAGTATTTGGAAATTTTTACAATGAGAATGTATTGCTTATATAATCTGGGCTGGGGGTGGGGTGGGGGGTGGGAGCAATTCAATTATCTGTGACTGAGAAGAGATAAGCAATATAATGTTACCTGAACACAAAACAAGGAAAAGATTGGTCTCCATCTCTAAAATCAAGACGAAGCTTCACCCCAGGAGAGACTGACCTAAATTATTATTAATTGCAGTTACAGGCCTGAGCACTTTGCCATGTCTGCAATTTTTAAAAGTAAACAAACATCTTGTTCTCGAGATAACCCTGAACTGTTTATATTTGGTCTTCCTGAGAAAGGACGCTTTGTGACTCACCAGGGCTAGGAGGGAGGAAGGGGCAGGGCCTGTAAAGATCTCAGGTTTGCCTGCAGCTGGGGCTGGCTTCTCACTGCCCCCCTATTCTAGCTGTGGAGGGTACACTCCCCAGGAGCACCTCTGTGTGCTGACAGATCCTGGGGTCGGAGCCCTTCCCGGCTCACCCCCAACGCCCGCAATGACAGGGAATCTTCACGGAGGGGAGGAGGGTTGGCAAATTTGGAAGCGGAAAAAAAGATTGTTATCTTTCTCTTCACTCACCTCGAACTGAAATGTATCATTTCCTTCCCCTGTGAATGCTAACAGCAAACCACGGTATTTGCAGTGCCCATGACTGTCACCAAGAGAAATCACAGATATTTTCATGTCACATTACTATCACTGTTGCTACCTTAAAAGATTGTTGACACTCATCATTGCTTCAAAATTATGACAGTAATTAGACCTGCCCCAGCTCCTGGTATTTTGTGTGTTAATAAGGACGCACATTTATTACTGTATCAAAAATATGTTTTCCTAATATTTTGGTAACTGCATTCTAATATAATTGGAATCCTTTGTCATCTAACCCATTTTATTTTATGTATTTAGAAGGCTTGCTCAGAGAAGAAGAGATCCATGGCTCAGAAAGATTAGGAATCTTTGACCTTGAGAACTGCAAAGGATTGAGGGTCCCAGAAGGCCTTACAGATCACCCTCAAATCCTCCTGCTACAGACTGAACGTTTCCCCTTCAAATTCATATGTTGAAGCCTAACCCTCAGTGTGATGGTGTCGCAGGTGGGACCTTTCAGAGGGGAATCAGCTTGTGCGAGGTCAATAGGGGTGCAGCGCCCAGGACAGGATTCGTGCCCTTCTAAAGAGATCAGAGTCCAATCTTCTCACCAGACCTGGAGTCTGCCTGCCAGTCCCTTGATCTTCGACTTCCCAGACTCCAGAACTGTGAGAAATAAATGTTCATTGTCTAAGGCACCCAGTCTAAATTCCCTACCCCTGTGGAATCTAGTTCTAGTGCCCGCAACAGATAACGACCAAATAGTTAGAATTCTTAGGTAGTGATAAGTACCATGGAGAACCATAAGGTTGGTGGAGGGGAGGAATCAGAAAGGTAGGGCACCTGGGTGGCTCAGTGGGTTAAGCTGCTGCCTTGGGCTCAGATCACGATCTCAGGGTCCTGGGATCGAGTCCCGCATTGGGCTCTCTGCTCAGCAGGGAGCCTGCTTCTCTCTCTCTCTGCCCACCTCTCTGCCTACTTGTGATCCCTCTCTGTCAAATAAATAAATAAAATCTTTAAAAAAAAAAAAAAAAGGGAAAGAAAGGTGAGGAAGAGGGGATTGTACTTTGAAATTGGTCATTGGGGATATCTTCTGGAAGAAGTTCCAGGCGGAGGGAACAGCAGGGGCCAAGGCTCAGAGGCTTGGGAGGGCGAAGGCAGCGGTGACAAACGGGAATGGAGAAGTAGCGGGGCAGCGCCAGGAAAAGTTCTGCACTTGGGGCTAATGCATGCGGGCTGTGTGCTGCGGGAATTCCAGAGCGAAATGACTGGGTCAGACCGTGCGCGAAGGGGGGGCGGGGCGGCCAGGAGCAGGAGTGTGGTGCTGAGGCTGGCGCACTTGCTAGATGCGGATGACTAAGATGAGGGCAGGAGGGTGTCTGACGCTGGAGGGAGTGCAGCTGTTTCCTGGCGCTGCTGTAACCAACTGCCACACCCTTGGGGGCTTAAAGCAACAGTTGATTCTCACAGGTCTGGAGGCCAGAAATCTGAAATCGAGGTGTCGGCAGGGCAGCACCGAATCAGCTCCGTGCTTCTTTCCCGGTCCTAGGGGCTGCGGCCTTCGGAGACCCATGCTGCCTGGACTTCAAGCTCACCTTCATGCTCCCACTGTCCTTCAGCCTGTGTCAGATCCCTTCTCGCCCCCTCCGAATTCCTAGGGCCCACCCACATATCTCCCCACCTCAGAATCCTTCACTCAGTCACATCTGCGAAGACCACTTCCCCATATTAGGTTCCAGGGATTAGGAACTGACATCTTTGGGGGCCATTATTCAGCCTACAACGGGGGGGGGGGGGGCAAAATGGGGACTGCCCAGACCTGGAGAAGGGCAGTCATGGATGAGCTCCACATTGGTTAGAGCTCAGTCTTCCTCTCACTTGACCCACTGAAGCCTGGTCCTTCTGGTCCTTCTCCCACCCCATTGGCTACTCCTCCCCAGCCCCTCCTCTGACCCAGGACCTTGGGACTCAGCTCTTGCCAACAATTCCAGGCCATTAACATCACTCCACCTGCATGCCAGCGACAGTGGCCCAGACCTCACTCCCCATGCAAGCCCCCTCAACTCCACTCCCTCTCAGCATCTCCATGTGTGCGTCTGGGTGGCCTTTCAACCTCCACACGTCCAAAGTGGACTCCTGGTCTTCCCCCAACCTGCTCCACACACAGTCATACTCATCATGGTGGTGACTCCACATTTTGAGTGCTCAGGCCAAACCTGGGGTTGGGGGAGGCACCACAGCCTCCTCCTTCCCTCTCACACTCCACAATTAATCCATCAGCAAGCCCCTCCAAACTCGATCCAAATCAAACCTAATCTGCTTCCACCCACCCCAGTCCCTGCTGCCATCTTGTCTTACCTGGATTTGGCAGCAACCTCCTTACTGGCCTCCCTGCCTCCCCGCCCACCCCCCCCCCCGCCTTGAGACTCTTAGAGGGCAGATCAGAGTCCTTGACTCTCCTGCCCACTTCATTGAGAGTAAAAGCCAATGTTCTATGAAGCCCTGCATGTTCTCCTTGCTGTTTCTTCTCCTACCTCATCTACTAACTTCTCTCTCCTCTTCCTACTCCTCTGTACCCACACTCTGCTATCCCATGAACACGCAAGGCCCATCTCTTCTTCAGGGCCTTTGCACTGGCTGTTCCACTTCCTGGAATGTTCTTCCCTCCAATATACCCATGACTAGTTCTCTTGATCCCCTAAAGTCCTTGCTCAGTGTCCACTTCTTTAAAAGGGATACTCTGATCTGACCACCTATTAAAAATTACAACCCACCCCTGCCAAGATTCCCAATTCCTCTTACCCAGCTCTGTTTTCTCCATAGCAACTACCATCCTCCGACACACATCAATTGCTTATTTTTTTTTTGCTTTTTTTTAATCTTTTTTTTTTAATTTTATTTTTTATAAACATATAATATATTTTTATCCCCAGGGGTACATCTTCCTAGGAACATCGCCAAAAGCAAGGGAAGCAAGGGCAAAAATGAACTATTGGGATTTTATCAAGATCAAAAGCTTTTGCACAGCAAAGGAAACAGTTAACAAAACCAAAAGACAACTGACAGAATGGGAGAAGATATTTGCAAATGACATCAATTGCTTATTTTTTATGTTTACTATTTAGTCTGTCTCTGAGATAGAATGTAGAACTTTTTGTCTATTTTGTATACCGACTTCTCCTTTGAGCTTAGAACAGTGCCTAGTCATAGCACATGCTCAATAAATGTTTATTGGTTGAATGAGAGAATGAATCCCTAGGTGGGGGTTGAGGAAGGGACAGGAGTCCAGGGTGATTTCTGGGAGTCTAATTCTAAGCTCTGAGAGCCTTCCATCTCTAGAGAGGGGACAGAGCAGAGGCCAGTCAGAGCAGAGATTGAGTGTGTTACATTTGAGGTTCCCCTAACCTACAGGGCAGTTGGCTCTCCGGACAGGAGGCTGGCGAGACATCTGGCTAAGCAATGGTGTTTGCTTGGCTTAAATGACAGACAAAAGCACCCCTAACATAGGATCAGAAATAAATCCAGCTCCTCCTGTTACTGATAGTGGAACTTTGGGCAGGTTTCCTTATCCTGAGCCTCAGTTTCCTCACCTATAAAATGGGGATGGTCATGGTATAACTTCTTCATGGGTCACTGAGAAGATTAAATTCGATGGCACTTGGCCCTCAGTGTGTGGTAGATATTCCTGTCTCCTCTCCAAGGGCCAGGAATCCACCCCAGGAATCCTGCTCCTCTCCAACGCCTGTGGCCCACAGGCCCACCATAGTCTAGCCTTCCAACCCCGCTCTCAAAGGGCCCAGTTCCAGCGGGTCTCATCCCAGAGCCCGTGTGATAGTGGACGCAGAGGCTTTCCGCAGCTTTTGAGCCCAAGCTAAAGGGCTCTGACTCACTGTTCTAGGGAACTCCATACCTCCTAACTAGCCTGGAGACACAGCTACCTTCATAGATGGGAGGGGCTGGGATCTGGGTGAGCCACCCATCATCAGTGAACTCTGGGCTCAGCAGCTACAGGCAGGACTGGAGAACCAGGACCAGATCTACTGTGCCCACCGTGTTTACACCCATCTCAGCCTGGCCTGCCTTCCGGGTGGTCCTTCCAGGTGCGGGGGTGTAAGAGAAGGGACAGACCCAAGCATTCCTGCCCTGCCCATGAACACACTGCCTCCAATGGATGCTCCCTCAGAGGGCAATCACAAGCCAACAGGTTAAATAAGGGGCTGGGCAGGCACCACGTCTCCTGGGCGATGGAGGTGGGAGTTATGTGGGGCTGCTCTGCAGGTGGTGGGGCACCTTGGACACCTGACATGTCAGGGTGACATGGGATAAAGCCAAGAGCCTGCATTTCCCAGAACCAGTCACTGACCCTCAGGCTCCCCATCTGTTGAATGGGCAGATAATCCAGAGATGTTCTGTTCAGTATGGTAGCCACTAGCCGCATGTGTCTTCGAAGTATAAAATACAATGGATTTCTAAGAGTATGAAAAAATAACTTAGAATATCTCATTAATAAACTTTCAGTTTGATTACATATTACATAATACTTTGGCTACACTGGGTTACATAAAAACGGTAATGAGTTATTTTTACTTTGTAATGTGGCTACAAGGAATTTTTAAATTTTCAATTTGGTTTGCATTAGGTTTCTTTTGGACAGCACTGCTCTGGAGCCCGAAGTTAACATCTTTTGCGGGGTGCGTGCATATGTCAGGAGGAATGTGTGAACTCACATGTGTGTCCACGTACACTGTGCACACATAAATGGATATGTCAGGGCATGCTGCAGAAAGGAGGGTGTGGGAAGAGCAAACGTCTCAGAGGCATTCCCAGGCTTGCCAGCCCCTGAAAGAGTATGGCCCTCCAAGAGCGGAAAGCATCTTCACTTGTCATCCTTCAGAGGCTCATAGAAATTTGTGGGTCAAAGGCTCTGAACCCCACTTTATAGATGAGAAATGAAGACCCAGAGACTTAAGCGTGGATGACCCTTCATTCTACCCACACCCACGATAGCTGAGAGGCACGTCTCAAGTGCTGAGTCTGCGGGAAGAAGACACATTTTAGGGGCTGTGTTGACTTTCATGTGTTCTCTTACTTAATAATCCTCACGATAGGATGGAGGGTATAAATAAGGAAACTGAGGCTCAGAGAGGTAAAGCAACTCATCCCACCACCATCATTCTCAAACACCATCTTCCACCCAATGGCTCCATGAACTAAAGGGGAAGCTGACCTTGCCTCCACCCTCTTGCTCACCCTTCACTTCGACCCCACTCATCACCAGCTCTTCTGGGTTCACCTACTAGGGTCTCCCCCTGCTCTCCTCATCCTGACTAGCCCCATCCCATCAAAGCCCTCTTGGACACTTCCCACTCATTTTCCCCAATGCCACTAGAGGGAGCTTTTCAAATGGCAAATCCAATTCGGACTCTCCCCCGCTTAAAACCCTTAAAAAAGAAAGCGAGTGGCACACACTTTCTGAGGATAAACACCAAAAGCCTAGTCAAGCCCCCCAGCCTCTACCTGTCCTGGCTCCAGCTTCTCTCTCCAGCCTTACGTCCCAACCCTCCTTGATCGCGTAGCTGCAGCCCTGCTAGCTTTGTTCACTCCCCAAATGTACCACCATCCTTCCCCCCATAGGGCTTCTGTACCTACTGTTCTGTTCCTTCAGCCTGGGATGCTTGTCCCTCCTACTGTTGCCTAGCTACCACTGACTCATTTTT
Organism: Lutra lutra; assembly: GCF_902655055.1. Lineage (NCBI taxonomy): Eukaryota > Metazoa > Chordata > Mammalia > Carnivora > Mustelidae > Lutra > Lutra lutra. The sequence continues at coordinate 127,872,041 of NC_062286.1, read as the reverse complement.
CATAGCTGAGCTCAAAGTCATTTCCTCTGCAAAGCCTCCCTGGATATAACAATACGATGACGGTAAAATGATAAAGATGATTTTTTTTTTAAAGATGATTTTTTGAAAGTAACATTTGTAGTTCTTATCGTGTGCTCAGAACATGCTAAGCATTTTGCTTGTATTAACTCATTTAAATCTCACAACAAATCTATGGCATCTTAATCACCTCCATGTTACAGATGAAAAAACTGAAGCACAGAAAGGTTAATCAGTTTGCTCATGGTCACACAGAAGTTTAGCTCCACAGCCCTCACTTCTGGGCTAAATCCCTATCACACACACTATGCACCATGTCTCTCTCCTTCGTGGCAATAATTATCAGCATCACCACAGTGAAGCTTTATTGGTTACTTAGTGTATTCCAGGCACCTTAATAAGTATCTTACGTAGGGCATTATCGCTGTTGTAATTTCACATCTGCTTGCACCATTTTGGCTATGTGACAGTTCAAGTTCACACTCTCACTCACACTGTGTTTCATTTATATCCACAACAGAGTTTGGTTAAGGACAGAAGTCTGACAACAGTGAATCTGAAATGCAAGTTAATGAACACTGCTGGAATGATGATAATTCACTGTATGTGCCTCATGGTAACATTCACTGGAGCCATCTGATCTCAGTTCTTACGAAGCACATCCATATGCTTCCAGCACCTTCAAACCAATTATAAAGAGAGGAAATTCAGACATGAGTACAACCAATTTGGCTTTTCATTTATTGGGAGGGAAAAATGAGCCCACAATGTATTCCTTGACTAGGTCTTAAGAAACACCAGCCTGCAGCCTTCACTCCTATTTAGTTAATTTGAAACAAAACCTCAAAATTAACTAATAGGCCAATAGCTTTTATTTTAGCCATGAAATGCAAAATTCCTACATCGAGCCATGAAAGCAATTTTTCCGTTTTGATGCTGAACACGATTAAATGTCAATCTCCATTTTAGCATGGATTGTTCCCCAAATCAAACATGATACATCATTTAAAGATGTATTTGTCAGCAAACTATACAGTTTGTTACATAATTAATTCAAAGTAAATTAATTGTGTGCATTTCTTTTTAAAGGAGCAAGATAAAAAATGTCCCTTTCTGTATAACGATTGTATTAAACATAAACTTTGTAATACAATCTTAAACAGTATGCTGATCTAAATAATTAAATACTTTTTAACATATGTCATATGAAAGAAATGAAATAGATTTATAAATCTTCTGAGAGGGTTAGAGAAATTATCTTTACCACAAGCGGGGAATGCTGAGTGGTGCCCTGTAGAGGCTCAGTGGGTGGGAGGAACTCCACGGAGGGACTGTGACCGGCCACCTCAGGCAACTGGTCGCTCAGGGCAGAATGGAGGCCATAAGCCAGTTCTTCTGCTTTCCTGCCTGGACAGATGAGGCTAATCCTTACTCCCAAAACAGCTCCTGTTGCAGGGTCTCTCCCACCCACTACCCACCCACCACCATCCTCCACTCTCACGGGCATCTCTCACATCCCTGCTGGCTACATCTTTGGTCCTATGGTTCCCTCGCTGCCTCCTCCAGAAAGGCCTCCTGCTGCACACCATCAGAGCTCCTGCTGAGTATAGTTATTTAACCGTGTTATGCCTGGTCCTCTTATCTCCTTCCCCCACTGGACTATGACCTCCAGAGCCAGCGGGACCTCACATCTCTCTGAGCCCAGGAGAGGGGCTCACTGTAAACAGAGGCTGTGTCAGCCCTCAGCGCCTACAGGGCAGGAATCTCCCCTAAGATGGATTCACCCACTTCCTACGGACCAGGTCCCTGGATTCAGCAGGGCCACACAGGGAGAGAGAGGCCTTGCTTACAGCTACAGGTGCTTGAGAGAACTTCACACCTGGGGACCTCTGTGTTGTCACCTGTCTGATCGGAGAGAAGTCCCTACCCTGGCCTAGAGGGAGCCTCCAAAACAGCCAGAAGTGAGCCTTGGTGGGTGTCCTTTTCTCCAAGTATATCCGGGTGTGACCTTGGCTCATGCTTCTACTACTCCATCCCCAGACCAGCTCCCTGAAGCTCCCTGCTCCCACCTGCAGTCTACCCCGAGCCACAGGGATCTCACAGAACACAGGTCAGTTCGTGTCCCTCTTCTGCTCCAACCACTCCAGGGGCCCCCGCTTCCTCACCCAGGGCCAAACCGCCCTCACTGCTCCTGTCGACCTGGCCCAGACCCACTTGCCCACCTTCCTCATACCCCCAACTTCCCACCACCCAAGGTAGCAACAGAGCCCCCTCTGCCTTCCACACACACACACACACCTATCAAGCTTTTCCTAACCTCTGAGCCTCAGCACATAGCCAGTTCCTCCTTGTCCTTCAGCCTAAAATCTCTGTCCCTCGGAGGGGCCTTCCCCAGCCTCTTCCGGAGGGTGGCTGGACACCTGACCACCTGAACAACACCTCAGCCCCTGAACCACAGCAGCATTTGCAACCTTCATCGTGTGCATCACCGTGAGTCGTTCGTTAATTTGCTGGCTGATCTACTGCCCGCCTCACTCACAAAGTTTCTTCCTGTTCGCTGCTGTTTCCCCAGCATCTGAAACAGGGCCTGGCACTTAGCAGGTGCTCAATAAATAATTGTTGAATAAATGAAAGAAAACACAGCTAGGGGGATGGTGTGTGGTACCTATGAAGGCCTTGACGGGTGTAAGGGAAGGCTACTCATAAATAACACAGGACGGACTTACAAATAACCAGTTACCTTGAGGCAGGTCCTCGCAGCATGGCCTCTGTCCAACCCCAGACCCCAGCTCTGCAGATCCTTCTTCATCTCTGCTTCATCCCAGGATGAACCCTTCACTCCACTCAGCCAAGCTGGTCAAGGACTGATCAACCAATAAGCAGACCATGTTTTTAAAACAGCATAGGACAAGTCACCACCTTGACAGGCTCCGGGAATGGGACACAGATTTACCACTCCCTCAAATGCCACTGTGGTGAAGACATGGCCCTGTGGTCTGAGCCTCCATGGCCTCAATTGTAAAGTGATAATTCCCCCACACCAGGTTGTGAGGCTGACATGACAGAATGCATGGGCCCAACACAGGCTGCCCGCTGTGTGGCAGCCTCAGGACCTACGGCAGTCTCTCTCTAGTCCCACCTCCTCTTCATTCCTTGGGAATCTTTGAATTGGAACATTCTGGAATGCAGACTGTATCTCACGGTATTGAGAATGAATTACCAAGTTTCTGTGGGTGTCTGGCTACCTCTTGAGGCCATCAAGCTCCTTAATTAATGATGATCTGAAGGGTTTGATGTTCCAGGAATAAAAAGGCATGAGGGAGCACAGACTATTTTAAGGAACATTAATTATTTAATGGACATTATTCGTAGAAAATTGGGGCTAACTGTTAAATATAAATTTAAGGTTGGGAGCACTATGATTATTTTAACCCTAAATCCCATTCCCTCTTGTCCATTATCAGGAAGAAGCTGGTCTAGAAGAAAGAGAAGATTCTGGTCTGATCTCCACCACGGACTTGCCCTGTGATCTCACATAGGTGACTGCCTCTCTCTGGGCCTCAGTTTCATCAACTGTTAGGATCTGTACTGGATTGTCTCCCAGCTGCCTAAACACTGACACTCCCTGGAATCAGAGAGGATGCCCCTCGAGCCAGGATCATCTCAGGGTACTTTCAGGAATGGGCTCTACTTCCAAGGTTCTCATTCAGCAGGTCTGAGGTGGGCCCCAGAATCCGTATTTTAACAAATCTCAGAGTGAACCTTTCTCTGAAGGTCTTTAGGCCACACTCTAAGAGAGCTGGCCATGACTCTGGGACATCCAGGGAGAACCCTTCAGAGGAGATTTGGTTGTGAAAGATAGCCATTTTTGTTAGCGGCCTACATGTTAAAAAGCATGTTAAACTATGTTCAAATGAATTTGCTCAGTCTCTGATTCTCCTCATCATCAAAGTTCACGTGGTTAATTCTGGGGTCAAAACCATTAAAATTCTCTCTTGTAATGATCTCCTACTCAGTTCATTACAGTAACTTCCTAAGGAAAAGTCATAACTCTTGACCATGGGAACTGAAGATGAAACCACACACAGCAGAGAATGCATACATATGGTTGTCCTGAATACACAGAGAAGCTTGAACCTGGAACCCTGGGAAGTCATCCATCCATCCATCCTCCCAACCATTTATCTATTCATTTGTTCATCCATCTCTCCATCCATCTACTCAACAAAAATCCTTGTTGAGATCCTACTGTGTGTTGGGCACCAGAGATGTAGATGGTAAACTTGATCTGTATCAGGGATAAGGGCATTAAACAAGCAAAGAAACTGAATAGTTACAAACTGTGAACAATGTTATGTAGGAATCAGACAGGTCTCTGAAATAGAGACTAGCAGGGTGGGAGAAGAAGAAACCTACCCTGAGAGAGTAATCAAGGGAGACTTCCTTGAGGGGGGGGACATTAAAGTTGGGATCTGAAAGATGAGAAGGCACACATGAAGAGCCCTTCAGACACAAAGAACAGTATATGCAAAGCCTGGGCATGAACTGCTTGCTCGTGACCCCGAAACACTCCCTAGTGCAACTGGCTCCCAAGTGGCCAAATGATCCTTTAGTTTCTGCCAACACATTTTAGGTGACAGGGACCTCACTGCCTCTGGGACCTGCCCACCCCACTGTTGAGGACTTTGATAGGTCAGAGTTCTTTTCCATGTGAACCCTGCAAGGTCCACTAACTGGTCCAGCTACTGACCTTAAGGCCACTCCAGTTACTCCAAGCTGGTCGGCCAGACAGCTCTGGACAGCTCCAACAGCAGTGACACCCCCAGACAAGCCCCCTTTTTGCCTGAGGTACCACCCTAGCTCCTCAGCCATGAGAGTGTAGGGGGAAGCCACGCAGGTATGGCATTAGTCAAGAATGGGCTGTTCAGCCCTGAGCCCTGTGGAACCCCAGGCAGCTTAGTGAGCTTTCCTGAGCCTCATGAGCATTGTGTGCAAAGCAGAGGAAATAAATGCTCACAACTCCTCATTCTCAGACAGGTGATGTAAGAAAATGCAGCAGAGTTCCAGGCAGATAATAGGAACTCAGTAATTTCAGGGAGATCATTACCACCAGACGTGAAGGACAAATATCGAGTCAGGTGAGGGAACTTCCAGCACTGTGAGAGTGACAAGGGTGTGAGAGAAACCTGGGCCTGCTGTGTTACTTCTTCTCAGCACACCTCCCCTACCCAGACACACCTTCTCCTTCCTGGTGCCCAGACTGCGTCACGTCCGCACCGCATGATTTACTAGAACGCGCCCATTCACACCACCTAGGCTAGGACCTCACTACTATAGCAGTAGCCCCACTGGGCTTTACTATTACTCCTGGGCTGGCAACCCTGGAATGAGCTCCGGATTGGAGAAATGTCCACCTAGCCAAGAGGTCCAAAGAATGCACTGAATTAAATAAACTTTAAAATGAAGTTACATCCTCAAAAAAGGAAAGAGGATTACCATGCATTCCAGCAATTCCACTTCTGGGTGTATATACAACAGAATCAAAAGCAGGGTCTCGAAGAGATATTCGTGCCCCCGTGTTCGTAGCAGTGTTATTCACAACGGCCAAGAGGTGAAAACTGCCCAAGAGTCCATGGGGAGATGAATGCATAATGAAATGTGCATTTACGCACAGTGCATTTACGCACAGTTGCAATTACGCACAGCGGAAAATTATTCATTCTTAAAAACAGAAGCAGACTCTGACGCAGGATATGGCACGAATGGACCTTGAGAACACTATGCTAAGTGAAATAAGCCAGTTGTGATTCCACTTATACGAGGTGCCTAGAGCAGTCCAATTCCCCGAGGCAGAGAGCAGAAGGGTGACTGCCAGGGGCTGGGGGCAAGAGGGGACTCGGGGTTGTTTCATGGGTATTAAGCTTCAGTTTTGCTCAATAGAAAGGGTTTTAGAGATTGGTTCTACAACAATGTGACTGTAGTCAGCACTTTTGAACTGCATACTTAAAACATGTTTAAGACAGTAAATTTTATGCTGTGTGTATTTGATCACAATTTTAAAACAACGGAGCATGACACTAACTAGAGACTGGGGCATGGACGGTTTGACCTGGAGTTTGTACAGTCAGGTGAAAATACAATAGCCCACAGTCCCAGAGCCAGACGTGACTTTTATTCATAATCAGCACTGGGAAGAGGGTTCATTAAGTATCTAATGATTGATTCTAAAATTCTTATTGAAAGACCTGATATGTATACTCAGAATCAGCTTGCCCTGTAATTAACTAAAAACCACTTATGATGGGAATTCATACATAATCGCTATCAGAGGAGTCAACTTATAAGAATATTCTAAGCATTTAATTGACTTTTAAAAGAATAGCTACAGCAAGCTAATTAAATATCAAGTTATGGAATGTGTTAATTGATATTTAATAAGGATGTCAATTGATGTCTAATAGCCAATATGTCTCTTAAAATATGTCAATTAGATGCCTAAAGATCCTTTTCAAGGGGATTAGGAGTTGAATGCATTGAGGATGTAATTGGTTAATTTTTTAAAAAAAATTACATATTGCAACCCTCCCTGCTGCCTTTGCCAGGATCAGAGAGCTACTTATGAGCAGCTCTGCCTGGTCTCCTGGCTGTCTTTATGTACAGGTCCATAGAGCAAGAGCAGACTTTTGTGGGGCTCTTGTCTAACATCCATATAAAAATGGGGCCCAGGGAGGGTGAGGGAACCCTATCCAAATTTTCCATCTAGTCAGGAATGGGCTCTGCCTCCACCCACCATGGCCAATTTTTGGTAATTAGGTACAAAGCCTGAAGTCGAGGACTGGTGTGTGGAATGTATGCCCTGCTTGTACCTCCAGACCCTGGCCTGCCCCGAGACTCTCCTTCCACCTGGATGCTGCCACAGCCAAACCCCCACACAGCCCAAGCCCTTTCCTTCCCATCTTCTCCCAGTCACAGTGAGAAGCATTCAGGAGAACACCGTGTCACTTGGTACCAACAGCAGAAGTTCTCCTACCTTCCAAATATGCCCCCCTAAACAGTATCAATGTGGTGTCCCAGGGCTCCAGGGACTAACGTTCCACCAACAAGACAAAAACTACATGGCCTTTCACGACTCAGCATCAGAAGTCCCACAACATCATTTCCACCATGCTTTATTAGCTGAAACACTCACCACCTAGATTCGGGGGTTGGGGGGAGAACGCAGTCTTCAGCTATGTTTTAAAACCACCCCGATCTTTATCATAAGAACAGGGGAAGCTTGTAAAAGGATTTTAGCAGGGGAAAAATATGATCTGATTTGTATTTCAAGGTCATTCTAACTAGAGTACAAAACAGATAGTTGGGGGGAGGAAGTTGGAAGCAGAGAGAATGGTAAGGAAGCCAGCCATAACAGTGGATGGATAAAGGCAATGGCAGTAGAATGGAGAGAAATGGACAGATTCTAGAGACTTTTCAGAATAGAGGGACAACAGGACTAGTGATAAATTACTTGAGGGGGAGGACTTGTCAAGGATGATTCCCCAGTTCCTGCCCAGAATACTGAGGACAGAGTACCACCATTTCCTGTGATGGGAAACATTGGAATAGGGTGGGGTCGGGAGGTTGGGAGAGACAAGTCTTGGTAAGGAAGCGTCATACTGAGTTTGGGATGAGTTGAGTTTGTGGTAACTGAGGAATGTCCAGGGAGAGCTGCAATGTCTTCCATGAGAAATATACGTCTTAGAGCTCCAAAGAGAGTGCATGAAGGAGAGCCAGAGAGATGAGAGGAAAACCAGGAGGGAGAGGTAGGGTCATAGGGGCCCAGGGCAGGGCAATGTTCATGATGGAGGGAGTGGTCAGTTCTGTCAGAAGCCACCTGAGAGATCAGAAAGACAAGGGTCCTTCTTGAGAAAGGATACTAGGATGTGAACACAGATGGCCAGACAACAAACTCGGGGTTCTTTCTCGCTTCCATGTGGCATGGCCACCATGAACTGTGAGCTGTGTACAACTCTACTCAAAATCTCAGCAGAATCAGATCTAAGTCCCAACAAAAGCAATTCTAAAGCCCACCCAGGAAAATTAGTCAGTGGAAGTATATCTGAGATGTTCTGTAAAGTGAGCGTGCCTACAGAGAGATGCAAGAAAACATAACACTGCACCAGAAGCTTCCTCTACAAGAGCGGCCTGAATTTCATTCCTGCAGCAAGTCTGCCCCGCTGCACACATCCCATCAGGATGGAGAGCAGGCAGTCTGAGACAGCGGCCTGGTTGAGCAAGTCGCTTCACCTTGCCAATCCTCTGCTTCCATACTGATTCCAGGGTGATGCCATCTTGGGGTCCTGCTGACTCCACAACAGGACAGTCAAGTGAGATGGCTGCATGGTAGCGTATAAATCACCACGAGATGCAACCTGTCCTCACAAATAATTAGACAGACCAATCGTATCACAAGGAGGGCTGAGAAGTTTTCCAGGGGATCTCAGAGGAAAAAGACAGAGACATAACAGCCATGTGATGACAAGCATGCTCTCGGAATGAGATGGTCAAGCTTCAACTTCTGATTCTTACTAGCTACATGTCTTTGAGCAGATTTCTCAGCCCTGAGAAGGAAGCTGGAAATTACAAGCCGAGTCAATTTGTCCCACCATTTAGGTCGCAGAAGTTGGAGAGGAAATAGAAGGGTGGCTTCTGCTTGTCCAGTGCCAACTGAAGATCCCAAAATGGGGGCAAAGAGCCCAACACTTAGGATGAGTCAGCAGAAAGCCTGGATCCTCTCACTTTCAGCGAGAAGGGAAAACCAGCAGCAGCCACTCCAGCCTGTTGTTGGAGATGCTTATTCAGTTACCCATAGCAACGGTTGCCATGGAGATGGGCGGTCCAGCCTGCCAGCCTGGAATGACTCTCAGGCCAGGACCGGATTAGCCACATCCACACCCTTTCCAAACCAAGAAGGCAGTCTAAGCCCCAGTTCTCTCTCTCAGGTACTTGACTGGGGAGTTCTTCCGCTTTATTTTTCTTTCTTCTTCCTGTCAGAAGATCTCACTATTTGAAAATCAATGGAGATATATGCCAAAGGCGTGGGAAGTCTCATGGATTGTGCAGCTACTAAGTCTTTATAAAGTCAGAGGTTGGTGTGGGGGGAGTGCTTGGTCACAGAAGGTGGATGAAGCAGCTGTGGGTGTTCAGGGCTGTAGCAGGCTCTGTGGAATCCAGGACTGCTTCTGGAACCCCTGGAGGTCTGTGCTGGGATCAAACTCCGGGAGAGACCCAGGGGAAGATAGGGGTGTTTCCAGAGGTAGTGCCTGGGTGGGCAGCTGAGAATGTGCCCCAAGAGGAATGGGGATGCCCCCACTTGAAGGGGACCAGAGCTTCTCTCCAAGTTCTTGAAGATCATTTCTGGAGAAAAGGAGGCCAAATCAGAAGTTAAACCAAAATGTTAGTGGTAAAAAGAACCAGAGACCAGCTCTCTTCACAACAAAGAAAAACCCTCAGAGGGGGATGGGCTTACCCGGCTACCTTAAACTCATACCTAGCAATCTCTATTTCTAGTCTGGGTTCTACCCATCACAACCCACAGATGTGGGTTGCTCCTAGAAGGTTACTCAGCATGAGCTGAACTTTCTAACCATGACAGCACCATCCACAGACTGTTTGTCCTGGGAGGTAGTCAGGACTATATGACCTGGGACTCCTATCCACTCTCAGCTCTGTGATTCCTTAGTGAGGGGAGGTATCCTAGCTCAAACTGGAGCAGACCTTACCAAACCCCACCAGCTTGGGTCCTTCTGCTGCTCTTCCTCCACTCCCAGGCTAGGCCTCCAAACGGGGAGGGCAAATGCTTTCTCAGCTCATGCACAAAGAAATAACCAGAATTACTTCACACAACAGCATCCAACCCAGCTCCATGCCTTGCAGCCCATCTGAGGCCTGGCCCAAAGGGCTTCTTGAAGATCTACCCTAAGAAGCAAGCCAGTGGCAGCCCCAACAACTCCCATGGTCTGAAGTCAAATTTAAGAGAATGTGTAATAAAGCTCTGACCTAGGCACCATCCTGCATGCCATCAGCTTGCAGAGGCATAAACTTGGGAAAACTTCCTAACATCCCTGGAGCCTCGTTCCCACAAGTGAACAACCAGATACTCACATGTGCTAATAAACCAGATCTGTAACGAGGATTAAGAAGCCAATGCAAGAAAGCATCCACTACGATGCTGGTAATCATTGATGGTTACCAATTTGCTTCAAAGTGATGAAGGGGGAAGGGTGCCTGCCTGGCTCGGCTGGTAGAACATGTGACTTTTGATCTTGGGTTGTGGGTTGGGGTTGTGGGTTGGGGTTGTGGGTTCCGGTTTGTGGGTTCAAACCTCATGTTGGGTGTAGGAATTACTTACAAAAAGTCTTTTTTAAAAAAATTGATGGAGGAGAGGCATAGGAGGGAAAAGAGATGAAACAGGATAGATCCTGAGTTAGTAATTAAAACTGAGGTCTGCAAAGACAGAATTATCTTCCTAATAATACTACAAAGTCATTTACCTTTCTCTCTCTCTCTCATGAGGGGTACTGTGGAATTTTCCAGAGGTTACATGGTATGCGATTGGACGACTATTAAATGCAGAAACAGATCTGAGAAGCTAGCTAGCCAGACATTCGAAGGATTTGCAAAATGTAAAACAATGCTTCTCTTCTTATTAATTTTGTTTGGAAAAATAGAGTTTATTTTCTAGTAAAAGTTTATTTAAGTCATTGGGACAGCTCTTATCGAAAAAAGAATTATCAGTGAAGACCACAAGTGTTGGCATGGATATGAAGAAACTGAAACCCTTGTGCTTTGCCTGGGAGAATGTAAAATGGTAGGGTCAAGTCTCAAAAAATTAAACATGGAATTGCCACGTGATCCAGCAATTCACTTCTGGGTGTATACACACACCAACAGAGAGCAGGGTCTCAAAAAGAGATCTGTGCACCATGTTCATAGCCGCACTGTTCACGACAGCCCAGTGGTTAAACAACCCAAATGTCCATCGTCGGATGAATGGCTAAACCGTATGTGGCCTATACATATATGGCCTACTATTCAGCCTTAAAACGGAAGGAAATCCTGAAACACGCTACAACATCGATGAACACTGAAGATACTACACGACGTGATATTAGCCAGACAAAGGACAGATACGTATGATTCCACTCACACAGAGCACCCAGAGTAGTCAAATTCCTAGAGCCAAAAAGAAGAATGGTGGTTCCCAGGGGCTGGGGACAGGGGGAATGGGGAGTTAGTGTTTCATGGGGAGTTTTAGTATGGGATGATGAAAATATTCTAGAAATGAACGGCGGTGATGGTTGTACAACCATGTGAATGTATTAATGCCACTGACCTGGACACTTCAAAATGGTTAAGACTGTAAATTTTGGATACATTTTACCACAGTAATAACAAAATAAAATAAAGTAAAATCTAATGGATGATGTACAACTGCCATCTAAAAGCTTAGAGTAGAAATTAATTATCAAGGACAAAAGTTATTTGTGTTGGCATGTAATGGGATTATTATTGTTATTTTTAAATGAGTTAATATTTTTAAATGTCTCAGTTTTATGGTCTAATAGAGTAAATATCAACAGATGTAAGCCACAGGGGCGCCTGGGTGGCTCAGTCGTGAAGCTTCTGCCTTCGGCTCAGATCATGCTCTCAGGGTCCTGGGACGGAGCCCCGCATTGGGCTCCTTGCTCAGCAGGAAGCCTGCTTCTCCCTCTCCCACTCCCCCTGCTTGTGTTCCTGCTCTTACTGTCTCTCTCTCTCTGTCAAATAAATAAATAAAATCTTTAAAAAAAAAATAGATGCAAGCCACAGAAACAAAAGCTCTTTGAGGTCCTCAAAAAATTATGAGTGTAAAATGAGACCAAAATTTTGAGAATGTCTACATATTATCTCTCTGCTTTGCATAGGTTTTAAATTTTAATTAATTTAAAAAATTCATTTTAAAAAGAACAGTAGGGGCGCCTGGGTGGCTAAGTTGGTTGGGTGACTGCCTTCAGCTAGGGTCACGATCCCAGAGTCCCAGGATCGAGTTCCGCATCGGGCTCCCAGCTCCACAGGGAGTCTGCTTCTCTCTCTGACCTTCTCCCTCTCATGCTCTGTCTCACTCTCTCTCTCCCAAATGGATAAATAAAATCTTAAAAAAAAAAAAGAAAAGAAAGAAAGAAAAAGAACAGTAATTGACTATTGTCTTTCATTCTTCACTGTTTGGGCAAATCGTTTAACCTTGATAAGCCTCAGTAGTCTCATCTGTCAAGGGGGTAGATAAGTCCAAAGCAGGACTCCATGAATCAAATCTAACTCCACACAGACAAAAGGGCTGCTGCCCCCAATCCCACGCCCACCCCCAGCTTCTATGGAGATGTGAGCCTCTCCAGCTTGAGGAAGAGGGAGTGTGCTCTTGTGTTAATCAGATCCCATTAATTTTTCAAAGGAGACAACAGCCCACTTACTCATCCCCCATAGAGCCTCATCCATAATTGATCCTGAGCCGCACTTATCCAAATAGACGGAGGAGATGCCCGGGGCACGTGGGGCTCTGGGAGGGTTTTCTGCTGATGAGCCGATCTTCCGAATTAATGGCTGTAGGGAGAAGGCACTCACAGCCATGACCTGTTCTAACTGAAGGGGGGGCTGACACCTTTCCTTCAATCAAGAATGACAAGGAAGAGACAAAGAAACTATTCCCTAAATGCTCTGAAGGATTGTTCTGAGGTTATATCTAAGTTCAAACCAGCTTGAGGAGGGCTGGTCTAAGACGGCCTTGTGGAACACTCAGGTGCATACAGACCTCAGCAAGTCTGGACCCAAGCCCCTTTCATCACGGCCTCTTCTTGAGGCCATACAGTTCTGCCCCATCCCCACTCCAGAACAAATGCCAACTGGATAGAAGATTTAAAGTTTTTTTTAAAAGAACTAGTTAATATGCTTAAAGATAGCAAGAAGTGGATATTTATCAGATGAGTAGAGGCTCTGTGGTAAGAAAGAGAGAAGCATCCCTGACATGTGGGAGAGCTGGCCCAGTGCTCACAATGAGGCGGTGCCATTTTCCTACTGAACATAAACAATCTTATAGAATATCAACATCAGACAGGGTCATATGTGACCGTGACTGAGCAAGACAAAAGCAAGACCACTCTGTAATCATCTCTGAACTGTATTCATTTGCTGGAAAGATGTAACAAAGTAGCACAAACTGCATGGACTGAATAACAGAAAGTCATTGTCTCCCAGTTCTGGAGGGGGTGAGCCTGTGTAAAGTGCCTGCGGGACCCACTTCCTCTGAAGGTGCAAGGAAAGGCCTGTTCCATCCTGTCTCCTACTTTCTGGTGGTTCCTGGGCTTGTGGCAGCATAACTCCAGCCTCTTCCTGGTGCTCTCCCCATATATGTATCTCCGTGTCCATGTTTCCCCTTTTCATTAGGACACCAGTCATGTTGGTTTAAGGGCCCAGTGTACTAACCTCATCTTAACTAATTGCATCTGCAACTATGCCATTTCCAAATAAGGTCACATTCTAAGGTACTGGGGGTTAGAACTTTCACATATGAACTTGAAGGGCACAATATTCAAACCATAACCCATGAACTTGGGCAAAAATGAGGACACTGTCTAAACCATAAACATGACCAAACATCCCCTCTATTTGTTTTCCAGGGCTGCTACCATCAATTACTACAAGTTTGGTGGCTTAAAACAAATGTATTATCTTACCATTCTGGAGGACAGAAGTCTGAAATCAGTCTCAGTGGACCAAAATCAAGGTGTGGTCAGTCCGGTGCCCGCTCCAGAGGCTCTAGGAAGGAATCCATCTTTTGCCTCTTTTAGGTTTGGGTGGCTGTTGGCATTCCTTGGCTCATGGCCACATCTCTCCAGTCTTCAGTGCCAGCATCTTCAAATCTCTCTCGGTTCCATCTTTACATCATCTACTCTCGACAAAGACACAAACAGAGAGACAGAGACAGAGAGGGGATATATGTGAACCTCTACCTTTTTCTTATACAAACGTTTGTGATTGTATTTAGGGCTCACGTGGATAATCCAGGATACTTTCCCCATCTCAAGACCCTTAACTCAAGCACACCTACAAAGACCAGTTTTCTATTTAAGGGAACATTCGCATGTTCCAGGGATTATGCTCTGAGTCTTTGGCAGCCATTATTCAGCCTACTCTGCCCCCAACCCTAACTACTGAGGATGACTACTACTTCTTTATTAATTACAGCCTAAATCTCACTCTATTCCTACCACTTTCTAAATAAGATATATTAAAATATGCAAACATACACTTGCCTTCACTTCCAGAAAGCATCCAGTTCAGAGAAAAGCCCTGCTTTCTTGAAACTTCCTTAAAACCTTCCTTGAAACCATTTGACCCAGGTGCAAATCCTACAGTAAGTACTCTGTAACACGTCTGATTAAGAGCCTCACAGTTCTCCACTACCGTTTGGTCTCTCTCATTGTGACAAGTGACTAAACCCAACTTTGTTCAACTACAGTATATCCAGAGTGGTATTTAGCTGGACAAAATTAATAGTAGCATAAAAACTGTAGGAGATATCACAAAGAAGAAAAGGCCTAAGTCTGCCTACATAGGAATGACATCATAAAAAAAAAAAAAATGGCAGAGTAAGACTCTCCAAAAACTCCTCTCTGCCATAAAAGCAATGAGAATGGTGGCAAAAATTGTCAGAATCAACTACCTCAAAATGTTAGAAATTAATCAAAAGTTTGCCGCAATTGGGGGAAGGGAGTGTTTTGTTTTATTTTTTCAAGAAAAACAATGACTCTTGATTAAGAACAGCGAGCTTTGTGGCATTTTAACTTGCTCTAGTCCTGTTCCCTGCTCTCCAGCCCATAATAACCTTGAAAACTAATGGCCCCAAATCACTAACAAATCACTGGGAAAACCAGCAGCCCAGCAACCACTGGCAGAGTCAGAACAGGGTTGGAGATTTTCAGAGCCCCAATCTCAGCATCATCACTACTGATCTGTCTGGCGGTGTCCTAGAAAACCCCACTAGTAAGTCTCATCCTTACTTGACCTGGTTTGGAGCTCGGCCAGTGGGAACAGTCTTTTTTTTCTCCCCTAGGAGCTTTTGTCAAAAACAGTAAGTAGAAATTATTTAACATTTTAGCTGTCTGAAGGAGAAATAAGTTTGAACAAACAATAAGCTAACCAAAATACTTAAAAGGAAAAGCTGGAGAAAGAGAATTCTGCAGAAGGCCTGGACAAGAAGGCTGTGATCACACCGAGGGCCATGTGCATGATCAGGAAAGACACCAGAAGGCCCTAAGTGATCACTGCTGGCTCACTTTGAGGCTCCCTACAAGCAGGAAGTGAGGGCCAAGCCGGGCTGTAGATGCTGGGCTGCACAGCAAAAACGCACTCCAACACGTGTACAGAAGACCTTGTCCAGGCCTGGGAGACTTTCTGGCTCTGGACATGGAAGGAAACCTCTGTCCAATCAAGGGGCATCCACTTCAGTGACTTCAGTGGCCACAAACAGCAAAAAATACAGAGACCACAGAGTTAGTCCAGGAGAGTCACTAAACAAATAAACAACAGTAATAAAAACAGCAAAAACAACAAACCCTGGGAAGAAGAGAGAATGTGATTTCCAGAGTTGTCACATTGTGTTATTTAGAATGCCCAATTTCCAACAACAAAAACAACAAAAAACAAGAAATGCAAATAAGCAAGGAAGTATGGCCTATACATACACACTCACAAAAATATCTGTGGAAACTATCCCTGAGGAAGCAGAGGTGTTGGACTTGCTGGACAAAATCTTTAAATCAACTCTTTTAAATATGTTGAAAGAACCAAAGGAAACCACGTGTAAAGCAGCAACGGAAGAGACGCCTGAGGTGCTGGCAGCAAGATGGTGGACCAGGAGCGCCCAAGCTCCAGACCCCCACAGAAACGCCAATTTCATGACAGATGACTTCCCAAATCTCCAGAGGGAAACAAGCGCCCAGGACTATAACATCCCTAGAACCAAGAACAGGTTGAATATCAGGAGATCTTCAACAAGACATGTTAAAATCGAACTGTCCAAAGTCAAAGACAGAATTTGAAAGCAGCAAGAGAAAAGCTACTCGCCACATACAAGGGAACCCCCATAAGGCTAGGAGGGGATTTCTCAGCAAATCCATGAAAGTCGGGAGATAGAAAGAGGATGCGTTCAAAGTGCTGAAAGGGAAAAAAAAAACACAGAACAAAACTGTCAACAGAGAATAATTTATGCGACAAAGCTGTCCTTCAGAAATGAAGGAGAGAAAAAGACTTGCCTAGACAAACAGAAGCTGAGGGAGTTCCTCACAACTAGACCTGTCTTCTGAGAAATGCTAAAGGGAGTTCTTCACGTTGAAAAGAAAGGACACTGAGTGGAACAGGAAAACATATGAATGTATAAAACTCCCTGGTAAAGGTAATACACGGTAAAATTCAGAACACTCTAATTCTGTAACAGCGATGCATAAACCACTTCTAATGCTGGCATCAGTGTTAAAAGACCAAAGTACTTAAAATAACTATAGCTAAATAATCTGTTCATGGGCGCATATTATAAGAAGATGTAAATAGTGACATCAATAACAAAATGGGGCAGGGGGAGTAAAAGCGTAGGGTTTTTGTATGTGATGGAAATTAAGTCATCAGCTTAAAATGAACTGTCATAACTATAAGATGTTTTATGAGAGCCTCATGGTAATCACAAAGAAGAAACCTGCAGTAGAGACACAAAAGATAAGGAGGAAAGAATCAAAACATAACACTCTACAAAAGTCATCAAATCACAAAGGAAGACAGAGGAAAAAAGAACCACAAAACAGGAAGAGTTTTTTACATGGAGACAGTCTATGTCTTTGCCTATCAATAATTATTTTTAGAGTAAGTGGACTAACTTACCCAATCAAAAGACACAGGTTGGGTGACTGGGTAGTCAGGGAAGGCCTCTCTCTACAGAGGCGAGAGTGAAACAGGTCCTGACTGAAGAGATGGAGCGTGCCATGCAGATTTCCTTGGGAAGTGCATTCTAGGCAGAGGGAATAGCCAGTGCAAAGATGAGCAGGAAAGAGTGGGGAGGGAGACAAAGCAGAGATACATGCTATAGGGACTGGAGCATAGGAGGGAGATTTGGAAGTGTCTCCTAAGACAGAAGCTTCTGGGGCCTTACTAGTGTGTGAGGGCTGAGGATTGGTTGGTGTTGTGAAAAGATCCCTCTGGCTGCCTTGTGGACAGTGGACTGGGGGGTAGGGGAGCAGAATTGAGGAGACCAGTTCAGTGAGAAGGGGAGAGCCAGAGGTGGTTTCGTCCCTTGTAGGAGCTGGGAAAACAGGGAAGCAGGCATATTTAAGAAATATTTTGGAACCAGAGCTGATGAGATTTGCTAACACACTGAATGTTCATCTCCCAGCAAGAGTTTTTTTCTCTGTTCCTTTTAGAGACTTAATTCTTCTCTAATCTATTTGTAGAGAGAGCAAATGAGGGCATTTTTAGAAAGTCTTCAGACGTGAAAGCTGAAGAGATAAGGTTAAACCCCCCTCAGCCCCCAACTTGGCCTCTCGAAACTGAAGCATGGCACGTCCACAAAAAAGAACCACACAACCAGGATGTCTGGCTGGCTCAGTCAGTTAAGTGTCTGCCTTAGGCTCAGGTCATGATCCCAGAGTCCTGGGATCCAGCCCTGCGTTGGGCTCCCTGTTCAGTGGGGAGCCTCTTTCTCCCTCTTCCCCCTGTTTGTCCTCTTTCTCGCTCTTTCTCTCTCAAGTAAATAGGTAAGTAAAATCTTAAAAAAAAAAAAAGGAACCACACAACAATATTCATAGTAGCTTATCCATAATAGCCCCAAAGTGGAAACAACCCATATGTTGATCAACGGCAGCATGAACAAATAGATCATGTGTATCCCTACAATGGACTACAATGAACAAAGCAAAGTGGGCTGCATCTCCAAAATGCTACGTCTTGCCAAAAAAAGCCAGACAAATTAGAGAACACACCAATGATTCCTCAGTTCATTTAACTGGTGGTGACAGAAATCCCCAACGTGGTTACCTTGGAGTGGGAGGCAGTGACTGACTGGAAAGGGGCAGGACGTAACATTCTGGAAAACTGGAAATGTTCTATATCAGATCTATATTTAGACCCATAAAAATGTCATTGGTCACCAGTGATATATCCTGCGGAGAACACATGCCCCCTGATATGAAGTCATGAGAAGGGCACTTCCCCTAAGTCCCTAACACCCATGCAAACATGAGCAAAATGTCACAAAAACCCAAACTGCGGAACCCTCTACAAAATACCCGTGCAGTATTCCTCAGAACTGTCAAGGCTGTGAAATACACGGAAACTGTCACAGACCACAGAGACCCGAAGAGATGTGGTACCTGCATGGGATCCTGGGAACAGAAAGCGGACATCAGTGAAGAAGGTAAGATCCACACAGAGGCTGTATTAACCCTCGTGTGCCTACACTGGCTTCTCCCTTTTGACAAGTGGATTAGGACAGCACAGACGCTGACATCAGGGGAAACTCAGTGTAAAGTATACAGAAAATCTACACTATCTTTACAGTATTTTTTGGACTATCAAATTCTTCTAAAATAAAAAATTTGGTTTTCTTAAAAGCCATTGAGCTGAATATTTACATTTGCCATCTTACTGTGTGATTTTGTAAATCAGCTCTTCATAAACTGTCTGGGGGCAGGGGAGAGAAGCAGGTAAAGTGCTCCCTGACCCAGGCCAGCACGTGGCCCAGCCGCAGCCTGCAGCGGCACAGAACCGGCCCTCGAAAGAACTGCTAAATTTTCCTCCCCCACCTCCTGCCTTCCCAGCGCAGGGCAGCAGTGCAGCAGCCACGGCAGGGCCACGGGGCATTCTCTGAACTCCTCTTCAAAAATCCACTTTGCTGGGGCGCCTGGGTGGCTCAGTGGGTTAAAGCCTCTGCCTTCGGCTCAGGTCATGATCCCAGGGTCCTGGGATCGAGCCCCGCGTCGGGCTCTCTGCTCAGTGGGGAGTCTGCTTCCTCCTCTCTCTCTCTGCCCGCCTCTCTGCCTACTTGTGATCTGTCTGTCAAATAAATAAATAAAAATCTCTAAAAAAAAAAAATCCACTTTGTTTCTCGAATGTTAGCATTGACAATTCCAGTCCCGGGATGTGACCCAGACCTCGGCAGTCAGTCAGAGAGGCGGCCGCTGAGGTCTCTAAGCCTCCAGTCAACCCCCAGGAGTCAGCCCGGAGCCTGGCGTGGGGCTGCGCAGAGAGGGAAAGAGCCACCAGCTCCAGGGGGAAGAGAAGTCAGGCGGGCACTGCCCAGGAGTGACGGGAAGCATGGATTCCAGAGCCTAGCTGAGGGCTTGAGTCCCAGCTCCACCACTTAGCAGCTGCATGCCCGTGGGCATGTTAGCTAGTCAGTGCCTCCAAATCCACATCTGTAAAGCAAAAAATGATGATTCCTTCCAGGCCCTACAATTTTTACAGGTTCATCTTTACAGTAAGGCCCCACCTCGCCACCTCTCTATCTCTGTAATACTGGGGATTGCATCCTGTGTTTCCGAACTTTGGATCTCCACCCCAATATCTTCTACCAGACCGCCCCCCCCAACTAGGCTCTCTAGACTAGGAGGCCCAACCCTCCAGGATAAGGCCTTTCATTTTACCCACAAATACCTACCGACTCCCTTCCACTGGGACACGTCACAGAACAGTGAACCAGGCTGGAATCTGGCCTCTCTTTACAGCTTAGATATCGCTCCTTCTATCCTCCAACACTTTCTCCACATAGGACTTTTCCTTCCCTCACCCCTCACTCCTTGTAACTAACTTGTACACATCCTTCAGACCATACTGAAATGTCACTTCCTCCAGGAAGTCCTGATTCCCATTGCCCAGCCCATGTCTCCCCTGCCTTCCCCATTAGCTAGGGACTCGGTTCTATTTTATTTACTGCAAAGTCATCTACAAAACCCAGCTCAAAGCCTGGCATCTGCAATCACTGAGTGTTTGTTGAATGAATGAGTCAGAGAGTGAAATGAGCGAATGACCTGGGAGAGTTAAGGAAGGCTTCATGGAGAAGGAAGCATTTCATTGGGCCTTAAAGGATGAGGGCAAGTTAACCAGCAGAAGAGTGGGAGGAAAGATCTAGGTGTGTGGCCAAGACTTATGCATTCTGGGGCCAAAAGGGGAGGTGGCAGTCCAGGCTGAGATATTAGGCTAAGATTTTAGGGCTTGATCCTATAAGCAGGGACTGCCCACCCAACAGAACATCCAATTGCCTGGGACCCAACTTCTGGATTCTGGTCCCACCAATCTGGAGCTCTCAGATTCTAATGACATCCAAGGTCAGGAACCCCCTGATGGAACATCAAGCGGAAAGTCAGAAAGATTTTTAACCAGGGAGGGACATGATTCCATTTCCAGATCTAACACTGTACAGGAAGTGAGGCTGGACAGACGCCAAGAATGAGCAGGATGGCAGAAAGGGGAAAAGTCAAGAGATTCAGGCTTCCATTGACTGCAGGACAGGAGGGAAACAGCTGGGTCAGTGATAAGGAAGGTGAGCTGTGGCTCTGCTAATGTTGAAATTGGTGGAAAATCGGAGAAGTAGGTGTGATCTGTGTGCACTAGCAGCACACAACTCACCCCTCCCAACACACATGCACAAAAACACACATGCACACAAGCACACACAAGCACACTCAGCCCCTCCTTACTGAAGGCAGCTGTCTGTCACAGTGGACTGCAAACACACACCCACACACTAAGTCTGGCTAAGAGATACCCAACCTTACAAAAATTTGCTTGCACACAACACTGGCAAGGGGAGGCCCGGCACAATACCAATTTCCACTATATCCATTTCCACAGAACAAGAAGACAAGCAGGGTTTTCTAGAAAGAGCTTTAGGCTCCAGTGGTTTTGCCTTTTCTGAGAATCAACTGCTGCTTTCATAAACACTGGGTGGGGGCAAGGGGAGGCAGCAGAGACAGGGGCTAAGCTATTGCTCATTCTAGCCAAGTCCTGATACAGAGAGGAGAAGAAATCCAGTTTGTACTATCTTCAAATATCACACTGTTGTGACTTATAACAGCACTCACTGTATCTGTTGCGTTACACCTGCCAAAAGGAAAAAAAAAATTGAATTACCATGCTAATGTCTTCTCTTTTGGAGAAATCTGTGATTCAGGTACGTGGATATAAAATATATCATTAGTTGCTTTTAAGCTTGTCTTTAATGATGAAAAAACATTGCAGGGCATGAGGGGGAGACATAACTAAACTCAGTCACTGGCATCATTGGGAGCTTCTTGTAAACCGTAATGTGACAGTGCAGTTTCTTTTTCCCTCTGAGATGACAGTTAATTCCAGACCAGGAAGGCTGTCAAAAATGCTTAGTTCTGCTCCACTTGAGTTAATTACCGGCCCTGGGGCAGGCTGCCCTCCACTCCTCTGCTAATGGGGCTGGGCTCCAGGTAAAAAAATCCATTTGCAAGAATGTTTTCCTTGCTCCAGATCTAATTTATTGAATATCAAATATTTATGCCAATGCAATTAAAGTGACAACATTGCTCTCCCTTCTCCCCTGCCCCCAGTTGTAGGCAAACCCAGGCTTGCTGACAGAACGCTTTATCCCGTCAACACGGGGTAAAACTTCTGCCTGAGCTTCTAAGGCAAGAGCTTTGAAATCCTTCAATCCACAAAGTCACCTGGGACTTCGCCTTTATCTTCTTTTGTAGGCAGCCATGTGACAGGTTATGAAGCAATGGCAGAGAAGCTGGGGTGGGAGGCAAAGAGAGGAAAGCCTGACGGTGGCTTCCGCTCCACCCAAGTCTTCTATGGGCCTCTGTGTTCCAGGCCCCAGACTGGGTACTACAGTTGAGAGAGACGGAGTAGACTCAGTCCATATCCCTGTCACTCTGCCGGCCTGACAGAGGGACAGCTTGCAGCATACATGCAAGAAGTTCCAGAAATGGGTCCTTATAGGTCTTGGGTCTCCAAGTCTTGAATTCCATCCAAGACCCCATTCCATCCAAACAGATCTAACTGCAAAGTTTCAAGTCCAGCAAAGCATATTTCATCTTCCCAAGGTCTACTCACCCACGAAGAAGGCCTCAGACTGTCCAGATTCTGGGGCCTTGGGGCATTCCCTGTTGGGACAGTACCCAGCCCCCAATGTCACCCCCATGAGTCTCTTGCACCACAAAACACAGAATCTGACATCTGCCCCAAACAGAACGGTGGTTGGTAAGGATAAGCCAGTGAACAGTCTAAGGTGCACGCTCCTCAGGTTTTCCTGGAAAATGTGAAAAGGAAATGCATTTGGCTAAAGGAAAAAAGATTCTTTTCTTTTCTTCCCTGAAGCAAGGAAGCTCAGCAAAGCCCAGGGCAGCAGGTAGTACTGTATCTGTGGCATATCTGAGGCTGTGCTGTGCTCTCCGGTTGGGATTTTTTTTCAGGGACCTTGCTGTCTACACCTACTTCTCCCTTCCTACAAGAAACAAAGAACTTTCCTTGGATCTGAACTAGGTTTTGAAAGAGAAACAGGTATGCATAAAGTGAACAACAAGCTTAGTAGAAGGAACCCAGAATTTTGTGTTCAAAGAACTGAAAACAGATTGATTTTTATTAGAGCCTTGTGTTGGAAGGGAGTGAGCCCTGGGACTATAAGCATCAAATGAGGTCATCTAAGCGTGTTAGAAAATGTCAAGTCCTGGATAAATATGAAGTACTCTGCACATCACAGGAATACTGGAAAACCGAATGACGTTATATGCACGTTTGCGTTATATAAATTGTAGTTGTTATAGGACATTTTGGAAGAAGATGGATTAAGCTTTCACCATGAAGATAAATCACAAAAATATATACCTGTTCATTTCTTTTGATCCTACCTTTTTAGAACTGTTTACAAACTGAAAATTTTTTTAAGTTTCCTTTCTGTTCTCTTTTTTGGATAAACATACACTACCCAATTTTGACATGTGCTGTTTAGATGTTCTTGGTTTCTGACCACCATGCTTTACTTTTGAGGCTTTGTGATCACTTTTTCTGGCCAGACAATTCTTTGTGTGTGAGCGTCAGAGGAAGAGGCTTGGTATCGCTACCTCCCTAGAGGTCTCGTTATCACTCTGGTCAAGACATTATCACACCATGCCTCAACTCCTGCCATAATTTCCTAACTGTCTACTCTGCTTCCAGCTTCCTCTGTCTCCAAATTATCCTCCCCTTGGCTGTTCAAATACCAATATCATTTTTTATCGTTAAGAGTAACTACAGAAGAACCTATGCTACAGCCACAGTGATAAGACAAGAAAAAACGAAACAGAAAAACTGGGAATAAAGAAGCAGATTTATCATTATTTACAGACAGTATAATTATGTATCAGAAAGCAGCAAGAAAAATCACAGAAAATCTATTCAAACTAATGAGAGAGGTCAGTAAAATGGTTGAATACCAAATAAATTTGTAGGAAACAATTGTTCTCTTATATACTAACAATAGCCAGTTAGAAACAGAATTTTTAAAATATGTTCATAATACATTTCCAGTTACTTTGTTGACTTCATGAGAATATATCACAGAAACTTCTGTGCAAAAGTGAATTTTGCACCTTCCACTCAAATCTATTCCTCCACCAGTGCTCTCTAGCTCGATAGTGGGTCTTCCATCTACCTATCTGCACACGGCAGAAACCTAGGATTCATCCTTGCCTCCTCCCTCTCTCACACCCAATCTGTCATGAAACCTGTCATGAAACCCTATCAATCAATATTACCTCCTGTCTGCTCTGCTTCTCTCTGACCCAACTGTCTTCATCACCTCTCACCTGGAGGATTATAGTAATTCCTCACTATTCTCTTTTGGCTTCCTTGTTCTCCCCAATCTGTTTGCACAAAGCAGTCATAAGGATCTTTTAAGGTTTTAAGCTAAATCATACCACTCTCCTGCTGACAACCCTTCACTAGCTTATAAACCCTTTATCCGCACCATGGCCTTCACTGCTTGGCTTCCCATGCTCCCTCTACACACTCACTTCTTCCCTCCCTGTGCCTAAGGAACACTATCCTTCTCTGGTTTCTCAAAGGCCCCCAAGCTCTTTCCCACCTCAGAGCCGTCGCTTTCCATATTCCATGCTGGGAATAAGGGTCACTGATCTTCCTTCAAGAAGGCTAGGCAGAGGGGCACCTGGGTGGCTCAGTCAGTTGAGCACCTGACTCTTGGTTTCATCTCAGGTCATGATCTAATGAGTCATGGGATTGAGCCCTGTATCAAGTTTCATGCTCAGTAGGGAGTCTGTTTAGAGATTTTCTCCCTCTACCTCCCCAAAAGAAATCTTTAAAAATAGGGGAGAAAAAAAGGCTAGGCAGAGAGAGGGGGCCTTAGTCCTTTTCAGAGATCTCTCTGACTCTTTGGGCCTCAGTTTCCCCACCTACAACACGAGTTGATTGAACTAGAGGTTCTCTCTGATAGTCTATGAGCTGAAGATTCAATAAGAAGGGACAGCATTGATGGAGAAGAAGAATGGAAAGTAGGGAGAGAATAGAGAGGAAATAGTCCTAGGAAAGACAGCAGAAAAAGGAAAACTAGGGAAAAAAAAAAGAAAAAGCAACCACTTTCAGTGCTTTAAAAAAAAATGTTTAAAGATTCATTTATTTGAGAGAGAGAGCAAGAGAGAATGTGCACATGAGTGAAGGGAGGGGCAGAGGGAGAGAACCTCTCAAGCAGAAGCCCCCTTCACTTACTACTGAGCGAGGAGCCCAAATTGGGCTTGATCTCACAACCTATGAGATCATGACCTGAGCTGAAACCAAGAGTTGGGCACCCAACCATCTGAGCCCCCCAGGCACCCTACTGGTGTATTTAAAACACTAAATGTTATCATTTTATTTTTATTAGAACAACTTAATATTAAATCTCCATAGGATTCAGGACCATCATAATAATCCTGCTACCAAGAGAGAAAAGCCAGCCAGTCAACTTATGGTATTTAAATATTAAATACATGCACTATAGTGAAAACTTGATTCCATTCCATAAAAATAATTCACATCATCCAAAGCCAAGTAGAAAAAAAAAAAAAAACAAAGAACAAAAACCTCATTCATCCATATAAACAAAGGTAGGGTCCCAAAGGTAGGGACGCACTAGCTGCTTCTGCTCCTGGCTTCCACAGAGACTCATGGTTGCCTACTCAACTCTCCTTCTCTCTTCCTAGCACAACTGTCTGTGGTTTCATTCAGAAAAGCAATGTACCCAATTAAAATGCTACATTTCCCAGCTTCCTTTGCCAAGAAGGGTGGCCACACAGCATCGTCTGGCAAGTGATATGTGAGAATAAATTACAGAGAAATGTTCAAGGTAGGTGTGCTCAGCTGGCACATATCCTCTCTTATCCTTATTTTTTATGCTTTCCTCTTCCTTCTTCAACCATCTTGTGACCTTGGGGTGACCATAGGGACAGGCCAAGAGAATCAGAGACCTCTATTTAAATCTTAGCTCTAGGGCGCCTGGGTGGCTTAGTGGGTTAAGCCACTGCCTTCGGCTTGGGTCATGATCTCAGGGTCCTGGGATCGAGTTCCGTGTCGGGCTCTCTGCTCAGCAGAGGGCCTGCTTCCCTCTCTCTCTCTCTCTGCCTGCCTCTCCATCCACTTGTGATCTCTCTCTGTCAAATAAATAAATAAAATCTTTAAAAAAAATAAAAAATAAAAAAATAAATCCTAGCTCTAGCATCTGCAAACTCTATGAACTTGGGACAGTTCATTTAACTGCTCTAAGCCTCACTCTGGTCTATCAAATGGGAGTCATAATGCCTCACTCACGAGACTGTTAGGATTAACTGAAATATTTTATCACACACAGGGGACAGTGCTTTGTAAACTCTTTAGCTCTAAAAAAGTACTAGTTTATTTGTTTGTTTGCCTCCATCCTTGTTTTGTGACTGGTTTTCCTCCTCGCTTAAATCTAAAATACATTAAAAGTTAAATGTTGTATTTCTACATGATGATCTTTCATAATAGGAATACCTATTCCCTTGACATAATACCAATCCATTATGTTATCAGAAGCCAGAGTTCCTTCTGTTATACAGACTGGCCACATGCAAATCACAAGTGAATCTGCATTCTCCAACTGTGGCCTCAGTTATCTTCTAAGTCAACCAGAAATTTAAGATGCATCATCCTTTAAAAATATGTATTTTTTCAGAAGTGTGGGTCTATTTCCTTGAGCATTTGAGGAGTCCTATCAATCCATAACCTCAAATTTAGCAAATTTTCTTATTTTTTATAATTAATTTGTTAGTAATGTCTTCCCTTTCATTGTGTTTTCTCATTCTTGAACTCTTATTTGGATGCTGGACTTCTTAGTCTGTTTCTCTAATTTTCTTCTATTTGGATAAGATCTCTTATCTTTCTTAGCTATGTATTAGGCAAAACACCCTAAAGGCACAGAAACCACCCCCCTTACAAGGCAGTGGCAAATTAAAAATAATATACCTGCCTAGCACACAAACAAAAAACCCAATCATGTGGGATATTTTGAAGTGTCCTTTAGACAATATTTGGGTTAAAGAGGAAGAATCAAAACTGCAAATAGGTGATTTAAAAACATGAGAAAGAGAAAACCATATAGGATATTTTATGGGATGAGGCAAAGCTGATTCACAGGCAAACTGATAACCTTAAATACCTTCATGGTTAGTCAGGAAAGCATGAAAGTAGGTAAAATAAACCTTCATTTAAATAATTAGGTTTCTGTAATAGATCAAAATAACCATGGAAAGAAATCTAGAAAATATAGTTAAAGCAATGTTATTGATTAGTAAACTTAATAGTCAGAAAAAAAAAAACAGTAAACTGGTAGATAAACCTTAAGACTGGTTCATGAAATAACCTGTTTCCACCATTGGAGGAGACATAAATAAATGTTATAAATGCAAAAAGGGAAACCATAAGGTTTGAAATTGTAAGAGGATTCTATGCATAATTATATGCTAATACTTTCAAAACCTCACTGAAATGGATTATTTTCTGGGAAAGCATAACACACCAAAATTGCCTCAAGAAAAATTACACTACCTGAATAGACTGATAGTAAAGGGAAAAAATCTAAAGAAAGTTGTCAAAGTATCGCCTCCTAAAATGGCTTCCAGCCTCAGATGATTTCATGGGTGCATTACTTCAGCCTTCCACAGAACAAATAATTTCCGTGTAACATAAACCCCTTCAGGGCGTGAAAAATGATGTAAATCTTATCGGTTCATTTTACAAAGCTAGCAAAACTATTGACATAAGGTTTTGGATGAATCTCAAAAACATCGTGTTGAATGAAAGAAGCCAGACACTGAGTATAAATTATATGATCCCAATTATACGAAGCTCAAGGACAGACAAAACTAATGTGTGGAGATAAAAATTAAAGAAGTGGTTGCTGGGGGTGGGGATGGAGGACTGGCTGGAAGGAGTCACAAGGGAACTGTATGGGGCCATGAAAATGTTCCATATCTTGATGTGGGTGATGCCTACTGGGGTGTGTCTATTTGTCAAAAATCATCAAGTTGTACACTTAAGATTTGTGCGTTTTTCAGTGTGTAAATTATACCTTAAGAGTACATTTACTCTTAGAAAAAAACCTTGTGACCATGAGTTAAAAGCCTAAATAAATAAATAACAGCCTAATCACACTTAATATGTTGTATATGCAAAAGTA
This sequence comes from Lutra lutra, assembly GCF_902655055.1. Classification (NCBI taxonomy): domain Eukaryota; kingdom Metazoa; phylum Chordata; class Mammalia; order Carnivora; family Mustelidae; genus Lutra; species Lutra lutra. Next base: position 127,844,272 of record NC_062286.1, on the reverse strand, counting down.
CTAAGCAAAATATTGGCAAAGGTAATCTTGCAATAGATTAAAAGAACAATACATCAAAAAACTTCAAGGTTGTTTCAATATTCTAAGTCTGTTACTATACTAATTCAAATAAGAAATAGCATATCATAATAAAATGAAATTAGTCTATAAAATTCATTTATTCATGATCTTGATTCCTAATAAACTCAGGTAAAAAAAGACTATACCTCAGCATGATAAATAATATCGATCTCAAACTGAAAGCCTAAATCATCCTTAACAGTGAAACTCAAGAGGCCGCCTCGTTAATGTCAAGAACAAAACAAGGATGGCCATTGTTCTCACTGCTATTTACTATTGTTCTGAAATTTCTAAGCAATGTAAGAGGACCAGAAATAGATATGAATCATAAGAGAGAAAGAAACAAAAGTATAATTTTTAGCCCATGATAATATTGTCTTTCTAGAGAACTCAAGAGGGCCAACTGAAAAACAATATTCTGACTGGTTACAAAATAACTACACAGGGACAGTAGGGATGTTCACTGAAGCATTGTGATAAAGAACAACTGGAAACCACCTAAATGTCCAATAACAGGAGCCTGGAGAAGTGGATGTATAGACACACAATAGAATGCTATATAGCAATTAAATGAATTAAGTCAATATAAAAATAGCAAGTGGGAAAGAAAATTCAGGATTATATACACAGTGTGATACTGTAAATGTAATGTTGAAAAACAGATTATATTGTTTGGAAAAATACAAAATATAGATGTGAGAGATACCAATTTTGGAACATTGGTCTCGTCTGGCGAGAGAAGACGGGCGATGAGACTGGGAGGCATACAGGGGGCTTCCATTTTGGTTGTAGCTCTTCCCTTCCTTCCTTCCTTCCTCCCTCCCTCCCTCCCTCCCTTCCTTTCTTTCTTCTTCCTCCCTTCCCCATTTTTTTTTTTTAGGACTAAAAAGCCCTGGAGAAAAACATCCATCTGATGACCAGACCCAATATGCCACCAACAATTCCCAGAGAGCTCCCTTGTGGCCCTACCAATCCTCCATCCTCTTCCCCTGGCAACCACTTCTCAGATTTCTGTCACCTGAGGTAAGTTTTGCCAGTTCTTGAAGTTTCTTTGGATAGAACCATGGGGGCACCTGGTGGCTCAGTGGTTAAATGCCTTCAGCTCAGGTCACAATCTTAGGGTCCTGGGACTGAGGCCCACATGGGTTCCCTGCTCAGTGGGGAGCCTGCTTCTTCCCTCTCCTTCTGTCTCTCTCTCAAAATAAATAAATAAAAATCTTTTTAAAATAAATATATATATATAAATACATAAATGGAAACATGGGTTTCCTTTCAGGCCTTCTGTGGTCTCCTTCTGGAAAAGTGGCCTCCTTTAGGACCAGGATTTAGAACAGACCCATGACAGACTGATAGTTGAGGACTGCACACCTCAGTGCTCTTGGCCGCCATGCAGGACAGGAGTACAGCCTCTCACAGGAGGCTTCTTGTCTCAGGGCACAAAGCAGACACCCAGAGGACAAGTACCCCTTGTGTACTCACCTGTACACCAGTACTGGATCCCCTGTGTGACAACTAAAAATATTTCCAGACATTGCCAAATGTCTCCAGGGGACAAAATCGCTCTTGTTGGGGCACCTGGGTGGCTCAGTGGGTTAAGCCTCTGCCTTCGGCTCAGGTCATGATCTCAGGGTCCTGGGATCGAGTCCCGCATCGGGCTCTCCACTCAGCGGAGAACCTGCTTCCTCCTCTATCTCTCTCTCTGCCTGCCTCTCTGCCTACTTGTGATCTCTCTCTGTGAAATAAATAAATAAAATCTTTAAAAAAAAAATCGCTCTTGTTGAGAACCACTGTGATAGAAGACAGATTAGAGGGGTGGAGGACAGTTTGGGTTTTTTTCTTTGTTTTATTTTTTTCACTTAGGAATCAAATCGTTGAGAAATGTGCATTTGTATTTGAAGAAGCAAGAGAAGAGTATCGAGAACATGAAGGAAGACCCGCACAGTTAGGGAGCACACCATACTCAAGGGTGAGAAAACAATATTACAAGTCTATTGATTCTGTCAAAGTAATGTGTAAGCTTAGTGGAACTGCAGTTAAAACTTGGCCGGAAACTTTCTGGAACTTAAAAGTCTAAAGTATCTAAAGATACTTTAAGTCTAAAGTATCAATAGAAAAATAAGAGGGGTTGAATAGTAAAGAAAATTTTCAAAAATATAAATAAATAATGGATCTGAACTATCAGATATTAGGTGGGTTGTAAATTATAATAATTAAAACAGTGTAGAAAAAATAGACATAGCTATGAAAAAATTAAAAGTCTGGAAGCAGGCCCTAGTCTAGGCAAGAATTTAGTATCGATTAAAGTGACGTTTAAATTCATGAGAATATTGCAGAATGGCCAATAATTATGCAAGAATAACTCATTAACTATTTGGGGCAGGAAAAAATTCAAGGCCTGGCACTGTACGTCAAATAAATTTCATGAATCAGAGAGTTATTATTTAATTAAACTATAAAAAACTAGAATGAAATATAGATTAATATTTTTCTGATATTAGGAGAAGGCTTTCCAAACAAAAGGAAGGCCCCAAGAAGGAAAAGACGATATACTTGACTACACAATTTGTCGACCTTTCATACATCAGCAAGCACTATAAACAAAATTAAAATTCAGAAAAACGGTCACCTAACAACATAATATTAAAGATTTCTTCTGCTAAATACAATATGAAGAGGACAAGGTATCATTCTCACTTTTTAAATGGACAAAAGGACACACCATGAAATTCACAGGAGATAAGAGAAAAATAGCCAAAAAAATTAAGAAGTTAATCTCACTGGAAATTCACATTATGCAAATTAAAATACTGAGACATCATCTTTTACCTATCAAATCAACATGGATTTTTTTTAAATAACAGCCAGCATTTGGGAATTTCCATATCCTCTAGAGAGGATAGTTTATGAACTATTTAGTTTATGAACCTTTCTGAAAAGGAATCTGACAACTATTTTTAAAGGCCTTAAAAAGGGTTCATATAAACCTGAGAGTTTCCCATTTATACCCGAGCCCAGAACTCACCCAGAATCGCACAGTCCCAACCAACTCGGCCACCAGATATCCAACTAGTACCTCAAACAAACCATGTCCAAAGCCAAGCTCCCAATTTCCTATTGCCCTCCTGTGCCTCAAAGCTATTCCTCCTAGTGTCACCTCCATCTCTGGAAAAGGTAACACCCACCCTTCCTATTGCACAGACCTAAAACCTTCATGTCATCTCTGATATCTTTCTTTTACTGACATCAAATCCTGGGGCATTATGCTTCAAAGTAGATGCAGAATCCAACCCTTCATCACCACCTCCATCACCAACATGCCGGTCTGAGCCCCCCATCATTCCTTACCTGGACCATTCCAATAGCCTCTTTCCTCGCTCTGCCTCCACATGTGCCATCTTTCACATTATCCTCATATGGCTGCCAGAAGGATCCTTTTGCAGCCTGTCAAATCAAAGCACTCCTTACTCAAAACCTTCCATTGGTTCTCTTTTCAGAGAAAAGCAAAGCCATGTAAGAGTTTATAAGACTGATATTGTGATTTGTTTTAAAAAATACATCTTGGGTCATTTGGATAACCAAAACATATTTTTAATTTTTTATTAGATTCAATTAGTTAATACGTTCTGTATTATTAGTTTCAGGGGTAGGATTCAGTGATTCATCAGTTGCATTGTGGAATATTACTCAACCACCAAAAAGAATGACTTTTTTTTTTTTTTTTCCCATGTGTCTGTTAGCCATTTGTCTATCTTCTTTGGAGAAATGTCTATTCATGTCTTCTGCCCATTTCTTCTGCCCACCAAAAAGAATGGTGTACACACCACACATACATACATAAATCACATCTTTATCCATTCATCTGTCAATGGACATCAGGGTCTTTCCATAGTTTGGCTATATGGGGTGCATGTGTCCCTTCAAATCACTAAGTTTGCATCCTTTGGATAAATAGTGCAATTGCTGGGTCATAGGGTAGCTCTATTTTTAACTTTTTGAGAAACCTCCATATAGTTTTCCAGAGTGGCTGCACCAATTTGCACTCCCACCAACAGTGTTAAGAGAGTTCCCCTCTTTCTGCATCCTCACCAACATCTGTTGTTTCCTGAGTGGTTAATTTTAGCCATTCTGACCAGTGCGAGGTGGTATCTCATTGTGGTTTTGATTTGTATTTTCCTAATGCTGAGTGATGTTGAGCATTTTTTCATGCATCTGTTAGCCATTTGTATGTCTTCTTTGGAGAATGCTACTCCTGTCTTCTGCCCATTTCTTTTTTTTTTTAAGATTTTATTTATTTATTTGACAGACAGAGATCACAAGTAGGCAGAGAGGCAGGCACAAAGTGTGGGGGAAGCAGGCTCCCTGCTGAGCAGAGAGCCCAATGCCGGGCTAGATCCCAGGATGCTGGGATCGTGACCTGAGCTGAAGGCAGAGGCTTTAACCCACTGAGCCACCCAGGCGCCCCTTCTGCCCATTTCTTGACTGGATTTTGTTTTGTTTTTTGGGGGGTGTTGAGTTTGATAAGTTCTTTCTACATTTTAGATACTAACCCTTTATCTGATAAATCGTTTGTAAATATCCTCTCCTATTCCATAGGTTGTCTTTTAGTTTTGTTGACTGTTTTCTTTACTGTGAAAAGCTTTTTATCCTGATGAAGTCCCAAAAGTTCATTTTTGCTTTTGTTTCCCTTGCCTTTGGAAACGTGTCTAGTTAAGAAGTGGCTGCAGCTGAGGTCAAAAAGGTTTCTGCCTGTGTTCTCTGGGAATTTGACGGATTCCTGCCTTACATTTAGGTCTTCCATCCATTTTGAGTTCATTTTTGTGCATGGTATAAGAAAGTTTGTCTAGTTTCATTTTTCTGCATGTGGGCTGTCCAATTTTTGCCAACACCATTTACTGAAGAGACTGTCTTTTTTCTACTGGACATTCTTTCCTGCTTTGTTGAAGATTAGTTGACTATAGAATTGAGGGTCCATTTCTGGGTTCTCTATTCTAGTCTATTGATCGCCAGTTACATGCTGTCTTGATGATCACTTTGTAATATAGCTTGTGGTACACACACACACAAATACACACACACACATAATATAGCTTTGTAAATAGCTTAAAGTCCAAAACTGTGATGCCTCCAGCTTTGATTTTCTTTTTCAACATTACTTTGGCTATTCAGGGTCTTTTCTGGCTCTATACAAATTTTAGGATTGTGGTTGCAGCTCTGTAAAAAATGCTGATGGTGTTCTGATAGGGGATGGTATTGAATCCATAGACTAATTTGCGTAACATAGACATTTTAACACTATTTGTTCTTCCAATCCATTTCTATACGCTAACAATGAAGCAGAAGAAAGAGAAATCTAGGAATCGATCCCATTTACAATTGCACCAAAAACCATAAGATACCTAGGAATTAACCTAACCAAAGAGGTAAAGATCTGTATTCTGAAAACTATAAAATGCTTCAGAAAGAAACTGAGAAAGTCACAAAATGCAAAATATATTTCTTATAAATATTTGGTCTTCATCCATGGCTCCTGACTCCCAAACCCTTAGAATTTCTGAACTGTTGAGAATGTTAATGAGTGACTTTAGAAAGCAAGTAAAGATCGGGGCTGGTTGCCAAGGAGGCTGACTTTCAGTACTACCCCTTGACCTCCAGGGATGGGAAAAGAGCTAGAGTTTGGACCAATCCCCAGTGGTCAATGATTTAAGCAATCATGCTGATGTAATGAAACCTCCATAAAAAACCCAAGAAACAAGATTGGGAGAGCTTCCAGGTTGGTGAACATGTGCAGATTTGAGAAGAGAGGTCCACTCAAAGAGAGCATGGAAGCTCTGCTCTTTCCCATACGCTTTGCCTTCCTAGCTGTTCCTGAGTTAATTTTCTTTATAGTAAACCGGTGATCTAGTAAGTACAGTGTTTATGAGTTCTGTGAGTGCTGTAGCAAAGTAATCAAACAGAAGAGGGGATTGTGGGAACCTCCAATTTATATCCAGTCAATCAGAAGTACAGGTAAGGGCGCCTGGGTGGCTCAGTGGGTTAAGCCTTGCCTTCGGCTCAGGTCATGATCTCAGGGTCCTGGGATCAAGCCCTGCATCGGGCTCTCTGCTCAGCAGGGGCCAGCTTCCTCCTCTCCCTCTGTCTGCCTCTCTGCCTACTTGTGATCTCCTTCTCTCTGTCAAATAAATAAATAAATCTTAAAAAAAAAGAAGAAGAACAATTACAGGTAATAACATGCACTTGCTACTGGCATCTGAAGTCCAAGGAGGTCATGAAAATCTCATATCTATAGTTGATCAGTCAGAAGCACAGTTATCAGCCTGGGCTTGTGCCTGACATCTGAAGGGAGAGTGGAACAGTCTTGTTAAGACTGAACCCCTAACCTATGGAATCTGATGGTGTACCCAGTTAGACAGTGTCAGAATTCAGTTGAATTCTTGGGAGATCCGACTGGTGTCTAACAATTGTTTATTGGAGGAGTAGGAGAACCACCCATCCCAAACACAGGTTGAAATTGGGCCCTGGAACACCAAAGACTGCATAGGATCTGGCTACTTTTCTCACCTACCCCTAAGTGATGCTACATAATCATAAAGTCCAACATAGCAGAATGCCAGTGCCAGAGGAGTAGATTCGACTTCAGCCAAGTCTGTGCTCAGATACAGAAAATGCTTCCCTAGTGCCTCTGACAGTTTAGAACCACTAAAATTCTAATCCAACACTTCTATTTTACAAAAGAACAAATTGAGGCTTAGCAAGTGAATTCCTGGAGAAGTCAACAATACAGAGTCAACAATATAGCTCTCTCAAGATGTCCCCTTGATCCAACCCTTCCTGCACATAGATTAGAGTCTTAGTGACAAGAGGTTATCTCTGATAGCTCTGCACTAGCCAATCAAAACATTTACTTAGAATAAATGTTCAGAATAAATTCCAATTACCCAAACAACAAAAATTCTTTACTTTTTCATATAAATGTATAACATTCATATGGTTATTTCTATTGAGGACTACAGTTTTCTCAGAGCAAAGCATCACTCATCATGTGAAATAAATCAAGATGAGGATTCCAAGACAGATGCAATCACAGATATCCCAAGAGGCTTTTGTACATTTGTGTGGAGCCCACATGTCTCTTTCAACTTCTTATTTCCGCATAGGCAGTCTACTTATCAGCACTTATTTCATGAATTTGTTAATTTGGTTTACAACCTCAGCACCTGCTCTGAGCCAGGCCCTATGCTGGGCATAGCAAATCTGAGATGGAAGCTTCATGAGCACCATGTAGAGTAGGAAAATGAGCCAGAAGGGAGCTGGGGAGGAGAAAGGGCGAGCACACACTAACCAAAGTAGTAACCACCACAAGCTCCAACAGTTGGTTTCACTGTCTCCAGAGGAGACGAGGAAACCAAGGCAAAGACTGAGAGAACTCTTGAGGTCACACAGTGAGTGGTAGATGCAGAGCACAACCACAGCCCAGGGAGCAGATACTTAAAGCAGAACTCACCCCACAGCACTCCTCACCCCCACAGCCTTCGTGTCTCCTGTAAGCCAAGTCAGGATTGAAAGTCACGCCTCATCCCTGGGTAATATACCTTTGTTGATTTTCGACTCCCCACCATTCAAACATCTCTCCAGTTTGAGAGTCATGTCCCGGGGTATGACTAACAACCCTGCCTGATGCACCTGTCCCCACGCCCTGGGTGGCCAAACAGTCCACCCTTCTCTTTACCCCAAACCCTGTCACACATCTCTGGATCTGTTTCCCGCTGTCGAAGTGTGTGAAAGGGTCACCCAGAGCATTGCAGGGCCATATGGGTGCCTGGGCCTCTCTCAGGGCTCGGGTGCAAGTCCCCCAGTTGCAAATGATGCCAGTAAAGACCCAGCAGAAGCCAGCAAACAAAGAGATGCCTTAATGACATGCCTTGGAAGCAAGTCTTTTTATAACTTCATTCTTCCCTCTCAATGGCCCCAAATGAAGACGAAATCGAAAAGGAGCCCTTGGCAATAGTAAAGGAGAAAACTCAGCCTTCCAAGGGCCTTCCCCTTGTGCCCAACTTCTTTCAATAGAAGGCAGATTTGGCCTCCCTGGCACCACTGTGTTCCCAACTTTCTGCATGAGGAACAACAAAACCCACGCTTTGGAGAAACTGTGAACCAATCACACAGATGCTTTAGGCTGCAGCTGTCATGGTAATCAGCTGCTTCTTTCCCTTGGGTTTCTCTACTACTCCCCGCAGCCTACTTCCATGCTCCCACTGAAGGCAGATGGTGCACAGGGGCTGGGGAAGCAGGGCCATGTGGAGAGTCCACTGGGCACAATCACTTGAAGTCAAAAGCATAGTGTTTCATAGGGTTGAAACCCACAGGTCCACCACCTACTAGCTTTGTGACCCAGAGAAAGTTATTTCACATCTTTTGAGCCTCAATCAAAGTGGACAGAACAGCAGAGCTTGCCTTGTGGGAGTAAATGAGATGCTGCACACGAAGCACCAAGCACAGGGCCTCATGTGAAGCAGGGGCTCCACAGATTCGAATCATCACTCTTGCCGGGGAAGGTGCATGCACAATCACTGACACTTTAAAAGCCCTTCCACACCCACCTTATCTGGCCACCCTCCAGGCCGGGGGTACCAGGAAGCAAGGCCCCAGGAAGACCTGTTGTGAGGCCTGAGATCATGTCATCGAAATCTTAGCTGTGCGTGGTATCCAAGTAAGTGGGCAAGACCTGCTCACCATCAAGTCCCCCATTTGAACAGATAATGGAGGCTCCGAGAGATTATGGGATGGGGCCAAAAGTCACGTTGGTACCTGGTGGAGTGTGGCTTTGACCCAGATTGTCTGGTTTCAAATATCCTTCCCCTCTAGGATGTTAGGGTCCTGGCAAAGTCTTGGGTTCTTCTGAGGCAGATCAAGTTCTCAGTCTTGAAATGAAGAGGTCAGGGGAACAACAGTGGCAGATCATGTTTCAGAGCAAAAGATGGGGAGGTGGACTACCTGGGTTCAAATCCTGGCTCTACCACGTTTCAGCTGTGCGTCCTTGGCAAATTACCCAACCTCACTGGACCTCAGTTTCCCCCTCTGTACAATGGGGATAAAATTAATATCACCTAACAGGGTTGTCATAAGGATTTTTGTTGTTATGATCACCACTTTGACCTCAGGCACCACAGGCAGTCTGTGATAGCCTTTCCCCTCCATAGGTTGGTACAAATTCCTAAAGGGTATGGTCATCTCATGCCTAACTTCTCAGGCAAGGCTGCTGCATTGCACAATTCCAAGGCCATCAATTACGTCTTATTCCATATGAATAGTGCCCTCTGGTCTTGTGCAGTGCACAACCTATACTCCTGTACATAGTGACTCTGTGCTCGGGGAAAACTGCGGGACCGTAGAGAATTGGATGTTAGGTTTCTAGTTGGAGAGCATGAGCACCATGAAGCTAGCAAAATGTCCTGGTTCTGGGGTCCTCCAGTTTAGAGCTAGAATCTAGACTGCTCCCAAAAGTCTGGAGCCTATCCCCAGCTGCTAGAGGGAGAAGATGGTGAAAAATAGTAGATACCAACACAGGGCCACAGCCTGACTGCTGGGTAGGGAAATGGCTTGGGCAAGTCTCAGCTCCAATTCAAGGTCTCTGAGTAAAATGAATTCAGAGTCAAGGGGAAGGACTTGTGTATTCTGGCCATGGAAGACAAAACATTAGTTACCAGTTGTTACCTCAGAGCATATACTATGTACCGCAGAACAGCAGCCCAGTTTTAAAGTTGGCAGAGCTGAGTCTTCAACAGGCCACTTCTCCTTCCACCAGTCTGGCTGGTTCTGTGTCTACAGAGTAAAAATAGCAAATCCCATGAGCACCTCACAGCTCATTGCCTCCCTGCTCTTGCTGTGGCCAGAGGGAATATTGTGGCTATAAGTCGCATTTAACAAGTTTGAGAATAGGGATGCTGCCAGGGCCTGATGGAAATGGAAATCCAGAACAAGTGTCTACTCTGCTAAAACAAATTGCTTCTCCTTCCACGCAAATGAGGGCCAATTAACCACCAGTCACCAGGTCCCCTCAGTGAGGTATGACACCACATAGAGGGCTTGTGGCAGACATCTGCTACTGGAACACTGAGCACAGAGCAGTGTGGGCAACCCAGGAAGGCTGGGTCTTGGGTACACACAGGCTGCTGTGGCCACTCGGCCATGAGCTCCCTGAGCAAAAGGGATGGTCCAGGATGAAAGAAGATCAATAGCCATGGGGCAAGTCATCTCATCCCCTGGTAAAAGGCAAATAGTAGATACTTAATAAATACTTTTTGAATGAATATACTAATCTAATCAGGGGCTTAGCCTGGACTTGCCCTGGGCACAAAATTTAAGGGAGGTGCCTAAAATCTCAATAAGCAATACAAAAAATATTCTGTTGAAATGATCAAAATAAAAATTAATACAGAACATTCTATGACAAATCCAATAGAAAATATTAGCTAAAGATAAGATCTGACAGGCCAAGATAGGGGAGAGGCCAGTGAGGCAGAGTCAGGCAAGTACAGGGTCAAATCCTGGCTTTACTTGAAGCTCTGATATTTTGATGATGGACATTTTGCATCCATTTTTCTTTTTCTAAAACACTGAGTTTACAACATTATCTGTCTTAGGACATGTGGGTGGCTCAGTCCTTAAGCTCTGCCTTCAGCTCAGGTCACTGATCCCAGGCTCCTGGCATACAGTCCCACACTGGGCTCCCTGCTCAGTGGGGGGCCTGCTTCTTCCCTCTCGTACCACTCCCCCGCTTGTGATCCCTCTCTCACAGTCTTTCTCTGTCAAATATATAAACAAAAAAAATCTTCAAACAAAACAAACATTATCCATCTTGATTACTGAGCTTTTGGGACATCCCCCTTAAATTTTGTGCCCAAAGCAAGTGCCCGACTGGCTATACCCTTGGCCCTGTCTCGCGCCGCTGGGAGTTTCAAGACTTCACAACGACTGCGAACAGCAGCATCACTTGCACTAGTCTGGACCAAGCTGTGGAAACTCCCTCTGCCTGCAGGGCATTCAGAACTGGTGGTGTGACAGTGGGTCACCGACTGACACAGGCCACCCAATGTGAAAAGCTACTCATGGGGAAACTCGACAGCTGCCAGCCCTGAAGCCCTAGCAGCTTCCTGAAAGTGACCAGACATGAGGTTGGTTTGTTTTGTTGATTAACAGGCATTGTTTTTTAGAGCACTCGTACGTTTACAGAAAACTGGGCAGGAGGGCAGTTTCCATACACCCCCTTCGACTCCTGCGCAAAGTGGTCCTACCATTAACACCCCACACAGGGGGAGTATATTTAGTACAACTGATGAGCCAATACTGGTACATTATTAATAGCTAAACCCACAGTTTAATTAGGGTTCACTCTCTGTGTTGTAGATTCTATGGGTTCTGACAAACACATGTCACATACCCATCATCACAGTGTCACACAAAAATGCCCCTGTGCTCCACCTCTCCCCTCCCCTCTTCCCCATCCCTGGCAATCACTGATCTCCATAGTCTTCCTTGCCTTTTCTAGAATGTCATATAGCTGGAATCATACACATGTAGCCTTTCCAGACTGGCTTCTTTCACTTACCAACATGCCTTTAAGGTTTTCTCGGATGTTTTTACGGGCTCAATAGCTCTTCTGTTTTGTTTTATCACTGAATTAATTGCTGAATAATGTTGCATTGAGTGGATACACATACACAGGTTGTTCATCCACTCAGCTACTGAAGAGCATCTTGGTTGCTTCTGAGTTTTGGCAGTTATGAATAAAGCTGCTATAAAACATTTGTGTGCAGTTTTTGTGTGAACATAACTTTTCAACTCAATTGGATACAGTATTATAGGAGCACAATGGGCCTATGAATTTTTGAAGCCGAGCTAGAGCTCTAGGACACGGGCCCCTTAGGACTGTCCAGGATCAACAGCATGACCTTGTCAGTGGAGGGGACCTGGAGGGTGCTATATGGGCCAGTGAGGACACTTAGCCTCTCATCACCAGAGTCGGCTTTCCCCTGGAGCAGGGAGGGCAAAGGTGTACTGCTGTCTATACAGAAGGCAATGATGTGTACTGGTCCAGTTTAACGGGGGCAGAAAGCAATTTCCTGCCATCTGGTCTTGCCTCCACCCCTAGAGAGTATGCCAGAGGGCACAGAAGGCCGAAAAGTTTGCATTTTCCAATTAAGCACAAATATTTTCTCTCCAGGGGCAGCAACGGTCCAGGCTCTTACCTCTCAGTTTATTCTGTCAATAAAAGGCCTTTTCACCTGCAATAATAACGTGCAAGAGACCATAATTAACAGAGAGAATATGTATTTCTAGCCATCAGAAAACGCTTGTCCAACAATAGTAAAAATATAATTAACGTTCCCCGCTCTCTCCTCTATGGAGACTTTTCCCCCCTTAACTTCCTACCAATGCGGAGAAAAGAAGACTGGGAATGTGTTATGGGTTGAACTATTTCCTTCAAAAAGATCTGTTGGAAGTCCTAACCCCGGTCATCGACACGTGTGATCTTGTTCGGAGAGAGGGTCCCCGCAGGAATGTAGTTAGTTAAGAAGGGGGTGTGCTGGAGTAGGGGGGACTGGTTCTTGGCCCAGTGTGGCTGGACCCCTTATAAGAAGAGACGAGACACAGAGACACCCAGAGGAGAAGGCCAGAGGCAAAGACCGGAGTCCCACAGTGGCCAGCCAGGACACTAGGGACTGGCAGCCGCCAGCGGAAGCTAGGAGACGCCAGAGAGGCTGCGACAGTCTCAGAGGAGCACGGCCCTGCTGCCACCTTGCTTTCAGACTTCTGGCCTCCAGAACTGTGGGCGAATGAACAGCTGCTGCTTTAAGCCCCCCAGTCGGTGGCACTTGGTTACAGCAGCCTCCACAGACCACCCCCCACAGCAGGATCACCAAAGTCCTCACCCTACACACGGGGTGATGGTCCGGGAGGGGTGGGGACTTACCTGAGGCCTCAGGCAAGCAGGAGGCTGAATCAAGTCCCACTGGTTTGGAGGCCGGTGTTCATGTCACAGCAGGATTCACTCTCTGCGGGTCCGGCGGCCTCGCGGGCTGCACAGTGCTCATGTCTGGACACTGAGCACTCTGGGCTGAGCCCCTGAGCAGCAGGTACAAGCAGGCTGGCCGTGCGCCCCAGGTGCAGGCTGCTTCGGAAACCAAGGGAGGAGGAAAATGTGTGTGAGGAGGGAGGAAGGGAGCTAGACTGAGAAAAGGGACTCACACTGACAGAGCTGAGTGCCAGGGGTACCAGGGGTCTCACACACGCTGTCTCAGTCACATCGCACACAGCCCTCTGGAGCAGGTGGCAGTAGCCTTGTTTTTCAGATCAGACATTGGGTCTCAAGAGATGCGAAGTAACTCCCCAAAACACACAGCCAGTGGGGATTCGAACCCAAACTCTCCCAACATCACATTCCCTGAGTATTTCCATCTCTTCCCAGCGGTTTGCATGGCCATCCACACGCTAACGGCTCCCGGATAGTTACGCAGCTCCCGCATCTCGTCTCCCTCCCTGTTCAGTTCCTCCATCTTCATGTCTCAGGGATCTCAGATTCAGAACGTCCAAAATTTAATTCATCAGCTTCCACTGAAAGCCCAGCACTCCCATCCACCAAGACGCCCCACTTAGCAACCTGGCAGCCATCCCTGACTCCTGTCCTGTCCCCTGCAGCCCTCCCGGCACACATCCCACAAGTCACCAAGCCCTCATCCTGTATCCTCTGTCTCGTGGATTAGCCAACCATTGTGTCACTCCGGGGCCTTCTGCTTCTAGCCTCTCCCCTCTGCAGGCTGGTTACCCTTCATACTGGAGTGAGGGATTTCTTGAAGCACAAACCTTATCACATGACTTCCTGATTAAAACTCTTCAACAGTAATTGCAAATTCTTATGTGCTATTCACTGTATAAGCCCTTCACATATATTGACCCATTTAATCCTAAAAACCACTCTATGATAAGGAAACAGGCACTGCATTGTTCTCCCTTTTACAGATGAGAAATTTGGAGTGTTGAAATGTTCAGTAACTTGGCCACCATCTCACAGCTAGTAGGTGGCTGAGCCAGGATAATTCCTTGTGCTCTTAGTACAAAGTCCCAAATCCTTCTCACGGCTTATGAGGACCTATAGGGTCTCACCCTTACATCTCACCCCACTCTCTCTAATTCAAGTTCAAAGCAAGGCCTGGGTTGATGCTGTTGTTGTTTTTAAATATTCAAGATCTCCAAGGTTCTTTCTGCCTCAGGGCCTTTGTACGCACAGTTTCTTCTTGCCTGGAACATGGCTTGACCCCATTCTTCACCTGGTCTGACTTCTCTTTCAACCTCTTTAAATGCTGCTTTGTCAAAAGCTTTCTCCGAGCCTTCAGACCAAGTCAGGCAGCACCACATTTTACGCTTTCATTGTACCTGCACATTTTCTCGATAGTACTTGTCAGTCATAATTACTTATATAATATGATGTTTTCCGTCGGCCCCCTCCTCACTTCTCTGTTGGGAGAAGCTCCCTGAGTGCCAGAGTCTGTATCCACCTTTCTTCTCCAGGACATTGCCTGAAAACAGATGTTCAATAAATAGTTACAGACTGAAAGAACAAATGAATAATGAAGACACGAATGAATGAACCTGCCGAGCTGCTCCTCGGTTGTCTGTCCAACCAAGGGGCACATTTTCTGACATAACACCTTTCTCTGAGGAGAGCTTCTCATGCTTGTAAAGTGCATGCAAATCATCTGAGGGTCTTTTTAAAATGCAGATTCTGATTCAGGAGGCCCAAGCTGACAAGTTCCAGGTGATGTTGACACTACTAGTCCAGAGACCCCGCTTTGAGCCACAGAAACCTAAATACTCCCTCACCTCGGTTTCTCTTTAATGAGTGGAGTCTCTCTGATTTCTTCCCTCACCTTCCTCCTTTCCAAGACAGCACCTGGATGTGAACTTTTGCCTCTGGGGCATGGCGGTGGCAAGTGGAAGGGTGAAGAGCCTGTCCTGTGCCAGTGGCCGACATGGGCACTATGTGTTTGCTGGAGATGCCTGGTCAGGCTGTCAAAGCCAGGGCAACACTAGCTTCTATAACAAATGAATCCCCAAATATCAGTGCCTTCACATGACAGACTTTCCCCATATTTTTTTTTAAGATTTTATTTATTTATTTGACAGACAGAGATCACAAGTAGGCAGAAGATGCAGGCAGAGAAAGAGGTGGAGGTTGGCTCCCCCACCGAGCAGAGAGCCCAATGCGGGGCTTGATCCCAGGACCCTGGATCATGACTGAGCTGAAGGCAGAGGCTTAACCACTGAGCCACCCAGGCACCCCGAGACTTTCCCCATATTGCTCACAGAATAATCCAATGAGGCAGTTCCTAGTCTATGGGAGCTTCCTCCATGTAGTGATTTCAGGGAACCCAGGCCTCTCCCCATCTTTGCTCTGCCAGGCTCTCAGACCACAGCACCTTCTAGCCACTGGACTAACCAGAGACCCACTTCTTAAAAAGCTACCCCCCAGGAGTGGACACACATGACTTGCACTCACATTCTGTTGGTGAGGATTGTTACACCCAGCCACACCACAAATGTAAGGTCAACTGGAAATGTAGTCCTTATCTGGGCAGCCACCTCCTAACTGTAATTCCACACTGTGGGAGGGTGAGCACGAATGACTGGGAGGTGGAACACCAGCTGTCACTACCACACAGCCTGGCTGGTCTCAAAGCCTGTTAGCAGTTACTAAGTCTGTGATCTGTCCTCCATCCGACATCAGGGCAAGTGTCTTCTTGGAATATCTCGAGCCCCTCCTCACCTCGAACCAACACTGCAGCTGCACCATATAGCCCCATGCATCCCCTGGCAGAAGTCTTTGCTACAGACCCCCAACTTCTCATCACAGCTGCCCAGTGACAGAGTCTTGGTTTGAACCTTTGGCCTGACCTCACCTTGCTGCCCTCCCCTTGCAGCCCTTTCAAGGCTGCCTTTCTACACAGCCATCTCCTCCTGGTGTCACAGACAAGAAGCTGAATGGAGTCCTCCTAGAGGGCTCAGAGCCTCTCCAGCCTATCTCTAGGCCAAGGAGGGCAAGTCTAGACACATGAGCTGCCATGCTTGCTTCTCCTGTTTCCTGTCTCCCTCCCACAAGCCACCAGGCAGGGAAGTACAACAGTCCCTCCCTTCCTTTTCCTGTCTTGTCAGGATTCTCCCTCTGGTAGATGCCACTGGTTCCCAAGCCGTATCTCCCTTGCTAGACCAGAGCCTCTGGTCCCTAGATCGGTGAGTGTTGGCTGCTAAAACTAAGTGTTCCCTTCCTCAGAGACTTGCCTCTGGCAGGAGCTGCCTCACCTACTAGGTTACTTTCTCCCTAACCAGTAACATCCAGTGGACACTGACTAACTGCCATGGAGTATAAAGGCCGACTGCCCTGTCTCAAGTGATCACCAACTCAGTGATATAATTCATGCTCCAGAGCTCCTCAGGGGGTTGAGCTGATGCTGGCCTCTAGTTTCAGGCCCTCCCATCTCCTCCCGCTCCCTCACTCCTTCCCTCCCAAGAGCACCTTGCCATAAATCACTCTCACCAGACTCCCCATCTCAGGCTCTGATTCTAGAACACCTGACCTAACATACTACACTACACTAAATCTGCCTCTATTTCTCTTTCTTTCCTCTTTTCCTTCCTTCCTTCCTTTCTTCCTTGCTTTGTTTATTGTGTTGTTAGTTACCATACAGTACATCATTAGTTTTTGATAGTGTTCCATGATTCATTGTTTGCATATAACACCCAGTGCTCCATGCAGTACATGCCCTCCTTAATACCCATCACCAGGCTGACAGCTCCCCCCGACCCCCTCCCTTCTAAAACCCTCCACTTGTTTCCTGGAGTCCACAGTCTCTCATGGTTCATCTCCTACTCCGATTTCCTCCTCCTCGTTTTCCCTTCTCCTAATGTCCTCCATGCTATTCTTATGTTCCACAAATAAGTGAAACCATATGATAATTGACTCTCTCTGCTTGACTTATTTCACTCAGCATAATCTCCTCCAGTCCCCATTCATGTTGATGCAAAAGTTGGGTATTCATCTTTTCTGATGGCTGTGTAATAGTCCATTGTATATATGGACCACATCTTCTTACCCATTCGTCTGTTGAAGGTCATCTTGGCTCCTTCCACATTGTGGCTATTGTGGACATTGCTGCATAGAAAATTGGGGTGCATATGGCCTTCTTTTCATTACATCTGTATCTTTGGGGGAAAGTACCCAGTAATGCAATTGCTGGGTCATAGGGTGGCTCTATTTTTAATTTTTTGAGGAATCTCCATACTGTTTTCCAAAGTGGCTGCACCAATTTGCATGATGGCACCTGCCGCCTTCTTTTCCCAGAGCCGTAATGGCAAACTGGTTGCAGGAAAAGAGAGGTCAGCATACAGATTAACAGAATGTGCCTTGGGGGGCGCCTGGGTGGCTCAGTGGGTTAAGCCTCTGCCTTTGGCTCAGGTCATGATCCCAGGGTCCTGGGATCGCAGCCCCGCATCGGGCTCTCTGCTCAGTGGAGAGCCTGCTTACTCCTCTATCTCTGCCTGCCTCTCTGCCTACTTGTGATCTCTGTCTGTCAAATAAATAAATAAAATATTAAAAAAAAAAAAAACAGAATGTGCCTTGGGAAGCACAATGAAAATATTGCACAAAAGGACACTTTAGGGGACGCCTGGGTGGCTCAGTTGGTTGGACAACTGCCTTCAGCTCAGGTCATGATCCCGGAGTCCCGGGATCGAGTCCCGCATCGGGCTCCCAGCTCCATGGGGAGTCTGCTTCTCTCTCTGCCCTTCTCCTCACTCATGCTCTCTCTCACTGCCTCTCTCTCAAATAAATAAATAAATAAAATCTAAAAAAAAAAAAAAGACACTTTAGGGCCTTGAGCACCGTACTGTCCATCAAAACTTTTGCCAGCAACCCTACCATGGCCCTGGAGCTCTGCCCTCTGGAAGGGTGGTCCTGAGGCACAGATTCCATGGATCCAGTGCCCTGAGGTGAATAGCAGGACCCTGTCCCTGAGCCCTGTCTGGCCTCACCCTGGCCTTCCCAAGGCAAAGCCTACTCCCTTGTTACTACATTAACCATGTGGGGGAACAGACAAGAGCCAGAGAGAAAGAGAGAGCTTTCATCTTTTGACTGGTCTGAAGAACTCTTTCTTGGCTCATCAGGAAATCCACACCTTCTCTCCCAGCCTATTAACTGGCCATGTCCTAGGGACTTGCCTTCAGCAAAGGAAGTGGTTTCAGGGCTTGGTGCCTGTGGAGACTCAGTGGAAGGCAAGAGGCAGGGGCGGCGGGGGGGGTGGGTAGTGCCCACCTTCCTGCGGCAAAGAGGGATAGAGAGAGGATGGTAAAAGGAGAGGGTTAAGAACCTGGCAGTCCACACAAACACCTTCCACGCTGCACTCCTTTCAATTTCTTTTCCGTGAATTTAAATGCATTCTGTCACAGTGAGTTATGTCACCTGGAGGAAATGCCCAACTCGGCGACGTTTTTAAAGATTATTTTTTTAGATCACCTATCACTATCCATTTGAGGAACGATGTTCAATCTGAAAAAATAAATTCAAAACTGTCCCCATCTAAGCAAGATGGAAAAATAACTTCCCCTATTCTTTTCTTTTCTTTCTATTTTTTTTTTTTAGGAAGGTTTATTTTCTGAAGGACAGGTTTGAAAATTCGTTTTCACCTTGACATTCTGGCTGGATTTGAGCAGCTTGGTAAGGGGAATGTGTGCCTTCTCATACGAATAAACAAATGATTGTACAGTCAACTGTGTGACTTCAGGCAATTCACTTAACCTCTCTGAGCCTTAATCTCCTCAACTGTTACGCTGAGATAACAATACTGACCGTGGTGATCAAATGAAATGATGTCGAGGACAGTCCTGGAATGTGAGACAGATGTAAGGTGTCTGTTCCATTCAACTGTCAATTCCTCAAGGGCAAGGAAGTGGTTCTGACCAATTCTGCCCTTCCAGTGGAGTACAGGGCCTGGCCCACAAGAAGTCTTTAATACACACTGGATTCATGGGTGGTTGGATGGGCAATGGCTTGATGGGTGGATGTCTGAACATACAAAAAGATGGATGGATGAAAGTGGATGGATGGATGGATGCAATGGTGTACGGAAGATAGCTACCCAAAAAAACAAACAAAAAAGCCCTCACTTGTACTGTCCTCCAATTGCCATAGTGTAAATTCTCCCACCGTGACTGATTACAAGCTACCAAGACGACATCACTGTACACAGAGTTGGAAAGACATGTGCAAAACTGGTACATCCATGTCTACAGAAGCAGCTCCTGGGCTCAGTGGATGGATAGATAGAAGGAAGGAGGGAGGGAGGAAAGGAAGGTGGAGATAAATAAAAGAAAGGGAAAGGAGAACCACGAATAAATGTTTACCTAGAAAAAAAAAAAAAAAACATTAAAATACTCAGGAACCAGGGAATGCCAGAGAGAAAAAAGCCTGAGGAACAGGAGATCCGGATTCACTACCAGTCACCATGGACTAGGAATGGATCCACCCACTTGCTGGAATAAATTATTTCTTCTTAAGGACAGTTGAGGGTGGGGGACAGTGAGGGAGGGGGTTCACATAACACAGAACAATGGTCCTCAGGGAGGGTGGGACAACTGGGTAGTTTAGTTGGTAAGCCTCTGCCTTTGGCTCAGGTCATGATCCCAGAGTCCTGGGATCGAGTCCTGCATGGGAATCCTTGCTCAGCAGGGGACCTGTTTCTCACTATCCTCTGCCCACTGCTCCCCCTGCTTACACTTGCTCTCTCTCTCTCTCTCTCTCATTTCAACAACTAAAATCTTAAAAAAAAAAAAAAAAAAACTCAAGAAAAAAAAAAAAAAGGATGGGGGTGGGTTCACATAATGCAGAGCAATGGTCCTCAATTATTTTAAAAATTAGAAACCCTTTTTCTTGCCACTCTCTTCCTTGGTGCTGCCTGTGCTGGTGGCGGCCATCTCTTACTCAGCATCATGGCTGCCCTCAGACCTTGGGTGGAGCCCAAGATCATTAAGAAGAGAACCAAGAAGTTCATGTGGCACCAATCAGACCAATATGTCAAAATTAAGTACAACTGGCAGAAACCCAGAGGCACTGAAGCTACAGTATGCAGAAGATTCAAGGGCCAGATCTTGATGCTCAGCCCTGGCTACGGAGCAACAAGAAAACAAAGCACATGCTGTCCAGTGGCTTCTGGAAGTTTCTAGTCCACAACCTCAAGGAGCTTGAAGTGCTACTGATGTGCAACGATCTCACTGTGCAGAGACTACGCAATGTTTCCTCCAAGTATCGCAAAGCCACTGCAGAAAGAGCATCCCAGCTGGCCCTCAGAGTCACCAATCCCAATGCCAGGCTGTGCAGCGAAGAAAATTAATAGACAGCTTATTTGCACATCATACTTGTGTTAATAAAACCATAAAACTACCCCCCCCAAAAGAAACCCTTTTTCTTTCCCCATGAAATCTTACCTGGAAGGTACAATAATAATTAGAACTGACCTTGATTAAGCATTTACTATGTAATGAAAATAGTCCAAGAATGTTGCACGGAACAGCCCATTGAATCCTCCCAAACAACCAGTGAGACAGATAATGTTCCTATCACCAGTTTACCAGAGGTGAAGAGGCACTTGTTCAAGGACACGTAATAAGCGGTAGGTCCAGGTAATGGACCTACCTTGACCCTGCTCTCCTGCCTTGACAAAGCAAAAGGGAAAGGGCCACCAGCTGAACTGTTCCCTGCAGGCCTTAAGCCTAGCAACTCGAGCAGCCCCACAGAAAGCCAGACCCTTGGAAAGGAAGCAAGAGGAACAGGCGCTCATCCTGGTTCTGCTCCTGGCTGGCTGTGTGTCCTTAGAAATACCCCTTGTCTTCTCTGAGCTTTGATTTTCTCATTTATAATACAAGGTGATCACTCTTTACAACTATTACAGATTATACATTGGGCGATTCTCATGAACAGGATCAGAAGGCCTTTGGAAAAACAGCTCAGATAAGTCATATCACATAGGATTTATTTACCTGTAGGACAACAAGACCCATTTGATTTTTTTTATTTTTTTTTTTCAGTGTTCCAAGATTCCTTGTTCATGCACCACACCCAGTGCTCCATGCAATCTGTGCTCTCCTTAGTACCCACCACCAGGCTCACCCACCTCTCCACCTCCCCCTCCAAAACCCTCAGTTTGTTTCTCAGAGTCCAGTCTCTCATGCTTCATCTCCCCCTCCGATTTACCCCAATTCACTTTTCACTTTCCTTCCCCTTTCACTTTCTTTCTCCTAATGTCCTCCATGTTATTCCTTATGCTCCACAAGTAAGTGAAACCATATGATAACTGACTTTCTCTGCTTGACTTATTTCACTCAGCATAATTTCCTCCAGTCTCAGAGAGAAGATATTCACAAATGACACCACAGACACATGACAAATGACACCACAGACAAAGGTTGATACCCAAGATCTATAAAGAACTCCTCAAACTCAACACCCAAAAAACATAATCATGTCAAAAAATGGGCAGAAGCCATGAATAGACACTTCTCCAATGAAGACATACACTTGAAAAAATGTTCATCATCATTAGCCATCAGGGAAATTCAAATCAAAACCACATTGAGATACCCCCTTACACCAGTTAGAATGTCGAAGATTAACAAGACGGGAAACAACAAATGTTGGAGAGGATGTGGAGAAAAGGGAACCCTCTTACACTTTTGATGGGAATGCAAGACCCATTTGATTTAAAATGCATCCATTTTGGAGCCTATCTGAATTCTTAAAACGGCTGGTAGTAATCATTTCTCTAAGTACGTTAAATCTTAGAGAGATGACTTTATTCTAAAGGATACTTATTTTGAAAGTCGTTTACTACTCAGTAATATTTCGTTTCTGGAGCCACCTACATGTACCATTTCACAAATGTGGGCGAGGTTAAACCTGTTTTGTGGGAGAAAACAACAAAGAACAAAAAGTCATCAACCTATAGGGTATTACTTTCTTTAGGACTCATATCATTTTGAAAATCTAAAGAGAAACATGGACTCTTCTTCTCAGAGAAATGCAGACACTTTCCAAACTCTGGATGTGACTTTGGGACGGCAGGGATGAGGGGACTCAACCCCAGCTGCCAGGTTAAGGGAGGGTCTTAGATACAAGAATATCTCCAAGGTCCCAGGTAATTCTTCAGGCCCACATTTCTGTGTCCTCAATCAATGCAGAAAAATAGCCAGAAGCCACTCAGACAGTGCCTGAGATTTTAAAATGAAGAATTCTCTTGATAAATAAATCTCTTAATGAAATACAAGCAATTAAGCTAAAAGTCCTATCAAATGCAGCCTGTCACTCAGCAGCCTGACACTTAATTGAATTTCTTTTTCCATCCCCGGGCTCCTTTTCCCTGATAAACAAATTCATTCACTGCAGATCAAGTTTCCCTAACCTAGAAACCAGTGATAGTCAATCAACTAATTGACACAACAAAGACTTCTATTAAAAAAAAAAAAGTTCCCCTAATTAAAGTGCGAATGAAATTGTGTAATACTCTGGTGCCTGATATTAATTACTCTGCAGTTAACCCTCTCCCTCCTCCTTGGGGACCTGGCATTGGACTGGGGAAAATGAGGGAGCCCAGACCCAGATATAAGCCCAAGTTCTAGCTTCTTCCTGAATTCGCTGTGTGACCTTAGGAGGTCGCTTCCCCTCTCTGATTTTCATGAGCTACAACACAGGGATAGAATGAGGTGACTTCCAAAGCTGCTTCCAACTCTCTCACATTTTATGATCCAGAAGACAGTCTGATGGCACAGTCTATTCTCTGTGGTTGCAGGTTAGCCAGAAGCCTCGAACTGAAAAGAGAGCCCATATTCTGTGGGCTCCTTCTTCTCTGTCTGGTAAATAGCAGCCCCTGAATGTATATGCCCCTCCCCCACACACATCCACCCACACATTCCTAGGCACATGCCTTACACACATACGTATACCAGGTCTCCCTGTAGCACACTCCTTCATCATTCTCTCTCCTGTTCCCTCATACATACACATGTATGCCACACATTGAGACGTGCAAATGTTCTCAAAGCCTTGTGCATACCCGTCTCCCTCACCCCAGTGCATAAGCACACACACACATAGTCCCAGACCCTTTTCACACAAAACCCCTGCAAAGAGGCCATATACACATGCATTTACACACTAACATGCATATACACCCATCCACAAAGGTGAGCTGGGGTTGGACAGCTGCTGGTTTAAGCTTTGGCCAGGGTAGCCCCAGGGATCTCAGAAACCCAGCTACTGACCCAACAGGATTTTCCAGGACTATCTGGGTTCTAAAGTTTCCTTCATTCAACTAAGGCTGCCAAGTGCCCTCCCTGTGCCAGGCACTGTGTGGGGAGAGTAGTGAACGGATAGACACAGACCCACAGGCCAGACTCACCAGTGGGTAGTGCAGGCCCCATCTCTGGGCCTTGAAACATCTAAGGGTCTAATTTAGAGGGGTTTTCTCATAACATCATGGCCAAGGTGGCCTTCGAGCCAGCCCTTGAGGGACACGAGAGGGGATGGACCAAGCAGACACACAGCATGAACAAAGACAGGGAGGCTGGGAAGCCAGGGATTCTGGGAAGTAGCACTACACAGGGGCGTGGGCAGCCCAGCTCCACTGCTCACTGTCTTCGGGCTTGGGCAAGTCACTTAACATCTCTGAGCTTCCTCATCTGTGGAATGGGGACAATGGTTGAAGCACCAGAGAAGGGCTATCCATTCACTCAACAGAGACTGAGCAGCCACTCTGTGCCAGGCACTGTTCTAGGCACCGTTCTAGGCACCGGGGTTGATGTGAAAACAGAGGAGATGACAAATATCAGCTCTTGAGGCCATGTCTACACACACTGGGCACTGGCCTGGCAGGGCCCCCAGGGACTCGAGAGAGTGGAGGGAGCGGAAGGTCCCTTCAACTGAATGTCAGCGGAAGACTGGGCTCTGGAATGAATTAGGGAGGGAGGGGGGCCTCTGGTGCTCGGGAGCACAGGGCCAGGAGAGAGCTGATGGAGAAGGATGGCAGAAGCTGGGAGGCCAGCTTGAAGGGGATCATGGAGCATGGTTGGTGATGTAGTCCCCAGCCCCAAGCTGCATCTCCAGGTAAGAGACACTGCCTTGGCCCTCCACTCCCTTCCCCCACCCCCCATTCCAGGGCAGAGGCCTGGCTTCCCTTGCAGTTTGCACAGCCAGGCCAGGGTGGTGATGAGGGCACATTCCCCCCCTCCCTCGGACAGGGCGGACGCTCTCGGCATCTCATGCTTTCTGTTGAGCTCATCTCCCTGTCTCTGTTTTCATGTTTTCCTCTCTCACGCTGGCTGTGTGGAGCACATCTCTCAGAAAATACTTGCTTTTGAAAGTTGTTGCCATAACAACCACTTCATTACACGCCAGGCCCAGTATCTCAGAAATGCAGAATCTTTCCTTAAAAGCGTGCGCTGCACATCAAAGGGGAATAGGAGCTCATTATTTTTACATTATTTTGCAGGCAAATAGATATTTTCCAATACACATTTCTTTTCTAAGTTGATTTTCTTGTTCAGTGGAAATGCACATTTCTTTCTTAACGCTTTCCTGCCTGCAGGGTTCAGGGCCTAGAAATCTAAGTTCCTCAAAGCAGGAGGGAGAAGGCATTTCTTTGCTGGGCTATGCCTCCCTCGGCCCCCAACGCTGTAGCTCATGAAGGATGGTTTGGTCTAATTCACAATTTAACTGCACCCAGAAATTCTAGAAAAGTCAGAAATTAGTATAGCATACATACACCTTCATTGGTCTGACTTGGTTCAAGCCAAGCTTTCATAACAAGTGAAGCAAATTATTTAAGGAGCCAAATCAAAACCAAACCAAACAAACAAAAATCTTAACCATTTGGGATGGAGATGTGTTCTAAGATTTTATTTTCTAAACCAGAGAGCATTGTAGAATGTAATGAGTCCCTTCAAGTGAAGGCCTTGCATGTGTCTCCCCCCTCACTAGCATGGAAGCCCCTGATTATTGTCTGTTTGACTTACTGCTTATCACCAGGCCCAAGAACAGTGTCCGGGCACACAAGCATTCAGTAAATATTTGCTGAATGGACCAATGAATGAATGTGCTGTAAATACTGTATCTTACAACAATTCTGCAAAGAAGGGATTATCATCCCCACTGTACAGATGAAGAACTTGAGGTCCAACAAAGTTAATAAAATAATAACATTAATAATCATAATTCCAGAGGCACCTGGATAGCATAGTCAGTTGAGCAACGTCTCCTGGCTTCGGCTCGGGTCATGATCTCACGGTCATGAGACTGAGCACGGAGTCTGCTTGGGATTCTCTCTCCTTCTGCCCCTCCCACTCCTTTTCTCTCTCTCAAATAAATAAATAACAAGTAATAATCAAAATCACAATTAGAGCTAATACCTTACACTTTCTATGAGAGCATAATATGCATGCAGAAAAGGGCACACATCTCCCTGACTTCATAAACTGAACACCCCTGAGGAACCAACACCTAAAGTAAGAAGCAAAACATTTGGCAGGAGGAAGACTTTCACAGCAACCTCTCAGGTGGACTTATCACAATCCACTAAGCTGTTTGTTTTATGCGGACTTCTGCATCTGTTCTATTTTACAACAAAAAAGGCACTACACATCATAGCCACTATTGTGACCTCTAATGTCACAGATTAGTTTTGCCTGTTTTTGTGATTTCTGTAGCTGGAACCATGCAGTGGTCCCCTTCGGTGCCTGGCTTCCTTCCCTTATCACAATGTTTTTGTGATTCATCCATGCCGTGGCCTGAAGGTGACCACCATTTACTTCTCTGCTAATAGCAGCGGATGTGTAATGGGCATTTACCATGTGCCCTGTAAACTCAGGTGATCCTCTCATCACTCTAAGATGAAGGCTTTATTATAAGTGATTTGCCTGGAACCCCACAAATAGTGAGTGGAGATTTGAATCCGGAACTTTATGGCCCCAAACTCCTGCTGTCATCAAGAACCTCTTTCCTGGATGACTCAAGGCTATTGCTAAGAATAGCACAGTCAATAATGAGCTAGCCAGGGGCAAGTGGAGAGCTTTTTGCTCCCACAATGAATGGTCCAGCATGCTATGTCCCAGCCTCTTGTGACTGCTTTTATGCTTCTCCAGCCCCTGACCCATGAAGCTCTCAGCTCTTCCCATTTGCTGGTGCCAACAACAGTCATACCAATGGCTCTTCTGTTATTTCTAATTCACATGACCAGGAAGCCAGAAATATTAAGGTTACTAGAATTGTGTGTAAAAGAAGAGATAGTGGCTATGAACAAGGGCATACCAGTGCATGCGTTTACAGACAAGAATACCTGGATGCTGGGGACACTAACACAAGCAGGATGGCACCGCCCAGCCCCATCCCCCGGCAGCCTGCTGCTCCTTGTGTGCAGCCCTCCAGACTGCCCAGGCCTGGGGAGCCTGGCCCTGCTCTAGTTCCTCATCCCAGACTGTCTACCCCACCCCCCACCAGGGCCCTCGCTTACCTCCACTGGGCACTTGCTGTCTCTCAATACTTTTTTTTTTTAAGATTTTATTTATTTATTTGACAGAGATCACAAGTAGGCAGAGAGGTGGGCAGAGAGAGAGAGAGGACGAAGCAGGCTCCCTCCTGAGCAGAGAGCCTGATGCGGGGCTCGATCCCAGGACCCTGGGATCATGACCTGAGCCGAAGGCAGCGGCTTAGCCACTGAGCCACCCAGGCGCCCCCTCAATGCTTTTTTAACAGGAAACTAAACTTTATCACCACCCTTAGCCCTTTTAGAAAAAGCCAATTTTAACTCCATGAACCAACTCATTTTCACCTTCCTGACTCTCTATATTCACGACTTCTCTCTGGACTTTCTTCTAACCCAGCTTTTAATACCTTTCTGGTTCCTTCCGAAATTAATAGGTTAAAAAAAATCCTTAACATGGGTTAGAAGAAGCAGAAGGAGGAGGAGGAAGAGGAGGAGGAGGAAGAGGAGGAGGAGAAATCGTCCTTTGGGGTTTCACCTGAGTATGAACTCAAGTTTTCCTGGTTTCACACTCCCCTAAATGCAGGCTCTGACACCAGAGTGTCTCCCTTCCTGGAAAGAACAGCCATTTTCTTGTTTCCTGACACTTTCCGCAGAAGCCCTGATGGCTGTGCTGTAAAAAGCCACTCCACCCTGAGCCCCAGCTCACATTCGGCAACTGTGTCCCTTTAATGGATGCACACGTGTCTATTGTGAGTACAAACATAATGGTTTCCATGGCAACATGGTCACAGTGACTAATTAGACAAAAGAGGGTGTTTTTCAAAGCCTTGAAAGACATCATGGATGTAATAAACGAACATCATCTTATTCAATTGATGTATTCCTTCTCATTTCTCCCTAGAAACATCAATAAACGGTCCCTGGTGACTTGACCTCAGATTGGAGTTGGACTCGTCAGCCACCGGCCAGAGCCTGCCAGATTCCCCACTGCATGATCCTGATCCTGGCAAGCATTGAAGCAGCCGCCACAGGGCCACTCATCCAATGCCAGCACTTCCAGATTGGGCCACCCCACTCCTGTCCTACCAACTCACTCTCATCATGGCCACTAAGGGGACCAGGGATGGGCTTTGGGGACCTCATCCTATCCCCTCATAACACCTGCCTGACTCAGCCACAGCTGCCCCATAGGGTTCTCCCTACCACCTTCATTTATTCATTTCAGGATGGTGGGTGGGACTTTTATTGCTGCCCCTCCCCCAGCTTTGCAGGGCCAGGGGAGAGGGAAGTTGAGTATTAACTGTCCCACATTCCCAAAGAAAAGCAATCCTTCTCCCTAGGGAGGTGTACCTTAGCATAACGTACTAACATAGTCTCCTGAGTAAGAGAGAGAACAGCCCCAGGTATTTTTTTCCCAAAGACTGTACACAAACCTGTCTCAGATAATGCTGAGAAATGAGTCCGAAAGTCACACTATACAAGAGCAAAAGGAATACCTAGATAGAAATGCCTGAGCACAAGTAAGAAACAGATGGCAACTATACAAACATACACCGACCAAGACGCCAAGAAAAAGAATCACCTGAAGGTGAAGAATCCAGTGTAGAAGAAAACATAATCCCAAATCCAGAAGAAAATTTCATGCAAGTGTTCTCTGCTACAAAACTATATAATAAGAATACAAATATTTGGGGTGCCTGGGTGGCTCAGATGGTTAGGCACCTGCCTTCAGCTCAGGTCATGATCCCAGGGTCCTGGGATGAAGCCCTGCATCGGGCTCCCTGCTCGGTGGGAAGTTTGCTTCTCCCTCTCTCTCCCCACCATCCCTGCTGCTTGTGCTCTCTTGCTCTCTCTGTAAAGTAAATTTTAAAAAAAATTACAAATATTTTAGGGACACCTGGGTGGCTGTTATTAAGCATCTGCCTTGAGCTCAGGTCATGATCCCGGGGTCCTGGGATCAAGCCCCACATCAGTCTCCCTGCTCAGCAGGAAGCCTGCTTCTTCCTCTCCCACTTCTCCTGCTTGTGTTCCCTCTCTCACTGTCTCTCTCTTTGTCAAATAAATAAAAGCTTTTAAAAAAGAATACAAATATTTTAAAGGCATAAATTCTCAAGACCAAATATAACAGAAGATATGACAGCAGAGGAGATGTCATCAATATTTGGAAGATAAAACATGAACAGGTAAGTAGTAACTGACCTAGGAAAAGAAAAAACTGAGACCTATATGTGGGGTCTACAGGATGGGGAACCTGCAAAGAGAAAAGGAACTTGAGCCTCAGAACTCTGAATCAAGCAGAACACCACTGAAGCCGGACATATAAGAGATGCTGAAATAGGAGTGACCAAGAGTCTGTACGATGAGCATCTTGGACACCAGCTTCCTTCCCTGATCCGGCAAAGCCAAGAGATGGTGCCTCCACCCAGCAGAAAGAAGTGGGGAGTTTACTCCCTTGGGAAGGTTGAAGCCAGCGGCTCAAAAATAAACATCAGTCACTGCTCATGGAGGGTATGAGGTGCTGTAATGGCAACACCAGAGTGAAGTGTAAGTGTGCACACTGAACAGTGGGAGACAGAAGCCCTTTCCCTACTCAGACCCAGAATGGGCTGGTGCCCTGAGGCAGGAGAACGAACAACTTCTCTAGCCCAGAAGAACTAGCCCAAGAGAAAGGACTTGGAGATGCCAACATCTGAGGTCTCCTAGTGACACACCTTGACTCCTGCCCTCTCACCCCAAAGTAGAGCCCATCATCCAGTAAGCACCTTTCCCCAAGAAAAGGCCTCAGGGCCTCAGGGCCTACAGAATGTAACCATTATTTAGAAATACAAATCTAAAGCTAAAAGAAATAGTTTCAAGGGTTGGAAGAAGTTGGTGAGAATGAAGAAAGGCAAGAGGAGAGAGCTGATTTTCCTGGGAAGTACAATTTGACTTTTTAATTCTATGTGCATCTATTCTTTCGTAAAATAGAAATTATTTTTAGAAAAAGGAAAATAAACTTTGAATAATATATCTTTCGGCATTCTAGCAGAAAAAGCTAATCATCTACAAAGGAGAAGCAGCATCAGCCTGGATTCAGCTTCTCCTCAGTGCTAGTCAAAGTCGTATCTTGGGAAAATGGTGTTTTCTATTAAAACGTGTGAGCTAAGGGGCACCTGGGTGACTCAGTGGGTTAAGCGTGGGTCATGATCTTGGTTGGAGTCATGGAACTGAGTCCCACAACTGGCTCTGCCCTCAGCCCAGAGTCTGCTTGTCCCTTTCCCTCTGCTGCTCCCCCTGCTTTCACTCTCTCCCTCTCTCAAATAGTCTTTTTTTTTTATTTTAAATCAATCAATCCTATGAGCCAAGATCATTCTATTCTGCGTAGATGTTGTTCAAATACAAAGGCAACAGATATTCACAAACATTAGCTAACTCAGAGTGTACCCTGCCTATTAATCTTTCTTGCAAAAACTACTTGATAATAAAATCCAGCAAATGAAAAAATAAATAAAAAGTAGAAAATTCAGGGAGGGAGAGGGAGGCATTGTGGCAAAGGGCCTAGGACACCAATGTTCAGACTGTGATTTCAGAGAAATAACAAATGTTTTAAAACTTAGCAATATAAAAATATGGAGACTAGGAATGAGGTAGGAGGAAGCAGAAGGTTAGTGACCTATTCTTTATTACAAGGAGTCCACTCATCTATCCATACTAACAGGTCACATGATTCTCAGTTTGGGGGCAGTGGCACAATGGATAATGCATCTGACCACAGATCAGAGGATTCTAAGAACATGTGGTTCTTCTCAGGAAAATACAAATTAAAACCACAATGAAATGCTGCTACCTATGTATTAAAATGATCAGATTTTGTAAATTGGCAATGCCAAGTGCTGGAAAGGACACAGAGCGCCTGGACCTCTCGCACATTGCTGGTAGGAATGCAAAATGGTACAGCCGAGGAAAACAGTTTGGCAGTTTCCTTTCCAGTCAGACACTTACCTCACAACCTGACAATCTCATCCCCAGTGGCATTTTCCCAAGACAAAGGAAAGTTTATGTCCACAGAAAACCCAGTATGTAACTGTTTTGCAGCTTCACTCAAGTTGCCCCAGACTGGAAACAACGCAAACGTCCTTTAACTGGTGAGCAGACAAACTGTGGTGCATCTATACAATGGACTTTGCAAAAAGGAGGGAATTACTGCAGCACCCAACATGGTTAACCTCAAATGCATTGTACCAGGTGAAAAAAAAAAAGTCAAAAGGCTAGCTTCTGTATGAATTTTGTGATTTTCTGAAAAAGCTGAAACTGTAGGTTCAGAAAACAGATCAGTGGTTGCCAATGTCCAGATGGGGAAGGAGGGGCTGACCACAAAGGGACCCAGAAATTTGAGGGGGGGCATTCTGCATCTTGATTACATGAGTGTGCATTTGTCAAAGCTCACAGGACAGGACTGGCTGTACACTGCTCTGTGAAAAATGGATTAGGGAATGAATGGAAACGTTAGTCACAGACTTTTCACAGACTATGACCATGTTTTTTGATTTAATGGATAATTTTATGTTGCTTGCTCAAAAATTCTGCCATTGGGTTAATTGGAAGTATTTTATCTGGGAAGAATACCATTGCTAATTGTGCTTATGATAAAATATATGTATTTTTAAAACCATAGGACTCTAACCATCATATTTTTCCTCATCTCTTGTTAAACTTGGTAGGATCTTTTAGGAAACAATTCCATTTGTGATGAAACACTTGTTCGAGGTTCAGAAATTCCTTTGGTTTCACTTCTTTCCTTTTCTTCTGTTAATGTCAAATGAAATTACATTTAAAGATTTTATTTTCAAAAGTCTCCCATTTTACGAAAGTATTTCTATCTGCCTCTCCATCTAGAAACTCCACACACAGAAACAGTCTGAATGGTAGTTCTTGAGCACGTGAGGGGGAGGTCTTTTATTTATTATATCTCTTTCCTTATTTTTTCCATTTTAATGTGAATGCATTTTTATGAAGAATGTACATCATTCCCTGATCCCTCCCTAGCTACAATCACAGCTCCGTCGCTTCTCTCTCCTGGCATGCATGTCACTCTTTTACTCTGGGAATGTGGCCACATCTGTCCCATCTCCCTTCTGGACTGCACATTCTTGAGGGGCAAGAGCTCTGTCTCGCTCATCCCTGTGACTCATGGAGGGCCACAGTCCACACAGTAGGTCCTCAAGGCTGGCAGCCAGAATAGAGGAGACCGCAGGTGAAGGAAGCTGGGGGAGGAATCCCTCATGACTGTGAAACATAAAAAAAAGGTTTTCAGTCCTGACCGCAGGTGATAGTTTCCGACTGTCTACACACAAGAAGAGATATCAAGGGCAAAAGGTGACATGGCTAAAAGCCTAGCTCAGAAGAACACTAGGGGACCAGACACAGCCATCTCACTGTCTGACATCTAGTGACATGTCTCTCATCCCAGTGAAAGACTAAGGCTTTGAGAGAAACCTGGTCGTTGGGATTCTAGATCTCTGCATAAACAAAGAGAACTTAGAATGAGATGAGAACCAGAAGCCTGGAAGACACCAAGGTCTCTCAAGCAGAGGCTGAGAAACCCAATAGACTCCTAGGCATTCATGAAGTCAACAGTAACTATTTGTAAGCCATCCTCAAACACCAGAACATGGGATCATTTGTTACCTCATTGAGGAATGAATTTAAATGATGCGTACTACAGAACTGTGTGCAGAAGATATTGAAGATGGTGAAGGTATTAGCTAAGGTATGACTCGTAGCCAATGAGTGAGCCAAGTCCACCTCCCACTGCATCTCAAGGGCTATGTTGTTCTGTCTTGGTCCTTCTGTGTCCCCAACCACTCCCAAGAAGTGATGAAACTTTGCTTTTTGATGAAAAAATGGCACTGAAAATAAATCCAACTGCTTATGTTGGTAATGAGAGTGAAGAGGAAGCGAAGGTACCCGAGAAAGTGATACAGACTCTACAATGAAAAGGAATGTCAAATTATACTCTAGGTCAAATCTACCATGTGAATAACTTCAAAACATACTTAACACAGAAACCATGATATGTGACTCGGGAAACTGTCAGCAAGTGCTCCTGTCATGGGCAAAAATGTGTATCAAATGAAAACTCAGTTCACTCCTTCATCCAATCCTTCATTTGAGGTGCCTGCCTGGCTCAGCTGGTAGAGCATGTGACTCTTGATCTCAAGGTTGTAAGGTCAAGCCCTATGTTGGGTGTAGAAATTATTTAAAATCTTAAAAAAAAAAAGGGGGGGTGGCGTGCCTAGGTGCCTCTGCCTTCGGCTCAGGTCATGATCCCAGGGTCCTGGGATCGAGCCCCGCATCGGGCTCTCTGCTCAGCGGGGAGCCTGCTTCCTCCTCTCTCTATGCCTGCCTCTGTGCCTACTTGTGATCTCTGTCCGTCAAATAAGGAAATAAAATTTAAAAAAAAAAATCATTGGTATACCTAGGTGGCTCAGTGGGTTAAAACTCTGCCTTCAGCTCAGGTCATGATCTCGGGGTCCTGGGATCAAGCCCCATGTCGGGCTCTCTGCTCAGTGGGGAGCCTCCTTCCCCTTCTCTCTCTGCCTGCCTCTCTGCCTACTTGTGATCTCTCTCTCTGTCCAATAAATGAATAAAATCTAAAAAAAAAAAAAAAATCCTTCAATTCAGCCAATATAATAGATGCCCAGCCATTGGTCTTGGCCTTAAGGAGCTAACAGTAAGCAGAGCAAGGTCTCAGGGCAAAGTTCCATGATCACACCATCAACAAATATTATACAGCAGCAAACTGGAAAGGCCCTTAATGAACATCTGGCCTGGGCCTTCTTTTTCCAGATGGGTACATTAAGCCCCAAAGAAAGGAGGAAGTTAGCCAAGACCACATGGTCACCAAGTGTCAAAACCATAGCTAGGGCTCAGGGTCCCTCCAGACCCAATACAAGCTCTCACTTTCTTACCCTTTATGATTTGGCAGAGAGCCCCCCAGGCACTGCCCTGAGCTGCCCCAAGAAGCTTTTAGAGCTCCTGCAAAACATTTTGTTTTGTATCACACCTGTGGTGACAGCTGAGTTAAACTGAATGTTCACAGTCATTACACACAGAAACCTCACACGAGTCCCATCTACAAGGTTTCAGAATGAATCCAGTTTCCAAACTCTCCTCTCTCCAGCTCCTCATGTCTGTATATGGTAACCTTTAGAAAATGAGTCTAATAATTAGTCATCATGGCTTAGTTAAAGACAACAGTATGTTCTCCAATTTCACTTTGTTTTTAACGAGAGTAATGCCAACGGTAATTTTCACCATGGTTAAAATATGCTTCTCAGTTGGGTCTCTGCAGTTAACTGAGACAGCTCTGGTCCCTGCACCTGCCCGGTACTTCCCCACGGCTTACTCTTCAAGCAGGCTGGGCCCCCACCCAGCTACCCTCTCCCTACTCTCATTCACATCTCATACCATTTGTGTACTGGGCACTAGACTAGATGTTTTGTACTCATCATTACCCTTAATCATCTTTGCAAGGTAAACTTTACTGCCTCATTTTGAAGATGGGAAATCTGAGAACCTGAGGGTACTGGTCCCTGTCTACTGCCCAAACCCCACGTCCAGCCACCCTCCCCTCTTCTCCTTGCACGCCAGCCATGCCAAGTTCTTGAAATTCCTCAAAGGCAGTGGTTCTCACCTCAGGCCCTTTGCACATTCAGTCTCCTCCCACCTGAGACACCCTTCCCCCTGACTCCTCACTTTGTTATTCCTACTCACCCCTCAGATTTCAATTCAAACATAATTTCCTAAGGGAAGAATCCCTTGCACCCTCCTGCATATTCCTACAGTTAGTTCTTCATTCACATAACACCCTAAACTCCTCTTCACTCAAAGCAGCAATTACAATTTGTAATTTCATATTTGTGGGATTATTTGCCATTTTCTGACTCCCCCACAAAAGCATGAACTCCAGAATGGGGAGGATAGTGTCTGTCTTGTCTACCTACCTCTGTATCCCCACACCTGGAAAGCACACAAAATAGGAGTTTAGTTACTATACTGGATGGATGTTGAACAATAGACGGTTGAGAAATGCTAAACAAAACCCTAAAACAAAACAAAGCAAAATCCAAAACCTTGTCACCCACCCAGGTAAGAGATGAGGCTAAAATGCAATCCCTTCTAAATGCCCAAGCCCTTCTACCCTCCATCCTACTTACTCTGTGTGATAATCTTGTTCTCCCCACTGTGACCTGCCACACACATACATCACCCCCAAACTCTGACCCTGGAAGACTCAGCCCACTTCCCTGGAACAGAAGCTCGCAAAACTCTCCAGGCCTCCTAACCTTGCTGTCTGAACCCTGACACCCCCATCCCACACACCTGGAGCTTCAGAGATACTGATTCAATGGGTCCAGAAGGGCTCCCAAATCTGATAGAGCAAACCCCTAGGTAATTTTGAAGGGAGTGTGTCCCAGACCTCCATTTGAGGGTCCCTAGACTAAGGTGAATCCAGAAGATCCCGCCTTTCGGAGGAGGGAACACTGTCAAGGCCTCCACCCCCAAGGCCGCCAGACTGCTGGAGAAGCTGCCGCTGAAGCTGGAGCCGTGCTGCCCTCTGGCGGTTGTGGTGGCGCTGCAGCCGCTGGGCTTCCCAGAGGAAGCTGGCCCCGGGTGTGCCCTTGGGCCACTGTTGTCTCCCTCCCAGGCCTGTCCAGCACCTGCGGCCAGTCCTTGACTCTCAAAGACCTCTCAGGGACTAATTTTTCTCTTCAAAAATGGAACATGGTGTTTCCCAAACGTCAGTTCTTTGGGTAACATCTCTTCAGCATTTTGCACATCTCATATAACACCTCATTACTTTTACTTTTTTCTTTATAATTTTTTTTGAGAGAGAGAGAGCGAGCAAGGGAGGGGGTGCTGTAGGTGGGGAGGGGCAGAGGAAGAGGGAGAGAGAGAATCTTAAGCAGGTTCCCCACCCAGTCGGAGCCCCATGCAGAGCTTAATCCTATGACCCTGAGATCATGACCTGAGCCAAAATCAAGAGTGGAATGCTTAAAAAACTGAGCCACCCAGGTGCCACAGGAGTTGCTCTTTTTAATTAATTTATCTTACATACATACATTTAAAGAAAAAATTAAAGGGGGCACCTGGGTGGCTCAGGGATCAAGCCCTTCGTGCCTGCTGGCTATGGAGCCTGCTTAAGAAACTCTCCTTCTGGGGTGCCTGGGTGGCTCAGTGGGTTGAGCCTCTGCCTTCGGCTCAGGTCATGATCCCAGGATCCTGGGATTGAGCCCCGCATCAGGCTCTCTGGAGCCTGTTTCCTCCCCTCTCTCTCTGCCTGCCTCTCTGCCTATTTGTGATCTCTGTCAAATAAATAAATAAAATCTTAAAAAAAAAAGAAAGAAACTCTCTTTCTCCTTCCACCCCTCCCCCATATCCCTCTCACACACTCTCTCACAAAAAAAAAAAAAGGGGAAGACCAAACGTAACAGGTGTCACAATAAATACGCACAGATTAAATTCAAGACTCAGGATGAATCCAAAACCAAAATCCAAATCTTTAACCAAAAAATGAGATTTTCCTGGTATTTCCTGGTATTTCATGGTAGTGTGCTAGA
Organism: Lutra lutra; assembly: GCF_902655055.1. Taxonomy (NCBI): domain Eukaryota; kingdom Metazoa; phylum Chordata; class Mammalia; order Carnivora; family Mustelidae; genus Lutra; species Lutra lutra. The sequence goes on along the minus strand of NC_062286.1, from coordinate 127,808,037 downwards.
GGACCCGGAAACATCAAATCCCACCCCACCACCCTTCCTTCCTTAGGAAGTGCCCAAGGGACAGATGCTCCAAATACTAAAGGAAATGGAAAACAAGTTTCCACATTACTGTGATTGGGCTTGAACCCTAACCAGAGGCTCCATGAAAACCCAAATCCAGAACAAAGTCACCAGTATCTAGGCTGCCAGATATAGCAAGCAAAAAAAAATGCAAGATTGTCAGGGTGCCTGGGTGGCTCAGTGGGTTAAGCCTCTGCCTTCGGCTCGGGTCATGATCTCAGGGTCCTGGGATCAAGCCCCGCATCGGGCTCCCTGCTCAGCGCCCCTCTCTCTCTCTGCCTGCCTCTCTGTCTACTTGTGATCTCTGTCTGTCAAACAAATAAATCTTAAAAAAAAAAAAATGCAAGATTGTCCATTTAAATGTGAATTTCAGATAAACACCAAGTAATTTTTTGGCATAAATATGTCCCATGCAATATTTAAATTATACTTGCACAAATAAAGTATCATTGTTTACCTGAAATTCAAGTTTAACTGGGCATCCTGTATTTTATTTCACAACCCAGCACACCATAACAGGTAAATGAGAAAATGAGAGCCAAAGAAGGGGAAGATGGCACACAACCCCCAGCCTGCCACACGATAGGGGATGTGGAAGACAAGTTGAGTGGATTTCTCACTCGGCAATCTGACCGATACAGTCAGGAGCTCCTCCTGGGTAGATGTCAGTGCGAGCAAAGGGCAGCAGCTTTCCCTCCCCGTACTCACATAAATGCTGTTTACGAAAAGCCCACATGCAATGAAATGCCACATAAAGGTTAAAAGTGAAAGGATTTCCAGATGACTGACAGTGGTATACACTTAACTGCTTTTTGCCAGATGTCAGCTGAAATGGTCAAAAGAAAAACACAGAAAAATCTGTATTAGTGTGTAAACCTCGGAGAAACCCAGACCACATGCTAGAAACCTTCAAGTAAGACATAATGCAAGGACAGGCCAAGCGGCAAAGGACTGATAGAGGGTGTGCTGGGGGAGAGCTGGATTTTGCCAGTTCCTTGTGAAACTATCGGTAGCTTGAAATTGGCCACAGTGGGAGTGTTTATACCATGGAAATTGGCAGATGCTACAAATCAGGGAGTTTCTGTTGTTGTTGTTAAGAACTGGCTGTTAAACATTTGCTGGACTTCCCATGAGTACCAAATAAGAAGAAATAGATCTGTGAATAAGCTAATAGGACCCTGGGGCAGAAGCAGTCAGTGCCCCACCTATATCCTTGGGAACTTCCAGTGAGTTCTGGCTAACCTCCACTCTCCACATTTGTCCAGGGCTCCGTAACTGCCCACGTTAGCAGATTAGAAGTACCAAGGAACTCACAAACCCCCTGAAATAGTCCTCCAAGATGAGTCTCTTGGAAGTTGGTATAAACATGCTCCAGTTCCCTGACCCCTTGGGTGGGGCCATTCTGAGTTGTGTGGCTTTTTCCCTATTATTTCCCCACAGGCCTCCAGATGCCCCACTGAGGTAACTAGATTAACCACATACACTTTAACCTTTGTAAATCTTTACTGGTTTCCATATATATTTTTCTAAATATAATTCTTGGTTTTTCTTATTATGGAAAAATATATACACTGACAGCTTTAGAAAGCATAGAAGATATACCATTACAGGGTTTGTCTCATTCTTTTTAAATATTCGTCCCTGCATACAGATGTGTATCTCACTTCCCTGCTCTCTATAGGCTTACCTGTACTTCCTGAAGAAACTACTTGCACCTGAATCCTTGCCTCAGGCTCTGCTTCTGGGAGAAGCCAAGTGAAGACAGAGCCACATCCCCAGCAAGACTCCATGAAATGGACACGTTCAAAGCAGTAAGGAGTATGGAAGCTAATGTTACAGGGAAGCTGTAGGGGACCAACGCTTGGTACTGATGTTACCTCTGAAGCACAGGAGGGCTAGCTCATGGCACTGCAGGCTACAGCCCCACTTCACACCCCCAGCTCTGGCATTAGCATGAGATATGGGTTGTTCCTGTGGGTAGATGCACAAGGGGGGCCCTGCTAACTTAGGCCACCAAGGCAAACTGAGAAACGTTAAGCACAACGGTGAAGTCACTGCCATGTAGCCTCACTTCTCCACTTGATTCTTCAGACAATGGGGCCTCCAAGGTAACAAAGCAAAAGGACAGCAAACAGTCCAAAAGGACTGGCTGCGCTGAAACTGGTACAGCATCCTACAGAGGCACACAGACATTCCCCCACGCCGTAACGTCTCTTTCTTTAAAAATGAACAGAGAAGCAACTCAGGACTCATGATGAGCTCAGAGGTCCGAAGGGAGGGACCTGAGGAAGGAATGAGTACTATGACCTTTCATAAATAATTTTCCCTCAAGAAATGAGTAAACCTTAAAAACAGAATTCTCTGAAATGTGTTCTATGGAAAACCGCTGCTCCAGATGGTAAGAAGTACTAAGAGAAACTGAGGCTTGGTAACACTGAGGTAAGTGAAGGTACGCATGCAGTTTCCCCAAGTACTTCCTGGATCATGCTGACAGACACTGCGACTCCCCACGACGGGGACACAATATGCCAGTTCCCTGAGTGATGTGAAGGACTCATGTTCCAGCTTCATTTAATAAATACAGAGAAGATATTTAATTCAAATATCTGCAAGGAAGTGACTGAAACCTATGACATTCTAGGCCACAAGGAAAACCTCGGAGATCCTAATAAGCAATCCTCTTTGGTCACATTATCTGACCACAACGCAACAAAAGCAGAAATTAAACAAAAAGGATTAATGAAAGAAATTAAATCACTTGAAAACTTACTCCTAAATAAGCCAAGGTAGGGAACAAAACTGCAATGATAGGCCATTCAAATGTAATAACAACTGGATCTCCGCATAGCAAAACTGCGGAATGTAACCAGACACTGCCTGCAGCTCTAAATGTTTTTGTTGTAAAACAAGGAAAACGGAAAGTAAATGAAGCATCCAACTCAAGAAGCTAGAAAATAAGCAACAAGATAAACTCAGGGAGAGCATTAAAAGTTAAGGTAGGGCACCTGGGTGGCTCAGTGGGTTAAGCCTCTGCCTTTGGCTCAGGTCATGATCTCAGGGTCCTGGAATCGAATCCCGCATCGGGCTCTCTGGTCAGCAGAGAGCCCGTTCTTCCTCTCTCTCTCTCTCTCTGCCTGCCTCTCTGCCTACTTGTGATCTCCCTGTAAAATAAATAAATAAAATCTTTAAAAAAAAAAGTTAAGGTAAAAGTTAATAATAAACTAGACAATATAAAAATCAGTAGAACTGCTCAATCCAAGACTCAGCTCCTTGTAAAGATCTGAGGTAGCTAGACTTGTAAAAGCCCAACAAAGGGAGGGAGCAGGAACTGCGTGAGAGAGAGAATACAAAAAAATTTAAAAAAAAATTAGAAAAGTAAAGGAAACTTAACCAGAGAGGAGTTTTCAAATTATAAGAGAATACTAATTACACACAGTACGCTAGTTTATCTAGAATGTTCAATGGGGAATGCATGTGTATTTGTCTGCTTGGGCTATGTAACAAAATACCAAAGACTAGGTGGCTTAAACTACAAAAGTTCATTTTCTCACCATTCTAGAGGCTGGAAGTGCTGGCAGGGCTGGTTTCTAGCGGACCTCTCTTCCTGGCTTGCAGATGGTCCTTTGCTCGCTGTGTCCTCACATGGCCTCTCATCTGTGTCCCTGTGGAGAGATATCTCTGGGGCCTCATTCTCTTATTATAAGGACACCAGTCCTATTGGATGAGGGCCCCACCCTGTGATTTCATTTAACTTCCCTAAAGGCCCCTCCAAATATCATCCTATTGAAGTTAGGGCTTCCACATATGAATTTAGAGGGGGTGGGGGGACACAATTCTGGCCATAACAGCATAATTTTCTAGAAAAATGACAATTGCCAAGAGAAGTAGAAAACCATGGAACCAAATTGAACATGGACAGAGAACTATGTCCCAAAAAGGTGAGTCAGAGTTTAGCAGACAAGTTCTTTCAAACTTTCCAAGAATGTTCCTATGCTGTTTAACTACCCAGAAAGCAGAAAAAGATGCGTTCCAATTCATGTTACAAATCCAGTGCAGCCATGGCACATAATCCCGACAGACATAACCAAAACTTCACTTTTTCAAAATCAAGTCTTGAACTCAAAGAAGCTAGCAGGAGCCCAGTGGGCTGAGACCCGGGCAGCCTTGAGCAAGGAGCAGCCCACAGAGGGAAGCCCAGGTCTGAGCTCAAGTGTTCAGGGGGTTTACCCAGGCTATCCACACCTGTCTGCTGGACGTGAAGAGAGACACTGGGAGCCAGAAATAGAGTGGCCCACCCACCCCAGTGCCACATACACACGACGTGAGTTTGGCATATGTGGGATATCCCCCATCTTGGAGGATGGTGCCAGATCAGAGGACACAGAGGTCACAATGACTGCTAAGGGGTATGAGGAGCAGGTCAGCTTGGCTCAGTGTAAGAAATCTACAGCAGAACTCTGTAAGGGGTAGAGAGCTCCCTGTCATCGTATGACCACCCTCCAGGGATGTTCCAGAAGGGATGCCAGCCCTGAGAGAAGCCAGTCTTGATGTCAGGTATCTCTCTAACAAGTTTGTGACTCTAATCTTTTAATGGCTCTATCCCACTCCCTAATGACAACTGCTGACTTAGCTGGCCAAGATATACAATTGTTCATTTTTAGAAACATTGTTGCCACACGCTCTGAGACCTTATCCATGGCTGCATTACCATCTGTCAGCAGCATGTCTCAAGATGCTAAGTGTGGGAGGGGAAGGAGCAGACTCTGACCTCACTTGCTTTACTGGTCAGGTAAGTGCAGACAGGCCTGGAAAGTGCCAGTTAGATAGGTGTTTCTACATCCCTCACTCCTCTTGAGTTGCCATAGTGAGCGACCTGTCAGGTCCCAGGCTCAAGAGCAGAAGCTGGGAGAAGGCTGCAGGCTTGAGGACCATTCAAGACATCCATTAGAAGCATTAGAAGCCCGGCCTTCCCTCTCTCCATAATGGACTAAATATTGGCCTGCCACACTAATGGGCGGTTGGCCACAAAGAAGCTGTAAGCGCTAAAGCCCTGTTCCTTATTATGCGGATTTCAATGACTGGCGAAGTGCTTTTATCATCTCCATTTGCACACTTACACATGCCTGAATTACTCGGTGCCTGGGTCAGCCCTGGTCATGAGCATGAAAAAGGCTATAGGACTAGGAACTGAAAAATCACTGTCCGCATCGCCTATACACACTGTGCCAGGCTTTGGGGTTATGGAAAAGCAGATGCCAAATCACCTGTTAACTCCTAGCAGGGCCAATGTCATACCTCATCCAATACTGGGTTGCAGGCTTGGAGAAAATAGGCACTCCATCCCATAAATTGTATGGAAGTTACAATTTACCAAGGACACTTTCCCAGCAAAGTATATCAGGATTTATCCCTGGGGGGATGGGGATTAGGGGGTAGAGGGAGCATGACTCTATGAGTCCCTCATTCCTCACAGCAACAGGTTGGTTGAAGACATTAGAAGGCCCACCACCCTAGAGTAGTAGGCTCCTGCTAGAAGTCAAGAAGCCCCCAGTGAGCACTGACCAAGTTGTTTAATCTCCCCAGTCTAAGCTAGGACTTTGGGTTTTCTCTCTTTGGTGGAGGGGGGAGTATGTTCTGTATGTGTGGAGAAAAGGAAAACAAACACTGGTGACAAGGAGAGAAAGGACATTCTTAGGACCTTCTTTTTTTTTAAGATTTTGAGTAATCTGTACACCCAATGTGGGTACAGATCAAGAGTCCCACATTCCACCAACTGAGCCAGCCAGGTACCCCTTTTTGGACTCTGGACAAAGTTCCTATTCTCCTCTTTGTGACTACGCAATAGGACCGTGGCTCTTTGACCCTGCACCTTAGGTGTGGCCCTGAGACTTGCTTTAGACAATGAATGTCGGTAGAAGTGACATGTATCATTTCAGTGGAAGTATGAGAATAAGGTAGAAGCAATATTTGAAGAGACAACGACTGAACATTTTCCAAAACTAATGAAAGACACTAATCCACAGATTCCAGAGGCCTAAAAGTAAAAACAAAGAATAAAGAGACCCGCATGTCAACATCATAGTGAAACTACAGAAAAACCAAAGATAAAGAAAAGCTCTTTAAAACAGACATATTGGGGCACCTGAGTGGCTCAGTGGGTTAGAGCCTCTACCTTCAGCTCGGGTCATGATCCCAGAGTCTAGGGATAGAGCCCCACATCAGGCTCTCTGCTGGGCGGGGAGCCTACTTCTCTCTCTCTGCCTGCCTCTCTGCCTACTTGTGATCTCTGTCAAATAAATAAGCAAAATCTTAAAATAAAATAAAATAAAACAGACATATGAAAAGAAACAGATTACCTTCAAAAGAAGTTAGGTGATGATGGAATTCTGAATTCTCAACCACAGCGGAAGCTGGAAGAAACTGAACTCTGCTTCAGTGGGAAGAAAGGAAAAAGCACAAGTATCCTCCATTAAGTCATCCTTCAAGAATGAAGATGAGATAAACACATTTTCAGATAAAACTGAAAGGGTTCATCGTGAAAACGTTCTAAAAAGTAAATTTCTAAAAACATAGTGATCCCATGTGGCAGGTCTTAAAACACATGTAGCAGAGAAGAGTCAACATGAGGACAGTTGTCCACAAACTTGGACTATATCAAATGATAACTGCAGTGTTGTCTTAGGATCTTCTTAAAAATTAGGCTTAAGGGGCATCTGAACGGTTCAGTGGGTTAAGTGTCTGCCTTCAGTTCAAGTCATGATCCCAGGGTCCTGGGATAGAGCCCCACATCAAGCCCCACATTAGGCTCCCTGCCTAGTGGGGGGCCTGCTCTCCCTCTCCCTCTGCCCCTCCCCCCCAGCTTATGCTCGCTCTCACTTGCTCTCAAGTAAATAAGTAAAATCTTTAAGAAAAATAAAAATAACATAACATAATAAGAGGGAAGTAAATGTAGAAAAAATCCTGTATTATTCAGAAAAAGGATGAAACTACTATGAACTCGAAACCTTGGTAAGTTATTTATGAATGTCTTAATTTGTAAAGTAATCACTAATTGATTAGAGAATGTAGAACTTACAAAATCATGGGGGAAATGGGACTTTTTTTAAATTATCTATTTAAAATCAGGGAGGAAAAGAGAAAAAATAAAACCAAAGCATTGATTAGGAAGCACGAAATAATATAGTAGATTCACCCCCAAATACATATAGAATTATATTAAACATATAAGTTTAGAAACAGTTAAATGACAACAGACATGCCACAATTTTGAATGGCAGCTTTTCCCAAAGCCACCCTGCCCCTTGAAAGCAACGGACAAGCAGCCTTTTGCTGATGACTCAAGCTGCCCATTGTGACCTTTCATGACTGCTCCTTGACATCACACAGCATAGGTCTCAGACTCAGGGGCAGCAGGCTTGTACCTTCTTTACCTTCCTGTAGGGCAGCTGTGGTTTTCTGGCTCTTGCTTTATAAGGTTCTTCTGTCTCACCTGCCATTTGTAACCCGGTCTCTGTGCAGCCGCCCCCGACAGTTCCTGTCCTTTTCCTAACCCACCACTCGTGGCCACAGAGCACAGGAAGCATGAGTTGTTAAGAACGTGGCTGACAGAGCTCTAAGCGCCAATTCTGGGCAGAGGACAGCTCCATCCTCCTTACCAAAGCATTTTTCCATGAAGGGCATTTCATTTTGACTCTGGGAAGTGAGCTCATCTGCTTCAAGAACAATTTCTCATGGAAGCTGAAGCCTTAGAAATCTGCCCCTACAACCCTCACCACAGAGTCCCACTCAGCAGGTTTCAGTACCACCTGGCATCGTGCAGGAGGAAGAACCCCAAGAAGGCCAAAAAGATGGCCAGCTGCAAATACAATGCTTGCCACGTGGTCCCCATCAAGAAGCTGGAGGAACACGAGGCGGCCTGCGTCAACAGAAGCACAGTGGAGGAGGAAGGCGGCTTGCACCCCCTGAACGCTAGCCTTCCGAGTTCAGAGCAGAATGGAAATGCCCTTCCAGGGCCCCCCTGGCTCCCCAGTTCTGATGTCTGGAATGTCGATGGCACTAACTGCCATCCCATGTTTGTCCTTAAGACTTTTGTTCCCCAAAAGCTTGTCTGTGAAAGCGATACAAGAGAGTCAGAGAAGCCCACCCCCCGTCCCTGACCATCCCCCAGAAGACCCTCAGACCAGGAGAGTAAACCACCAGCAGCAGAAAGGAGCCACTCGCCTCTGAAGTGCCTAAAAGAAGATGCAACTCACCCAAATAAAAGCATGCAAAGTGAACCACCTGGGCTACCTTTTTTTTTTTTTTTTCCATGTAGCAATTGGTAGAGGTTTAAAGGCTGGAAGGACATTCTGCTGGCAAAGACGGGGCAAACAGGCACTTTCATAACACCATGAGAATGTAAGCTGATAAACCTCTGTGGGGGGCAGTTTGGCATTAGCCGTAAAAATCACCAGTGTGCTCTGCTTCCATGAACTATGCCACTTCTAGGAATTCATCCTGTGAATATGGTCACACTTGCGGAAAATGAGGTTAAGTACAAGATTACCCACTGCCATGTTGTTTGTAGCAGTAAGGGTCAAAGAGTCAGAAATGGTCTAAATATCCCTTAGGGGAGGGTCTGATTAAATGAATGATGGTCCAGCCATACAAAGACGTAGTATGCTGCCATGAGAAAGGGTAAGGAGGCTCTTTCTGGACTAGTTTGGGAGGGCTAAAACACAGTGTTTAACTCAGACACCAGCAAACTTTTTCTCTAAAAGGCCAGAAAGTAAACATTTTAGGCTTCACAAGCCAAATGCTCTCTGTCACAACTCTTCAGCTCTGCTTTGTTGGCATGGAAGCAGCCATAGACGGTATGCAGACACATGAACGTAGCTTCCAATAGAACTATTTATAGAAACTGGTAACAGGCCTGAAGTGGCCTATGAGGAGCATAGTTTGCCACCCCCTGGTTTAAATGAGAAAAGCCAAGTCTGGAATACTCTGTATATTATGCTACAATTTTTGCAGAATTGTGAGAGAGAACATGTATACGTATGTGCTTGTATTTCTATAAAATTTCTCTCAGGGACACACTAGAACAGGTGTCTGCCCACAAAGCCTACAATGTCTCCTGATCCCTTACAGAAAAAGTTGGCTGGTCTCTTCCCTAACAACTTATCATCTCTCCCCAGGGATGAGAAGTAGGAGAGAGAGAATTTACTATAGACTCTTTAGTATCTGGTATTTATTTTATCCAAAGGAGACAAAAAAAGAAAAATGTTTAATCCTATGGTTTATGTTACACCTCACTGTGTCTCATGAATATTGAAAACCCTGCCTGCTTTGCTTTGGAACCCTCCCCTCAGAAAACCACACCAACACAATGCTATCTGGAATTCTAAGAGGATTCACAGACCAATTTCATCTGTCGTCATTTCATATGTAAGAAACTCAAGACTAAAAATGGAAGGTCCCAAAATGGTAGTGGTATTAACTGTTGAGGAAGATTAAGATGAAATGGTGATCCCTCAGAAGGCTGGCGAGTTCGTGATGGTTGGCACTCATGACTCTTCCCTCCCTCATGACCCTCAACAAAAGCATACCTCAACCGCGCTTTAGCCAACAGTCTGTGTAACAGTTGGGTTCTCAGAGGAGAAAACACTGGAATAGGTTAGATCTTCTTGCTCATATTGTGTCAGACAATTTTGATCATCTGCCACAGAGTGGGGCCTGCAGTCCTTCAGTGCCTTTTACATGTGAATATATATTCTGGCCAAAAAATTAAAATACACTTTCTTAAACGGCAAGAGACTAACTCTTTTGAAAGCTTTTCAGGATGAAATTTTAACTAAGTTATTTTTAAGTAATCATAACTTTGCCACTTCTGGGCCCTTGAATTCTTTCTACAAAGTGCATAATAAAGATTTCTTCTTGCAAAAAAAAAAAAAAAAAAGAAGAAGAAGAAGTTCTAGGTGTTGGCTTTAGAAACACCATGATTAATAAAATACATGAACTAGAAAACTGTCATATAGGAAGCAGGTGAAATAAAGTGATCTGTAGGATGCACATCTGTAAACTACAGACCACCAGGACCAGGAAAAAGAAAAAAGTAGCTTGGTTTGGGGCATGAATGAAACAAATTGGTCATGAGTCAATCGTTGTTGAAGCTGAGTGATAAATTTTACTATTGTTTCCATTTTTCTATAACTCTGAAATCTTCTATACTAAAAGGTCTTTTAGGGGTGCCTGGGTGGCTCAGTGGATTAAGCCTCTGCCTTCGGTTTAGATCATGGTCTCAGGGTCCTGGGATCGAGCCCTGCATCAGGCTCTCTGCTCAGTGGGGAGCCTGCTTCTCTCTCTGCCTGCCTCTCTGCCTACTTGTGATCTCTCTCTCTGTCAAATAAATAAATAAAAAATAAAAGGTCTTTTAAAATACATGTATAGGGGCGCCTGGGTGGCTCAGTGGGTTAAGCCTCTGCCTTCAGCTCAGGTCATGATCTCAGGGTCCTGGGATCGAGCCCCGCATCGGGCTCTCTGCTCAGCAGGGAGCCTGCTTCTCCCCCTCTCTCTCTGCCTGCCTCTCTGCCTGCTTGTAATCTCTCTCCTTCTCTCCGTCAAATAAATAAATAAATCTTTAAAAAAAATAAAATAAAATAAAATAAAATACATGTATATTTATTAAATGCAATGTGGGATCCCAGATTGGATCCTGGAACAGAAAAAGACATGAGTGGAAAAACTGGTGAATCCAAATAAAGTCCATAGTTTAGTTACTGGTATTTTACCAATATAAACTTCTTCTGTTAAATGCACAATGTTTTTGTAAGATGTTAACATTAGGGAAAGCCAGGTGGAAAGTATATGGGAACTCTTTGTACTATCTTTGCAAGTTTTCTGTAAACCTAAAATGATTTCAAAACAAAAAATTTAAACATACACAGATTTAAACAAATTTTACACGAACAAATTAAACACACACAATATTTAAACAAAATAGCCAAGACTGAGGCCCAGCTCCACCTCTTCCTAATGCTGGATCTCCAGCACAACCCAACCTTTGTGCGATTCTGTTTCCTCATCCACAAGGTAGGGATGACAAATTCCCAGGACTATGTGGAGGATTAAGGGATTTAACACATGATAAAATCAGGACAACTGTCTAGCACACAGGAAGCTGTCAACTAATGCTACCTACTAGTAGCAGAAATGGAGGTGGTATTAGCAAAAAGATGTAATGAGGTGAGAGAAACAATGATAAGTGAATATTTAAAATATGTACACAGGGGCACCTGGGTGGCTCAGTGGGTTAAGCCCTTGCCTTCAGCTCAGGTCATGGTCTCCAGGTCTTGGGATTGAGCCCCGCATCGGGTTCTCTGCTCAGCAGGGAACCTGCTTCCCCCTCTCTCTCTGCCTGCCTCTCTACCTACTTGTGATCTCTCTCTGTCAAATAAAGAAATAAAATCTTTGTAAAAAATAAAATAAAATATGTACACAAAGTTAATCATCTGAGAAAATCATCAATTTTTCATTTAAAATTATAAAACAAAACAACGAAAATAGGCCAGCAAAGGGCATCATTCAGAAGAACAGAAACAGTGACAAATATGCATACTGAAAAGTTTTAAATAGCCTCTAAAATCAGAGAAATATTTTTTATGTTATTCAAACCAGGCAAAAGGAGAAAACAGACCAGATTACAGATAACTATAAATTCAATTAAGAAAAAAAGGGGGGAAACACAAAATAAAATGGTAGAAATCAATCCAAATATGTCAATAGTCATGTAAATGAAAGCACGCTTAGCCCACCTATTAAAAAACATTAATTTACCTCTCTAAACCAAATACATGTCTATTCTGAGCAGTATCAACCAATAACTTCAAGCCAAAGATAAAGGTAAACACATGAAATGTGTGCCGCTGCCACCACCTTCCATGCATATAACAGACATAACTAATCAATCACAGCACTTTCCTAAGCCTGGATAATACCTTCTGAATCTTTCCCAAAACAATGCTCCAGGATGCCATTATGCAGAGATAGAAGTAAGCTCTATCTTGACAGAGCCCTCTGTAGGTAAGTTTTCCACTTGGCCCACTGACCCACATGGCCTGATCTGAGGTGTTTTAGGAAAAATAAGGAATAAAAGAGCTTAAGAAAAACTCCTGCCTGGACATCAGGGAAGAAAGACCAGGCAAGAAAGGCATGTCTGTTATAAATTCCTGGTCTGGATCTCAACAGCTGTTCCCTCTCCTCAGTCCTCATTCCTTCCCCCTCCTGGGCCAGTCTCCAGAGAACATCGGCTACAAGCCACACACTTAAGGAGAGCGTCATAGAAACATTTGTTAGCAGTGACGGTGATCACAGCAAGCTAGTGCTGGGCTGGGCACCAGTGGCTGAATCACAAAGGAGAGCCCATGGCCAGGGAAAAGCACCCACCAGCCCTGGGCACCAGGCAAGCTTTCCAGGTTCACATTGAGGACTCCTGGCAAAGAGTGAGTCTAGTAGAAGAGCTTGTATCCTAGGGCAGAGGGGGCTCTGGCATGGCAGAGGAAGGAGGAAAGAAAGGGGAGCTACACTGGGACCAGGTCCCTTGCAGATACTGTTTTATTAAGATCTGTAACAACAGGGATGCCTGGGTGGCTCAGTCATTAAGTGTCTGCCTTCAGCTCAGGTCATGATCCCAAGACCCTGGGATCGAGCTCCGTGTCAGGCTCCAAGAAGCCCTTTTCTCCCTCCCTGTCTGTCCCCCCACCCCCTGCTCCTGCTCTCTCTCAGATAAATAAAAAAAAAAAATTTTAAATCTGTGACCAAAAAAAGAACAATAAAAGATCTGTGACAACAGAAAGTGGCAACTATTTTTATTTCCAATATACAAACAAGAAAAGTGAGTCTCAGAGAAGCTACATAACATGCTTTGGTTCACAAAGCAAGTGGTGTAATGAATTTGAACCCATCCCCAGAAATTCCATACTGACTATGTATAAAACAGAAATGTATATATGAGCTCACCAAAAGATTAGGACAAGCTGTTTACAACAGCTCTATTTACAACAGCCAATGCAGCAACTTTCCCTATGTCCTTCAGGAGAATGGGTAAATTCTGCAAAAATCCTATCGTGGAATTCTATATATTCATGAGGTTAAAAAACTGTAACTACCCAAATCAACATGGGTAAATCTTATGTAATATGAAAGTCCATTTACACAATGTTTTTTTGTTTCTTGTTTAAAAAAAAAAAAAAAGGCAAAACAGGAGCCTGGCCGGCTTGGTCAGTAGAGCACGGGACTCTTGACTTAGGGGTTGTAAGTTTGAGACCCATGTTGGGTGTAGAGATTACTTAAAAGTAATCTTTTAAAAATAAATAAAAACTAAAATTAAAAAAAGGTAAACCAAATCCACGTGTTTGAGGTGAGGAGGGGGTTTCTGGGGGTGCTGGTCATGTACTATTTCTTGATGTGGGTGCTGGTTACGTAACTGTGTTCACTCTGAAAATTCAACCAGATCTGCACTTGGGATTTACGCATTTTGCTCTCTGTATGTTGAACTTTTGCAAAAAATCTTTAAAAACTGAACCTATGCTAGGGAACCTGGATGCCTCAGTCCTTTAAGCATCCCTCCAACCCTGGATTTCAACTCAGGTCACGGTCTCAGGGTTGTGAGATCAAGCCACATGCCAGGCTCCCCACTCAGCGAGGACGTCTGCTTCTCTCCTTCTCCCTCTGCCCTTCCTCCCTCTTGCTTGCACACACACTTGCTGTCTCACTCTAAAATAAATCTTAAGGCGGTGCCTGGGTGGCTCAGCAGGTTAAAGCCTCTGTCTTTGGCTCAGGTCATGATCCCAGGGTCCTGGGATCAAGCCCCACATCGGGCTCTCTGCTCAGCAAGGAGCCTGCTTCCTCCTCTCTCTCTGCTTGCCTCTCTGCCTACTTGTGATCGCTGTCAAATAAATAAATAAAATCTTTAAATAAATAAATAAATAAATAAAATCTAAAAACAAACAAACAAACAAACAAACAAGAACTGAACCCATACCTAATGCCTATGCTGTTCTGCACCACACCACTTCCCCAGCTGGTAACTACGAAGCGGACGGTGACACAAAACAGGACAGACTGAAGTGCAAACCTGCAGGTCAAGACTGGCTAATGCCCTGTCCCCAGCCCTACCTGGGACCTTCCCCTTAGAGCACTCCACTGAAGCACGAACTCCATGTGAACTCCTCCTATACACGGTTTCTTGAGCATAAGAACGGGATGACAAAGCATTTTGTTGTAACATCTTAAGAGCCTTATTTCCTGAATCCCATGGTGGGCCAGTGTTCTCTCCAGCCCCTCAGCAACTCTGACAGGTTAAGGATTCTCCCCATTTTATCATGAGGACTGCAAGGCTCAGAGGAAGGAAGAGACATAGCCAGTACCAGCTGGGCTGGGATTCACATCCAGTTCTGTCTGATCCAAAGTCAGAAGAGCCTGGAAAAGCCTGGTGTCCTGGGGAACACTTAAGACACAGGCAGAGTCGCATGGCTCTGGATTCCAGAACCTTCCCATCATTTCCAGAACCCTCATTTCCAGCCCCATTCTGGGAACTCCAGGTCTCCTAAGTTCCTCCTCCACCCAGTTGAGCCCAGGGTGCACTATCCATTATCCAGGGCTTTCAAGTGAACACAAGTCTACCTTGTGTATCAGCTAGTTATTTTTAAGATTTTATTTATTTGACAGAGAGACAGTGAGAGAGGGAACACAAGCAAGAGGAGCAGGAGAGGGAGAAGCAGATTTCCTGCAGAGCAGGGAGCCTGATATGGGGCTTGATCCCAGGACCCCGGGATCACGACCCAAGCAGAAGGCAGACACCCAACAACTGAGCCACCCAGGTGTTCCTGTATCAGCTAGTTATTACCATAATAATGCTGAATAACAAATCACCCCAGTGTTCAGCGGCTTAGGACAACATTCTTACCATGCATCATTTGGAGGTTGACTAATCCAGGTCTACAAAAAGCTGACAAAAAACCAGGATAGGGATGCCTGGGTGGCTCAGTCAGTTAAGCATCTGCCTCTGGCTCAGATCATGATCCTAGGGTCCTGGGATCGAGTCCCACATCGAGCTTCCTGCCCATCTGCTTCTCCCTCTGCCTGCCACTCCCCCGGCTTGTGTTCACACGCGCTCGCTCTCTCTCTCTCTGACAAATAAATAAATAAATAAAATCTTTTAAAAAACAGGCCATTGAATATTTAGTCCACAGGATTAGCATATGACAAAAATAAGACACTGCCCCCAATGCCTGCAGACTATAGATCCTTCCAGATGCATGACGAATTATAAAATTGATCATATGCTTGACCATAAAGCAAGTTTTGACAAATTTTGAAGACATGAAACCAGACAGACTACGTTCCCTGACCACAGGGAACACAATTAAGGTAAAAAATCAACACACACACACAAAATGATACCACTTCCCCCACCTCTCTGGTCCCAGTTGCCCAAGGCTTTTCTCACTACCACATCACATCAAGGCAGAAGGAGACATTTGCTGAGCACCCACAGGACACCAAGGTGGTGCGCTCTGGGCAGGGCGCAGGGACTCTTTCCCAGAGAGAGGTGACATATCCTGTGCCTTTCTGAAGGGCATTTATGACTAAGGCTTTACACCTGTCCTTGTCAGACTGTCCCATTCAATGTGTACTTTAGCCTAGATACCTACCGGGAAGCCCTAGTTAACATACAGGTAAAACACCTTCATCCTGGCCAGCTGAGACCACTGGTCTACATCAGTGAAAAGTCTGATCCCTAATTTGTACCAAAACTCAGCTTTAATTACCTTAAAACACACACGGCCAAAGGTGGAAACATAAAACCCATTTAGAGAGGGTTGAATCACTATCATCACTAAATCCGATACTTGGTGACCTGTGGGAACAGGACAGATTCGATTCATGCTAGGATCTGCTGAGATAGTGGCTAATTCTGGCAGTCAAGACTCCCCAGGTAATACTGACCTATCAGCCACCTGTCCTGAGACCCTGATTTCCCCACAGACCAGCTTCCCATGCACCCTAATCATTCCTACTTTGGTATTACAAAGGACAGAGGATTTTTTTCCTCCAAATAAAGAAGCTTTTCTTCCCAACTGCTGTCCAACAATGGAGCTGGCTGCTGAGTAAGAAAGTCACCTCTCGCAGTCAGAGGAGGTGTTCAAGCAAGGGCCAGACAACTGCTTGGTGAGGATGCCAAAGAGAAGGCCTGAAAACTGAAAAATGCTTCAGGGACTTTTCCAAGACCCGCAAGAAACTGCTGTGGCTCCCTTTACATGCTGCTGCAAACATACCAGTGGCCACCAGGTGGTGACAGAGTCACACCATCGCTGCAAAAGATTTAGTAGCCCAGAGCACAACTTCAGGAAATAACCAAAAACCAGACTGAAACAAAATAAAAACAACTAAAATTAAAAATAGGATTATCGGGGCACCTGGGTGGCTCAGTGGGGTAAAGCCTCTGCCTTTAGCTCAGGTCATGATCTCAGGGTCCTGGGATCGAGTCCCACATCGGGCTCTCTGCTCAGCGGGGAGCCTGCTTCCCTCTCTCTGCCTGCCCCTCTTGTCTGCTTGTGATCTCTTTGTCAAATAAATAAATAAAATCTCTTTAAAAATTTTTTTTAAAAATAGGATTACCTTGTTAGTGTATAGGAAAGCAACTGATTTCGGTGCATTGATTTTGTATCCTGCCACATTAAAGAATTGCTATATGAGTTCTAGTAATTTGGGCATGGAGTCTTTTGGGTTTTCCACATAAAGTATCATGTCATCTGCAAAGAGAGAGAGTTTGACCTCTTCTTTGCCAATATTAATACCTTTTATTTCTTTTTGTTGTCTGACTGCTGTTGCTCGGACTTCTAGCACTATGTTGAACAACAGCGGCAAGAGTGGGCATCTTTGTCATGTTCCTGATCTTAAGGGAAAGGCTCTCAGCTTTTCCCCATTGAAAATGATATTCACTGTGGGCGTTCATAGATGGATTTTATGAAATTGAGGAATGTGCCCTTTATCCCTGCACTCTGAAGAGTCTGAACAGGAAAGGATGTTGTATTTTCTCAAATGCTTTTTCTGCATCAATTGAGAGGACCACATGGTTCTTCTCTCTCCTCTTATTAATGTGTTCTATCACACTGATTGATTGCGAATGCTGAACTACCCTGCATCGCAGGGATAAATCCCACCTGGTCATACGGTTTCACTTATTTGTGGAACATAAGAAGTAGCAAGGAGGACATTGGAAGAAGGCAGGGAAAAATGAAGGGAAGGAAGTCAGAGGAGGAGATGAAGCATGAGAGACTATGGACTCCGGGAAAACAAACAGGGTTTTAGAGGGGAGGGAGGTGGGACAATGGGTTGGCCCCGTGGTGATTAAGGAGGGCACGGATTGCCTGGAGCACCGGGTGCTACACACAAATAATGAATCTTAGAGCACTACATCAAAAACAAATGATGTACTACTGTATGGTGACTAACATCACACACACACACACACACACACACACACACACACACACACGATATTATGAAAGCCAAAAAATATATAGCATTACCATGTGACCCACCAATCCCACTTCTGAGTATACAGCCAAAAGGACTGAAAGCAGGATCTCAAGCTACGTGCATAGCCATGTTGACAACAGCATTATTCACAAGACAAGAGGTGGAAGCAACCCTAGGGTCCGTCCACAGAAAGATGAATGTGTAACTAAAACGTGGTCTTTCTGTGCAGTGGAATATTATTCAGTCCTAAAAAGATAGGAAATTCCGACCCAACCTCTAAGAGGGATGAACCTTGAGGATATTATGCTAAGTTAAATCAGCTGTCACAAAATGACAATACTGTATGATTCCACTTTATACGAGATATTTAGAGTAGTCCAATTCATAGAAGGTAGAATGGCAGTCGCCAGAGGCTGGAGGAGGGGGAAATGAGTTGTTTAATGAGTACATTTCAATTTTGGAAGCTGAAAAAATTCTAGGGATCTGTTGCATGACAATGTGCTTAGAGTTAACATGGCTGAATTGTACACTTAGAAAAGGTTAAGACAGCCCTGATATGAGGAATTTGAGAGGCAACGTGGGGGACTTGGGGGTTAGGGAAGGAAAAAATGAAACAAGATGGGATCGGGAGGGAGACAAACCATAAGAGACTCTTCATCTCACAAAACAAACTGAGGGTTGCCGGGGGGGTGCGGGTAGGGAGAGGGTGGTTGGGTTATGGACATTGGGGAAGGTATGTGCTATGGTGAGTGCTGTGAAGTGTGTAAACCTGGTGATTCACATACCTGTACCCCTGGGGCTAATAATACATTATATGTTAACAAAAAATAAAAAATTTTTTTTAAAGGTTAAGATGGTAAACTTTGTTATGTATTTAACCACAATATAAAAAAAAAAAAAAAAAGAACAAAACTGAGTCTGGCATGTAGGGACCTGGGATTATCAGTCTTCTGTAAACGGACACTAGGGTTGCTTCCACCTCTTGTCTGTTGTGAATAATGCTGCTGTCAACATGGGTATCAGTTATAAGCTGAGACTGGGAATCAGGCCTTTGGAATCACTTTAATCTCTGGGCATCACAGCACAGATGAGTATTGATGGAGGAAGGCCTGCATCTGGGAACCAGTGGCATGACTCTGGGAAGGGTCTCTGGCTCTTGAAGGGGCTGTGTCTGGGTGGGTGGGATGGAAGGAGCGGTGGTCTGTCATGATGCACATACAACTCTTGGATCATGGATGCTTTTTGGTCAGTCCCTACAGTCACACAGTGAAAATTCAGGTCTTCCTTTGGTCTTGGCAAGAGGACAACTCCATCCTGATCAGGGCATCTGCGTGGTTCAGTGAGTTAAGCATCTACCTTCAGCTCAGGTCATGATCTCAGGGTCCTGGAATAGAACCCCACATGGGGCCCTCTGTTCGTCAGGGAGTCTGCTTCTCCCTCTCCCTCTACCCCTTCCCCCTGCTCTCACTCTCTCAAAATAAATAAATAAATAGATAGATAAAAGAGGACACCTCCACCTTGAATAGTCCAAAAAGAGATCCTCATGAATGCTCAACGATGGCCAGAGCATCACTGATCCCTCTTAGTTTTCATATTCATTCAAGAAATATTCGGTGAGCACCTACTATGTGCCAGGCGCCAATGAGTGCTGGGGATAAAGCCATGCACATGGCAGGTATCATCCCTGCTCTCTCGGAAGTTACAGGCAAAAGGGAGTCCTACGATAAGCCGTACAACACAGGTGTAACTGCAACCAGACAGGCCCTTCAGACCAGAAGCGGATGTCCCACTGCCTGAGAAACGCAGGCAGGTGGAGGGGACCCAGGTGGCTCTCACCAGAGAAACCACATGGCACAGACTGCCCTGCATCTGCCAGGACTGAGCTCTTGGGGCGAGTGAAACGGAGATGCTGTGCAGACTGAGGAAGAAAATATAGCAATGGCCCCAGACATCTCATTCATTTTGATCAATGGAATCCCTGCTTCTCCAAGTGCAGCTCCCCGACTCTGCATCACCTGGAAACTTGTTAGAAAGGCAGCACGTGGAGCCCCACCTGAGAGCCTCCCGGACCAAAGTCTGCATCGTAACAGGATCCCAGTGCGATTCAGGAGGATCTGGGAAGTACTTTGCTGGACCCTGAGTGGTGGTCACCTCCGAGGAAAATGGGGGTGGACGGACGGTCTGCATTTTAATCCGTCCACTTCTGCATCACTTGAATTTCAGGCGAGGCTTTTACATTTTAAACAGAGACAAAAAGGTATTCAAAGCATCTTAGGAGACGATTCCCTTTATTAAAGGGGAGATATAAGATGCAAATAAATGTACTAAGTATCTCAAACATCACACAGATGCCCGGTACCTAAACCTAGGTCCCCACCGCTTCCCACAATGTCCACCGGCCCCACTCCTCCCCCGGGGGCGCCTGACCCGACTCCGACCCCCAGCAACAACCTGGAGCTGAAAACACCTCTGTCCCATTCGGAATTCTTCACGACCGGGGAGAGCGCTGCTCAGGGACATAACCTGCGCCTCCAGCATCGTGCTGGTCCAGCCCAGGCTCCAGCCCTCGGCGGTGGCCTCCCGCTCCGTGAGGGCCACACACCAGTGTCCCGACCATACAAATATCCACACGCCCTGGTTCCCTGTGACAGCGTCTCCATCAACAAACCACCCCCACACTGAAATGGGACTTAAAACAATACCGAGTTCCTATTGCTCCTGAGTCCGTGCTCAGCCGGACAGTTCTTCTGGACTGAGCCAGATCCGGGCAGGCTGGATGGCTCAGGATAGCCGGGCTCACGCGACCAGACTCATTGAAGCAGCTGGCCATTCCCGCCTCTCTCTGCAGGCTCTCCCACAATCCCTCACGTGGCAATTAGGGGGTTCCCATTGGCCAGAATAAGTCACGTGACCCCCACATGGGCGTGGCTTCCAGGAGTAGCTGTCCTTTCGTGGTGGTTACGGGAGCTCTCATCCCCAGACCCTGTGCCTCTGACCCTCTCTCCTTCGCTTCCAGGCCGTGTTGGCCAGCAGATGCCAAGCCACCGTCTGGGTCTTCTCAGAACGCTCAGCTTTGCCATCCTAGCTGAACTCCACCCTTCCCTCCTACTATCGTCCCCCCGTACTCCCTCCCTGAACTCGGGTGCTAGGCATCTGAGCACCTACCTCCATCCTGCTTGTCACCCTGGCCTAGGAAACGCTGGGCCCTGGATCATCCCGGATGACCCAAGTTCCTGAGGCCAGCCACTAGATGCAGAGCCCACTGGAGCACTCCGTGCCCCCATACTCCCAGTCAAACTGCAGAGGGGCTGTCAGCGCAGGTTCTGGCAACCAGTACCCCTGCCGGTGTGGACTCTCCCTCCTGGTCCCCATGGTGGCCAGGCGCTGCAGCCAGCCTTCTCACTCAAGCCTCCCCTTCCTCTTAGCAGGTGGTCTGGCGCCCATGCCATTCATTATTCCTCTGCGTTCTCTCTTAAAAGCCTCTCTTAACTTCTGGCATGTTGTGCATGGGTGCTGGCTTATAGCTTGCCCATCCTCTCTAGAATCTAAGCCCTGTGAGAATAAGGTTGCTTGGGAGAATCTTGGGGTTAATTCTTGAATCCTCAGCACCAGAACAATGCCAGGTACAGGGGGACCCTTGACGTCTGTTCATTTAACGCACGAAGCAGAGAACAGCTCCAGTGCAGAGTTCACTGGAGCTGGCAAGTTAACGGGTTTGCAGTTAATAGGTGCACCGGAAAGAGCCTCAGGACAAGCCATGGGCTGAGGCGGGAGAGGAACCCAGGAGCAGGCACTGGCGGAAAGCCCCTGGTGGGTTGTAGGTGAGCTCACTGAGGTGCAACCGCCTATCACCTGCCTAGGAATCACCCCTGGGAGCCTCTGATCAACTCCAGGGTGCAAGGTCGGGAGGGCAGGTTGTCCCAGAGACTTGCTGCATCTGACTTTAATGTAGGTGTTCTACAGACTGAGTTGCCTGCGAACTCTTGGGATAAAGATCCCTGGGTCCCCACCCTCACTGGAGTCACCCATCAATGCTGACAGCCCTGCAGGGAACGGAGATAGAGCCTGGGCCCTGCATGTCCCCAGAGGGCTGGGGGTTGGGGGACAGAGGACAGAAGTCTAGGCCAGGAAATCAGCAAAGGCACAGGGCCATGTGGCAGTTGTGTCCTAGCCATGAACTGACGGGAGCATCTGGCTCAGCCACAGGAGCTCCAGGAAGCAGAGTGGAGCCCTCACCCCTGGTCTCATTCCCAGGCCTTGGCTCTGGAGCAGGAACCAGCACTCAACCAGGCTCAAATGGGGCACAACTGTGTGTGACTGGGTCGAGGGCCACTTGGGGAGGGCTGTGCCACACTGACAGGACCCCGTGTACAACTTCAGCTGGGCAGGGATGTGTCAGATTTGAACTCTGGTGTCCTACCTCCCCAGGAGGGGCCCCAGCAAGAGGATCTGTCCCCAAGTCTCCCTTAGAAATCAGAGGCACTACAGCAAGAGTCTAGAAATGGGTCCCAGGCAGGTACCCATCCTGTGATAAACTGAGACCTCAGCCCCCGAATGGTTGCGTGCCAAATCCCATGAACTCTACTGCTGAACATCTCACTCCCTAGTCCAGACCTTGTCAAACCTGGCACCCATCCTGCTTCAGTCCCCAGCTTCCAGCCAAGTGCCAGCCGGCCCATGGCACCATGATCCAGGTGGACCACAGCACAGGCTCCGACTGCTGCCATGGCCTTGGCAAGCTGAGGCCACTATAGCCAGAAGTTCTGCCCAGCTGCTGGTCCCTCCTTGTTTACCGGTCTCACCCGGGGGCTGGGGTCATGGCAGGCCAGGTCCACCATCCATGGCCAAACAGGGTCCTCATGCATGTCTCCCTCCCTGCTAACAGCCAAGAATCCTCGGAGCTTTGAGACGGCCACTGGGTGGATGAAACTGCCTGCAGCACCCTGGGCTGCTGGGGGAAGGCATCCAGAGACCGAGACCTGGACTGTACAGACAAGGCTGTGCTCTGAGGAGGAAGGCCCAGGTCTCCATATCCCTAAGGCCCCAAGGACAGTCACCAGGGAGTTAACCCCTGACCAACAAACCCCACAAGCAGGGGACAGGAGAAAAGTGGAATCTACAACAGCATATGGAAAAAGGGAATTTTATTTTTTTCAAGAAAATGTACTAACAGGTTGAGGGAAGGAGCACGCTGGCCACTCCCCTGTTCTAAGCAGGGGTTTGAGATGAGGCCAGACCTGACCAGGGCTTGAGAGGAGCTAATGGGACTTCCTGTGGCACTGGGGAGAGGACCAGGCAGGCCCAGGGGTGGGACTTTGTTCTGTTAGCACCAGGAACCGCCCGCACCCATCACTGGACTCAGAGACAGGACAGCGGGAGGCCCCGCTCTGCCTCCACCTGAGCAGTCTGGGGAGGGGCTGGTGGCAGAAGGCTCCCTGCAGGTGGTCATCTGAGTATGATGCTCAGACTAACAGACCAACCTCGGTCCCCCCAGCCCCCTGTAAACATAAGAATGAGTTCGTAACCACAAGCCCCTCAGGACAAGATGAGGGTCCGAGACGTGTGGCTGGGCTTCAAGCGGCCCAGGAGCTGCCGGGCTTTCTCTTGCATGAAGAGCTGGTCCCTGGTCCCCCCGCAGGCCACCGTCTTCCAGGCGCTGGTCATCTGGGAGGAGGCAAGAAAGTTACCATCCAGGCAAGGGCAGCACTCCCCCAGCAAACGCTGTGAGCATGGCCAGGAGAGGGGAACGTTTCTATGACCCTCCTCCCTTTTGAAGCCACCCTTCTTGTGCTCCCTCCACCTTCCCAGCGGCCCTGGAGAAGTTGCTCCTATTTCTGGGCTTCCTCAGATGTAGAACAAGGAGGCTGGACCGGGCGACATGGCTGTGCCCATGTGGCACCAGCCTCCTCATGGGGAAATGTGACAGCCAAGCAGGCTGGTGGGAAGGAGCAGCAAGAAATTCAGACCAACAGACAGTGAGGTGTGAGCAGCCAGAGCAGCCCCTGCCCCTGAAGACAGACACAGGCTAAGCAACTAAATACAGAGACAGTAATTAATTACAGTGAGACCACGCCATACAAGAGGGGCTCATGGCGGGGGGGTGCTTTCCAGCACATGGGCTCCCTCCTCGAGGGACTGGCATCCAGACAGAGATGTGAAGCGTCTGCTAATCAGGGGAACAGAGCCTAAGAAGGGCATTCGGGCAGAGGCAACAGCCCGTGCCAAGTCCCCACAGGTAACACCACGCTGGCGGCCGGCACTCACAGGGGCAGGTGTTGGAAAGTGGCTTCGGGGCTTCGGGGCTGCCACCAGCTTCTCGGGCTTCGCCTGCAGGAAGCCCTCGTTGAGGAGGCTGGTGTCCTCTTTGATGCCCGGCACCATGAAGCTGGAAGAGCTTGACAGGACATTTGTCGGCTGAAATGAAAACGGAGGCAGACTCACCCTTCTGCCACAGGCGTGGTGGGAAAGAAGGAAACCAGTCGCAGCCCAGCAGCTGCACCTCCAGCATACTGGATCTCGGGCAGATGTGGACTTCTTTAAGCCTCAGTGTCCTCTTCCAGACGGGGACTTCTCTGTCAAGTGCCTGTT
This sequence comes from Lutra lutra, assembly GCF_902655055.1. NCBI lineage: Eukaryota > Metazoa > Chordata > Mammalia > Carnivora > Mustelidae > Lutra > Lutra lutra. The sequence goes on along the minus strand of NC_062286.1, from coordinate 127,783,869 downwards.
TCAGAGCCTGGCACCTAACAGGTGCCCAGTAATGCCAGTCCCTTTTCCATGGAGCTGGCTCGGTGCCCCCAGCCTCAGGCAGGGGTGGGGGTAGTCCAGCTTCTCCTGGGACCAGAAATCTCCACGAGCAGCCACAGATGCCAGCATCAACCGGCACACACAGAGCTGCACAAAGTACACACAGCCCGGCCAGCCTCCCAGTTCTGCTCAACCTTTATTCTCCTAATAGTCTGCGGGGCTCAGTGCTCTGATAGGAAAGAACCTGAGGCTTGGGACAACTAAGAGATCCCAGAGAGCATGGGCCAGTGTCGGAACTCCACCAGGCTCACCCCACCCCAAATCCCATGTTCTAAACTACCTAACCACACAGCTTTACTGTTTGGCAAATATTTTATGTGCCCAAGAAAATGCCTGTTGCAGGTCTGGCTGCACGGTACTAAGTCCCCAGCCTCGTGGGGCTCCCTGCCCAGGGCTTCTCTGCAGCAGTCCTAAGTCCCCAGATCTGCATGATCTCATCAGGCAATCCTTTGTCTCTCCCCCCTCCCCGCCACTCCTCTTGCTGCCTCCCACTGGCTGAGGCAGCCCCCTGCCAGCTGCACAAGATCCACAGCGCAGCATGCTTTCTGAGCACAGGCTCTGTGTTGACAACAGCACCTTTCCCGAGCTCAGCCTGGAACTGGACAGCACCCTTCCCAGGGCTGATATGCCCCAACCACCTGCCTGTGCTTCATTGAGGAACGTCACCAACCCTCTCCACATCACCCCAATAAGTAGAGTATGAGAGAAGGGGCTGGGGACCCAGATTCATGGTTTTCAAACATGTTCTAGCAATGCAACTCCAGCAACGCAATAAACCCGTCTATGAAAGACATGTGCAGAGCTGCCCTGACTGAAATCAGGCGTGGGTGTTCAGCCCCACTTTCTCCATCGGCCCCTTATGGCTGAGCCTGACACCCAGAGCCCAGGCCAAGAAGCACCAGGCCAGTCCACCACCAGGATCCCCTCACAGCTAAAGGGTTCTTTCTAAAGGCAGAGGGCCTCCACGAAGACTCCCTTCTCCCTGTGGCAGAGGAGCCTTCTGCAGTTCTGACCCCTTACCAAGGACAGCACCTTGGGCAGCGTGGACATCACCAGCTTCACGTCCTCATCCACGATGTCAAGAGCCAGGGACTTGCGGACCTTCTTGATGGGGCTCCGTCGCAGCTACGGGTAGGGAGGAGGGAGACAGGGCAGATGTTTGGGACTCCCCTGAGTCACCAGCAGCAATTTGGGGACACTTGCCGCAACACCCTGGTCACAGAGCCACACCCTGATGCAGTGGGGCCTTCAAGCCAGGTCCCCAGCTGTCAAGGATTGGGGTGGGGGTGCAGATAGACCAGGAGAACCTGGCACTATCACAGACTCAGTGCCCAGGGCAGACCGTCCTGCCCTAGGCAACCACCGGGAACCAAGACACAAACACCTTACCCAGAGACCCATCCGTCATCCCCGAATGGACCATGCACAGCTCCCAGACCTCTACCATGACAAACACACCCCTAAACAGGCCCAAGAGAGAGTCATCCAAGTTACACCTCAAATACTCACCTGCAGATGAGAAATACAGACACATAAAACCGAGGGACATAGGCCTGTTACAGGAACACCCAGCCCCACACCTGCGCCTCTCAGCAGCAGGCCAGGGGTCAGCTCTGGGACTAACTAACTCAACCCCCAACCCAGCAGTATGCCCATATTGGTACCACCAAGGCTCAGAACCACCATCTGACATGGAGAAGCCAGGGAGGACCCTGGGTCAAGTTCTCTGAAACCACATACCCAGGGGCCCCTGCTCCATGGGCCCCTCCCAGACTGACTGCCCACCTTCCCCACACACCTGTCTGGCACATTCCCATCTTCCCACCTCTCCCCAGAAGAAAGCATCTGCAAAAAAGAGGGACACAGAATCCATCTACTTTTAGGAAATCACATACGTGATGTAGCAGGGGTGTGGCTTCTGGGCTGGCTTGGGACAACCCCAGCCCTGCCCTCTGCACCCAGGTGTCCCTGACCTGTGTCCCCGCCAGCTCTCTACCTCACCTGAAGCAAATGTCCCCCACCTGGCTCACACAGCCCAGATGCATGGCTGAAGTCGTTTGAGGATGTCCCTTTAAATCCTCTCTTGTGCCCCTTTCTACTTACTCCCTTACTGCCATGTGCGTCGGAGGGTCACTGCTGTGTTTGCCTAGTATCTGCCTCTGCCCCCTAAACTCCAGGAGGGAGTGACCACGTCTGGGTCTGTGTCACCATCTTATCCACTGCACCCAGCCCAGAGCCTACTTTAGAAGGGTCCAAACACAATGCTGCTTAAGGGCCTAGCTCAGAGGAGGTAAAGGGAGGGTCCCAAGCACCAGGACCCCACTTAGCACCAGGAGCCCGCTTCTGTGGGTTTTGCTATCGCCCACTCTGTGGAACAAAGGGCATGGGCTACAGCTCCACCCACTTTGCACTCTCTCCCCCTCCCCATGGCTCCGCCTCCCCTGGCCCAGTCTGCCCTGCCTGGCAGGAAGGGGATCTCCAGCCCCACTGGCCACTCACCCCAGCCTTCCTCTTCTGCTTCTCAGGCCTCGCCTCGTCCTCAATGATGAGCTCGATGCCGGCCTCTGAGCGCAGCACCTCTTTCAAATCCTCCTCCAGGTGTGGGGTCTGGGGCTGAGGGTGGGGTGGGGCAGCCCAGGTGAGGCTCCACAGCCAGGCTCTAGGAGCCCGCCACACCCCGGCTGTCCTAGGCAGTGCAGGAAGGAGGCCTGGGGCCAGGATGCAGACCTCACGCTCAGTCCCGCCTTGCAGGACAGACAAGCAGACACTGACCTCAACTCACTGAGGGCTGTCATGAGCCAGAAGTATCCCCACATCACCACAGCAACCCTCACATAACCCTGTGCAACAGCTGTCATCTTCCACAGGGGAGAAATGGGAGGCTCAGAGAGAGCAAGTGCCTAGCCCAAGGTCACAGAGCTGTGGAGTCAGAACCTGCACACGTTTGAGCGCTAACCCCCACCCTCTTGGATCCACACTAACGGGGACTCTTGGTTCCATTTCCTGCTCTTGGGACTGTGGGGTTCCAGGAGACCTCTCTGGCTTCAGGGGTAGTGTACGGCAACCCCTCAAAGACACTCGAAAAGCCCCTACAGGCTTTAATTTCAGTTGCCAAGGCCAGATGTACCCTTTCACAACTACCTGGAAAGCACACCAGTGTCTCAGTGTCTGGGACCTGTATCCCCACCTGAACTAGATAGAGCAGCACTAACTAGTGTTTCACTGGGCTCAGCTCATCAGCTCCGTCCCAGGGCCAGTGAGACCACAGTCAAGAGAACCCCACACTGTGGCAGTGATGGCAGAGGGAGAGACACACCACAGACCCAGTTTACAGGTCAAATGCTTCTTGACAACCTTTCTCTCACCTTCAACTCATTTCTAGAACTCCTGCCTCTGTTTCAGAAAGCCCACGGTGCCAGCTCTGTTTCCACCGGAGAGAGCATGACCATCCCACTGGGAGGAGTGGGGAGAAGGGCAGTCTGCCCACTGCTAGGAAGCTGCCTCCTCACTGGCCCCTCAGGCCCCCCCACAAGGAAGCTTTCCTGTGTGTGAGAGAAAGCTCCAGCCACTGGTCAAAGGCTTCAGTGTGAGGAGCCTTCAGCCATTGCCTCCGAGCCAGTCCTTCTCCATTACAGCCCCTGCCCATCTGCCCCCCGGCACAGGCAGCGCACTGGAAGCGCTGAGCTCTCTAGGCACCAGCGTGTCATGTCGCCCCCCAACCCACCACATGGAGCTTCAGCAGGATGCCACTGCGTCTCAGCACCAGCCAGTGTCCACCCAGCACGTCGCAGGTGCTCAGGAAAGGTCTGTTGAATTGGTGCCTCGGCCTCAGATCCCCCACTTATAAAATGGCATGTTTACAACTCCTCAGGGCTGTCAGGAGAGTCCCATGAGGTCTCAAAGGGGAAGGGCTGTGTGAGCTGTGCACGGCACGGCTCCGAGGATCCGATGGAGCCCACATGTACACCCGCCCAGCTGCACCACGTACCAGGGGCTTTAGTGGTCCGTACTTCTCCAGGGCATTCTTGAATGGGGTTGGCGTGTGGGGAGTGTTGTCCATGGAGTACTTCTGATCTGGGGTCACAAACCTGTCAGGCAGAGGAGCCAGAGCGATGGGCTAGGGGACAGATACCAGCCACTCTGTCATAGGCTGCCCAGGACTCCCACCGTCCCTCCACCTGACCTCTGGCCTCTGCAGCAAGGAGGAAGACCCAGGCATATGGTCTCTTCCCATGGCACTTCCCTACCCACCTTTATATACCTAAGGGTCGCCATCGGGCGCTTAGAGGAGGGGCCAGCCTCAGAAAAGGGAAAGAATAGGACATAGACTAAGATGGCCCTGGAGCCCCAGCCAGGTGGCAGAATGTTTGAGAATGTTGCTCAGTCATTAGCTGATCGATGATGGGTCTTCATAAACAAGGCAGGCCCACAGCCACACTGCAGGCCCAGCAAGAGAAGGATAGGGGAGCAAGGCGAGACTCCAGGAAGATCAAGTCCCTTCCCCAAGCTCTCTCCAGACAGCAGGTGCCACAAGGCGAGCATGTGGCAGGCAGCAGCATTAAGGGAAGACATGTGATGCGAGATGGTGAGGCCAACACATGTGCTTAGCATACCCGAGACCCCTCATAATGACCGCAGTGGGGACACAAATTGGGGAGGGAAAGCTTTAGCAGACAGAATCCTGGGAAGGGTCTGGTCCACAAGCAGAGATACTAAAAAGCTTCTATCTGCACAAGTCCCAACAGCAATCTATGTCTGACGGTGATGGGGAAGCCTGCTGGGGAAGACCCAGAAGGGGCCCCTCACACACACACACACACACACACACTGCAAGCTGGCTGTAGGCAAACCAGCTCTCCACCTACACAAGGCCGGCATGACCTCCATCATCTCGAAGTATCATCACAGCTGACTCCCAGGCCTTACTGGGGCTGTCGGAGGATGTGAGAAACACCCAGGTAGTCAGGAACTTGGGAGCAGAGGCCAAGGTGGACACAGCTGCTGGAAACCCACTCCGGCCTCCTCCCTGGCCTGCCAGCATTCCACAGGAGATAAAAGGCTGGAACAAGGGCAAACCATTCTTCATTTCCTTTCTCGGGACTGAGATTAGACAGGGATCCACTCAATCTCTTCCCAAATTCTTGTTATCTCCCACAAAGGACACAGAGAGGCTCCCCCGCCCCCAGTAAAGATGAAGAATGAGAGATAAGTACTGGTCAAATGTAAACATCTCACAGTTCAAACTGTAGCTCAAAGGGATAGGAATCAGAATCTCAGGACCAAACATCTCTGTGGGACATGGAGCTTTTGCAACAAACATGAGAAAACCCTAGAACCTCTCTAATTCACAGTATCTGCAAGAACTAAGAATACATGCATGTTAGAACACCAAGGGAGGCCAACTTGAGAAGGAAAGACAAAAGACTGCTTGAGATGAAAAAACTGCAACGCAGGGTGCCTGGGTGGCTCAGTGGGTTAAAAGCCTCTGCCTTTGGCTCAGGTCATGATCCCCAGGGTCCTGGGATGAAACCCCACATTGGGCTCTCTGCTCAGCAGGGGGTCCACTTCCTCCTCTCTCTCTGCCTGCCTCTCTACTTGTGATCTCTGTCTCTCTGTCAAATAAATAAATAAAATCTAAAAACAAACAAACAAACAAACAAAAAACAAAAACAAAAAGTCCTGCAACACTGTAAGCTGGAGGGCTCAGCAGGTGGGAAAGTGCAGGAGCAAACTGGAGAATCAGAAGACAGTCCCACAACGTTCTTGCGGAGTTCAAGTGGCTTAGGACAAGCAAGAGGAAGGTGAAGATGGACAGCGACAGAGCAACCGGTGAGACCGTGTAGGGAGGACCTAAAGGTAGAAGGTAAAGGGGCAGATCACCACAGGAAAAAAAAGCGTATTTTCTTAGCTCAAAGTTTGCATCCTAAGTTTGAAAATCAGGGTGGTGGGAGTTAATAAAGAAGCAGCACATCTATATCTAGTTTGGCAAATTTCAGGAATTAACTAAAAAACAAACCAACAAACAAACCCATAAGGATTCAGAGAGAAAGAAAAGATTTGCTACAAAGGAGTAACAGCGGGTTAGGTACCAGATTTCTCCACAACATAAATGCCTAAGAAACCCACGGTTTGGAGTCACAGCTATTCTCCCTCGAGACTTCTACGTTCAGCTCCTGTTGGTGAAAAAATGTAGACAGATAGCCCAGGCATTGGATGGCAGAGACCCCACACCCTCCTCATTCATAGTCTCCTCTCGGAAGAAAATTCAAAAAAGCACTCCATCTAACCCAGAGAAGAATCAAATTTTAAAACCAGGAAGGTCTGTGCTTTATGAACCAGTATAATCTTAACAACTCGATGTGGCCCATCCCCACAGACACACAGGTCTAGTGAACTGACTTCTCCCAACCATGCTCTACACCCTGCTGGCTCCAAACTTAGTGGCCTTCTTTTAGTTCTTTACAACACAAAAAACCACCTTTCTGTCCTTTGCGTTTGCAGTTCGATCTGCCTAGAGTTCCTTTTTCTCAGGATTCTGCAGAGCTCTTCCTTTCTGAAGGGCCATCCCTGATGTTCTAAGTTAGAAGCTCCTTGCTGTTACTCTGTGTTAACCCCAAGGCCTATATAACTCCCCTCACTGTTCCTAGCACCATCAGAAATACACACCTAGTGTGTTTTGTTTCTTGTTAATGAGCCTCCCTTTCAATAAACCATAACTTCTATGGGGGGAGAGATAAAATGGGGAAGGTAGGATATAAAATCAGTGGGAAAGTCAAATTTGGAATAAAGCCCAAATAACTGTTGCCTACTAACACCTGCGTATGTCCCAAAGAATTTTTGGAAGAGGAGGGAGGAAAACCAAAACAGTTTTTTTGTGACAAGAATCTGGATTTAAAGACGAAGCAGCAAGATCTCCACTCCAGTTTGGGCCCAAATGGGACATCAGGGCCAGACTTCCTCTCCTGCCTCAAACAATGAAGCAACGACACACTGTGGAGGACAGGACAGGCTTCAAGACCTGGGCACCAGGCGGCTGAGGAAAGGGACCCAAGAGACAGAGACAGAAGAGGATGGCTCCTGGGCACGGCACAGGGAGGGAAGTGCAGGCGGAGCCCGGCATGACCTGGAATGGAAGAGACAAGGGCAAGTGTTCCGGGAGACCACAGCAGCTCGAGTTTGCACAGCACAGCGTAACCAGAGAAGAGAGAGTTGCATAGGAGGGAACCCCAGACATCTGCAGACGGGCCAGAGTACCCACGGGGCGCTAACTGGTACAAACACATGAGAAGACCACCTGAGATCAGGGGAGAATGATGCAGAAACACCAGAGGGAATAGTACTTCATGCTCATACAGGGCTGGAAACAATGCTTAGTCCCACTGACCAGACTAGAAATCCTCAACACTCACAAGATAGTGGGTACAGCACTGGAGGGTCCTGAACTCACCGCTGCTGTGGTACCGCCTGATAAATCTTAAAAACAAGACCCAAAGGATCAAATTATTTCTAAGTAATTCAACTGTATCCCAGAACAAGGCTCTAAAAAAAAATCTGAGGGGCACCTGGGTGGCTCAGTGGGTTAAGCCGCTGCCTTCGGCTCAGGTCATGATCTCAGGGTCCTGGGATCGAGTCCCACATCGGGCTCTCTGCTCGGCAGGGAGCCTGCTTCCCTCTCGCTCTCTCTCTCTCTCTCTCTCTCTGCCTGCCTCTCTGTCTACTTGTGATCTCTCTCTGTCAAATAAATAAATAAAATCTTAAAAAAAAATAAATAAAATAAAATTAAAATTAAAAAAAATCTGAGAATACAAAAATATATAGCACTCAGCAAAAGTGGAATTCACAACATCTGGCATCCAACCAGATGTCACCAGGCATATACAGAGAAGCAAAGCAGGAGCTAACAATCCAAGCAAAACCCACAATGAAAAGAAAAGCCCATCTACTGAAACTGACCTGAAACTGATACAGAAGCTGAAATCAGCAGGCAAGGATAGTAAGACATTTGTTATCATTGTACTTCATATGTTCGACAATCAAGTCGAGATGGAGGATATTTTACAAGATCTGTTAATATCTGGAGACAGAAACCACAACGCCTAAGATGAAAACACACACCAGATGGGATTACCAGGGACCAGATGCCACAGAGGGAAAGATTAGTCCCTTGAAGACAGGGCACTAGAAACCATCCAAAACTAACCAGAGAGAAAGAAGAGTGAAAACAAGAATAGTAACATCAGTAAGCTGTGGGACAGCTCCACGTGGCGGAATATGTGTGTAATTGTGGAGTCCGTAAAGAGGGCTGCGGGGTGGAAGGCCCAGAAAGCCTATTTGAAGATATAAGGGCTGAAGTGTTTCCAAATTTAATGAAAACCCAAAGATCCAAAAAGCTCAGAGAATACCAAGTATAAGAAACAAAGAACAATCAATCATGGCACACCATAATCAGCTTGTTCAAACCCATTAATAAAACAGTACAGGACAGATGACAGGTGAGCAACATCCCTAAAGCTCAAAGAACAAACCTGTTAGGGCAACTGGGTGGCTCAGTTGGTTAAGCGTCTGCCTTTGGCTCGGGTCATGATCCCAGACCCTGGGATCGAGCCCCTCATTGGGCTCCCTGCTCGTCAGGGAGTCTGCTTTTCCCACTCTGTCTGCCCTTCTCCGCTTGTTTGTGCTCTCTCCTTCTCTCCCTCTCAAAATAAAATCTTTAAGAAAAAAAGGACAAACTTGTCAACCCTGAATTCTATACCCAGCAAAACTACCTTTTAAACACTAAGGCAACTTTTCAGATACAAACCTTCCAGATTCACCAGCAGAGCCCAAACTACAGTGTTAAACATGACATTAAGAAGGAATGTATTACCAGCTGAAAACACAGATCTATAGAAGAATGAAACCAGTGGAAATGCTTCTTCATGTGAAAAAACCCAGAATGGCCCGAGTAGCAACAGCAGATCAGAACAGGGATGAGAAGGAAAAGGAGCAAGAACCATCAATGCCTTTTGTGGTGACGGCATATCCGCTTAAAAGCTGAGATCTGAAAAACTCTGGCTGGAAGAGTGACCGTTCCTCATGCCACGTTATTTGTTAAACTCTAGGTCAACTGTTGAGAGACCAATTTCTGATCAGGGGATTCATAAAGTTTTCCTGAAATTATGTATCATTACAAGAGCTAACACTTCGGAGCTGATTCCTGAATTAAACAGATTACTCAGGAAATAACAAGGCAACGCTCTCCTGCAGCAAAGGCAACAGGCAGAAGCGCAGTTAAGCCACTGTCTCAACCTCAGGATGATGCAGGACGTGCACTCTCGTGAAAGCACTTCCGTAAAAGCACACAGGCGAGTGCCCTGTACAGGTGAGACATGGAGCTTCGGAAGGTAATAGCTGGAGCTGCTCCTGACTGAGCACCACAGAGAAACAGGGAGAACCAGGTCACTTCCGTCCTGCATGCTAAGGTTGCTCAAACCCAGTGGGTTTGCACTTGAAACACAAAATGGGGGGATTTTTCCATGGCTACTTGGACTCTAGTTCTGAGATTAGAAAACCATCTAATTAAAACTGAAGATGAGGAACAGCAAAGATGAAGCTCCAGACAATCCTGACAAAAACAAAGGGCTGTGGTGGCCAGAAGGAGGCCGTCTTCTCGAAACAGTCCCAGGTGTTTTTCCAAAGGGGATCCCAGTCCTGGCTTGGGAAGGGGGCGAAGCCCAAGCTCCTAGACCAGCAGGGTTGGGTGGGCACAGCACACTCACGCCGCATGTTTCTGGTGCAGAGGCGTCTTATCCCGGTGCAGGGGGGTGGTGACCACCACCTTCTGGCTGCACACCGGGGTGGACGTCAGTGAGGGGCTCTCCAGCTCCAGTGTGTCCTGTTTGTTCCAGAAGTTCAAAAACTGCCAGGGAAGAGGAAACAAGACAAAGTGAAAACCTGCAGAGGTGGGGTGAGACACCGGACAGCCCCTGTCCCCACCACCCCCCAACATGGCTGTTCTGTGACAGGGGTCTCCCTTCTGACCTGGAAGCACTCCCCGACCAGGCACTAGAAAATGAAGACCAGGACAGATCGACAGGACCCAACAGCTAGGTTCACATAGACCTGTGGGATTGTCACTGCCCCCAGCCCTGGCTTTTGTGAGGCTGGCAAGGGGGGGCATCCCCCATGCCCACGCTCACAGCACTGCCAACCGTGCTGTCAGGGCAAAGAAAGCTGGCAGTCTTCAGAGCAGCTCTTTTCCGAAGACTAGCTCTCACCCAACCTGTGGACAGGGACAGTGACAATGGTGCTGGTGACATGAACGTGTAGAACAGCTCCTCACACCAGGGCTAAGCATTCACACCAAGAATTCCATGTAGTTTTCACAGATCTTCTGCGATGTAGGTGCCATTACAACACCCCATTTTACAGATAAGAAAGCTGAGACTAAAGAGGTAAAGGTTCTTGTGCTGAGTGCTAGAGACAGGACACAAATCCAGACCTGAGCCAAGTCTGTGGCACTACCCTCCCCCTCTACCCTGAAGGTGCCCCAGTAGCCCAGGGCCACAAGCAGATCTCGGGTCCACAGCCCTGGGCAGGGTCCTCATCACCCTGGGCTGTTTGTTGGGTAGCTCAGGGCTCACCGTCCTCCTTCTCTCATCAGCTGGGCTTATTTGGGCCTGCTATGGGCTGAATGGTGTGGTGTCCTCCCAAATTCCTCTGTAGAAGCCCTGACCCACAGGACCTCAGAACATGAATGTATTTGGAGGCAAGAGACTTCAAAGAGATGATTAAGGTAAAATGAGGTCATAAGGATGGGCCGTCACCGAACATAGCTGGTGTCCTCAAAAGAATCTACGAGAGGCAGGTTAAGAGATTTTAGGAGAAAGGAGATCGAACACAGATGCACACACAAAGGGAGTCCATGTGAAGACACAGAGAAGACAGCCAGCCATCTACAACCATGAGAGGCTCCGAAAAAACTAAACTTGCCCACACTTAATCTCAGCTTCCAGAACTATGAGATTAATTTCTGAAGTTTAAGCATCCTGGTCTGTGGTCCTTTACTGTGGCACCTCTAGCAACTAATACAAGGCCTCTGGCAGAAAAATACCACTAATCACCCCTGACACAGGTCTGGCCTCAATCCTTGCACAGACAATGGGAGTAGCTTCCTAAAACATGCCTCCTCTGGGCCTCTCTCTCTCTCCCACATCCTCAGGGAAAGGGACAGACGTAGTGAGACCCAAAGCCTCCACCCACCATCTTGTGGTCCGGGGACGTGGAAACTCCAAAGTCTGCCTCTCAACCGCCCCCCCCATTTCACCCTCCCAGAGCCCACCACCCCGCTGGCCCCCAGGGCAGTGCATAGCCCTTGTTTACACCTACAGCCCTCCGAAGCCCCTGCCTCCTCCCACTGGCTCTGGACTTCACACTGAGTGCTCCCTCATCTCCATGCCTGTGTTCGAGCTGACAAAACCCAGCTCAAATATCTCTCAGAAGCTCTGAATGCCTCCCTGACATGGAGGGAAGACAGGGTCCCACCTCAGCTCCCCCTAATAGAACTTTCATTACAAACAGGGCAGTACCCAGGACACGACAAGCTCCCAACAACCACAGCACCTTCCACACTACATTCTGCTCAAGTAATTGCAAGCCTGTCCCCAGCACTCACTACCCTCATCAAGGGCAGGGATACGTCACCCTCGCTGTTGCACCCCAAGGCTGGCGAATCTGCTATGAGCGTGTGTGCAAAATGAGACTCTTGTAACAAATACTGAGTCCCTTCTCCTCTTTGCCCAGTTACCACCTACTATTTCCAGCTAAGCAATCCCTCCTCCTCATGGAAGCCTTCCAGATGACACCTTCCCCCCCCCGATGCCCTCACAGAACTATAAGACTAAGACAGCAGGTGTCACATTAATCTGTAGCTTTTCTTATTAGCTGGTTTTCCCACCAGAGCATAAGCTTCTCGAAGGCAGAGCCAGGCCCAGTTTTGCTCCCCTCTATGCCCCCAGCACCTAGCACAGGGCCTCACACACAGCAGACGCTCAGGGAAGCCTTGCTGAATGACATGTGCCGGCGTCCAGGCCCTGTATCAGGCACTGGGGGGTCTGTACACCGAGCCCAGCGAGTGGTCAGGATGGGGTCCACACACCTGGGAGGGCGAAAAGGGCAGGGTCTTGACGGGTGTGCTCTTGGGGGTGAGGCTGTTACAGGAATCCAGGAACGATAGGCTGGCGCTGTTCTCCGTGACAGGGGACAGGGCGACACGCCTCTTCTTCTGCCGCTTGAGCACCGAAGGCGGCGTGCCGATGCCCAAGCCCCCCACTTCAGTGCTGGGGGAGATGGGGATCAGCTCACCCCGACTGCTCCGGCTCAGGTCTGAGATGGTGTGGCCGTCCAGGCGGTACTCGGTCACACTGGGCACCGGGGCAGCAGGCTGGTGGCGCGGCAGCCCTTGCTGCTGCCGGGATGGGGATGGCTGCACCGGGCTGTTGCTGCTGCTACCCTCTGCGGACGGCTCCTCAGGCAGGTCAAATTTACTCAGGTCACACCAAGCATCAGGGTCCTGCCCAGAGAGGGGGGTCAGTAATAACTGCAATCACCCAGCTTCCCAGCAGACACAAGACTCCCTCATTAAAGGACAATATGCAAACGCCAGGCAGGAGCCCACAGCCCAGGAGTCATCACCACGAGCGTGTTCCTGCGTTTCCTCGAGGCTTCTTCTACATCCATATCTCTATCTGCAAACATAGCTGAGGTCACACCGCTCATTCGGCTGCTGGCTGTTATTTTTAAAAAGCGATACTTAAGACAGACAAAAAAGCACAAAGAAAACTCAAGACACCCATCAAGGAGCCTGGGAAATAAAAACTAACCACTGAAGCCCCAGGTCCAGCTCCCCTTGTTCCCATCCTCTGCCTGAACTCAGTATTTACTGTCCTCACACATTGCTCTCAGTTTACCACTTACACGCATCCCTCAATGACAGCTGGGAGTCTGAGTTTTTAGCCTTAGAAAAAAATCATTTCTATATACTGCTTCTTATCCATTTAAAGTTATACTACTAATAATAGTGCTTAATTCTATTACTACGAGTTGGATGTTTACTATTAATAAATGTCAGTTATCATATGAAAATTTTCCAACTTTTGTAACACATTTTATGACTGAGAAATATTCAATCATATGAATGTATTAGTTACTTTACCATCCCCCTCTTCTGCTGGGACATTGTTTATTCCCTTAGTTTTTAAAATTTAAAAATAACATCTTCGTGAACATCTTGGATACAAATCTTCTCCTAGAAGTGAAGTCTTAGGCCCGAGGCTGTGAGGCAGGGTTTACGGGTCCTGATCTGCGTGGCCACACTCCTGGAGAATGGACTCCGCTGTGCTCCACGTACCTGTCAGTCACAGAGGCCTCCTGGGCCACTTTGCCTAAACCATCTCCAATCCCACAAGAACCTGCCAGACAAGCGTTACCTTCCTCCTTCCCAGGCCAGAGACGGTACAATCTACCCAAAGTCACTTAAGTTTCTGGGAGCATTTCTGAGTCATACCCAGGTCTTCCTTCCTTTGCCCAATAAATTACAATCCGGCCACAGGGCTGCTGGAGAGAGAAGCTTCTGCCTTGGTCCCTGGAGCTTTGGCCCTGAGTAGGCCCAGATCCCCCTGATGCCTGCTGGTCCTTGGGACTTGCAGGAGCGTGGGCAGTTCATCCCCAAGGGTGGAGACCAGCTCAGGGCAGTACTGACTTTAGGCCCACACTCCAAGCAGCAAACCCCAGCCTCGAGGAGGCCCCAGACTGATGGCGTCTAATGGACCAGAAACAGATCCTACAAACACCGTGTGGAGGAACAGACGGACAGACGGCAGTGTTTCCACAAATGCGGTAACAGAGCGTGGATATTATTAGGTGGCAGGTAAGGAGCCCGGCCTGTGGTGGGTATTCACATGTCAGCTGCTGGTTACTAATTAAGCATTCGGCTGGGCATACAGTAGCCACTCAATGCACCTAAGCTCCTCCTGCCCCTCTCTGGGCCCATCAAGCAGAAGAGCCAGAGCAGTGCGAGGATGAAGGCAGGTAACAGCATGAGAGGCCAATGGGGCCGGGCACAGAATGTGTCCTGCATTCATCTAAGTCTCCCCTTAGGGCCCAAGCCAGGGACTACCCCTGGCAGCCAGGAGCTATTTACTGAGCGCACTGACAGGCTCTCAAATTTCCTGGAGTGGAGGGGCCACCGCAGCTAGATGCTGTAGCCGGGACCAGTCCCAAACTCTGGAGCAAGAGGTGGTCAAGATAGCCAAGACCACCGAGCTTACTCAGTGTGACCACGGGGACACTACTTAACCCCCCTGAGCCTCAGGCTCATCTAGAAAACAGAGAAAGAACATACCTCATAGGATACTGTGGGGATTATACACGGAACCCAGAGCCTGGCATTTAGATGCTCGACAAACAGTGTCGTTATCCTTAGCAAGGATGGGGAAGCCCGAGTGGGAAGGTGAATGTGGGGTGCCTCCCACTGAACTCCGCTGTCCCTAGTTGTCACCTATCACGCCTGTCACCCATCACCTCATGAAACCTGCTCCGCATGGCAGGCCTGGCTGACACAGCAGGAGATGCAGCCCCCACTGAGCTGTCCCTGGCAAGGTTCAATCCACAGCTAAGGCGGCCTCCAGCAGGGTTACTGGAGTTACCAGAACCCACTCAACACACCAGACCCCGCCCTACATCCAATGGGGCAAGCACTAGGCTCTTCCCTGCGGTATTCTGGGCCTCAAACACCCTCCCCTCATCATCCTTGAGGTCTCAGGGCAGTGCCACCTCCTCTGGGGACCCTCCCACCCCACCTGCACTGTGGCACATGAGGGCAGGGACCACATGGCCACCATCTGTGTCCCCAGGCCCTGTATCCCAGCTGGGCACTCTGCGTCAGCCCAGGAGACAGTCGTGGGATGACGGAGTGAACAGAAGGATGCCCGCCCATCAGAGAAGCACTCCTGGTTGGCAGGTGCTCTGTGCCCACTGTGAAGTGCCATGACCAACATTACCGACTCGATCAAGTCCAGGGCTTCCGAGAGGCTGGACCCCACGGCAGGGATGATGAGGTTTGCAGCCTCCACCACCCACTTATAGGGCAGGCTAATTTCCGGCGAGGAGCCGTCCTGGTCTTCACGCTTTGGGAAGTCCTCCAAGGGCTCCGGCGTCCGCACTCCATCCAGGTGTGCAGGCACAGCTCCCTGCTCTGTCGAGGCGGTGGCTGCCATGGCCTCCTCCTCACTGCTTTCCTCTTCCTTCACAGCAGGAAGCAGGGGGGGCCAGCTGGTCACGAGACTTCCCTGCTGGACACGAGGGCATGGGGTTCTTGTTATGAGATGGGACACTGTGTAGTACTCTAGCGAAAAACATACAACCTGGAGCGGCTGGCTGCCTCAGTCTCAGAGCGAGCGACTCTTTCTCGGAGTCCTGAGCTCGAGCCTCACATCAGGCACAGAGGTTATTCAACATTAAAAATTTAAATAAAATAAAATTAAAATGTACAACCTGCTCTAATAGGGAAACTAGGATGAATCTAAATTGAGAGACAAACGGGAGGCTGGGTGGCTCAGTCAGTAAAGCGTCCAACTCTTGATCTCAGTCAGGTCTTGATTTCAGGGTTGTTCAGAGTTCAGGCCCCACACTGGGCTCCACACTAGGAATGGAGCTTACTTATACATAAACAAGTAAAAAGAGAAAGAAAGACAGACAGAAAGAAAGACAGACCACAAAATAACTGGCATTATCCTACACTTCAAAGATATCAGCATCATGAAAGGCTAAGAAAGGTTAAGGAACTATTCAGATTAAAAAGAGACAAGAGATACAATAACTAAGTCTACTTCTAGACTGTATTGTGGGCAGGAAAATGGAATCTGGACTGTAGATTTGTTCAAAGCCCTGAATCAGGACTTAAAATCCCTGAACTGAACAAAAACATACATGTGAGTATGTAAGCCAAGGTCCTTATTCTTAGGAAACACAGACTCAGTATTACGGGATAGAGAAGCAAATGGCTCAGATAAAATAGTAGTACCTGTATACAGAAAAATAAAGCAAATCCGGCAAATGTTAAAAACTAACAAATCTAGAGACACCTGGCTGGCTCAGTCAGGAGAGCATGCAACTCTTAATCTCAGGGTTGTGAGTCTGAATCCCACATCGGGTGCAGAGATAACTTAAAACATTTTTTAAAAATCCTTAAAAAGGGGTGCCTGGGTGGCTCAGTGGGTTAAGCCACTGCCTTCGGCTTAGGTCATGATCTCAAGGTCTTGGGATCAAGCCCCACATTGGGCTCTCTGCTCAGTGGGGAGCCTGCTTCTCCCTCTCTCTCTGCCTGCCTCTCTGCCTACTTGTGATCTCTGTCTGTCAAATGAATAAATAAAATCTTAAAAAAAAAAAATTCCTTAAAAAAAAAAAAAAAACAACTAATGAATCTAGTGAAGAGTATTATGGGAATTCTTTGTACTATTCTTGTAACTTTTCTGTATGCTTAATATCATTTCAAAATAAATGTTTGGAAAATGAGTGTGTACTAATTTTGTGACAAAAAAAAAAAAGATGAAAATCATTTGAGGCAATAGCTCTCCTGGCAGAACCCTGAAACTAAGGTTGACATGTTAACCTTACATATCCCAGTATAGCCTTGAGAAGAGCACATGTGATCAACAAGGCTTCTCAAGGGCAAGGAACATGATCCCACATCCCTGAGGAGGGCCAAACGGCATCAGGAAGAGTTATGCAGGCTCTGGATTCAGCCAGAGCTTGGCCATTTTTGCTGGCCCACCTTGAGCTGTGTGTGCGTCAGCTCTCTTGCCTATAAAATGAGGACCCTGAGGAGGTCAGCAGCGAAGCCAGCAGCGCCCAGCATACACTGTGGCTATTACTGCTATCACTATCAAGTGAACAGGGTGGAAATGGTTTGTGATCTAGGCAAAGGAAGAAAAGGATTAGAGGGGCGCCTGGGTGGCTCAGTGGGTTAAGCCGCTGCCTTCGGCTCAGGTCATGATCCCAGGTCCTGGGTTTGAGCCCCACATCGGGCTTTCTGCTCAGCAGGGAGCCTGCTTCCTCCTCTCTCTCTGCCTGCCTCTCTGCCTACTTGTGATTTCTCTCTGTCAAATAAATAAATAAAATCTTTAAAAAAAAAAAAAAGAAAAAGAAAAGGATTAGATAAGAACAGATTTGATTGAAAACTTGTAACTGCAATGATGAAAGGGGAAGAATGCCATGAATGCTATTGAAGGGTTTGAATGTGGGAATCCCACTTCAGAAACAGCTGTGTTGAAAAATGGCTTGGTGATTTTATTTAAAATTCGGAATACACTTACCATACGACCCAACAATCCCAAACGTAGATGTTTACCCAAGAGACATGAAAACTTATGTTCACACAAAATCTTGAACGCAGATGCCTATAGCAGCTTTATTTGGGAACAGCTAGAAACGACGTACCTCAGCTGGTAAACAGATAAAGAATGGTACTCCCAGACCAACAGACTGTCACTCAGCAGTTCAGAGGAACAAATCACTGACAGTCGCAGTCACATGGATGAATCGTAATGCGTTAATAGCTAAGCGGAAGAGAACAGTCATAGCAGAGTACGGACTGTGTGATTCCGTTGACGCAACATCCTTTTGAAGGTAAAACTACAGAGATAGAAAACAGAGAAGCAGCTGCCAGGGGCTGAGTGCTTGGGAACTTCAGGGGGTGTTGAAAATGTCCTCCAGCTTGACTGAGGTGTGGGTTACCTTTGTCAAAACACACAGAACTATCTACTAAAAGGTGCATTTACTGTCTATAAACTACATCTTTATAAAGTGAAGGGATGAGGAAAATCCGAGTTTCCCAAGCTAGGAAAAGGGAGTATATGGTACAGGGGTAATAGCCTTAAGACATAAATAAAAGTTTATGAATGACCAAAAAAACCCCAATTAATTTGGGTAAAGGAAAATCAATAAGCCAAAGAAAAATGGTAAACCTCACAAGTAAAAGAAATCAAACCCAAATGATAGTCTGTTGTTGCTCATAAAATTGGCAAAGTTTTTTTGTTTTGTTTTTAATGAGAGAGAGAGAGAATCCTAAGCAGGTTCCACATCCAGTGTGGAGCCCCGAACCAATTCAGGCCTCGATCTCACGACTCTGAGAGCATGACCTGAGCAGAAACCAAGAGTTGGATGCTTTACCAACTGAGCCACCCAGGAACCCCGGCAAAGGTATTTTCAATATAGTCACAGCCAGTCACAACAACAGTGTGGGAAACAGGCAGTGCCATATGCTGCTAACAGGACAAAAGGGTACCAACACTCAAGTGGCGATTTGGTGATGCGTGTAAAAATTTCACGTGTCCGTACCTTCTGACGCAGTCATGCCACATCTGTAAGAACTAACCCACATTAATAAGTACATGCACAAAGAATAGGAATGATGATGTTCACTGCAGCGTCTTAACAGAAATGGTGACAGATGTTCATCAGCAGGTCACGACAAGACATAACAGATTCAAGAACGGTGTAAAGCTCTGTATGCACAAAATGACATGGAAAGATTTCCGAAGAAACTGTATGGCAGTAAGTTATCACAATCTCATTTTCAACATATTGCCCTTAATTAGAAATGTTGGCAAACACATTAAACAATATATTGGTTCTCTCTGGCAGTTGAGATTAGCAGGCTCTGCTTCTGTAATACTCAGTTCTGTAAAGTTTGTAACTCTTTACAGGAACCCTGCATTGCTTTTGAAGTATGGGGACAAGAACTACAATTGCAAGCCTGATTGGTGAGTGGGGAGAACAGGAGTTGGTCCCATAGACACATTAATAGGCAAACCTTTTCTGGCAGACAATCTAGCAAAACGTATTAGAAATTTTTCAAGAGGGCTCAGTTGGTTAAGCAACTGCCTTCGGCTCAGGTCATGATCCCAGAGTCCCGGCATCAAGTCCCACATTGGGCTCCCAGCTCCGTGAGGAGTCTGCTTCCCGTATGACCTCCTTGTCTCTCATGCTCTCTCTCAATCTCTCTCTCTCAAGTAAATAAATAAAATCTTAAAAAAAAAAAAAAATTTTTTTTTCAAGAAATGTGTCTCAATCCATCTCCAGGAATTTCTAAAGAAATAACGAGCCCATGCACAGTGATTTGAGTTACAAGGATGGTCGTTGAAGTTTTGTTTCTAATTTTATTTATTTATTTTTAAAAGATTTTATTTATTTGATGGAGAAAGAGATAGCAAGAGAAGGAACACAAGCAGCAGAGGGAAAGGGAGAAGCTTCCTACCTAGCAGCAAGCCCAATACGGGGCTCAATCCCAGGACCCTGGGATCATGACCTGAGCTGAAGGCAGATGCTTAACCATCTGAGCCACCCAGGCACCCCTGGCTTTGTTCCTAATTTTTAAAATTAGATATAACCATATTACATAAACAGCACAAGAGAACCATGAAAATGATGCTGGAGATGAAATGAGGCTGAAAACAACACCCTCACTGACCCCCGGGGCTCATCCTGGCCCAGCACAGCCCGCACTCCAGAAGAAAAGTGCCAGAGGCAAAAGCGAGGTCAAACACTAACTTTCAGCCCAGGATTTTCAGAGACCGAAGAAGGTCTGCCCACTTCCCCTCCATCCTAAAAAGTGACTGTGTCTGCTGATGATGCCCGTGGTTTCTCTTTGTGGAACGTATGCTTCTTCTTCAACCAGAAGTAAAAGGCTTGAAAACATGTTACTTAGATACTCAACAAAGTATGAGAAGTAGACTCCACTGGTTAGGGGATGTGTGGGGAGCCCAGATTGGAATAAGTCAATTTACGTTCTGTTCGAGATCTTTCTCTACTGTTTGTTATTCTACAGAAGCATTCATACCAGGGAATCAGGAGATACTCTCTCAAGTTGAAAAATTGAGAAACAGAAGCAAGAATGTGATGCAATGCCGCAGCGGAGAGTCACAGCCCTGGAGGGGTCGCAGGTTCTAGTGAGCCAGTAAGAATAGGGAAGGGGGAGCGTGAAGAAAGCTCACTCACTAGTTCACAATCCCAGAAGAGACTAGAACACAGCACAGGGGGAGTGCGTTACCTCCAATGACTCAGCATTGTCAAATCCTCATTCTTGGACACATTTCCTTCAAATCCTTTTTATTTTTATTTTTTTTAAAGATTTTATTTATTTATTTGATAGACAGAGATCACAAGTAGTCAGAGAGGCAGGCACGGAGAGAGAAGGAAGCAGGCTCCCTGCTGAGCAGAGAGCCCTATGTGGGGCTCCATCCCAGAACCCTGGGATCATGACCTGAGCCGAAGGCAGAGGCTTTAACCCACTGAGCCACCCAGGCACCCCCCTCCTTTTTTTTTTTAAGATTTTTTTTAAGTATCCTTTTTGAGAAAAAGAGAGAGCACAAGCAGGGGGAGCAGTAGGCAGAGGGAAAAGCAGGCTCCTGCTGATCAAGGAGCCCAATGCGGGGCTCAATCACAGGACCCTGAGATCATGACCAGAGCCAAAGGCAGATGCTTAACCCACTGAGCCACCCAGGCATGCCCAAATCTTTTTAAGTTTATTTACTTACTTTTGTAATCCCTATACCCAATGTGGGGGTGAACTCACAACCCTTACATCAAGAGTCACAAGCTCTTCTGAGCCAGCCAAGTACCCCAAATCTTTATTTGTAAAGAATAAGTCATTGGGGCGCCTGGGTGGCTCAGTGGGTT
The DNA here is from genome assembly GCF_902655055.1 of Lutra lutra. Taxonomy (NCBI): domain Eukaryota; kingdom Metazoa; phylum Chordata; class Mammalia; order Carnivora; family Mustelidae; genus Lutra; species Lutra lutra. The sequence continues at coordinate 127,763,076 of NC_062286.1, read as the reverse complement.
AAGCATCTGCCTTTGGCTCTGGTCATGATCTTAGGGTCCTGGGATTGAGCCCCACGTCAGACTCCCTGCTCAGTGGGGTGACTGCTTCTCCCTCTCCCCCTGCCTCTACCCCATTTATACCCCATCAAATAAATAAATAAAATCTTAAAAAAAAAAAAAAAAGAATAAATCATTAGAAAAAATAGTTTTAAAATTTCAATAAAAAGTTTGCTCTGGGGGCACCTGGGTGGCTCAGCAGGGAGCCTACTTCCCCCCGTCCTCTGCCTGCCTCTCTGCGTACTTGTGATCTCTCTCTGTCAAATAAATAAATAAAATCTTAAAAAAAAAAAAAAAAAAAAAAGCTTGTTCCGGAGTATGGGGTGGGAAATGTTAACACCTGCATACTGGTTTCGTTTTTACAATTGTAAACGTAATACCATATAACTTCATTGTATGATTTTCTAGAAAACTGTATGGAATTATAGACAGAAAACAGGGATGCCTGGGATGAGGGAAAAGCACTGATGAAAAGGAAAACAAGGGAACATGGCGGGTGATGGAAAGGTCTGTATCTCGATGTGGTTTCATAGTTATCAGACAGTATGTTTTTTGTCATGACTCAGAACTGTACACTAAATGCCATGGATTTTACTGTAAGTGAATTAGACCTCAATAAATAATTTTTTCTTCAATTGCCAACCTGCTTTAAGTATGAAAAGCCTAGGAAGGGTGACAGGTAGAAAGGAAGCTGTTGCTAAGGACAGAGGAGGCTTAGGACGGACCTCTTCAACCCAACCCTCCACTTTATATGTCAGCTTGTTCTGTCGTCCTTCACCTGCGGGCAGACAAGTGTCAGGTCTGTGCAGAGTTATGGGACAAGGAAGGGCCCTGGTGAGGGAGATGCAGCCCAGGACACCCGGTGGCAGGAAGTCATGAACAGCTGTGGCGAAGATGAAAAGGAAAGAACAGGTGTTAAATGAGATGGGCGGGGATAAACACGGAACCCAGAGCTGGGCCCTGGGGCTGAGCGGCCTCAGCCAGCCGTCTCACCTGCTCCTCCACGGGGCGGGCACTCTGGCAGCCATCCTTGTCCTCGAGCTCCAACAGCAAGTACACAGGGGGCTTGCAGTCTTTGGACTCACTCAGGAAGCCACCTGTGTCCACCTTCCTTTTGATGGTGGAGTTCCAGTGATTCTTCACAGCATTGTCTGTCCTGCGGGGGCCAAGAGGGGACCTTTCAACTCAGAAGTGGCACGAGCCATGTCCCGGACCTCCCTGAGTGGAGTTCCCGCTTCCGTAAATGAGGTCAACCCGATGACTCCACAGTCTCTTTTTTTAAATAGGTTCCATGCCCAGCGTGGAGCCCAGTGTGGGGCCTGAACTCACGACCCTGAGATCAAGACCTGAACTGAGATCAAGAGTCAGATACTCAGCTGACTGAGCCACCCAGGCACCCTGACTCTAAGGTCTCTTAGCTCTAAAATGAAGTCACACGTGCATCTAGCCCTCAGTGATTTATACATATTTCCACTAACCTCAGCAAAATAAGCAGAGATTTTATTCAGCCTATGGTAAAAATCACACAGCTGAAATGTTTTTGAAGCTCGAATTCCCTTTTCCACTCACTTTGCATCTGTAAAACTAGAAGCAAAGCCCTGCCTGCTAAGCTCCATCCTGAGGCTCACGGTGACCTTGAATGCAAGCCCTGGTCCTCCTTTCAGATGGCAAATGGCCACAGAGGGCAGAGTTGGATGGCACAAAGGGTCTGATATGGGTCACTCTGAGCCTCTGTTACTTTATCTGGAGAATCAGGAGATGACTTCATACTCCATCACTTACTGATGAGTAACTGGGGAGACACACGTATTATAAGCAGAGAGCAGCACAGTATTACAGAAGCAGAGTACTAGAGTGTGGAAGTGGAGAGAAGTACAAGAAGAGAAAGCAGGGGCGTCTGGGTGGCTCAGTGGGTTAAGCCGCTGCCTTCGGCTCAGGTCATGATCTCAGGGTCCTGGGATCGAGGCCCGCTTCGGGCTCTCTGCTCAGCAGGGAGCCTGCTTCCCTCTCTCTCTCTCTCTCTGCCTGCCTCTCCATCTACTTGTGATCTCTCTCTGTCAAATAAATAAATAAAATCTTTAAAAAAAAAAAAAAAAGAAGAGAAAGCAGACTGGTACAGATAGACTAGCAGAGCAGGAGAAAACTGTACGGTGGTATGCAAATACAGCCCAGTACAGCGGCACCGAAATGTAACGTGTAGAGAAGCAGGTGGCAGTTCGGAAGTATCAGAGTAGCACACAGCAAACGCAGTAAGCAGCACGTGCGGCCGAGTATTGTAGAACAGGGCAGGAAAGGCCTACAGAAGCCCACAGCAGCAGCTGCTGCAGGACCGCGGGGAGCAGATAGACTGAGCACAGACCAGTGCAGCACCACGGAAGCGTGCAGCAGCAGAGCCGTAGAGAAGAGGGTAGGAGAGCAGCACAGACGCGCATGGCAGAACAGCAGCATGGCCCATCAGACTACAATACAGAGACGCAGGCACATGGTAGGCGCTCCCTACTGCAGGAGTCCAAGCACGGTGCTCTTCCCCTGAATTGTGAATGGGCATGATGAATGGCCGGACTGAGCCACCAGTCAAAGAGGTGGGTCGGCATCTCGAAACTCTCCCACCGTGGGCTGTCCTGACCGGGCAGGGGTGTGGGCAGTATGGGGAGGTTGCTGGGGACCAACCGCAGTCTGGAAGACAGAGAGACACCCCCACCAAGGACTGAAGGATGAGTGTGTTGGCTACATAAGGGGCACAAGCAGTGTGCATCCTAGGCCAACAGAGGAGAGCACCAGGGAGTTCTCAGAGGGAGCTCTCCATGTGTTTGGGGCTGAGAGGAGGGCAGACAGCCAAAGCCCAATGGGTAAGCAAGGGTGACAGTGCCTCAAGGCCAGGCTGGTGGCATCAGCAAGGCCAGGCTGGTGGCATCAGCCAGGCCAGGCAGGTCACACGGGGAGAGAGACCCAGGTCTTCAACCCAAGCACTAGGAGAAGCAGTTAGGATAACACACTCAGGTTTGAGTTTTGAAACTAGACCATTCCAGACTTCAGAGGAAAGACACCATCCAGCATTTTATCTCCTCTCCCTCCCAGGACCACAGTGTCATGACAAAGGAGTAAAAATAAAACTGAATAAGGGGGAAATGCCTAAGGACAAAGAGAACAGGGTAGAAAACAGCCACAAATAAAGAGATTTATTTAAGTTTTCAGAAGATGGAAAGCACTTAAGGGAACAATAAGCAACTTAGGAGAGGGGAGTTGACCCTGGAGGAAGATTCTGGCAAGAATGGAGTCAAGTCTTCCCGATGCTCCCCCCAAGCCCCCAAGAGGCTCTTAGAGGGACCAGGTACAGCAAGGAATAGAAAACAGAGCAGTGGATTGGATGTCTAGATCCTGGCCCTAACCACACAGGCAGGAACAAGAGAAGTTTATTCTCTAAGAAAAAGGACAAGGCAACCGTGGCAGAGGGCAGGCGTGGTGCACAGAGCTCCAACAGGCACCAGAGGAAAATCGGTACACAGAGTAGGAGGGCCCCAGGCTCTTTCTCCCTGCCCTGGTCCAGCATTGCCTATAAAGCCAGGTCCGGGCAGCCCTAGGCAAGAATCTGAAGGACTCCTTCCTCTCTGGGAAAAGTGAACAACTGCAAAAAAGTGGGACTGACTCTTGGACTACGCCCCAAGAGCGCAGTGGATGCCCTCACCCCCTGGGAACATCCCGGCCTGCCCCAGCCCCTGGCCCCCGGCCCCTGGCCCAGCTGGCAGCTCACCTCCCCGGCAACATCTTGGCGATCTCGGCCCAGCGGTTGCCGAGCACCTTGTGGGCCTCACAGATGATGCGGTCCTCCTCCTCCGTCCAGCAGGATTTCTTTACCTCAGGGTTGAGGTGGTTGTGCCAGCGCTCACGGCACTGCTTCCCCAGCCGGCCCTTCAGGTGCTTGGCGATCAGCGTCCACTGCTTTGTGCCGTACTTCTTGACCAGCTCGATGACCTTGGAAAAGGTCTCTGTGAGGCCAAGGGCATTCGCCCCTCCCTCGCCCCCTAACAGAACAGTGCAGTTCCTTCCACATAAGCCTCATCTCACCGAGGCCCTGAAAGGAACAGCTGGACACCCCTGCCCACCCCCAGGACAGCCTCACCATCCCTGGATCTGCTGGAGTGCGTGAAGGCCCACTGTGTGCAAGGCGCTGTCCCAACAGATACCTTTTGATCCTCCTCTTTGGTCCATGGCCCCTTGACGAGGTCTGGGTTCAAGACCCTCAGCCACCGGTACTGGCACTGCTGGTCAGTGCGGTTCTGGGAAGAGAACAGGAACCCGTGAGGATTCCTATGACAACGGCCTGGGACCCAGATTGAGCACTGGGTTCAAGGGGCCAGGCCTTGTTCCCTTCACCCACCATACACTACACTCCCACATGCTGGAACACACATGGTTACCCTGTAGGAAGCTTCCTCCTGCCCCCCAATACAAGGAGGGAGCCATAAATTCCTATAAAAGTTGTGTATATTCCTATATATTGTGTATATTCCTATATATTCCTATATATTCCCATATTCCTATAAAAGTGGTGTATGTGAGGGATCTGTCCTTGCTTCTGGGAAAGCATTATTTCCCTGAAGGTTTCAGATCTCACAGAAGCAAGGGAAGGTGAGGTAGAAAGGGTCTGCTGACTTGGTCCCTGAGCTGCAAGTGACTTGGGAAATAAGGCCGATAGCAACTACTGACACATCCCCTCCCTACCAAACACCTGCAGTCCTGGGGGTGGGGATATGGGGGACCTGCATCCCCAGGAGGCTTCAGCTGCTCTGGGGGACCTCAGCAGGAAGCCTGCCCAAAGTTATCACTTCCCCTCTATTTCAGTCTCGCTCTTGCATTTCTAGCAGAAAAGAAATGCAAATGTGCCACTGGTCACATGCTCCAGGTGGCACAGAGCCCGAAGACCCGCCAGGCTGGCCAAGGCTGCTGTGTGGAGACGTTTATGACAGGGGAACTCAAATTCTGGCTTGGGAAGGAAGGGCCAAGGAAGGCTGGTTTTTTGGCGGGGAGGGGGCAGCTTGATAAGGAACACTGTCTTCTCCTTGGCATAAAGTCTGTCCTAGGCACAGTCTGGTCACCAGAACCTTCATCTCTGGGGTAGGGGGCCACCAAGGGGCTGCACTCACAGGAAAGTGGCTGGCCAGGAACTTCCAGTCTTGCTGTCCGAACTGCCTTACCAGAGTCCTCAGTTGCTCATCCTGCCAAAGCCAGAAAGAGAGGGCTCAGCTCGCACACATGCGGAAAGCAGTCGATCACGATGGAGGAAAGGGCAAAAGGAACACCACCTCCGTGCAGGCAGTCATGAGGGGAGCACCTACTACGTGCCAAGTACTACAGACACAGAAACGGGCAGCGACAGAGCTGCCCCATCATGGGAATCATGGCCCAGGGGGAGCTAATCAAAGGCTCCCACAAACTGAGGGCCAGCGGACAGGAACATGGTGACTGCCTCTTCAGGGAGACCAAGGGACAGGCTCAAAGGAAGGCTGGTGCAGCTAGAATGCAGGAAGCAAGTGAGAGGGGGACTCAAGGTGACTTGGGAGGCCACAGCAGGTGCCGGACCACACACAAGACTGCTCGGGCCTCTACATCACACAAAGCCACTGAGGCATTTGAGCAGTGGGTGGTCACGGTCCAACGTGCATATTATGCACTTCACCTTGACAGCTTCAGGGAAAGGGGCTGTAAGAGGAAGGAAGGCCATGAGAGACCCACAGGCCAGAGAGGACAGCGACGGACGGGGACCTGCGGCATGCAAACAGTAGGTGTTACAACAGTCTCCTGAAAACAAACTACAGACTCCCACAACAACACGAGATCTCAACATCATGAGGAAGCCGGGCATAAATGGGTGCACACTGCATGATTCCGTGCATAGGACATTCTAGAAAACGTCAGTGAAGCTATAAGGACAAAAAGGTAGTCGGTGGTTGTCTGAGATCAGAGGTGAAGGAGGGAGGGAGGGACAGCAAAGGGGTGCAAGGACTGTTCAGAAGTTAATGGAAATGCTCTCTATAAGGTGATCCTTACATCCCAGTGCGATGAAAAGCACTGAGCTGCACTGCAAATGGTTGCAGTTCACTGGATAGAAAGAACTTCTTGATCAAATTGATTTTTTTATATTTTATATACATCTATATAAAGAAAATGTGGTATATCCATATAATGGAATGTTTATTCAGCTTTAAAACAGAAGGAAATTCTGTTCAAAGCTACAGCAGGGATGAGCCTCAAGGACAGAGGTAAGATAAGCCCGTCACAAAAGGACAAATACTATAGGATTCCATTCATATGAAATATCTAAGGGCACCTGGGGGGCTCAGTGGGTTAGAGCCTCTACCTTCGACTCGGGTCATGATCCCAGAGTTCTGGGATCGAGCTCTGCTGAGCAGGGAGCCTGCTTCCTCCTCTCTTTGCCTGCTTTTCTGACTACTTGTGATCTCTATCTGTCAAATAAATAAATAAAATCTTAAAAAAAAATTTTTTTTAAAGTTTAAAAAAAAAAAAAAAACTAGAAAGCAGACAGATGGTCATCAAGGGCTGGGGGAAGGGGATGAAGAATTTAAGCCCGGTGGGTATATATATAGATATATATAGATCTCGTTTTGCCAAACGAGAAAGTCCTAAAGATCTGCTGCACAATGGGAATGCACTTACCGCGCTGAACTTGAACTGCACACTTAAAAATGGCTATGATGATACATTTAGTGTTGTATGTTGTATGTTTTTTTAACACACAAACACACCCCTGGACAAAAGAAAAAGGCCATTACAGAATTCAGGCCCTCAAGTGTAGTCCAGCACTGGCTGGGGCAAAGTCCCAGTAAATCCTATAGCTGAGCCAGCCCCGAACACCCTGCCCTCCTCTGCCACCCAGCCTGGCCAGGCCAACACCAGTCCTCCTCCCATGTGCCCACGTCCATATCTAGCACCGCCTTCCTCCCTGACAACCGGCAAGGATACTGTGCTGTATTGTCTCCATCTCCTCCCAGGCCCCAGGTGCCTCCACCTCAGTTCCATCCCTGCCCCAATAATCTCTCTACAGCGGCCTGGTACGGCACCGTCACCCCATGCCCTGGGCACCACCAGTCTCTCAGTCCCAGGCTGCCACCAAATCTCTTATCCATTCTACACACAGCAGATTAGCTACACAGAAGCCCCACTATGTGCAGGTCACTCCTCTGCTTTAAAAAATTTCAGTGGGGCGCCTGGGTGGCTCAGTCAGTTAAGTGTCTGCTTTCAGCTCAGGTCATGATCCGGGGGTCCTGGGATTAAGCCCAACATTGGGCACTCTGCTCCGTCGGGAGCCTGCTTCTCCCTCTGCCTCTGCCCCTCTGTCTCTCATGAATAAATAAAATTTTAAAAACAATGCAATAAAAACTTTCAATGGATCTACTTTGCCAACTGAACAAGCCTATACTACTGAGCCCGACATTCTAGGCCTTCCAAGATTTGGCCCAATCAATCTTTTTGTCTGCATCAACCACTCTCCCTCTTCAAGAACCCTTCCCTTCAGCCAAACCAGGGTCCCTGTACTTGCTTTTCTCCACATACAACTATTCTATTCTATTCTATTCTATTCTATTCTATTCTATTCTATTCTATTCTATTCTTATTCTTATTCTTATTCTTATTCTTATTCTATTCTGTTCACCTGTTTCCTAATCTAATATACCCACCATTCTTCCCTGATGTGATTTCCAAATCCTTATCCAGGAAATTTTCCCTAACCTCTTCAGGCAACAGTATCAGTAAAGGAAATACCTAAAGGTATTTCAGCAAGGACCCAGGGCCTCCTGTGTGATGGGAGCCCCAGCACAAGGACAAGGGATGCAACGGTGAGCACACGTGGACACCGAGGATCACTACAGCATGTCCGTAGACCCGGGCAGCATTCTGGCTCCACCCCAAGCAGAGAGTGGCTCTGGGGTGGGGACCCCAGCCTGTTTGTTCTTCTAGGCCCACAAGAGCTAAATACAGTTCCTGGTCCACAGTGGGATGAACAGAAAACTGGGCTTAGCACTCATGATTTTAAAAAGCTGTATAACTCAGGGAGTGCCTGGAGGCTCAGCCAGTTGAGTCCGCCTCCAGCTCAGGTCATGATCCTGAGTCCCAGAATGGAACCCCTCAATGAACCCCTCATTAAGCCCTGGGGCCGCCTGCTCAGCAGGGAGTCTGCTTCTCCCTCTACCCCGCACCCCACTTATGCACATGCTCACTCTCTCAAAAAAATAAAATCTTAAAAAAAAAAAAAGTTTTGGGGCACCTGGGTGGCTCAGGTGGTTAAGCATCTGCCTTTGGCTCAGGTCATGATCCTGGGGTCCTGGGATGGAGCCCTACATTGGGCTCCTTCTCCCTCTGCCTCTCCCCTTCTTGAGTCTAGGATAGAACAAACAATTTAGAAAAAGGTCTGGTAATTTCTACAAAACTAAGCTTACACCTACCTCTGACTACACGTAAGTTATCTCCCCTAGAGAAATGAAAACAGAATACTCAAAAAAGATTTATGCAAGAATCCCAGCAGCCCTATCCACAAAAGCCAAAAACTGAAACCCGCCCAAATGCCCATCAACAAACAAAACATACTGTGGTCCATATAATGGAATGCTTTTCAGTAATAAGAACGAACAAATTGCTGAATCAAGCAACTATTTTGTTAAGCAAAAGCTGCGAGATAGAGAATACAGCTGTATGATTTCATTTACAGGACATTCAAGAACAGACAAAACAAACCACACTAAGAGGCATTACATCAGCGATTGCCTGGAGCCGGGGAAGATGGGAACACAAAGGAAAGCTTCTGGGATAATCAAGATGGTGCTTCCAACTGTTCACTTTAAAAAGGTGCATTCGATTGTAAACAAAAAGAAAACCCAGAGCTTGATGTCTCAAGACACAATTTTTAAAAAATTATAATAAAGAGGAGGGGCACGTGGGTGGCTCAGTTGGTTAAGCAACTGACTCTTGATTTCAGCTTAGGTCATGATCTCAGGGTTGGGAGATGGAGCCCCAGAGTTGGGCCTCGCATTGGGCATGGAGCCTGCCCGAGATTCTCTCTCTCCCTCTGCCCCTCCACCCCCCAACATGTGGCTGTGCGTGTTCTCTCCCTCTCTAAATTATAGTAAGAATAATAATAAAGAGGAGGTTGCCCATTAGGCTAATCACCCAAGCAGTTAAAAGGCAAAAAGCACAGTTAGTGCCCATGAGGCAAAACACACCAGCTTCCGGGAGATACATTCTCCCAGGAGTCCTCAGTGTGGAGCATCCCCGAGAACGGTAGAAGAGGCACTGGGAGGAACCAGAGGACACACCCACCTCTTTCACCAGCTCCTCCTCCTCATCACACCCATCACGGCATCAGGCACAGGCGCGCGCGCGCGCGCGCGCGCACACACACACACACACACACACACACACGACCAGCCCCCACGCTGCCATCAGCCATCTTCCCCACAAACATCTCTCAGTGTCACTCACCTCCTCGTGGGTCCATTTGACCTTGCACTTGCTATCCCTCTGCTCTGGCACGTCTGAATCTGTGTCCTGGTAGTGCAGCTCATCCAGCTCCTCACTGCAGGGAGAGCAAGCTAAGGGTCAAGGACACGTGTCTGCATAGGCTGCCGCATGATGGAGGGACAGCGTGTGGGCAGTGGCCCGTGAGCTCAAGGCAAAGGCTTGAGGGAGGCAGCCTTTTACTCTCTACTTTTGATATGTCCACCCTCCTCTTTTTTTAATTCTTTAATGAATTGGGGTGATGGATTATTGTTATTTTCTTTACCCTGTTATTTTCACAAACAACCCAATGATTTCAAAAGCTGCAAGAAGAAAGATTTCACCAAGAAGGGACGCCTGGGTTGTTCTGTCCATTAAACGTCTGCTGTTGGTTTAGGTCATGATCCCAAGATCCTGGATGGAGCCCTACATCGGGATCCTTGCTCAGTGGGGAGCCCGCTTCTCCCTCTGCCTGCCAGTCCCCCCTGCTTGTGCTCACAGGTGCTCTCTCTCTCTCACCAATAAGTAAATAAAATCTTCAAAAAAAAAAAAAAAAAGATTTCACCAAGAATATTATGATATTATATTCTTGTAATATTCAGACACCTGTTTAGGATTTTCTTTTCTATAGGCAGAACTTTTAAAATTTTATGGTTATTTTAAGGATTAAATCTGATGATATACGCAGTCATCAAGCACATATTTCAAGAAATACTGGTTATTTGAGGGCGCCTGGGTGGCTCAGTGGGTTAAGCCGCTGCCTTCGGCTCAGGTCATGGTCTCAGGGTCCTGGGATCGAGTCCCGCTTCGGGCTCTCTGCTCGGCAGGGAGCCTGCTTCCCTTCCTCTCTCTCTGCCTGCCTCTCTGCCTGCTTGTGATCTCTGTCTGTCAAATAAATAAATAAAATCTTAAAAAAAAAAAAAAAGAAAAAAGAAATACTGGTTATTTGAGAATAACACTTTATTTTTTTTTTTTAAGATTTTATTTATTTATTTGACAGAGAGAGATCACAAGTAGGCAGAGAGGCAGGCAGAGAGAGGAGGAAGCAGGCTCCCTGCCAAGCAGAGAGCCCGATGCGGGACTCGATCCCAGGACCCTGAGATCATGACCTGAGCCGAAGGCAGAGGCTTAACCCTCTGAGCCACCCAGGCGCCCGAGAATAACACTTTAAATACATAACCTCAGTAACTACGTCCATTTTCCAGTTCTTCCCTACATACAGGCATGGTTTATGGAGAGAAAAATCAAAGTACAAGCAGCCTTGACTTCTGGGTATTATTTTCTAACAGGCACTTTTTTTTTTTTTTTTTCAGCATAACAGTATTCATTATTTTTGCACCACACCCAGTGCTCCATGCAATCCGTGCCCTCTACAATACCCACCACCTGGTGCCCCCAACCTCCCACCCCCCACCCCTTCAAAATTCTCAGATCGTTTTTCAGAGTTCTAACAGGCACTTTTTGAAGTTCCTCCAAAATCTTCGTATCTATCAGGTCTAATAATTTCAAAAATGGGGAGGGCGCGCCTGGGTGGCTCAGTGGGTTAATGCCTCTGCCTCCAGATCAGGTCATGATCCCAGGATCCTGGGATCGAGCCCCGCATCAGGCTCTCTGCTCAAGCAGGGAGCCTGCTTCCCCCTTTCTCTCTCTCTGCCTGCTTCTCTGCCTACTTGTGATCTCTATTAAATAAATAAAAATAAAATCTAAAAAAAAAAAAAATTACAAAAATGGAAATCGCACTCTCCACCTCCAGGAATGTCAGGTGGTGGGGCCGCTCCCAACTTCGCATAGTGGGAATGCCTCTGGTCACCAGTCAGGCACATTCCTAAGTCAGGCATCTGTAAGTGGGAAAAGCCACCTCCAAACAATCAAGGCAAGCACAAGCCTGTTCCAAAAGGACAAGGACTTCCTTTCATGTTTCCTTCCCCCTCTCCAGGGCTCAGGATCTTCCTAGAGTCACTCCTGAGCTCCCACACCTCGGAAGTCCTCCGGTCTCAGAATGAAGGCCCTGAGGCTGCAACTGCCTATCTCCTTGACAGGGACAGAGGTCAGCTCCACCTTCACATCCCCAGGTCATGTGGGGGCTGCCAGCAAAAGGCCTTGAATGTTTGCTCAGGGAATGACCGGATACTTGAATTAATGAATAAATGCGCAGTGCTGCTGCCTATTGGCTGATAAGAAATGCTAATAAAGTAAATCTTTTAAAAGCAGAAAAGGAAGGAGTGGACAGCGTCTAAACCCAGCAATACATGGGTCACAGAAGGAGCTGGAATTCAGCCTTGTCCTATCATCTCTGTCCCCATTCATGGAGTTCTCCACCATCACAAAGTAGGAAGCAAAAGCTCTACAAGATACAGAATGAAGCTGGTTTTAAAATCAACTGTGCAGGGCGCCTGGCTGGCTCAGTGAGTTAAAGCCTCTGCCTCCAGCTCAGTTCATGATCCCGGGTTCCTGGGATCGAGCCCCACATTGGGGGCTCTTCTCAGCAGGGAGCCTGCTTCCTCCTCTCTCTCTGCCTGCCTCTCTGCCTACTTGTGATCTCTGTCAAATAAATAAATAAAATCTTAAAAATAAAACAAAATAAAATAAAATAAACTGTCCTCAGACTTCTTCCTGACAGAAACCATCTTTGGTTCCCTAGCACCCAGCTCTGATAGAAGCTCAGTAAATGTTCCTTCAAGGATAAAACAGTGTCTCTGTGAACACTCTCTGGTGCTCCAGTGCTTTAACGGGGACAAGCAACTCAGCTGGGAGATACACAGTATACAAAATACACTTCTATCATCTACACGGAGCTAACCATCTATCTCACATGCATTCCCATTATCCACGTTTAATAGATGTGGACACTGAAGCTGACAAGGGTTATGCCACTTACCAAGTCGACAAAGTCAGGCTCCAGACCTGCACCTTCAAGCCCTCACCCTATAATCCCAGCTGAAAAAGCAGAGCCCAAGTCAGTAGTGGCAATCACATGTAGGTCCAACACACCCTTTCTATGCCCTTCGATGTTCCTTCAGGGCTCTGCTCCAGGCTGGGTGAGTCAGAAGCTGAGCAGGAAGTGGGGCACTGGTGCAGAGAAGAGTTACAGAGAGTGGCCAAGAATTGAGTGGAGGGCTATGGTGTGCCCATGCACAGAAACCATCCCTCCCATGGGAGGGGATTCCTCCACAGAGCTCCAGGAGCAAAGCAGCAGATGACGTGGGGCTTTGTCATTTTCTGGGGCTTATCATTCCCTGGAATAATATTTCCTGCACCAAAAATGAGGACAGGGTCCAGTAAGTGCCTGACCAGAAAACTCCTCCTGGGAATTGGAGCTGCCCTGGGAAATGGTGGCCTGAGGAAGAGAGAACCTGGGCCAGGCGCCCTGCCCATGGCCCAGGGATCAGAGGCTTCCTTGCGGAGAGGATCTCTGGGGAAAGCCCAGCAGTGAGCAATTCTCAAGTCTATACCCTTTTCCTGAGAAGGGGGACACCAAGGGAAGGGGGTTAAAGTTATCTGGGCTGCATGAATCCAAGGAGGGGACAAGGCAGGCAGGCCCCCTTTATCCTCTGACTCCCAGGCTGATGTAAAACCCAGAGGTCAGGCCACCAGGTACACGGGTGTTAAGACAGGGTACTGGGAACCCAGAGACCAGGTTCTAGGCTCCACTCTGCCCCTCCCTCTCTGGAGGAGTAACTAAAATGGAGCCTGTAGTTCCTGCCTTGGCCCCAGAGCAGTCTTGATAGTGTCTTCCCCTCACCTTCAAACCTAACTACCTCCAACTCCTCATGTGGAACAGGAAGGCAGGTCTCTGAAACTAAACCAAGCTGGGGCCCCGACACCCAGGTTGGGGAGATGGGGAGACACACAAAAGAGTCCCCCCACCCCCAGCACCCTTCTCAGGCCGGAAAGGGTTTGGGGAGTTCTGTGCTTCCCGGAATATTTGAGAAGAAATGCCCACCGCCAAATAGGAAACCAAATAGGTTTGAACTAAAAGTCCTCTAGGCTTTGGCTTCCCCCTCGCTGCGACTTGGGAGGAAGAATCGCTTTCCCTCTCCAGGGGTCGCCTCCCTTCCCGGTAAAGGCCCTAGCAGCTGACACTGCCGTCCTACCCCCACCCCGCAATTAGGCGGGAGACAAAATGACATCATGCAGGGCTTGGCCCGGGTCCCAGGAGACCCGCCCGCCCGGGCTCCGAGGCCCAGCAGGCCTGGGGAGCGGAGCGAGGGACCCCCAAGAGCCCCCCGGCTTCGCGCGCGCCCCCTGCCTCGGGCGACCCGGGACACAGCAATTCCCGCGGAAGCCCCGCCCCGCCCGGAGGGGCCATGGCGAGGGTAGGGGTGTGGTGGGGGACAGGGGTCAGGGTGGAGGAGGAAGGGAGGAAAGCCCTCGGCCGCCCGGCTCCGCTCACCCGCGCGTCCGCCGAGACATCCCCCCGGCCCGGGCCGCGCCGCGCTCGCCCGCCCGCCGGCTGAGCCCGGAGCGGGAGCCGGGCCGGGGTCAGGGTGAGGCTGCTCGGGCCGCTCCGGGCCTCGGGGCCGCGCCGGGAGGCGTCAGGTTAATCCGCGGGTCCCGCCGCTGCTCGCAGGAACTGCGGCCGCCGCCGGCGCGCACAGAAGCACTTTTCTATCTCCCGCCAAGCGCGACGGCGCCGCCCGGGCCTGGCGCGCGGGCGGGCTGGCGTGCGCGGGGCGGGGCCTGCGGGCAGCGCGGGGGCGGGGCCTGCGGGGGTGGGGCCTGGTTCGGGGGCGGGGCCTGCGGGCTGGCGGGCACCTCTCGGGCCCAGAGCGCTGGAGTCCCAGGGCGTGGGTGAGCGGGCCGCGTTTGGGGACTTGAGGAATTGAATCCACCGTCCTTTGACTGAGGCAGGACCCAGGCCAAGTGTGGGTCCGGGGCGGGTGAGGAGTTGCCCACCCAGCAAAGACTGAGGAAAGGGAGTGAGACACAGGGATTGGGGAGTCAGGCCCGGGAAACCGACCGTGCAAAAACCCCCACGCTACTCCGAGTCGCTCCTCTGTCCCTACAGCCCCCACCCTAAGCTGGCCCCTCACCCTATGGACCCTGGCTGTGCCCTCGAACTGTCTCCCTGCTTCCTCTCCAGCTTCGAATTCGTCGGCTCTCGCACCTGGGCTCAACTCCCGGCAGCCCGAGTGAGCTTTCTAAAATGTAAACCGGATCTTTCCTCTCCGGAACATAAAACCTCTCTCCTCTCCCTCCCGGTAAAATAATCAGGTCGATAGGATTCTACCAGATCCACCACCTCGCTCCTAGCCAAAGGAAACTACCTAGTTTCCTTGTCTTTGCGTGGGCCATTACCTGGCCCTGAACGCTTCCCTCCCCTCCCACCAAATTCCAGTCTATCCTGTGCTTCTCTGTCCACGATCTGCTCTTTCATTAGTCGTTTTACTCTGAACTATAGGCACGCTGAGGTCCAAGGGGCCTCAATTCACCGCAGTGTCCCCAAACCCTGAATTATCCATGTGTTTAGGCTCCTAGAGGCTTAGTTTTCCATTTTAAGTTGCCATTTACCAAGTACCTCCGAAGAATGATGTCACCCAGGCCTCCCTGGGAGGAGTGCTGAGAGGAAGGTAAATGAACTGCAAGACAAGTGCCTGGGGAAATCTGGTTGAACCCCAGGCTCTTAGGCCCTGCTTGTGTTTCAGATTCCTCTTCCTGAAAGGAGGGGCCACCTTCCTGACCACCTGGGGACAGCCTAGCCAGCTGCTGCAAACTTCATTTACCACAGCAGAAGGAACATTGAGGTCTCAAGTGCCAGAAGCTTCCACATCAATTAATTCAGGTCTTCCCCCACCCACTTCCTTCATAAAGTAATTCATGCAGACATTCCCTCTTCATTACTAGAGCATGATATTTAAGAGTGCAGACTCTGAAGCCTGACTTCCGGGGTTAAGATTCCCAGCCTCATCATTTACATTACTAGCTGTGTGATCTTAGGTAAATTATGTAACTCCTCTATGCCTGTTTTCTCATATGTAAAAATTAGATTTATCAAAAATTATCTTTTATTATGTGCAGCCATTATTCTGTAGGCTTTATAAATCATTTTATGGATGCCTGGGTGGGCGTCTGCCTTTGGTTCAGGTCATGATCCCAGGGTCCTGGAACTGAGTCCAGAATTGGGCTCCTTGCTCAGCTCAGAGCCACTTACTTCTCCCTCTGCCCACCCTGCTACTGCTCACTCTTTCTCTCTTTGAAGAATAAATAAAACCTTTTAAAAAAAATCATTTCAATTCATTTAATCCTCATTACAACACCATGAGGAGGTGGTGAAGGAGCCCAGCTCAGAGCCGCTTCTCCCTCTGCCCACCCTGCTACTGCTCACTCTTTGTCTCTTTGAAAAATAAATAAAACCTTTAAAAAAAAAATCATTTCAGGAGGGACGCCTGGGTGGCTCAGTTGGTTGAGCAGCTGCCTTCGGCTCAGGTCATGATCCCAGCGTCCTGGGATCGAGTCCCACATAGGGCTCCTTGCTCAGCGGGAGCCTGCTTCTCCATCTGCCTCTGCCTGCCACTCTGTCTGCCTGTGCTCACTCTGAAAAATAAATAAAATCTTTAAAAAAAAATCATTTCAATTCATTTAATCCTCATTGCAACACTATGAGGAGGTGGTGTTAGTATGATCCTCTGTTGGCAGATGGAGAAACTAAGACACAGCTCCCTCCCTCCCCCTCATCCATACTAAATAACAAAACAGGGATTCAAACCTGGGCCTGGGCTATCTAGTTCTAGAATCTATACTTTTTTTTTTTAAGATTTTATTTATTTGAGAGAGAGAAAGTGTGAGCATGAGTGGGGTAGAGTAGCAGAGAGAGAAAGGCAGATTTTCCACTGAGCGGGGTGCCTATTTTGGGGCTCCATCCCAGGATCTGGAATCAAGACCTGAGCCAAAGGCAGACACTTTTTTTTTTCTTTTAAGATTTTATTCTTCATTTATTTGTCAGAGAAAAAGAGGGAGAGAGCACAGACAGGGAAAGTAGCAGGCAGAGGGAGAAGCAGGCTCCCCACAGAGCAAGGAGCCCAAAGCAGGACTTGATTCCAGGACCCTGGGATCATGACCTGAGCCAAAGGCAAACACTTAACTGAGTCACCCAGGCATCCTTAGAGTTTATGCTTTATTTATTTTTAATAGTTTTTTTTAAAGATTTTATTTATTTATTTGACAGAGAGAGATCACAAACAGGCAGAGAGGCAGGTAGAGAGAGAGGAGGAAGCAGGCTCCCTGCTGAGCAGAGAGCCGGATGTGGGGCTCCATCCCAGGACCCTGAGATCATGACCTGAGCCAAAGGCAGCGGCTTAACCCACTGAGCCACCCAGGCGCCCCTAGAGTTTATGCTTTTAATCACTACACTGGTACGTACTTTGTAGGGTAGTTGTAGGATTAATCAGTATGTGTAAACCACTGAGAATAATACCTGGCCCTTTGTAAGTACTATTTTACTTTTAGTTGTCATTGTTATGATGAAGATGATGATGATAAAGGAGAGTCAGGAGAAAGACACACAGAGACAAGGGGTCCCTGTCCTAAGAGGAGACTACCCTAAAAAGGAAAAAGACCCCATCCTGTTATTCTAGACTTTACCCAGTGCCCCAGCTTTAAGTTGTCCTACTGGGAAGACATAGAGCTTGTATGTGACAGAAAGGAAGGGAATGGGGTGCCTGGGTGGCTCAGTGGGTTAAGCCTCTGCCTTCGGCTCAGGTCATGATCTCAGGGTTCTGGGATCGAGTCCCGCATCGGGCCTCTCTGCTCAGCAGGGAGCCTGCTTCCTCTCTCTCTCTGCCTGTCTCTCTGCCTACTTGTGATCTCTCTCTCTCTCTGTCAAATAAATAAATAAAATCTTTAAAAAAAAAAAAAAGAAAGAAAGGAAGGGAATGGCCTTGGGTGTCCTAACCCAGGCCCAGGGGCCAGCTCAACAGCCAGCGGGATTTTTTTTTTTGTAAGATTTTATTTATTTATTTGAGAGAGAGAAAGCATGAGAGTAGAGAGGTCAGCAGGAGAAGCAGACTCCCTGCCGAGCAGGGAGCCCGATATGGGACTTGATTCCGGGACTCAAGGATCATGACCTGAGCCGAAGGCAGTTGCTCAACCGAGCCACCCAGGCGCCCCCAGCAGGATATTTAAACAAAGAGCTTGATGCAGTGGTGGCCAGCACCCGCATGACTCGTCTTAGGTCAGTGGAGGCTATTGCCTTCTTGATCCCTGAGGCTATGAAACACCACCCAGGAAGAAGCCCTCAACCCTTTTCCACGTGAACAACTACCTGATAAGTAGATGAGTTGCATGGACAAAAACTTTCCAAAAGCTCATCAGCTAATAGAGTAAATGAGTAAGCAGACAATTAGATATATTAGGGTGAAGATAAACTTCAAGGGCTGTGGGTACCCACCCAAAAGGGTCACTGAAGGCTCTTCAGGCCTTGGTGATTTAGGAATTTGCAAGACAGCCAAAGTGTAATAGCACTTCTGGCAGAGGGAATAGCCAGTGCATACCAGGGAGAAGAAATATTAGTAGGTCCTCAGGCGTTGGCCAGATTTGCAGTCATTTTTTTTTTTAAGATTTTATTTATTTATTTGACAGAGATCACAAGTAGACAGAGAGGCAGGCAGAGAGAGAGAGGGGGGGGGGGGAAGCAGGCTCCCTGCTGAGCAGAGAGCCCAACGCGGGATTCGATCCCAGGACCCCGAGATCATGACCTGAGCCGAAGGCAGCGGCTTAACCCACTGAGCCACCCAGGCGCCCCGAGTTGCAGTCATTTTTGACTCTTCTCTCACATCACTTACCTGATCCATCCGCAAATCATAATGGCTTGATCCCCAAACTTTACCTTAAAATATATCCAGGGGCAAAAGCACATAAAAAGATGCTCAATACCGTGTCATCAGAGAAATGCAAATTAAAACCACCCAGTCATATGGAGCCAAGAAAAAAATGAGTGCATATGTCCACACAGATTTTTACATAGCTTTATTTGTAATAGCCCCAAACTGGAAACAACCTAAATGTCCATCAAGATGATTGGATAAACAAATAATAGATATAAAATAAATATATCCACACTGTGAGATATTACCAAACAATAAAAAAGAATTATTGATACGATACGAATCTCAAAATAATTGTGTTGAAAGAAGCCAGAGTGAATACTATATGATATCATTTACATACAACTGTAGAAATTGCATAATAGAACCAATTAAAAGTGAAAATGTTTGCAGAGAAGGGATTACCAAAGTACACAAGAATTTGGGGGGAGTAACTGATATGTTCTATTTATAAGACTCTAGGGGTCCCTCTTCTATCACTAGGAGACGTATGGGGTCACTGATCACAAAACAGGGGAATCAACTCTGCCTGGGTTTATCCTGATCACGCCAGTCCCTGCTGTGTCCTCATTTATGCAACTGCATAGGATGAGAATTTGGTCTCTCTTAGAAACCACCTAATCCAAATTTCTTTAGTTCCCGTAAGGGGGAGGAGACTCTGAGACGAGTGCCAGGGCCCTGAGCTGCTTTATACACACACCATGCCCTGCCCACACCCCTGACCTCTACTCTGGGCTTCCTGGGCATCAGGAAATTTAGCTTTCTTTTGCAATGTGGCCACCTGCCCTGGAACCAAGCAGGGAAGGAGGACTCGCAGGTTAGGGAGTTCCCGCACAAAGTTAGGGATGGAACCGCCTAGGGACGCCGAAGTCTTATCCAGAGGACGTGGAAACCACCTCCAGAGCCTGGCCAGGCCCTGCGGCTACAGACGGCACACGGCGGCATCACCACCCTCTTCTGTGAAAATGGAAGGAAAATCAGGCTTTGGAGTCCACCTGGCAGTCTGTCGCCGCCGCTGTGAACCGGAGCGAGTGACGCGACCGGTTTCCCGGAACCCCCCCTCGTAAACGGGGTCGCACCAAGGTCCGGGACCTCTGACTGTCGGGGCGCGCGCTTTGTTTCGGGCGCGGCGCGGAGCATCGCGGGAGTAGCACGGCCTGACGTCACCAGGGGGCGCCTGCGCTCGGGGTCCGCTTGTAGACTGGCTGGCTGCTGGGCTGTGGTACTCATCCTCTCGCCGAGCGGATTCCTCGCGCGCGGTCCCGCTAGGGCCGCGCTTTCGGAGATGTAGTTGCTGGAAGGCTTCGCCAGACGCCTGCCGTTTCGGGTCGTGCGGAGAACGGGTGAAAGAAAGGATCAGGGGCTGAGAGGGAGCGGGACAGATAGGCGGTGGCCCTCCGACATCATGGCCGCCATGGAAGGAGGCGTCCAGCAATCGCCACGGCCCAGAGGCGTGTTGACTTGCTCTGCCTCCACCCCGCCTGGCTCCCCGAGTTGTTCGGCAGCGCTGGACAGGCTCCTGACGCTGCAAGTTTCCTTCGTGCTACTTGTAACCGTTTGCGACTCTACGAAGTTAATTTCTCTCCCTCATTAGATTGTGACCTGAGCTAGGATAAAACGGTGGTGGGTTTAGCGGTAAAATGTGATACAAGCAAGATACAGTATTCTTTTCAAAGTAAATATTTCTTCTTGTCTCTTGAAGTCAGCGGAAGAAATTGATAACATTGGTTGCAGAAAGGGGAAATGAATGGCTGAAGAGGGTGAAATTCTTTTCAATATCCGTCAGTTCCGCGCATAGGTATTACCTAATTTTAAAATTGCATTAGGGCATACGTAGCGCTCTAGAACCTTTTAGGGAATGGAGTTTGAATAAAACCCCTCATATTTGGCTTTATAAACAAGAAGTAATCTAGCAAAAGCCACACCGTAGATCTGTGAATCATAAGAACCACAGATTTTCCTTCTTGGTCTTGGGGAGAGAGACTTTTGTTCCCAACACTTTCATCTCCCCATTCTCATTATACCTCCTCTTCGTTTTGACACTCAAGTTTCTTTGATTAGAGACTATTTGAGTTCAACAAATAAAATCTCCAAGTTATTTTTATGCTGTTACCTGCTAGGACTGATATCATCACACTGTGTGTGTGAACTTGAAACACTTGTTCAAGTCAGTTAACTTTTCACGTTTGAATTTAAAAACACCCCTGCTCACTACCTTAACCAGTCAGTTTAACTTAATTTCACTAATAGAGGACCAATCTGAAATACACAGCATCAGCTATGAGATATTCTTGCCAAAAATGTGTAATTCAAAGCTAGGCAAGCCCTTAAACCTAACTTCCAATTTGCAGAAAAGGAGATAATGGAATACTAGACACCATGAGGAAACCATCAGAAAAATCCAGAATGTGGGACACCTAATTTAAAAAAAATTGGGGGGGGGGCGCCTGGGTGGCTCAGTGGGTTAAAGTCTCTGCCTTCGGCTCAGATCATGATCCCAGGGTCCTGGGATAGAGCCCCGAATCGGGCTCTCTACTCAGCAGAGAGCCTGCTCCGCAGCCTGCCTCTGCCTACTCGTGATCTCTGTCTGTCAAATAAATAAATAAAATCTTCAAAAAAAAAAAAATTTTTTTTAATGGCACCTTTCCTTTTTTTTTTTTTTTTTAAGATTTTATTTATTTATTTGACAGAGAGAAATCACAAGTAGGCAGAGAGGCGGGCAGAGAGAGAGGAGGAAGCAGGCTCCCCGCTGAGCAGAAAGCCCGATGCGGGGCTCGAACCCAGGACCTGGGATCATGACCCGAGCCGAAGGCAGCGGCTTAACCCACTGAGCCACCCAGGCGCCCCTTAATGGCACCTTTCCTACAACAGCAACAGTCCACATCCCCATTACCTCCTCTTGGGCCTACATCACACTCTCCATAGATGGCCTTCCTCCCACAGTTCCCATCTTTATAGAACTCACTAGCTAAGCTGTTCCCATTGCATCACATCCCTTACAAACTGGCAGTAGTTCTGCAATCTTCTGTCCGGCTTTCAGGGTTCCCTAAAGCTGGTTCCCAGTATAACCAGTACACTGCATTACCACATCAACTGCACCATTCAAGCAGGTACAGTCTCCCATTGTCCTTGGGACAGATGATCATATTATAACCCAAATGATTACAGAATTCAGTGCTTCAGGAGTTCAGAGGAGGGTGACAAAGGGTGGGTAGAGATGACAGCCTCTAAATGGTTGTGTCCTGTGGACGGCTGGAGATGAAGGGGTGAGTGATCCATGTAAAGAAGGTATCGATCTACTATTTTATCTTTTTCATTAGGCACATGGGGCAAACAGACTTTGTGGGTTAAGTTTGTTTTTATCTTTCTGAGATAGTCCAAAAGCTGAACAATATTCATAAGCTTGACATTTATGCCTCTGATAAAGGAGACTCAAATTTCAGAACTAGAGGCCAAAGAAAAGACTTCAATGAAAGACTGTTTCAAAAATTATAAAAGATTCAGTCAGATTTAATTTTAAAAATGGAATGTATCTCACATAACGATCTTGTTAGAAATGTTATACCCATCCGGGCACCACAGGAGATGCAGACCTACAACTCACTGGGTAAATAGTGTATAGACAATTTTGATAAAGAGTTGAAGAAGAATTCAAAAATAGTTTACAAAGAAAATCAGGAGGCAGAAGATGCTTCAAGAGGCATGATCCTCAGAAATTATTCTGGAATGCTGGTTCACTTGTATCAATGTCATGTTCCTAGATGAGGGAGTAAGACATAGAATTTTAGTATTTCAGTATGAAATGGGAACTCTGGTGTTTCCCACTTTAAGATTCTGAATCATTAATTGGGACACATAGGTAATCTCTGACTTGAAAGCCGAATCCAGCTGAAGGATCAGGTTTTCACTATCAAGACAGGGCTTCTGACTACTGCCCACCATCCACAATAAGTGGGGAGCAAATAGAGTTGAAGACACCAATGCAAAGACCACACCAGACTTCTTACCCTGGCCTTGCGGGCCTGTCTCTGCCCTGCCAGCAACATGAGTACTTTCGAGAACCGACCTCAGCCCCAACCCACATTTCAGTGCTCCAGCAGTTATATCAAATCCCTTCTGGGTTCCCTTCACGGCATTATTCTCAGAGCACTGTAACTGCCCATATAGTATTCCTGTCTCCCCCACAGCTCATGGCTCGGAAAGAGAGCAAAGGCCACATTCTTCTTGTTCACTACAACAGCCCCAACGTCTACCATGAGTATCAGCAGAGCCAGCTCCTGCCAGCAGAGGATCTAATCTTTCCAGTCAGCATCTAAAATCCTAACCATTTACATATGTATGTAGAATGAATGGCATACACACACACACACACACACACACACACACACACACACACATATAGGACTTTTCTTCTTTACACTGTTTTATAGCCCTTCCCCCCTGCAACTCCATTTACTATATCCTGAATGTCTTCCAAGTACTTAAACATTCTAAACTTTCTTTTTCTTTTAAACATTTTTAATCTTATGAATGTATCCTAGGTACTTAACCAGTTCCCTACTGATGAAGATTCTTCTTCTATTAAAACAATGCTATATTGAGCATCCTGGTTGGTAAATCTGTACACATTCAGGATTATATTACTATGGCAATATATGGCATATATATGGCATATATAATACTATGGCAATATAAAATAAAAAATATAAATTCTGAGGATTAGAATTATTGTGTCAAAGGTATATTTTGGGGGCTTCTGAAGAATATTATAAAACAGATCTCAAGAAAAGTGGGAAAAATTTATTCTCCCATCAGTAGTATATAAATGCCCATTTACCAGCAGTGGTTGAACATTTAATTTTAGAAATCTCATCAAGGGATAGACAAAATGAAGACCAGGCATAATTTTAAAGTTCTTTGTCCTTAGTCCAGAGAAAGATGATTTCTGACATAAGGTGCTAACCTCATGGCTGGCTTCTCTAGCCTTTGTTCCGGTCTCTCTAACCACACTGGCATCACTGCTATTCCTCCAACATGCCAAGCAAAGCCCAGGCTCAGGGACTTTGCATAGGTCTTCCCTCTGTCTGGGACACTTGTCTCCCAGCTACCTGCATGGTGAAATCCCTCAACACCTTCACGTCTTTGCTCCAATGTCACCTTTGTAGTGAGATCTACCCTAAACACCCTCCCTATTTAATACTGCCACATCAGCACACTTGATCCCTGCTCTACCTTTTTTTTTTTTTTAATAAACATATATTTTTATCCCCAGGGGTACAGGTCTGTGAATCACCAGGTTTACACACTTCACAGCACTCACCATAGCACATACCCTCCCCAATGTCCATAACCCCACACCCCTCTCCCAACCCCCCTCCCCCCATCAACCCTCAGTTTGTTTTGTGAGATTGCTGCTGTACCTTTTTTACACCATCATCTTGTAGCATACTATGTTTAGTCTACTGTCTAGCTCCTCCAACTAGAACAGAAGTTCCCTAAGTGCAGGGATCGTTGTCTGTTTTGTTTACCTAGTAGATACTTAATAAATCCTTGCAGAATGAATGAATGGCATAAAACGAGAAGACCAGTTTAGGGAAGGGACCCGCACTAGAAAGGCTCCCACTTCAGTGGGCTTTCTAGGCTCTACCTGGTTCAATTTCTTGAACTCCACCACTTGGAAGAAGATGTGCTCAAGGATGTGTTTGGCATCTTGTTGGTCCTTTGGTAGTTTACTGGTTACTCCAAGAATGTCACCACACTTTCTGACATAGAATTCCAGGTCTTCTTCAGTACCTAGACATAGTTGGGGCAGTTAGATGAACCCTCATGTCCTGTCCTTCCCCAATACAGACTTACTGTGGTTTAGGCATCCCCCTGTCAGGTTCCTAGACCTCTCAAGATCACTCACCTCTTCCTAAGGTAATGTGACCACAGGACTTAAACAATAACAAATTGAAGAGATCTCTGATGTGCTGCTTTTATAAATTAGGACAAAAGTGTGATACTTGTAATTAGAATAAAGCTGGACTGGTTCTGGCTTTCCTACTCCCAAAGCCAGCATTCCTACATTACAAAGAACAGGAAGAACTAGTAGGAAATCAAATTACCATTCTCTGAATGCAGCAAGGACCATTATGAGAAAGGCATATAGGTATTTTAAATAGCATTTATTATAGCTATATTATAGAAAAGGAAATTAAGAAGAAAAAAATCACTCGTAATTCCACCCATAACATACCTCTCTGTGCAGCTATCCCCAGCAGCCTGATACTAAGAATGGATAGCTCTTACAGCCCTTCTTACACTGCAGTGTAATTCCTTTCTTTGTTTCCCCTTCTGATATGCATTTTTTTAAAGTTATGACATAAATGTAAGTTTTTATTAAAATATTCAAACCAGGGGTGCCTGGATGGCTCAGTGGGTTAAAGCCTCTGCCTTCGGCTCAGGTCATAATCCCAGGGTTCTGGGATGGAGGCCCGCATCGAGGTCTCTGCTCGGCAGGGAGCCTGCTTCTCTCCCTGCCTGCCTCTCTGCCTACTTGTGATCTCTGTCTGTCAAATAAATAAATAAAATCTTTAGGGGCGCCTGGGTGGCTCAGTGGTTAAAGCCTCTGCCTTCGGCTCGGGTCATGGTCCCAGGGTCCTGGGATCGAGCCCCGCATCGGGCTCTCTGCTCAGCAGTGAGCCTGCTTCCTCCTCTCTCTCTCTGCCTGCCTCTCCACCTACTTGTGATTTCTGTCTGTCAAATAAATAAATAAAATATTAAAAAAAAAAAAATCTTTAAAAAAAATAAAAATAAAATATTCAAACCATACAGCTGCAAAATCCTCTTGCTCTAACTCTATCCCCACCAATACCACCTAAGGTAATTACTCCCATGTGAACCTACATATTTACATATGTGTAAACAATTGGGATCAAACAATAATAATTTTTTTTTTTAATTTGACAGACAGATCACAAGTAGGCAGAGAGGCAGGCAGAGAGAGAGAGGAGGAGGAGGCAGGATCCCTGCTGAGCAGAGAGCACGATGCGGGACTCGATCCCAGGACCCTGGGATCATGACCCGAGCCAAAGGCAGAGGCTTTAACCACTGAGCCACCCAGGCGCCCTCAAACAATAATAATTTCTAAGTTACTTTCATCATTTGACAAGGTATCACAGACCTCTCATGTCAAAGCTTATGCTCTATATCCTTTAACAGATGTATGTAGAATATTCCACTGTATTTCAGTGGGCCTACTGATGGGCCATTAGACCACTGATGGGCCATTAGACTATTGCCGATTTTTTGAATGCTACAATTAGTATCTCTATAGCTATATTTTTTGTTTCACATTTCTACAAGGATTTCTATAGGATAAACTGCTAGGAACAGAAATGCTGAATCAAAGCATCTGACCCTTCACAGGTCTCTCAATCCTTCTGGACCAATCACTATGTCTTACTAATTTCTGATTGCTCAGCACCTACCACAATGCCTGACACGGAAGAGAGATGCAGTGAAGGTGCTTTACATTGAAGTATTTTCATTTTTGCATACTCCTTCCTGGTCTTCGGGCACACATAGATGTTGTTGACACAGTTAGGATCCTATTGAACAGGAAAGTTTCTATCTTGTCTTTCTTCACTTAGGGTTCTCACTTAAGATCTATCAGTGTCACTCCCTGAACTTTGGAAACCTTTTTTATAAGGACATGTTGTCCCATCAAATGAATGTGACACAATTCACTGCCATTCCTCTGCTATTGAACACCAAGTTCAATTGTTTAAATAATTTTTATTCCCAATCTTATAAATAAATAACAGCAGTCTTCTCTGTACCTTCACTTATCACCTTCTATTAGATTCCTAGAAGTGGGGTAACTGCCTCAAAATGAATGGTCAATTTTATACCTCTGAGCACGTGAGTGCAGGCCCATTTGCTCTGCTGGAAACAGGGCATCTCAGTAGGAGAAGTGGGCCCAGAGTCAGAAAAACCACTCACCATGCAGCCGTGTGGCCTGGGGCCTCACATCCTCATCCCCGTGTCAAGGCGAGCACACACAACTCCTTCCAGGATCCCTTCCAGTTTGAAGTCTCTGTACTTCTTTTGGCCCTGACTGAGGTTTCTTATTTAACTGCTCCTATGACCAGTGACCTAGATTTGCTAAGTGACAGCCAGGGTCAGAATCCATCCTCTGGTTACTCAACAGGTCCTAAGAACTAAGGACCTACAGGGATTAAAGCTGAGACCTTGGCTTCTGCCTTGCACCATGCTCTAACTCACTGAACTAACTGGCCCAAGAGAAACAATCAGTTACGTGAAACAAATGGAAACTCATTTTATGCTGCCTTTCGTATTTTGTTCTCCCTGAACAAAATCTAGCTTTCTCTCATGGCAAATCTCAGAAGTTCTCAATTAAGTAAAACTTATAAAAGAAAACAAATAAAATTCGGCCAAACTTACACTTATTTGTAATCTGAGCAAGGCGGGCCTTCTCTGAAGAGAACGTCTCATCTAAGTCAAATAGCTCCAGCGGAGGAGGTGGTAATTCCCTGAAACTGGGAGGGAAAACCTAAAAGGAATAAGGTCTTTCATGAAAGAACATATGCAAAGCCATACCTGGCAGTGATAAGATGGAAGGGAAATGAGAGGCCAACTCAGCTCTTCTCTGGGATGAACCACCCCAATGCCCATCATTTCCTCCTGCCCTAACCCATCAGACCACATCAAGTGAGGCGACTAGCCCAATGTACACAATGAAGCAGAGCCAGCACTAAACCAAATGCAGCTAAACCAATCGAACTGACATACTAGTGCTCATTAACTAGTGCAAGGATGAAAGCTTGGGGCTATTTCTGTTGAACATTTAACATGTTTCTCATTTAACCATGAGGTCATTAGGGACAGAAATTGGGGAAGCCGATGTAGATTCATGTAGAAAGTGCTAAACCCAGAGCCAGAATTCGCAGGTATGAGCCAGAGGTATGCTGAGAAATGTTTCATTATCAGCTTTCAAAACAACAGAATGTAGCCCTGCTCTGTACTTTGTCATTTTCTACGATGTAAATTCTCTCACCATGGCCAATCTGAAGCTACCAAAATGCAGCAGAGTGGCTCACGACGTTCCAGAATGTGGTGGGACAGGACGATTTTAAAGGTGGGGTGAGTTTCTGCTGGACAGGAATGTTGAAAGTAACCTGTGCACACGCACCGCACCTCCCCAGGGGGCCGTGAATCTCTGCCATGAGCCTGAGTACTTGCTGCCTGGAAAGCTGCAGTGCAAAGCATTTCCTCCTTTTCACCCAGGATTCCTCCTCTCATATATGCTCTCCAACGACACAAGATGGGAATCGCTTAACAGCCACAGAAGTCCACACCCTTGATTTCTCAGTTGGGAGCTACAGCCAAGGGACTTCGTGAGAACTGCCACACACATACGGTATACGTATGTACACGCTTGGCGGAAGGATCCACACGATGGCCCAGTTGGCAAGGTAAGGGCAAAGAGCGGGACTATAGAGCAGGGCTCTGTGGCAGGATCCCCCAAGCACACCTACTCACCGCTGGCTGAAGGGCTGGCAGTGGTGTCTCAAACTGAGGCTGGATGAGCTGGAGAGGTTCATGTTTCACATTTAGCTGTTCATGGGCCCTGTGGGAATAAGAAGACAAAAGTAGGGATCAACATGAGATATCGTGCAAAACGCATCTAACCGACCACACTGTGCCCTTCTCCATCAAATCAGGGGGCTCAATGCTTTTGTAGAAAAACACACAGAATGCATTGTTTATAGGTAATGTAAGGATCCTTTTGTGAATCTTCTCTACTGTATTGTATGGTATTAACTATGTCGAGAACTGAAAGGGAAAGTTCTTTCAAGTTTCGTATCAGGCTTCACCTAAACGGGGTTTTTTATCTTTACCCAGTGGACAGTGTCAGTCTTGTAATTCACTCTGTTTCCTTGTTTTTACAACCAAGGGACGAGAGTCAAATCTAAAGTCTGCTTCTGGCAACTGAACAGATCTGTACAGCATACACATCTTTCTTTTTAATCAATTTATTTATTTTTCGTCATTTTGACACCCAGCATGGGAATGAAACTCACAACCCTGAGATCAAGAGTCTGATGCTCTTCCAACTGAGCCAGCCAGGCGCCCCTATAGTGCTCCTGGCGCCCCTGAGTGCTCATTCACTCAGCAAGTATTTACTGGACATGGACCATGCACCGGACAGTTTTGTACCCAGGAGAACAGCAACGGTGAGAACAAGAGACCAAGGCAGCCCTTGTGAACTCACATGCTACATGAGGAGAGGCACACAATAAACACAACCCAAGGTGTCAGGTATTAATAGGTATTGAGAAGAAAAACCAGGAGAAAGGGTTAGAGGCAGGGAGGAGGCATGGGGTACAGCCTGTCAGAGAAGCCCTGAGTGAAGGGAAGGAGGAAGTCATACGCTTACTTTCACAAGTATCCCAGGCAGAGGCAAGAGCAAGGAGAGCAGGAATAAGGGTGTGAGGGGTTTTCACAGGACGGCAGGGCAGCCAGCACGGCCACAGCAGGGGCAGAGTGCTAGTGAGGAGTTCAGAGTCAAGTACTGACCTTATCCCTGTGTAAGGTCTTTCTTTTTGATTGTGGCTTCCGCTCTGCCTCCATTCTCTCAAACGTTCCTCTATCTTTTTATACTGTACCTAATTTTGTAAGCTGGCTGAACTCCTCTGGGAATGAGGCAAATTAAAATATACTCACCTAATTTAAACTATACACACATTTGTGACCTTTTTAAAAAAAAATTATTTATTTATTTATTTGACAGAGAAAGATCACAAGGAGGCAGAGAGAGGGTGGGGGGAAGCAGGCTTCCCGCTGAGCAGAGAGCCCAATGTGGGGCTCGATCCCAGGACCCTAGGATCATGACCTGAGCTGAAGGCAGAGGCTTAACACACTGAGCCACTCAGGTGCCCCCATTTGTGACCTTTTAAAATTAAACTGAACAAGCAAATGCCAAAGGGTGTGGACAAAGTTTATGCCTGCTTCTACAGATGGGTGACTTCAGTAAGGAAAGAGGTCTGTGACTGCAGAAAGGCACTGAGCTGAGCTTATTACCATGACCTCCCCCACTATTCCCGGGTGCCTGGGGAGAAGCTTTCCTGGCAATGCAGCAGATCCCTCTGGAGCGAACAGAAACAACTTCCACTGAGTACCTGTTGCACGCCACACATTGTGCCAGATCCCGTGCCAGGCACTTTAACTTCATTTCACTTATTGCTCAAAACAACCCTGGACAGTGGGTATAATCCTCTATAGAAGAGGAAGCAGATGTATCAAGATGAAATAGCTTTCCAAGGTCACATGGTTAAGAAGGGACAAGGGCAAGATTAGAACTCACAGCTAGCCAATCCCTGCCAACCAGAGGCCCCAGGACTCAGTCTAAACTGAAGGCAGAATGTCATTAATGGCAGCATTTAAGCTAAAGGTCCCAGCACTGGCACACAAAGAATCCCACTGCCAAGCCCTGGCCTCTGTCATCCCAGCCATGATTTTCCGCTTTCCATCCCCTGTTGGAGCCAGCTATATGGAAGCCCTGTGTGAATAATAGAACAAATCCCATTGCCTTGACCTTTTCTTGCTCAGCTCACCACCTCCCCAAATCTTCCTTTGCCTATTAGCCAACAGCGAGCACATACCTGATGGGAAACTCATCTTAAAACCAAGAAAACCTAATTCAGAAAGCTATTTCCAGAACATTCTGGCCTGACCTCTGGCACTGTGTTTTTATCACTCTGGTCTTAGTCCCCAACCCATCAGCCCAGGAACTCAGAAGGCAGGGACTCTCCACACACTCTGTCTCTACCTCACCCCCACAGGCATCAATAAATACCGGATGGACAAATGAAGTCACTTCAGAGCAACATTCTACAGACAATATAAATATTTAAAGACTAATCGAATTTTTACTCAGAAAATTTTACTGCATTGGGGCGCCTGTGTGGCTCAGTCGTTAAGCATCTGCCCTCGGCTCAGGTCAAGATCCTTGGGTCCTGGCAGGAAGCTTGCCCCTTGCCCACCCCCCCTGCTTGTGTTCCCACTCTCACTGTGTCTCTCTTTGCCAAATAAATAAAATCTTAAAAAAGAAGAAGACACTGTGTTCAAAAGACATTACTAGTAACTACGAATACTTAGGAGCACCATATAGAAACCAGCCTGTAACTACTGTCCTTTGCTATGGTATGAACGATAAATACAATTCCACGAGCTCCAAAATATCTACTCTACTTGACTCTGCTAACACTAAATTAACAGACAGCTCCAATGCGTCCCGCATTCAGCGCTGAAGCGGTCACAAAGGCCTGATCTAAGCCACATCAGAAGAGAAGCAGACACTAAAGGCAGAAGCTGGTTGGACTATAACTGGCTGGTGGGGCAGCAGAGGTGTCTTGTTATTCTGAGAAAAGTGCAAACTGCAGAGAAGGAGCCGCAGGCCCATCTCCAGACCACCCCACTTCCCTGTCCTTTTGCCTCACTTGGCTTCCAGGGACTCTGCTGCCTCTCCCCTGCCCCTCCAGCTGCTTTCCCCCAGCTTGTTAAAGGCCCTCCTCTTCGGCCTCAAATGCCAGGGCAGCTGTGAAGTCCTGTCTCTAGCCCAATCCCCCACTCCAGTGCTGTCCCTGAAGGTCCCAGCCCCTCCCCCCACTCCTCTAATCACTTTATCATCTACACTGGTGGTTCATCATCTACACTGGTGGTTCAGCCTACACTCTTCACAGGGCAACCTCTCAGCCACGTCAGATGGAGGCAGAGCAGAACCCATTTCTTTCTCCTCTCCCCACATCCTGAGCTCCAGTCAGCAGCACCGCCAGGTGCCCAGACCCCCAAGTGAGAAACCCCTGTTCCTGATCTCGCCATCACAGCCTTCCATGCATGGCCCCTGGCTCCTGATTCTTTCTTACCAAACACCTCTTGAAACCACAGTGACTGCTCCCACCAGTCCCGCCTCTCAAACCTCCCATCTGCTGTTAACAGTCTCCCTAGTCGGTTTCTTCACTTCTACTTTTTCTGTTTTCCGATCAATTGTACAAATTGCTGCAAGGCATCCTTTTGTCTGGTTTCAGGAAACACCGATTCAATCATGAACCTCTTCTAAAGGTCTTTACTAGCATCCCATTCACAAATCTGGCCTCTGCCCTGAGCCCAGGCTGTTTGCCTTGGCTTCTTATTTCGGTAATGCTCAGGCTGGGCTCCTCAAGTTCTGGCTGGAGAACACAGAACAGACTGCTCCAGGGGACTACAGAGGACCAAGTTTTCAACTATTCAGCTGGCCTTGTTCAAAGTCAAGGGAACATGCAGTTCAAAGGGCAATCAGGAATAAACTTCCTTACCTGGACACACGCACATGTGTGAACATGTGGGCTTTGCCCAAAAAATTTACATCATTGCCCAACTGCCTCTGAACATCCCCGCCAGCTCCTGAAGCCTCTTCACCCTGACAGTGCAGCGCCTAGCATCATGACAAGCAGACACAAAGCCCCCCAAAAATGTCTGTCAAAATAATCAATGCCTAGCTAAAAGGGCCCCTCATTCGTAAAGCCTTCCCTGCTCACCCCAGTCAGAGTCAAAATCTCTCTCTTCATTATTATGCCCATGGCCTCTAGGTTAATATTCCACATTTGGCATTAATACAATAACCTCGCCTCACAGCCTCTGTCCGTCTCCTCCGTAAAACCATTAACTTTGGACACAGGGCCTGGCATAGGAGGAGCTCAGTCAGTATTTGTGGAACTTGAGCATAAAAGCAGCAGTAGGAAGTCAGACACTCAGCCTTTGGTTTATTCAGGTGTAGACCCCATGTCAGGCCAAAGAAGCTGAAGAATGGTGGCCTACAGTCCATGTCCCTGTCCCTGTTATCAGGAATGGACAATGATGAGCAGGCAATCAAACAGGGGAAAGCCCAGGTCTGCAACGCATTCAGGCTCCCACCTTGGGAGAATACCTCCCTCTCTAAACTGGTCTCTTCAGCTGGAAAACCAGCTGATTCAGAGGAAAATGAAGGATGACGTGAGGTACCAGTGTGGGGTGCCTGCAGGGTGCCTCGCCTACCCAACCCAGTTTACTGAGGGGCATGGGACTCTCCATGCTGAAACCAGGAAAGTCCCAGGCAAACCAGAACACGTTGGTCACGCTAAATGCCTGATAGAGAGCCTGGAACACAACAGGCGACTGACGATTGCTGGCAGTTTCCTCTCCATTGGCCCCCACCCCAATTTTCCCAGCTGTCTTTGTTGGCCTCATCAAAGATCTGAGAACATGCTGTGCATACCACATAGGCCATGACCCTAACTCCTGTCCTTAGGCTCATGTTTTCAAACCAAACACTAAGAATGGAGCGCAGGGCAGCTCCGAGAGCTACAGGTACTGACTTGATGACCTTGGGGAGGGAAGTGGTATCCAGCTGGTAAATGGACAGGTCGAAGAGGGTAGTAAAGTCTCTTGGGTTCTCATCACCCTCCTGGAGACACACTCGAAGCCGCTCTGACAGGGTCGCTGTGTCGGGCAGCATCATGTAGTCGGAAATCTGAAAGCCACAAGAGGGTTCACACAGCACGGTGGGAGTTAGAATTTTATCTGCCTAAATCTGCAGTATTTCTACTCTCTCTTTTTTTTTTTTAAAGATTTTATTTATTTATTTGACAGACAGAGATCACAAGCAGGCAGAGAGGCAGGCAGAGAGAGGAGGAAGCAGGCTCCCCGCTGAGCAGAGAGCCCGATGCGGGGCTCGATCCCAGGACCCTGAGATCATGACCTGAGCCGAAGGCAGAGGCTTAACCCACTGAGCCACCCAGGCGCCCCTATTTCTACTCTCTTATCAAGAGATTCACCATTCCTGGTCTCCAACAACTAAACCTTAAGTAAGCCACTCATGTGGAAAGAGGAACAAAAGTCACTTGGCTAAACCCCAATGCTGACTAAATCCCCCTCTGTAATTGCTCCTGTGTTCCAGAACACAGCCGGAGAAACAAGCATGCTGACTGGGCCTCCTTTTAATTTCATGATCACTGACCTTGAGTGGTCAGCAATTAGCTGTATTTCTTTAGTTCATTCACTTCCCATTGTCCTAAGCAATACCTTCCTTTGGTCACTTCAGCTATCTCAAACAATTTTCCCTTCCTTAATTTTGGTTGTTGATCTTATTTTCTATTTCAGTGAGAAAACGGAAGCAATCATAAAAGACAATCCACGAGCTCCCACTAGAGCTGCTGTCTTCCCACCAGCATCTAGGCCATACACTCGCCTTCCTTCTGCTGCTATACGTGTGAACCGCCTGTGACCCCAGCACAGATGACCCTTGCACTCGGACACTGGATCCCAGTCCTTCTTAACTAGCCAAGGACATGCTTCCAGCACTGCTGAAAGCCCTTATGGTGACACATGCTGTGTGCTGGTAACAGTCTAAGACCAGGGAAACCTAAACATCCACCAATAGGAGACTGGTTAATATACTACAGGACAAACAAGGGAAAATACAGTCCTTAAAAAAAAAACAAAACAAAACTCAAAAGAAAGCTCTTTATGTATAAATAAGGAAACATCTCTTAAGACATATTGTTAATTTTAAAAACTGGGTGGTGGGGAATACAGTGTATATAGTACCATTTGTGTAAAACAAGGAAGAAGGAGATACATGCATACACTTATTTACTTATATATGCATAAAATATCTCTGGAAGAACATATTAGAAACCGCTAAGACTACTGTCACTGGGGAGAGGAACAAAGCGGCTGGGCAAAGACAGGAGGGAAACTGTTCATTGTGTATGCTTTTGAACTCCAAACTGTGAATCCAATACTTACTCAAAAAGTGTATTTAACTTTAAAAAAAAATGCATGCTGGCGGGGCGCCTGGGTGGCTCAGGGGGTTAAAGCCTCTGCCTTCAGCTCAGGTCATGATCCCAGGGTTCTGGGATCGAGTCCTGCATCGGGCTCTCTGCTCAGCGGGGAGCCTGCTTCCTCCTCTCTCTCTGCCTGCCTCTCTGCCTACTTGTGATCTCTCTCTCTGTCAAATAAATAAATAAAATCTTTAAAAAAAAATTCATGCTGGCCATAAAAAGTTTATTTGTAACCGCCCTCTGAGGGCCCCTGCAACAATGTGTCCTCCAAGGCCAGCCTGGGAGGGGACATACCTGGGCATTACAGAAATAAGCCTGACAAACAGGCTCACTTTTTTCTATATCCCGAGTCAAAAAACTCCCCTAATCTTCAAACTTTTTTTTTTTTTTTAGATAAAAAACAGGAGAGGAATATAAATACATAACTGCTTTTCCCTGCAATATTTGTCTGTGTTAGAGGCTTCACCCTGCTAACAGGATGGGGATTGAAGGTGAGAACAATTAACAGAGGCGCTGACCAGGTCAGGACATGCACCCACACGGAGCAGGAAGATGGGTAAGGGCCCAGCAGTCCCAAAGGTCCTGAGGCTGGTTCGAATCTCAGCACAGAGACCTGCTACACAATCCTGCCTCAGGAAACCATCAAGGCCTTCGATGTCCAGACAGAAACGTAAGAGGACTCCCAAGATCACTGGTCTTCATGATTTCCTGGCAGATTTGGAGGTCAAAACTTGTCATGGAAATCCTCTCAGCTCTTTATTGAGCTACCATTTTATTAAGTATCATTTGAATCTGAACTGTTGTTTGGGTTTGAAACCCATTCCAACGTAAGATTTGATCTGAAATCCTAGGAAGTTTGGAGTTTCAGAATTTCTTACTTCACAGTGCTACTGGGTCCAGCATTTTCCTTTCCAAAGCCTTACAACACAAAGGACATTTGCACCAAGTCTCCTGTGCAGGAGATACATGAAACCACATGACTTTAGAGAAAGGCCTCGGCGATACCATCTTCCTCTGGCACCCTACTGACACTCGCCTCCGAACCAGTCCGGTGTCACAGGCAGTGCATAGAGAACAAGAGAGCGGTAGAAAAGGCACGGGCTCTAGAATCAGCCTGACATGGACATTAGTAGTGGCAAGGCAGCTACATACTTACTTCCACTTCCTCAGCTAGAAAACAGGAATGACAGACACTGAGTAAGAAAGAGCAAGGCAGCCGCACAGACCAGGAGCAGATGTGGCATCTCTTAGTGCTGCTTCCCCAGCCCCCCACACTGACTAGAATCAGCAGCTGACCAAGTCGCCATCCCCTCAAGGGTCGGGTCCTGTGAGATCTGAAAAGTGAATTCCTGACTGTCCTCCAGTTCTTTTATTTGGGAGGCTTACATCACTTTTCAGGAGAAATTTAAGCAAAATATCCATATATTTCAAGTTTCCAATATGAGAGAATATTTTAGACACAAGGCTCTCCTGTTTCCTAATCCAAGTCAGTCCGTGGGAGACCACGTCCTCTGCTAAGGGAGGAAGCAGGCAGTAGGCCACCAGTTTCGAACATCTCGCTCACTCCCTGCTACCCACCCACAGCCAGGAAATCATTTTCCTGACACTTCAGAGTTTAAGAAACAGAGAAGCAGGGTGCCTGGGTGGCTCAGTCAGTTGAGTGTCTCTCGATTTTGGCTTGGGTTGTGGTCTTGAGACTCTCATGGGGCTCTGCCCTCAGCAGGGAGTCTGCTTGGGACTCTCTCTCCCCCTCTGCCCCCTCCTGCCTGTGGACCCTCTCTCTCTAAAATGAATGAATAAATCTTTAAAAGGAACGAAAGGAGGGAGGGAGGGAAGGAGGGAAGGAGGGAGGGAAGGAGAAAGAAAGAGAAAGAAAGAAAGAGGGAAAGAAAAAGGAAAGGAAAGAAAGAGAAAGGGAGGAAAGAAAGAAAAAGGGAGGAAGAAAGAAAGGAGAGAGGGAGGGAGGAAGGAAAGGGAGAGATAAGCAATTACAGAACAAGTAGACTTTGCATCAGAAGAGCTGGGTTTGGGTCGCAACTCTGCAGCCATTTGCTGTTTGGCCTTACTGCAATTTTGGAGAATTTCCATTTCTTCATCTCTAAAATGAGAATAAGACCATGACCTTCCCAAGGCTGTTGTAAAGATTTCATAAGATGATTTGTGTGAAGATTTAGGATACATGGTGCCTGCATATAATAAATCCCAGAATTGTAAAGAGTCTGATAGCTGTATCACTTCCTACACCTTTTTATTTAGTAAGTCAGTAAACATCTATTAACTGAGGCCTCACAATCATCCTATAAGACAGAGAGAGAGCACAAGTACTGGTAATCCTGCTTCACAGATGAGGAAACCAGGATGAAAAAGGGCTAGAAACAGGCCATTTAAGGTCCAAGGGCCAGAGTGGAGCAGGACCTGGAAGGCAGGTTACTGACCCTATTCCCACACTGGTCTCACTCTCCATCATCTGATAAATAGGAACCTAAAGCCTTTGTTGTTCCTAAAGACGTTAAAATTATAGTTTAAAACTTAAATTCTGATGATCTTTGTTAATTCACAAAATTATTTTTATACCCTTCATATTTCTGACTGCAGTGTTTCTCTACAGATAATGATTTTGAGAGTCTGGCCAGGGAGCGTACACACAGAGAGAGATTCCCATCCCAATTAATTTTATACTTTCTTAATTTATTATTTTTATAACATGGCCTTCATTACCCCCCAAAGCCATCACTTCTTTCCATCTGTCTTACAGATAAAGTAAGAGATACATTTTCCTTTGAAACTGTTGGAGGGGGTGCTGAGAGGCTAGATCCATCTTTTTGCCTCCGAAGTTTTTTAATGATTCCCAGCCCCTACCTCTGGGTCCTCAGCATCAATCTGGTTTAGGTGGACGTCTCCCGTCGTGAGCCACTGGAAAACAACATCCTGGATTTAAAAAATAAACACAGAATTAGACACCTTGGTTACTTGAGAAAATCAAGACAGGGCTAGAGAATTAAATCAATCAAGAAAAAATGATAAAAAGAAAGAAACTACACAGCCGTGTTTCAAAAAAAGAGTAACTCCCCTTCTCTTGGTGAGATCATACGAAAACATCGAAGTTTTCCTAACCCTAATGTCACTTTTCCTATTGAAAACTGAGCATTTATCTTAGAGCACGTTCACTTTTAACAACAGGACAAAATGTATTAAAACTTGTTGACGATCCCAAAACAATCCCTGTTTACGTGTGCCGGTGACAGTGTGAACTTAAACAGCAGACTACATCTAGATGCCCCTGGAATGTGTCTAGAGACACCAGAATTTCATGTGCATTCTGCAGAAACAAGATCTTTTTTTTTAAGTTTTTTTTTTTTAAGATTTTATTTATTTATTTGTCAGAGAGAGAGGAGCGAGAGTGAGCACAGGCAGATAGAGTGGCAGGCAGAGGCAGAGAGAGAAGCAGGCTCCTTGCCAAGCAAGGAGCCCGATGTGGGACTTGATCCCAGGATACCAGGATCATGACCCGAGCTGAAGGCAGCTGCTTAACCAACTGAGCCACCCAGGCGTCCCCAGAAACAAGATCTTAATCAATCTCTCAATACAGTAACAGTGCAAAAGGATGAAGGAATTTGTTTCATTCATAAAAAAGTTCAGTGGGACCAGCAAGTGAGTCATCGAATCACACCCGTGTCCAGCTCCGGCATGCACCAGGTGTCATCACAGGACATGTTTCCTTCACACTATGCAGTGCTTTCACCTCCTCCCCCACATCAGCCCGTGACCAGTCCTGTTATAACCCCTCCCAGCACCACCTGCCAGCCAGCCCCTCTCCTCATTCCCACCTTCGCCACCTTCACTCAGGTCATCGTCCGCCCCTCTTGGCTGGCTAATTCCGCCAACCTCCTACCTGGCTCCAGGTTGCCTCCTCCCTCTCACCTTCCACATGCCTGACAGAGGAGTCTTTCTGAAACACAGATCTGACTATGCCCAAGGCTGCTGGACACTCTGCAAGGGCTCTCCATAGCTTCCTGGAGGCCTTCCAATCAAGTTCCTGGGCTGTCTACATGAGGCCCTAGTTAAGCCTACTCTTCACCTCTCCTCCAGGATTGGCTCCCACCCCAACATGGCATGCTTAAAAACATCCACCACATCCTTCTAAATTTACACCTCTGTCTCTCACGCTGTCTCGCAACGTACTATGAATGTTTTCAAAGCACGGACTGTGCCTGACTCAACCTGGTATTCTTAGGGGAGGTACATAATGGGTTCTGAAGAGCAGGTTTTATTTTTTTGCTTATTTAAAGTTTTTTGTTTAAGTAATCTCTATAACCATTGTGAGGCTTGAACGCATGACCCAAGATCAAGAGTTACATGCTCTTCTTCTTTTTTTTTTTTTTTTTAGATTTTTTATTTATTTGTTTGATAGACAAAGATCACAAGTAGGCAGAGAGGCAGGCAGAGAGATAGGAAGGGAAGCAGGCTCCCTGCTGAGCAGAGAGCTCGATTCGGGGCTCGATCCAGGACCCTGGGATCATGACCTGAGCCGAAGGCAGAGGCTTTAACCTACTGAGCCACCCAGGCGCCCCAGAGTCACGTGCTCTTCTGACTGAACCAGCCAGGTGTCCCTGAAGATCTGGTCTTAAATAAATGATGACCTTAGCAGTATTTTTTTTAATGACATGAAAATCATACACATTATACCTTAATGTGATGAAAGAGAAGAACCTACCATGATTTTGCTGTTTTCTTCTTTATCCAAATATTGGTCATTGAACATGTGACATGAGCCAAGCACTGCCAGCTTCCCACCTTGGTTCTGTCAATGACAAAGTAGTGTTAGATACTCGGACCCCAAAATGCACCACATGCATCCTAGTACCCAAAAACTTATCATCAGAATCATGTGAGCAACTGTCTATACTCACTGCCAACTGACATCAGGATTTTAATGACCTAGAAATATCAACTATGACAGCAACTATATTCCCAACTGCTTCTCATTTTAGACACTTCTACTTGACTTTAACAAAAAGCAATATGAATTAGATTTATAACATTTTCCCTGTTAACTTATAAATGAAGATTCTAATCCTAAAGGAAAAAATCCAAAAGCAATCTGTAGAGATTTAAAGATATTTTATGAGTATGAAACGACAGTATTTAATGGGTGCCTGGGTGGCTCGGTGGGTTAAGCCTCTGCCTTCAACTCAGGTCATGATCTCAGGGTCCTGAAATCGAGCCCCACTTTGGGCTCTCTGCTCAGCGGGGATCCTGCTTCCTCCCCTCTCTGTGCCTGCCTCTCTGCCTACTTGTAATCTCTCTCTGTCAAATAAATAAATAAAATCTTAAAAAAAAAAAGACAGTATTTAAGATCCAAACAAAAAAGGAATCCACGAGCATGAAAAATTCACAGAAGAGGGCACCTGGATGGCTCAGTTAGTTAAGTGTCCCAACTCTTATATATTATTTGCAAATATCTTCTCCCATTCTGTCAAGTGTCCAACTCTTGATATCAGCTCAGGTCATGATCTCAGGGTTGTGAGACTGAGTCCTATGTCAGGCTCCATGGTGGACATGCAGCCTGTTTAAGATTCTCTCTCCCTCCCACCCCTCCCTCATTTCTCTCTCGCTCGCTCTCTCTCTCAAAAAAAAAAAATGACACTCCCATTCTGTCAAGTGTCCAACTCTTGATATCAGCTCAGGTCATGATCTCAGGGTTGTGAGACTGAGTCCTATGTCAGGCTCCATGGTGGACATGCAGCCTGTTTAAGATTCTCTCTCCCTCCCACCCCTCCCTCATTTCTCTCTCGCTCGCTCTCTCTCTCAAAAAAAAAAAAAAGAAATAACTGGTCAATAAGAAAAAATTTAATTTGTAGTTAAAAGAATCAAAACAAAGTATTTTTGCCTATCAGATTAATAAATATGAAAAAGATGACTACAAACAGTGTCAGATTTCAATGAAATAAGTTCTTTTACACATTGCCGAAACTGTCAATGTATGCAAGAAAGCATACAAAACTCTATGGACAATTTTGCAGTCATAATCACAGAAAGTCAGAAATAAATTCAAATGTTCAGCCACAGAAACAGTAGGTAAGAATAAGGGAACCTCCTGCAGTGGTGAAGCTATATGTCACAAAGGGTTTTCAGTAACCCAGAAAAAGGCTTCTGTCATAACATGAGGTGCTTTTTTCTTTTTTTTTAACATAAGGTTAAAAAAAAAAAAGTATACCATAAATTGTATAGCTACCCTAGTTTAAAGTCTATGCGGCAAATATACAAACATGAGCTGCAAAAAAAAGTGGGAGAAAATGATCACAATGTCAGTTCTGTAGTGAGAAATTCTTTTTTTTCCCCTTCCATCTCTGTATTTTTCAATTTTTCTACAATGAGCATAAATTACTTCTATAATGAGGAAAATAGTACAATGTAAAACTACAAAATGAATTCAGTTTTTCCTGCAACAACACATACAGAAACAGGCACAGTTGTGATGGTACTAGGAAAGAACTACTCTCAAGCCAGAGATGTCAAGAGATACAAATACACAAATTCCATAAATAAAACAAGATTTGCAAAACAAACTGTGACTTATGCCACATTAAAAGCAAATGGTTCGGGCGCCTGGGTGGCTCAGTGGGTTAAGCCGCTGCCTTCGGCTCAGGTCATGATCTCAGAGTCCTGGGATCGAGCCCCGCATCGGGCTCTCTGCTCAGCAGGGAGCCTGCTTCCTCCTCTCTCTCTGCCTGCCTCTCTGCCTGCTTGTGATCTCTCTGTCAAATAAATAAATAAAATCTTTAAAAAAAAATAAAAGCAAATGGTTCATAGGAAAAATAACACCATTACCATAAAATAACCATTGAAAGCACCCCAGTTACTGAGAAGAGGAAGTGAATCTGGTGGAATTCCAAAGAAAGAATGGAGGAGTGCTGAATGAACTCCGCTGCGATTTGAACCCACATATGTAAGCAAATACAGGACAAGAGAAGGACTTTCCTTCTCACTACTACCCAGTTAGGTCTATATTTTTTCTTTACTATTCTTTTTTTTTCCCTGCCTCATTTATTTCAGACTATAGATCTTCCTTCAATCCTTTTATTCTGGACAGAGATTCTACCGCTGTCTTCAGTTTCCTTTTCCATCTTTTGTCTATAATTTGTTCCAATTAAATAAGAGTCTACCTATTAAGGACTGATTTGCTCCTTCAATTTTAATGAGTTTATCCTGTAAATGAAAGACCTAGAAAGGATCCTGACAAGCTCAAGAAGGCAATGGCCCTTGGAGAGGAGGCAGAACACACCCCCCCCCCCAATCCCATGTTAGCCTCGCCCTGCTTGGGGTTTCTAGGAGTATGGGAGTGGCTCCTCTCAGGCATTACTGGTTTATCTCACAAGCTTAAAAGTGACAGGTAAAAACCTCTTAAAGATTGTGTTTTTAAGGCAGGACTAAAAGCTTGTTAGGAGGGATGCCTGGGTGGCTCAGTCAGTTCAATGGTTGACCATCTGACTCTCAATTTCAGTGCAGATCACGATCTCAGGGTCCTGGGATGGGCCTGTAGCAGGTTTTCCCACCCAACAAAGAGTCTACTTGAGAGTCTCTTTCCTCCCTGTGCCCCTACCCCAGCCTGCACATGTTCTCTCTCTAAATAAATACATAAAGTCTTTTTTAAAAAACTAAAATAGGGGCACCCGGGTGGCTCAGTGGGTTAAAGCCTCTGCCTTCGGCTCAGATCATGATTCCAGGGTCCTGGGATCGAGCTCCGCATTGGGCT
Source organism: Lutra lutra (assembly GCF_902655055.1). Classification (NCBI taxonomy): domain Eukaryota; kingdom Metazoa; phylum Chordata; class Mammalia; order Carnivora; family Mustelidae; genus Lutra; species Lutra lutra. The sequence continues at coordinate 127,721,086 of NC_062286.1, read as the reverse complement.
CTCTGCTCAGCGGGGAGCCTGCTTCCTCCTCTCTCTCTCTGACTGCCTCTCTGCCTACTTGCGCTGTTTGTCAAATAAATAAATAAAATCTTTAAAAAAAAAAAACACTAAAAATCTTCTTAGGAAAAGAACATATGGGAAGGGGAAAAGGGAAGCAAACCCTTTAAATAGCTTTAAATAGCTAGGCGATGAGCAAATGATAATCCATGAATTCTAGAAGAATCATCACAGTTAGCACAGAACTCTGTACCTAATAGATGTTTCATAAAAATCCACTGAGGAAGCTAGGTGAAGTCTCTGTGCACAGATAAAAAATAAAAAATCATAGGGGTGCCTGGGTGGCTCAGTCGGTTAAGTCTCCAACTCTTGATTTTGGTTCAGGTCATGATCTTAGTGTTGTAAGATGGAGCCCCAGGCCATATCAGGCTCCATGCTGGGCATGGAGCCTACTTGAGATTCTCCCTCTCCCTCTCTAAATAAATAAATAAATAATTGAAATATTATACTACCAGATACCCCTGTATTTGAGGGGACAAGTTACATTGAGGGGACAATTACATTGTCTCATTACTTTGGTGACTATAAATTGACAGTTTCTATAAACTGATTATTTCCACATCTTGAATCATTTAATACTTCACTCTAATTTTAAAACTGTATTTCCAGTTGTTTGGGAGAAACTAACTACCATAATAACTATGGAAATTTGCCCAAATCTCTTCTTTCAAAAACAGCATAGGTATTTATTTACTTCCTAATAAAATGAAGTCAGACCTTTTAAATATGGGAGAGAAAAGTAATACCTAAATGTCACAAAGAAAAATAAGATGTGAGGAATTAGAGAAAAACTGGGAGGTCAGCTGGTGAAGTCTAAGTCTCGGTAGATGAATAAAGGTGAATTCAGCAAAACATGAATTAAAAGGCAGTGAATGGATGGGGCCCCTGGGTGGCTCACTCAGTTGAGTGCCCGACTCTTGATTTAGGTCTTAATCTCAGGGTCATGAGCTCAAGTCCTGCACTGGGCAGTGGATAAGTGGGGTCACGCTGAGAGGCACTATGTCCTCTGGAACCATCTGCTGCCACATTCTGTGGGGTTTCCAGGATGAGAACTGAGTAACTAGTCTTCTGATACGTTGCCCTGGGACAAACTAAAATAACAGCACAACTGTGTGGATTTTGGCTTTTTTTAACTCACCCTTTCCCTGGATGGACTCTCCGCTGAGGGTGAGAGCCTGTTATCATAGAGTTATCAGTTATCATAGAGGTAGCCTCATGCTACCGTGGAATAGCTTTGGATTTAGAATGGTAAGAACAAGGTTTAGGTCTCGACTGCATTGATTACTGGACCATCTGCTGTTTCCCCATAAATGAAGTGAGTTAACTCAAATACTACCCATGGGGCTGGTGTAAAGATCAGTGAGAAAAGATATGAAACTCCTCTGGAAGTAGCAGTTTTTATTATTTCAATAATAAAAATAACATATCCACCCACATCTAAGAAAGGCGGTACCTTCGAGTGATAGAAGGCCAGAATGGGTCTATTAAGCGGGAAACAGACGGAGCCTGTGGACAGAACGGCCACTGCGGGTTTCATGACACTCAGTGTGGCACCAAAAGGATAGACAAAGGTGAGAGCCCTGAAAGAAATTAAAGAAACACTCACATTTAAAAAAAATGAATTAAAAATTTTGAAGATAATTTCAGTGCCTCTTGAGCAATTTAAGATCAAACACAAAGGTTTTTTTGGGGGGGGGAGGGGGAGGATGGTCAGGAGTAAAAAACCAAAGTTTTATTACATACACACAGAGGCCCAATAACAAAACTGAGACCCAAAGAAATGACCAAGGCAGGCAGTTTCTTAACACTTTTTATACAGAGACAATAAATGTGTGAGGGATTGACAGGATAAAGAAAACAGGTATTTGAGGACTTTAGTTAGGAATTCTAAGTGGAAACTGGGCCGAGGTATTAGACCAGTAAAAAGGCAGCAAGGTTTATTTCTATAGCTTCCTCGACTTTAAGTTCCCTACATCTGGTGATAAGGATATCTTTTACTTCTTCCTTTTCTTTTCTTTTTCAATTTTTTATTTAAATTCTGGTTAGTTAAGATACAGTGTAGTATCGGTTTCAGGAGTAGAATTTAGTGACTTGTCACTTAAAGACAACAGCCCATGCCCACCATAACGAGCACCCTCCTTAATGCCCACCCCCACCTACTTCTCTCCATCAACCCTCAGTTTGTTCTATATCATTAAGAGTCTCTTAAGGCTTGCTTCCCTTTTCCCCTTCCCATATGCTCATCTGTCTTGTTTCCTAAATTCCACATATGAGTGAAATCATACAGTATGTGGCACTCTCTGACAGACTTATTTCACTTAGCATGATATACTCTAGCTCCATTCACATTGATTGCAAATGGCCAGATGTCATTCTTTTTGATGGCTGAGCAATATTCCATTGTGTACATACACCACATCTTTATCCATTCATCATTGGGCTCTCTCCACAGTCGGGCTATGTTGATAATGCTGCTGTAAACATCACAGTGTATGTGCCCCCTTGAATCAGTCATTTCTGTATCCTTTGGGTAAATACCTAGTAGTTCAATTGCTGGGTCATAGGGTAGTTCTTTCATTAACTTTCTGAGGAACCTCCATACTGTTTTCCAGAATGGCTGCACCAATTTGCACTCCCACCAATACTGTAAAAGAGTTCCCCTTTCTCTGCATCGTCACCAACATCTGTTGTTTCCTGTGTTGTTATTTTTAGCCGTTCGGACAGGTGTGAGGTGGTATCTCATCACAAACACAAAACTTAAAAAAAAAAACACCCACAAAATTTGCTCTAAGCTTTGGTTCTCAACTCAAAAATTGGTATAACTCTAGCTACTAGTTTAATAAAGCATTTTACAAATCTGAATGCAAATTCACAACATAATCACATGTGTAAATGGTTTTAACTGGAAGAACTAAAGAAATCCCTATGGTGGAGGAGGAAGAGGGGCCCTCATCTTACAGCTGAACTGGAGATACAAATGAGCCTACTCTGTATGACAATGCCTTCCAAGCAAGCAGTTCCCTCTTTCTTACAGATCTGACTGGTGTCATCTCCAGGAATGAATGGCTGTCATTAGAAGGCCGTGTTTCCAGTCCGGCGTTTTTAAGAATAGAGTTGTGACATCAGACACTTCTACACACACCTGCCTTGGCCTCCTTCCTCCACCCTCCTAACGAACACTTAAGAGTATCTGGAGTGCATCAGTCTGACCTGGGGCAAATTACTCCTAAAAAGGGGTAAGGAAAGGGTGCAGACCCAGGGGTGTGGCCAACCCCTGCAGGAGGGGTTAAGGCTTAACTGAAAGCAAGATGGAGCTCTGCAAAGGTACTTGTTTGAAGGAAGTGCTCTCTGAATGAAGAAAAACAGGAATCTTATAACAAAGTGTAAAGTTAGAAACCATGAAGAGCTCCCTATGAAGATAATGTGAATTTCCCTTTCTCTTAGACCATGAGAAAATTCCTTATAGCTTAAGTTTAAAATGATTTCCTTCCAGAGTTAGTTTCCCCCTCACTCAATCTCACCTACCCCTCTGCCTTCCGTGTCATATCGTGGGTGAGAAGTGGCACATGTCCCACATTCTCTATTCTCCCCCTTACACCCTGCCCCAGCAGTAGCCCAGGAAAGGGGACTGTAGCTATGAGTCACACGCTAGAAACAGAAAGAAAGGAGCATCTGTCATGGAGGAAGAAAAGGGATGTGGGAGAAATAGTTACATGGATGTGAGTGCACATCCTTGCCTCACACTTCCGCTGAATGCACGCCAAGGAGAAGAGTCTCAAGGAGGAAGGGAGAATGGACACTTGAGTCATACAATTGAAAACTGTCAGCTTTATTTACTCCTCTCCTTTATTATTACTAAGAAAGCAATCAGACTGACATTATGATAGGATTTTAAGCATAAGGCTATACATCCACCCAAAAGCCAAAAATGGGATTTTTCTAAACTACACGTGAACGAGCAAGATTGGCTGCGGGAATAGCTGGGAAAGTGTATTCCTGGGAAAGGGAACAGATATGTACTGGCCCTAAGGTGAGAATGAGCTCAGCATATTTAAGGAAACAAAGTCAGTGTGGCTATAGCTGAGTGAAAGACAGGAAAACGGACATGATAGAAAAATAGGTTAAATGAGAACCTCAGACTTCAATAGGTCAAGAGTTTTCAAAACACAAACAGGACTAGGTCTTCACATCTCAGAGCTTGCCCAGAAACCGCTACTCCCAGGATGACCCAGGAAACAGCCCGTCACCACAATCACAGAGGACTTAGTAACACAACAGCAGGTAAGTACTACACCACATGGCTTACAAAGCACCTCGAAAAATATGGCCTCAGTGAAGTCTCCCAGCAACTCTGTGAGATTCATTTTGTCTCCATTACACAGACGTGGAAACAGAAGCTAAGAGTAACTTGCCTGGGTCACCCTGCAAGTAAGACATGAAAATAGAAACTTCTACTGCCAAGTCCACGGTTCTTTCACCTGCACCAACTGGATAAGCTGACACGAAGCTTAAGAATTAGGTTATGGGGCGGGGGGGGATGGGTGAAACAGATGCTGGGGACTAAAGAGGACACTTATCATGAACAGTGAAGAATGTTTGGAAACGTTGAATCACTATATTGTATACACCTGAAACTAATGAAACACTGTATGTTAATTATACTGGAATTAAAATTAAAAACTTACTTGAAAAAAGAGACTGGGGGGCGCCTGGGTGGCTCAGTGGGTTAAGCCTCTGCCTTCAGCTCAAGTCATGATCTCAGGGTCCTGGGATCGAGCCCCGCATCAGGCTCTCTGGAGCCTGCTTCCTCTCTCTCTCTCTCTCTGCCTGCCTCTCTGCCTACTTGTGATCTCTCTCTGTCAAATAAATAAATAAAATCTTTAAAAAAAAAAAAAAGAAAGAAAAAAGAGACTGGGCATGGAGCCTACTTAAAAATAAGTAACTGGGGGGGCGCCTGGGTGGCTCAGTGGGTTAAGCCACTGCCTTCGGCTCAGGTCATGATCTCAGGGTCCTGGGATCGAGTCCCGCGTTGGGCTCTCTGCTCAGCAGGGAGCCTGCTTCCCTCTCTGCCTGCCTCTCTGTCTACTTGTGATCTCCGTCTGTCAAATAAATAAATAAAATCTTTAAAAAAAAAAAAATAAGTAACTGGGGCACCTGGGTGGCTCAGTGGGTTGAAGCCTCTGCCTTCAGCTCGGGTCATGGTCCCGGGGTCCTGGGATCGAGCCCCACGTCGGGCTCTCCGCTCCTCGGGGAGCCTGCTTTCTCCTCTCTCTGTCTGCCTGCCTCTCTGCCTGCTTGTGATCTCTGTATCTCAAATAAATAAATAAAATCCTTTAAAATAAATAAATAAATAAATAAGATTATGATTCTCGAATGTCAAAAATGTTAATTCTATGATGTATGTTGCCATACATTTTTCCCTTTTACAACTTTACCTTGGTTTCATCCTAAGAAAGGTCTTCCCTATTTTAAGGATTATAAAAATTCACCTACTTTTAGAAATTTTATGATTTCATTTCTTTTAATATTTAAAATTTTAATCCATCTGAAATATATTTTAGGAGTGTGCTACAAAAATGTTTTTTCAAATGGTTAGCCACAAATGTTTTTTCAAATGGTTAGCCACAATTATGCCATCTATTCCCCAATAATTTAGAAATGTCACTAATAAATTCTCATCTTTCATATACAGTCCAATTCTAATTTATTTATTTCTCATTATTTCTGCATTAGTATCACATTATTTTTACTACTAGAGTTTTATAATATTCTTTGACTACATAAATGTTCAACTCCTGGGGCTCCTGGGTGGCTCAGTTGGTTAAGCCTCTGCCTTCAGCTCAGGTCATGATTTCAGGGTCCTGGGATGGAGCCCCATGTCGGGCTCTCTGCTCGGTGGGGAGCCTGATTCCCCCCCACCGACTCTCTCTCTCTGCCTACTTGTGACCTCTCTTTCTGTCAAATAAATAAATAAAATCTTTTAAAAAAATGTTCAACTCTTATGAAGTGAAATATCTCAAAGGTGAAAGGTAAAGCAGAAAAAATATAATACATGGAGGTCTTATAAATGAATAAGAAAAGATAAACCATCAATAGAAAAATGGGCAAAAAGTAGTCAACAGGAAATTCACAGAAGAAATACAATCAGCCAATAGGCTTTAAAGTCCATCCCACCCAGCCGTAATCAAAGAAATGCAAATTAAAATAAAGAGATATCATTTTCACTAGAATACTCCATGCTGGGAAGAGAGGAAAAAGGAGCATGTTCACAGGGACAGTAAGTGCTACGAACTACCTGGGGGGCAATTTAGCGATGTACTACATTTGGCAATGCAACAATTGGAAAACTTCTGACCAAGAGATTCTAATGCTAAGAATCTAGCCTTGCTGGCATAAATGCACAAAAACTGCACATACAAAGACATTCACTATGTCTGTCATAAAGTAAGTGCTCAATAAATGTTAGGTTTAACTATTAAAACAAAATATCATAAATAACCTCAATGTTCAACAATAGGAGACTGTTAGATAAATTAGGATAATTCTAGTTTAATCTAGTCATTTAAAAGGATATGGTGCATCTCTCTCTGTTTATATATTAAAAAAAATCTAGAAATCTAAATACCATATTGTTAAGAGTCTTTGGGGAAAAGGGTATACATTTAAAAGGATATGGTGCATCTCTCTCTGTTTATATATAAAAAAAAATCTAGAAATCTAAATACCATATTGTTAAGAGTCTTTGGGGAAAAGGGTATACATTTATAGTATAGGACTTCTATTTTCTTCCTTTTGAACTGTTCAAATTGCGTGTTTTTTTTGTTTTTTTGTTTTTGTTTTTTTTGTTTTTTTGGTGAGAATGACATTTGTAATCAGAAATGAAAACTCTTCACTTCAAAAAAGAAAACTCTTCAAAATGACAAATGCACCCTCTTTAGAGAGCCTCAGAAAACACACTCACTGGGCATTGTTCCCATTGCTTTCCTCATCAATGATTCCAGGCACGGCCTTCCCTGCAGCTCGGCTAATTTCCCTTGAAGAAAAAAAAATTAAACCTAGTAAACAAAAAAAATTTAGGAATTTCATACTCCATTCATTAATAGTAAGTATGAACTAACTGCAACGATTTTGCAGACTTGTTCAAAATACAATTCTCAGAACTTAAAGATACACCTACACACCTATACCTCTTTGTGTAGCTTGAAAAAGTTAACATTTAAATATGAGGATCAGCTCCTCTTTCTTGAGTCCTGAGGGAAAGATCAATATATTAAGCTACGTTCTAGACGAGACCCACATGCTAGTTCTATATTCTACACTCTGCATCACCAGAACCAGGAGAGCACCTGGCATCTAACAAACTCAAGTGTGGAATGAATAATTTTGAATAAAGGGAAAAGCGCACAGAGAGGGCACCTGACATTGCTACTCTCACGCATTCATTTCCCACTTCTCCAAATGCCCTAATTTACCCCTTAAGATCCAGTGAAACAGAAAAACTTGACTTCACCCCAGTGAAGTCATCCCTATCATTCCCAGGATAGGGAATATGACCTAGTTATACCATCAGGACATTCTATGCCCTCTGCCACAGTGACCAGTTCAGTATGGGCATATGGCCCAAGCCAGCTCAAACACAGCAAATCTCAGGACTACTCTTGATGAGAAAGCTGGGACCAAAGCAGGCTCTCTTGCCCTAGATGGTGTGGCATGCCGACATAAATTTGGGAACTGCTAAAACTGTTCAGCCCATAGACACAGGAGAGCAGAGCCAAGAGAACTACAGAGCAATGGGACTGGAGCCCTAACAACATCATGAATTTTCAGTTAATCCACACCCAAAGCCTGCCGTATTTCTGGGCTTTTCAATTACATGAGTTGATAAAATCTCTTTATTGTTTCATCTCATTGAGAGAACAGGGTTTTCTATACTTGCAGCTGAATGCATTCTGACAAAGAGTGAATGTGGAATATGGTTTCAAAAGATGGGAGGAATATAATTTGAGGAATGAGAAGTAATATAATAAACTAAATTATAATATAGTAAAATAAAAGAGCAACAAAGGAAGAAAGGCTAGTGAAAAGAATGTGTGAGATGAGAAGAGAGAAGATAGGAATCATTTGTTAAAATATTTCTACTTTTGGGGCACCAGGGGTGCTCAGTAGGCTGAGCCTCTGCCTTACGCTTGGGTCATGATCTCAGGGTCCTGGGATCGAGCCCTGCATCGGGCTCTCTGCTCAGCAGGGAACCTGCTTCCCCCTCTCTCTCGCCTGCCTCTCTGCCTACTTGTGATCTCTCTCTGCCATATAAATTTTAAAAATCTTAAAAAAAAAAATTCTGCTTTCAACACACTTACCTATTCAGGACTCCGTTGGAAACCAGAGCTTCTTTTGGATGGAAATACTTATAATATACATTTCTAACCACAGCATCTTTAGGGGAAAAGAGAGGAAGTTGCATCTTAGATTAGAAATAGGTTGGAGGGGTGCCTGGGTGGCTCACTGGTTAAAGCCTCTGTCTTCGGCTCAGGTCATGATCCCAGGGTCCTGGGATCGAGTCCCGCATCGGGCTCTCTGCTCAGCAGGGAGCCTGCCTCCTCCTCCTCTCTCTCTCTGCCTGCCTCTCTGCCTACTTGTGATCTGTCTGTCAAATAAATTTTAAAAAAAAAAATCTTAAAAAAAAAAGAAAGAAAGAAAGAAATAGGTTTGATATTATAAACACATATAAAATTTGACCTGTAAGAAATCCTGGAACTCTGTTCCCATTCCTCCCATTTTAATACCATGGAAGAAGCTTAGCCCCAGAAGGCTCAGACTGCCACTGAGATCAGAATGCTGGACCATGCACCCTCAGCCCAGGGCTCTTTCCACTGTACTACTAGGTCCAGAGGGCTACAATATGAATAATTAATAGGAAACAACTGCTTCTACTAAAATAACAATAATCATAATTACCACTATTAACCATGATTCCATATTCTTCTAAAAGAAAGTTAATATTGGTGTCGAATCTGGATTCTCCACCCTCTCCCAGCATCACAAGGATATCACCACCACCATCAAGGTATTTCTTCAGGACTTCAAACTACACAAAAGAAAAAAAAACAATCTATGAATATACCTGAAAGACTTTTGTCCAAAGGACTTTAAGACCTTAACTACCTGAAAAATAAATATAAGCCACTTAAATATAAATGTATATAAGATAACATAAAAGTTACTCTCTACATAGACTTTCCAAGCTTGTCTTTAAGCATAAAGTTCCAAAATACTCAAACGGAATTCACATTTTCCACCTTGACTATCTGGAAAGCAAACCAAAAGTGGAAACCATTTGCTAAAGGAAGCTCACAGGTCACTGAGCAGCAGCCCTGGTCTCAACCCAGTGGAGACAAAATCAGCCCTGGCTGAAAACAATTGCTCTGGACCATACCTGCCCCTCCCTGCCAGCTACCGACATCAGGATGAAGGCATTGCATACCACCCCCAGGGAGGAATTCTGCTCCAGTCATTCACTGACTGATCAACCCGTGGTGAGAAATGCATGTTATCTGCTTATCTCCTGGGACTCTCTCTCTTGCTTTCCCAAAGCTGGAGAGGAAAGAAAAATCTAGGACTGGTCTTGTTGACCCAGCCTGAGAAAACCTGGTGGGGTGAGTGGTCTAGACCAATAGTCTCTCAACTCTCCTCAAGCATCTCAAAAGAAAATGTGAACACGTACTCTGATATGTATATAAAGTATGTATATTTATATATAATTATAAAACATCCTCTTAAGAAGGGAAATTTTGAAGGATAATAAAGATAAGACAAATGCAATTTCCTTCTGGCACCTCAGTGATTCACCACATACAACCCACTTTGGACATCACCGTCTCGGTCCAGCTCTGCAACAACAAAGCCCTTGCGCTTGCACACTCCCTAGATTTCCTTCTCTCCTCCAGCCCCCTAAATATAGAAAACATAGTTCAACGATTAACATCACTAAGGTGGCTTGTTCCCAAATGAGACTAACTCCACAGATTCTGGACTCTCCACAAGACTGCCCCATTCATAGGGATCCTACATAGTATTTTTAGCATTTGTTTCAAAATGTCAGATATAAAGAAGTGCTCTAGTGTATGTGTACTACTGACGCTCCAGTGTAAACAAACTGAAATATACATATTCTTCTAGTGCCCATATGCCCAAACACTGACAATTTGAAGTATATTCTTTTTTTTTTTTGAAGTATACATATTCTTTCATAAGTCATCTTCCTTTAACTTCTTTACATTACAGTTAAGACACTTTTTTTTTTAATGGTGGTGGGTACTAATATCTAGGCTTCTCGATTCAGAATAAAGGTACATTTATAATACAGACAGTGATGCCTGGGTGGCTCAGTCGATTAGGCATCTGACTCTTGATTTTGGCTCAGGTCATGATCTCAGCGTCATGGGATAGAGCCCCACATCAGGCTCTGCTCAGCATGGAGTCTACTTGAGGTTCTCTCTCTCTCCCTCTGTCCCTCCCCCTACTTGCACTCACTCTCTCTCTCTCAAATAAGATAAATAAATAAAATCTTTTTAAAAAGTAATATAGGGGCACCTGGGTGGCTCAGTGGGTTAAAGCCTCTGCCTTCAGCTCAGGTCATGGTCTCAGGGTCCTGGGATCAAGTCCCGCATCGGGCTCTCTGCTCAGCAGGGAGCCTGCTCCCCATCCTCTCTCTCTCCACCTGCCTCTCTGCCTACTTGTGATTTCTGTCAAATGAATAAATAAAATCTTAAAAAAAAAAAAAAGAATAAAGCACAAAGGAATGTTGGTACCTTTTTCTTTTTTTTTTTTTTTTTGAAGACTTTATTTATTTGACAAGAGAGAGAAAGAGAGAGAACAGCAAGGGGAGCAGCAGGCAGAGGGAGAGGGAAAAGTAAGCTCACCCTAAGCAGGGAGCCTGATGCGGGGGCCCGATCCTAGGGCCCTGGGATCATGAAGGCAGATGCTTAACGACTGAGCCACTCAGGTGCCCCAAAGGAATGCTGGTTCTTAGAAAGAAGTTAAAAGTTTTTCTGCCTTTCCTTCCCATGTCACTCTACCCCTAAAGAGAAGGCACGGTGCAGGAGATGGTCTGGTGGGAGAACATTTTATTAGGCTAACTATGCCTCTCAATGGATTCTATCTTTTGGAAGCCACTGCTGTCCATCCTTAAGAGCCTGAACGTTTGACTGAGTGCCTGTTTCCTGTTGGAAAAATGATCAGACAGGCACAGGTCTCTGACCCTCTTTCTGGATGCCCTAGCTTTTCTGAGGCTGGCTGCTCCTCAGCAAAGACCGGATTACCTCTCTCTTTGTCTTTGCTAGGTGGAGAAGAGCGGTAGCAGGGGAGAAACTATTAGAGTGAGACCTTCAGGATCTCATAGGGTGGAGGCATCTGGCCAAGTCCTTGTTTCTAATAGGAATTCCGGCTCCTCTCAATTAACCTGATCAAACACTTAAGTCTCTCTCGATGGCCGCATTGCAGTCAGATCAACAAAAAAAAGAACAATAGAAATGCTTCCCTGTAGACCTCCTCCCTGTGGCGCCACCCAAACTCAGAGCAGAAGACCTGGACCACGCTGGTCCCACCCTGCCTCAGCCTCCCTACTCCCCACAACCCTACTTAAGCACCAAAGTACCTGCAAGTTTCTATGAGAAAAGCTCTTGCTGTGTTCTGGGGTTTCTGTTTAGTTGTGGTAAAGTACAAGTAACATTTACCATCTTAACCATTTTTAGGCTTACAGTTCAGTAGTAAAAAACATTCATGTTATTGTGCATCTCCAGAACTCTTTTCATCTTGCAAAACCGAAGCTCAATACCTATTAAACAACTTCTCATTTCCTTCCTCACTCTAGCTCCTGGCAACCACGACTCTAACTTTATATGAATTTGACTACTCTAGGTACGTCATATAAATGGAATCATATAGCATTGGTCTTTTCGTAATTGGCTTCTTTCATTTAGCATAACATCCTCAATATTCACTCATGTTATCAGAATTCTGATACGCATGTATCAGAATTATCTACCTTTTTAAATATATATATATATATATATATATATATTTTTTTTTTTTTTTTTTTTTTTTTTAATTTGACAGAGAGAGAGACAACGAGAGAGGGAATACAAGCAGGGGAAGAGGGAGAGGGAGAAGGGCTCGATCCCAGAACCTTGGGATGATGATCTGAGCCAAAGGCAGATGCTTAACGACTGAGCCACCCAGGCGCCCCTAGAATTCCCTACCTTTTTAAGGCTAAATAATAATTTATTATATGTATATACCACACTTTGTTTATCCATTCATCTGCTGGTAGATGGTTCTAGCTTGATTCTCACATCTAATATCAGACATATGATGTCCTGTCAAAGAAGTTTCTGGGGGCGCCTGGGTGGCTCAGTGGGTTAAGCCGCTGCCTTCGGCTCAGGTCATGATCCCAGGTCCTGGGTTCGAGCCCCACATCGGGCTTTCTGCTCAGCAGGGAGCCTGCTTCCTCCTCTCTCTCTGCCTGCCTCTCTGCCTACTTGTGATTTCTCTCTGTCAAATAAATAAATAAAATCTTTTAAAAAAAAAAAAAAAAAGAAGTTTCTGGAGGACAACATCAAAGACAGATCATAAAATCTGTGAGGGGTGAATTGACCCCTTTACTGGTCCTAGGAGGCTAGCAACAACACCCAGGAAGGCAGTGATCTATGCCAGGAGGAAGACCTCTGCTAACCATTTGAATCCGCTTGATGTAAGAATAAAACACAAGGTGGGGGAGGGCTCCTGGGTGGCTCAGTGGGTTAAAGCCTCTGCCTTTTGGCTATTGTGAATGCTGCTGCTATAAGAATGTACAAATAACTCTTTGAGATTCTACTTTCAATTCTTTTGGATATGTATCTAGAAGTGGGACTGCTGGATCATATGATAATTCTATTTTAAATTTTTTGAGGAACTGCCATTCTGTTTTATATAATGGCTGTACACACATATTTTACCTTTCCACCAACAGTGCATACGGGTTCCAATTTCTCTGCATCTTTGCCAATACTTGTGTTCTGGGCTCTAAATTTAACATTCTTTGTCTATTCTAAGAAATAGAATTAAAAACAGCTTTATTTTAAAAGGAGTTTTCCCCTGGGCACCTGGGTGGCTCAGTTGATTAAACAACTGCCTTCAGCTCCAGTCATGATCCTGGATTCCCAGGATCGAGTCCCGCATCAGTCCTGCTCAGCAGGGAGCTTGTTTCTCCCTCTGCCTGCTGCTCTCCCTACTTCTGCTTTCTCTCTCCGTCAAATAAATAAAATCTTTAAAAATAAATAAATAAATAAATGGAATTTCCTTATTTTCAAAACAAAAATATGGCAAACAGGTATGGTTATTTTTTCATTAGCCTCAACTATGTGTCTGGCACTTGACATGCATTAGCTCAGTTAATGACCATAATAACTCCATGATGAGGAAGAAAGTGCTTACCTTAAGGCAACACAGTGTATGGTGAAGAGGGATTTAAATCCAGAATTTAGAGCGCAAGCACCTAACCATCTTATTATAGTTCTTCTTTCTGGATATTTCTTACCTCAGCTGCAGTAAATTTTTCTCTTGGCCCAGCTGTAATCCACAGTTTCACCCCAATTAGCTTCTCAGATGTGATTTCATCTTTTAAGCTAGAAATATGATTTTTAAAGTGTTAGATCCATAATTTAAGCCAATTTAAGAATTATTTTAGCCTCTAGACTATATGGAACCAGAGGCCACAGAGGCCCAGAGATGAAGGGACTTAGAGGTACCTGGTAGAGCCTCTTTCCCAAAGTAAGAATCCCTTCCATAGGCTTGTCCCGGATCAGTCTCTGCTCAAATACTTCCTATAGGCCAAGATGTCCAAATTAACCCACACAAGAGTATAATGAGTCCTCCAACTACTAATTCAATCAGCTCTGCCATTAGCTGGTATGATATCCTCACCCTATTAAGAAAAACCCTTTAGGGGGCCTGGGTGGCTAAGTGGGTTAAGCCTCTGCCTTCGGCTCAGGTCATGATCCCAGGGTCCTGGGATTGAGCCCCACATCAGGCTCCCTGCTCAGCGAGGAACCTGCCTCCCCCTCTATCTCTGCCTGCTTCTCTGCCTGCTTGTGATCTGTCAAATAAATAAATAAAATCTTTAAAAAAAAAAAAGAAAGAAAGAAAAACCATTTATACATGCACAAAGACAAAAAAGGTATTCTCATTTTTCCTCTCCCTAAACTGAAGTATTGACCCAAGTTAAAATATGGAGAAAGACTCTAACCTCTCAAAAAGTTGTATATGTATAATTAGAATAACTTTTTGGTTTGTGATTTGGGAGACAACCTAATATGCTAATTGCCAATTTTCAAAAGAAATCATTTAGTTACTTCTGAACGATCCTTAAATTGAACTCCTCCTACCTAAACAACTGTTTACATAAGAAAATAAAGACTTTCCAATTATTACCAGCAGGCTATTATTATCACTTAGAAGGGAAAACAATATACACAGTCACCTCTGAATCTTCCAATTACTCCGCAGTTTTTTCTGCATGGATTTATAGCCATTGTTGGTGGTAAATATTTCTTTTTTGTATGCATTGAAAAGAATGGTGCTCCGAAGTTCTTTCTCCATGGTTACCTTATGGAAAAAAAGAAGGGATCAGAAAAAGGGAAACAATAAACAATATTCCAAAAGACCCTAAATGGAATAAATAGTCCTCCTGCTTATCCAGAAAGGGCATACAGCTGGAACCTAGCTATGAAATCCCTACGATTCTCAAAGGTTGAGAGTGAAATGCATAATCACAGCCACAAAAATGTAAAGCCCAACTCTGGCTTTTGCCTCCTGTTTCTTTTTTCTTTTTTTGTACTAAGATCTGGCAGATACTCTTTTTTTAAATTAATTATTTTTATTAACATATAATGTATCATTTGCCCCAGGGGTACAGGTCTGTGAATCGTCAGGCTTACACATTTCGCAGCACTCACCATATCACATACCCTCCCCAATGTCCAGAACCCAACCACCTTCTCCCTAGCCCTCCACCCCCTAGCAACATTTTTTCCTTCCCTACCCCCCAAACCCTCCACCCTTCCTCTCAAATTCCTCTTATCAGGGAATCAGTCTTCCTCTGATTGACTTATTTCACTCAGCATAATACCCTCTAGTTCCATCCACCTCGTTGCAAATGGCAAGATTTCATTTCTTTTGATGGCTGCATAGTATTCCATTGTATATATATACCACATCTTCTTTATCCATTCATCTGTTGATGGACATCTAGGTTGCCTCCTATTTTTTGCCCGGGCCTTTCCACCAGCCTATTCTCACAACCCCACCCTACCATCACCCTATCTTTATGCCCTTAGAGCATGTTTCCCACTTGATTTCTCTTTGCTAACTACTGTTAAGTGTGGGACATAGTCTTCTAGATTCTTTTTATAGATGTGTTAACTTATAATTTTTTTATGATACAGGATCCTATAATATGCACTATTCTGCAACACACTTTTTTCACCTAACCTTGTATCTTTCCATGTCAGTACACATGGATCTACCACCTTTTTTAAAACTGCTACACAATATTGCCTTTATGGATGTACTATAATTTAACCAATTGTATAGATGAACATATTTTTTCAAAATTTTTCCTAGTAAAACAATGCTACAAACATTATCCTTAAACACAATGTTCTTCTGCACTTTCCAAATTTTTAAAAAAGATTATTTATTTATTTATTTATTTGATAGAGAAAGATCACAAGTAGGCAGAGAGGCAGGCAGAGAAAGAGGAGGGAAGCCTGCTCCCCACTGAGCAGAGAGTCTGATGCAGGGCTCAATCCCAGGACCCTGAGACCATGACCTGAGCCAAAGGCAGAGGCCCAACCCACTGAGCCACCCAGGTGCCCTGCGCTTTCCATATTTTTGACTAAATTCCTACTTGTTGAATGGCTAAGTATATTATTTCCAAACTGCCCTCCAAAAATTGTATTTTTTACTTCCATTAATACTAACGTATTTGTTTATATATAATCTTACTTCCAATCTTTTTCATCTTTGGTAGTAAAGTGAGCAAAAAAAAAAAA
Organism: Lutra lutra; assembly: GCF_902655055.1. Classification (NCBI taxonomy): domain Eukaryota; kingdom Metazoa; phylum Chordata; class Mammalia; order Carnivora; family Mustelidae; genus Lutra; species Lutra lutra. The sequence continues at coordinate 127,704,941 of NC_062286.1, read as the reverse complement.
AAAAAGCCCTCACTGTTTTAATTTGCACTTTGAAATTAGTAAGATGGCCATCTTTCACTGTGCATACTGGCCACTTGTATTTCTTCTGATTATCTTGCTTATGTACTCTGTTCATTTTTCTCTTGGGTTTAATATTTTTCCACCTGATCATTAAATAGTTTCATAAATGTACTTGTCTTTAGATTTAGCCTCTAGCAGCTTTTTTGTTTTGGTTTAGTGGAATTTTGCAGGACCTACAGAAGGTTTTTAAATTTTAGAGTCAAAAGTAGTAATCTTTTCCTTTCTGGCTTCTGCATTATATGACATATTTACAAGAGTTTTTGCTGTGCCAAGATTACAAATACACACAATGCTTTCTTCCAGTATTCTGTTGTGTCGGTTTTTAAGATTTAAATTTTGGCCTATTTGGAAGTTATTTTAGTCATCAAAATGAGGTTCATTATTTTTTTTATTACTATTACTAGAAAGCTGCATGACACCAAACCACTTTTTCTTCTTTTTGTTTTTTTTAAGACTTTATTTACTTATTTGACAGAGAGATAGAGAGAGAGAGCACATGCAGGGGGCGGCAGGCAGAGAGAGGGAGAAGCAGACTCCCCATGGAGCAGGGACCCTGCTCCAGGATGGGGCGGGGGTAGGGGGCTCAGCCCTAGGATCCCAGGATCATGACCTGAGCAGGAGCAGACACTTAACCAACTGAACCACCCAGGTACCCCAAAACTACCTTTTCAGGCTGATTTGAAATAACACCTTGAGGGACACCAGGGTGACTCAGAGGGTTAAGACTCTGCCTTCAGCTCAGGTCATGATCTCAGGGTTCTGGGATCAAGCCCTGCATCGGGCTCTCTGCTTGCCGGGAAGCCTGCTTCCCCCTCTCTCTGTGCCTGCCTGCTGTGATCTCTCTCTCTGCATCAAATAAATAAAATCTTAAAAAAAAAAAAAAAAAGAAAGAAAGAAAGAAATACCACCTTGACTACATAATAAATTTCTGTAAGTATCTGTATTTGGATCTATTCTGAATTCCATTACATTCTATCTGCATTTAAGTTCCTGCTCAGTTCCATACTATTTTAATTACAACTTTATTAATTTACAACTTTTATACTATCTGGTGGTGCTGCAGAGCTTATCCTCCTTATTGCCCTTACTTTTTAGAATTTTTCCTGCCCACCCTCACATATTTTTTTTATATTCTAGTTGAACTTTAAATTTTGTCATCTTAAAAAATGGCTTGGGGCGCCCGGGTGGCTCAGTGGGTTAAAGCCTCTGCCTTCGGCTCAGGTCATGATCCCAGGTTCGTGGGATCAAGTCCCGCATCGGGCTCTCTCCTCAGCAGAGAGCCTGCTACCCGCCCTCTCTCTCTCTGCCTGCCTCTCTGCCTACTTGTGTCTCTGTCAAATAAATAAATAAAATCTTAAATTTAAAAAAAAAATAAAAGGCTTATGATTACAGCATCACTATCTTTTCATGTTCCAACCATCTGTGTATACTCTTTTCTTCCCAATATGTAGACACGATATTATATCCAGCTTTTCCCAGTTTCCTGAAAAAAAAAAAAAAGTCTACTAGTTAGGCTAGTAGGTTGTATGCACACTTGCGTGGTTATGCCATTATGAACTCAATCACTGCCTTTATGGGCATCTTTTCAATGATTTTGCCATCACAAACACAATGGAATTTACATACTTCCGCTTTTGACATTCTTTTTACTGTAGGACAAGCTCCTAGGAGCACCATTCCTAGGAAAAAGGTTTGAGACTAGATGTTACCATTCCTAGGCCAATGCTCTTTTATACTCAGCAAGACGACTAAAAATCCGCCCAGTCCCAGGCGATGGGGATTTGAACCCAGTGTGAGGTTCGGAATCCAGGCCTACATCCGCGGCCCCAGTTTACTTTACCCCAACCAATCTCGGTTTTCCACTAGACTGGCCCAAAGGCCTCAGGAACAGGCCGGCGAGACCCTCGCCAGCTCCCAGACAGCCCCAACGGCCCGGCAAGCTCAGCCCAGTCGGAGGCCTTCTTACCTGAGGCCCAGTGACCACCATCTTCACCTGACACCGCCCAGCATCCCGCGGCCAGGTATCCAAGGTCTCTTAGCAACGGCGGTGCGAGGCGGCGCGCCGGGCAGGCGCACTGGGGCGGGGACCTGCGCCGGAGCAACGTAATGACGACAGTAACAGGAAGACGCCATTCCGCCTTGAGCGTCACGGGGCAGGAGGACAGGGGGCGGGGCTAATAGGGGACTGTACCATTATGTTGGCTGAGGGGTAAACCCAAACGGAACGTGAATTAACTTTAAGCCAAAGAAAGGCCACCTCGCTTCGTCCTTTAATGTCAAGTATTCTTAGAGACTGATAAAAATGGTAGGACCCTAGGGCCCAAACTTCGCTCCACGCTGAGGGAGAAGAGTGAAGACTTCCGATGGGGTGGGGACGGGGGAATGCCCCAGCCTAGACCCCAAGGGCGCAGGTGCGGAGCCGAGGGGCGGCTCGGACCTTGCGTAGGCGTGCAGGTGCCTCGAACCCAGATTAGGGGCTCCGTGCACTGCGTGGAAGTGGCTCATGGTCTTGGGAGGCCAGGAAAGACTTCCTGGGAGAGGGTGGTTATGTTTAGGGTGCGAATGGTCACTGAGATAGTTCTTCGTTGATGAGCCCAGCATCTCTGAGCGCCCCTGCGCCAGGCCCGGCGTATGGTCGTGAGCCCGCCCGCTGGGCCTCCCCAGACAGGGAGTTAAGACCTTGGCCAGATGCTACAAAACAGTGATAATATAAACTGTATTATTAAGGGAGCTGTGAGGGCCCGGAGATGGTCGGAAAGGCGGCCCGTCTGAACAGAGATATGATTGATATTCATTAAGTAGAGTAATGTTCATTAAGGCAAGGGCTGGAGAAGGAACTTCTCTGCCAAAAAGCCAAAGGCACATAGAGGTTGCTCTGCCATCGCCTTCAAATTGAAAAGCCAGGCGCCTGTAGCCACAAACAGTCCGCCCTTGGCTCCAACGGAGCGCCCCTTGCCGGCCTTTGAGAGTGTGGCCTGCAATGCCACTTCCTCGCTGGTTCAAACCAAGAGCAGAGAGACAACCAGCAGTTTGGGTTTACATTGATGTTTGTTGCGATCTTCAATAGGTACAGAGTAGTAGCGCTTTTAGGAGCTTGAATCACACAACTCTCTTTGCCTTAAACTACTGTCACTGCAAAGTTAAAAAGTGGAGAAGAGGATGAGGATTCTCTTCATGGGGATGCTGCATTTTGGTGCAAAATTAGTAATAGAAGTGATGTATTCCCATTAGAGAGGGCGTAGGCTGTGCCACTTGAGGCTTTGGACAGGTTTGGAGTTCTTCTGCTTGATGTATGGTCAGTGTTTGCTAGAAAACTAAAGGAGGACGTGCTCAGAGCACTTCTCCCACTGCTGAAGCCTGCAGAAGAACAGCGGGTTTAAAAATCAGCAGCCACCAAGTTCATTTCCCAGCTGTGCCTTGTACCTGCTGGGTGACCTTGGGCAAGTTGCTTCATCTATCAGAATGAATGTTTCTTATCTGTAAAGTGCGGTTAATAATTTCTAAATGCTGGTTTATTGTGAGGATTGTAGATAACACATGTAAAGATCAGAAAGTGCTCAATAAACATAGATGAAGCATGATCCATTCAATATCATAGTTCTCCATTTTTATTTTCTATCCTGGTGAAAATTTTGTGATTTTACAATCTTAGACCACATGGAAGCATTATGTGTTTCACAACCCATAATGGGATGTTGTGTACTTTTGACAGTACTATCACGTAACTGGCGATTACACTCTTGCTTTTTTGCTTTGGGAAGTTGGGGGAATGGGCCTCTCCATCATGTTCCACATTTGTCAATTAACCGTGGCTATTATGATGGAAACCAAATCAGAGCGTTTCTTTCAAAGTTCTCAGCACATGTCATAGGGTAACAGTAACTCTTCCTGATACAGCTTGGAATTTCAGTAGGTCAGTGTTAGTGTCATTGGTGTATTTTCCAGCACCATCCCCTGTTATTTCTGGGGCAAGAAGTTGAGGGAAAAAAAAAAAAAAAGGAAGAGAAAGAGTGGGGTTAGGAAGAAAAGGCAGTAAAATCACCAGCACACACTGATGTTAAAGTTCTCTCCTTGTCCACAAGCCAAAACGCCAATGAGCCCACCCTGAAGTAGCTGATGAACCACAGGTCTGGGGGGGGGGGGGGGGGCAAAAAAAAAAAAAAAAGAAAGAACCACTTTGCCATGGAAATAAGGCAATATGATCCATCCTACTCGGTTTTGCGGGTACTGTTACCACAGTTACCACATGAAAGCTTCTAGTCCCTTCCTTGAGTCAAAATCTGGCACAGGTGCATCCCTGGGCCACATGCCTGGCCCTCACAGCAGGGGAGGCTGGGAAAGTCAGTTATCTAGCATTTTCAGCCACTGTAAGTAGAGGTAATTACTGCTCTTCATCAGGGCTCACGAGCTAGGAGATTCTCTGGACATAGGAAAGGGTTCAGATGTCAGGCAGGCAAACCTAAAAACAAATGTCCAATACCACCCACAACAAAGAAAAAGACATCATCAACAGAGAAAAATGAGAGCATGTCAGGGGATAGCCTAGAGGTGGCATATAAAATGACATCTCTGTCATTTTACACGTGGAGATAAAAATCCAAACACCTAGAGGTCCTTTGGTAGAGAGATGCTGGTTGCCTACCCCACATTTCCCCCTTCTCCCTTAGCATCAGAGCCTGTGTTTTTAGGGGTGGTAATGTGCCCAGCTAATAAATCACATATCCTAGCCTCCATTGCGGGTAGGAGTGGATGGCTAATGAGCAGAAGCCATTGGTGGGTGCTTCTGGGGAACCACTTTGTGGCAATGCAGCAATCCTAATATTGGAAGCCAATTGCCGAAGACGGCACAGCAGAAACACAGAAAGCCTCAGTATCTGAAGACCTGTCCAACCAGCCTTGGACCACCTAACAACATTCTTCCTTTATGTGCTGGAAAGATATATGTAACCTTATGCAAGTCCTTGTTACTCTGAGTCTCTGCTACTAGCAGCATTAGGTAAGGAAGATAATTCCTGAAGGATACCAGCTGTCTTCAGTGGTTACACCAGTGCTAGGAACGGTTCTCTTCTAGTAGTCCAGGATGGCCTCATCCTCTGGTGCATAGGAAAATCCCAGGAAGGCACTGGAGGCCCCAGAACTACTGGCCACAGTGTCAGGAGTGCAGCCAATGGACTTTGAAACAGCTTCCTGGGTGAACTCGGGGTCAAAGTGTTTCAAGTCAGCAGGTCCTGCCTGTGAATAGAAACCAACAGTGAGATGGGAACATGGGGGTCCGAGCTGCTCAAGGAACCCACAGACCTGTGAGGGTGTTAGGTCTCCTTCTGAGGGCCTCGTGGATACTCACCTTTAGCTGACATTGACACATGTGTTTGTTAGTAATTTCTTTTTTTTTTAAGATTATTTATTTATTTATTTATTTGACAGAGAGAGATCACAAGTAGGCAGAGAAGCAGTCAGAGAGAGAGAGGGAGGGAAGCAGGCTCCCCGCTGAGCAGAGAGCCTGACACGGGACTCAATCCCAGGACCCCGAGATCATGACCCGAGCCGCAGGCAGTGGCCTAACCCACTGAGCCACCCAGGCGCCCCATGTTTGTTAGTAATTTCATTTTGTGGCCACTAGCCACGTATCAATGCCTCCAACCTCCTGGCATCCTGCCTGCTCCACACCAACCCTCAGACAAGTCTTGTCAACACGCACTTACTGAATGCCTACCATGCACTGTTCATGGCACTGGAAATAGGAGAAAATAAAACAGAATGGGCCCCTGCTTTCATGGAGCCTGTATTATGCAGAGGGTAGGAAGACTGATAATGAACATGTACATAAATAGACAAATAGACAATCTGGGGTGCTGACAGGCCTTGTGAAGAAGATAAAATAAATACGGTAGAGAGTGACTGGCTGTTTTTGCCGTCAGGGAAGAAGACCTGGGTGTGAGATCGTAAAAATGGTCACATATCCTCCATTCGCCATTCAGAGCTGGAGTCCAGCTCTCCATACCTTTAATACAGGTATGGACTTGTTTGCGACAATGGGACGTTACCAGATGGGAGACAAGCCAAGACTTGAAAAGCACACACTGGGAGTTGTTCTCTCCTGCTGCCCTTGGAACCCTAGGCCACCATGTAAACAAGTCCGGTCCAAGTCTGAACAAGTGACATGAACAAGTCCAAGTCTGCTGGAGTAGGAGAGGCCTCAGAAGGAGAATGCAGTCGCCCCAGATGCTGGCCAACTGCCCAGCATTTGGGTGAGGCAGTTCTAGACCACTGGAATGACAGAGCCCGACAGAGACTGGCTGGCCTGGCACCAGCCAAAAAATCTTACCCAACCAACCCACTGAACTGGGATGAAATACAAAATTGTTTGAAGACACCTAGTTTGCGGGGTGGCTTGTTAGATAGCATGAGCTAAATGAACCATCCTCTTTGTGAAGAAGGCACAGCTTCTGGAGAACACTAGGCCACCTGGGTTTTCTGAAATGAACAGGTGAGCAAGGGGAAGGGTCCACAGATCTGCTTGAGTATGCAAGCCTGAGGCTGTAGAATCAAACGGACCATGGTTTCCAGCTTCTCAAAAAGGCCACAGGGCATAGGGGTCCCAGCTCAGGGACCAGGGTTCCAAGACCAGAGTGTGGATCCTGGCCCTGGCTCTTGACAGCTGTGTGGTCCTAGATAAGACAGATGTTTTCTCTGTTTTTTACAAATGATACTTATGTTAAAGATACGTATTCAAGGACAGAACAGATACGTATTCAACAGAACAGCTGTTGTCTGTAGACAACAGAACCAGGAATCCACCTCCGGTGTGTCTCACTTTACAGTCCACTCGCTGCATTCTATTACCGCCCTGTCTAGCATTTTTTACATTATTCTCTCTCCAAGTTGTACATTCAATATTATCGTCAGGGTCTTTTCCACACCCCCAGATAAAGAAACTTTCCAGGTACCTGGACTGAGAGTATCCTATCTGACAACTGTTGTCAAGACTCTGATGCTCAAAGAGACGTGCGTGCACAGGTAATTCACAAAAGGCGAGGTGTAGATAGCAAACATTGGCAGTGCTGAGGTGTGCGAACTACAAGTATGCAAGCAGCGTGACACTGCGGGACGCTTTGCAAGCGGTTGAGAGAACAATGTCTCCTTCAAATGGGGCTCCTTTCATGCACACTGCCACCGCTAATTAATATCAGCGCTAATTAACACTGCTAATTAAACACTAACCACCTTCACTATAAAAGAAATTAAAACAGGATGAGATGCCATGTTTTACTTAACAAATTTGCAAAGCTAAAAACAGTAACAATTGCGTGCGTTGTAGAAAGGAAGATGAGAAATCTCCAGCAGACCCTGCTGGCAGGAAGTGGATTTTACTCCCCGTCGCAGAGTTAGGGAATCATAGCAGCAATGGCCACGGTCACCAAACTGTGGAAAGAACCAAGATGCCCTTCAACGGACGAATGGATAAGGAAGATGTCGTCCATATACACTATGGAGTATTATGCCTCCATCAGAAAGGATGAATACCCAACTTTTGTAGCAACATGGACGGGACTGGAAGAGATTATGCTGAATGAAATAAGTCAAGCAGAGAGGGTCAATTATTATGTGGTTTCACTTATGTGTGGAGCATAACAAATAGCCTGGAGGACAAGGGGAGATGGAGAGGAGGAGTTGAGGGAAATTGGGAGGGGAGGTGAACCATGAGAGACTATGGACTCTGAAAAACAATCTGAGGGTTTTGAAGGGGCAGGGGGTGGGAGGTTGGGGGAACCGGGTGGTGGGTATTAGAGAGGGCATGGATTGCATGGAGCACTGGGTGTGGTGCAAAAACAATGAATACTGTTACACTGAAAATAAATAAATAAATAAATAAATAAATAAATAAATAAATAAATAAAAAGAGCCTAGTGGGTGTCTGGCTGGCTTAGTCAGGAGAGCAAGCGACTCTTGACCTCAGGGCCTTGAGTTCAAGCCCCACATTGGGTGATTGCTTAAAATGGGGAGATTACTTAAAATTTAAAAAAGAAAAAGAAAGAAAGAACTTAAACAGGTTCACATTCTCTGACCTGGTAATTCCCTACCTGGAATCCATCTTAAGGAAATAACTGGAACCCTGGGCAAAGATACACACTTAAAAGTGTTCATCAGTACTTTTATGATAAAGAAAGAATGATAATAATCTAAAGTTCACCATTAGAAGAATGGTTGAATACATTATATCACCAACAGAGGATTGAAATATTATGTAGCCATTTAAAATGATACTTCTAGGGCACCTGGGTGGCTCAGTGGGTTAAACCTCTGCCTTCGGCTCAGGTCACAATCTCTGGGTCCTGGGATCGACCCCCGCATCCGGCTCTCTGCTCTGCGGGGAGCCTGCTTCCCCCTCTCTCTCTGCCTGCCTCTCTGCCTACTTGTGATTTCTCTCTCTGTGTGCCAAATAAATAAATAAAATCTTTTTAAAAAATAAATAAATAAATGATACCTATAAAGTTTTATATGATTTGGGGGAAATAATGACATTGGTTTCTAGCAAGACAAGAAAGGTAAGGGGAGAAGATATCTATATGTATTAAGTATAATCCATGTAAAAACACATAGAAAAAACAGGAGGGAATATACTAGCAGCAATTTCTCTTGGGCAGTGAGATAATAAGCTTTTCTGCCTTGATGTTTTAAACTCTGTTTTACACACTTTCTTTCTTTTTTTTTTTTTTAAGATTTTATTTATTTGACAGAGAGAGAGAGTACAAGTAGGCAAAGCAGTAGGCAGAGAGAGAGGGAAAAGCAGGCTCCCCACTGAGCAAGGAGTCTGATGTGGGACTCCATCCCAGGACCCTGAGATCATGACCTGAGCCGAAGGTAGATGTTTAATTGACTGAGTCACCCAGGCGCCCCTACACACTTTCTATAATGAATATATGTCACTTTTATTATCAGGGGAAAAAATAATTTTACAGGGCTTGGTTCCATCTGGGTGTGCTATGTGACTAAAAGGGGTTTATTTACTTATTTTTAAAAATTTTTAAAGGATTTTACTTATTTATTTGACAGAGAGAGAGTGAGAGAAAGCACAAGCAAGGGGAGCGGCCCGCAGAGGGAGAGGGAAAAGCAGGCTTCCTGCTGAGCAAGAAGCATGATGTGGGGCTTGATCCCAGGACCCTGTGATCATGACCTGAGTTGAAGACAGATGCCCAACCAACTGAGCCACCCAGGTGCCCCTATTTACTTATTATTTTAAGACTTTATTTTTAAGTAATCTGTATACCCAGCATGAGACTTGAACCTACAACTCAGAGATCAAGAGTCATGTGTTCCACTGACTGAGCCAGCCAGGAGCCCCGAGAGTGCTTTAAACCATGTAGAGGGCTCTGTAATGAAGGTTATTGGTGCTGAGAATGAAAGGGTGGGGGACAGTGTGGCTCATCACACAGAGCCAGACTGGCAGTCAGGACTTCTGGGGCCTAGACCCCGTTTTGCCTCTAACTTACCATGTGGACCTGGGCCCCTGGTTATCCCACCTATAGAAAGAGAGTGGCCCAGATCTCTCCCACCAGCCCCAGAAAACCAGAATATGGAACACAGTGACCTCTTACCACATTTGGGTTGAAGGGTGGAGTCAGCCTCTTGTGATACAAGTCATCCCAGTTTATGGGGCTGAAGAATACATGATTCTTTATCTCAAGCTGTAGGAAGAAGGTGCTGATCACAAGTAGCCCTCCCCACAGCACTCCTCCCCACCCCCGACTCCCTGACTCCTCGTGTCTGGGAGCTCCAACTCTACTGGCAGCTGGCTGTTAAGCTCTAAAACCTTTACTGGGAAAGTAACTTGTAATTCCAGCTGGTTTCATGGGACAAAGGGCTGTTCTGCAGCCAGGCCTCTTCCCTTCATCATCATCTAGAACCCAAACCCTTCTCCCCTATAGCATTCATTCATTCCTCAACTATTTACTGAGCACCTACTCTATGCCAGCACCATGGGACACAGTGGTGGTATGTCAGTGAACAAGACTGCAGAACTTGCCTTTGGGGTTCTCAGGGATCTTCCCACCCCATCCACCTGCCTTAGTGCATCTTGATTCTTCTAGAATGCAAACCAGAGAAATAGACCACATCTGCTCAGTAAGGAAGGTAACAGAAGTAAAGCCCCAAGAAAAACTGCAGTTTCCTGGAGACCAGAAGTTAGGACTCAGTCCTGGGCCTCATTCACTACTTCTTTTCTAATCAAAGCCAATGTCAGCATCAAGTTCCTCCTATCCCAGCAGGACCCTCTCTATCCATGTTTGGAAAGGAATGATTCTCCAGCTCCCTATATCATAAATGTTCCCCACCCCATGCCCCGTGTAGTTGTTAAAGAGCCGGATCCAAAAGATCTTGAAGACCCAAGAAATGGATTAACACTGGTTGCCTGTAAATTAAGGAACTGGGTAACTAAAGGGTCTTTTTCTTAATATCCTTTGAGTTTTGATTTATGGGAATGTATCCCTTATTTGAAAAATCATACATATTTTTAAGATGCAAATTTCCACTTGAAAGAAGGGGATTATTCTTCATGAGAGTCCCCTTCTTTAAGCTGGCCAGGGATGGGTGGAAAAATGCCCTAAACGTTTGTTACACTTCATGGTATCCGGCATGTGGGGCTCTGGATACCAACACTTAGCACTGGCCTAAAGGCTTTGTATATATTAATTCACATGATCTTTATAGCAGCTGTGACTTAGGTGTTATCACTGCAGATGGGAAAACTGAAGCTTACAGAGAGAAGTTATGCAATTTGCCCAAGGTTCTGCAACTAGGAAGGACGAGGAAGGTGGAGGAGGGATCTGAACCCAGGTAGTCTGTCCGTGTATCACAACCACTGTGCTAGAAGAGAAAGCAAACTTCCAGGGAGAAAAGCACTATGGTCTTTCTTTTATAAATTCAAATTATCTTTTTTGACTAGAGAATATAAGATTATTTTTCAAGTTCTACTTTAATACAAAAAAATCCTGAATTCATTATAGAAATCAAGAGTGAATTACTCATCTCTGTATCTTGAATGCCCCCCAGCCTGGCACTGGGAAAAACCAAGTCCGGTCCTCTCTCTGCATAGAAACCAGAGGACTATCTTAAAACTGAAATTGGGTCTTGCCAGAGCCCTGTTCAAAATCCACCAAAGTGGACCACTCTTCTTGTTCATGCCACAGGACTTTTGTACATGCTGTGTGCAAAAAAGGTGTCACATCCTCCGAGTAGACCTACTTCACCATGCCACTATAAATTCACTCCCTCCCATTATTGTCTATCTTGGCTCACTGTTCATTTATTTCCTGGTGCTTGTCACACTCTGTAATCATTATATATTACAATGTTTGTTTGTTGTCTGCCTCCCCCAATCAACGTAACAAGGGCATAGACCCAGCCCACTGAATCGCTACAACCTAGCTCAATGCCTGGCACATAGTAGATGCTCAGTAAACATTGGATGAATTCAAGAACTGGACTAAAGGAAGTAATGAAGCAGTAGTAGCAGCTGTGAATTTCCAAACGAAGGAGTTTGCAATGCCTGGTTTTGGAGGGGAGCTGGATGCCCATCACTGTGCTTCTGAGCTGCTTCTGCAGGAAGCTGAACACCCCCATCAGGGACTAGTGCTCTGATGGCAGTTCACCTACAAAGTCTGATTTGGAGCCCAGCCGCTGCCTCTGGTCCTTGTGGAGAAGGCCTTGCAGGAGGTCGCAGGCAGCCACAGTCTGGCCCCCAGGGATCTGCAGCGGCTGGTGCAGAATGTTCTCATACATCTGGGACATGTCTTGGCTGTAGAATGGTGGCTGATGAGAGAGAGAGAGAGAGAAGCTGGAGGCTCATCCATGCTAAAGTGGGGAAAGGTCTCAGGGAGACTTGGCTCAAAGCCAGGTAATGGAAGGATTCAGCCAGACTGCGTCTTGTGCAATGGTTCATACCACAGACTGGAGAGAAACAGAGACCTCACTTCCAGCATAGGGGAGAGGGCCGCTGGGAGGGCTGAGAGGGGACTGCCCAGGAGCATCCCCTATCCCAGCTCTCTTAACCCAGCTTGGGCACCAAATCTGCGCTTTGCAAAGTGAACACTTTTGCCCTCATCATTCCAGCCTAGCCTCACAGCCGTCTTTGAAGATGGGTAGTGATTTGTTGGACAAGACAAGGCTCAAGAGATTGAGCCACATGGCCAGGAAGAGAGCCAGGCCCCGCTCCATGCCCAGAGCCCACTCTTTCCTGAGACTCTTCATCCCGCCTCCTGCTTCTGCTTCTTCTTCCTGACTCCACAGAGCCCATCTCTCATATCCACCACATTCTGCTGGAGAAGCCGGCCCAGAGCAGCGTCTGCCAGGGTAATTCTAAACAAGTCTCCCTCTGAGCAGGCAGCCCAGGGCTGGTTCCACAGACTACCGGCACTGTGACCTTTCTGGGCCTCAGTTTCCCTCCCAGTAAATAAGAACAACTCTATTTCCTCCAGTGGCAGCCTCCCAAGGCTGTTTCTCGCTGCCGAAGGGGTCATAGATGAGATGGTGCGTTATAAAGTGCTAACTAACCTTATTGAAGAAACATCCATAATCCTGACATCATCCTTTTGAGCTTGGAGTAGAGAGATGGCTCATTCAGTTCCTTGAGGAGCTGGAGGAGGCCACACAAGGGAGAGACCCACCCCCATCTCTTCCTGGAGCCACATGTCCCTTGCAATGCTCACACCCCACTCACCAGGCCTTGCAGCATCTCGTAAAGAACGGCCCCCAAGCACCACCAGTCCACTGCCCGATCATAAGGCTCTTTACGAAGAACTTCTGGAGCCAAGTACTGTTGAGGAGAAAATACATTTATCTGAAAGACATTCGGCCTCAGTCTCCACATTTGTAAACAGGGCACTTAGAAGAAAAGATCACCAGGGTTTGATCCTGCTGTGATATGCACGTATGTTCAATCATCAACCATCTGCCAAAGGCCTACTCTGTGCCTGACCCTTTGCCAATGTGCAAAGGTAGACTTACACGGTTGTATAAGTTGTGCACGATACAAAAGTACCAGCCAAAAGGCTATACGGAGTTGTAAGCCTGGCGGTGATTAACTCACCAAGCCATAACCCTAGTATAGGGTTATATCTGGCAACTTGATTAATGTTTAATAGAGTAACTCTTTCTAATTAATGTGTCCAAGGGGGTGCCTTTATCTAATTTGCATGAAAGCATCCTATCAGTGTCCTGGGAACCAGAAAACCCTGTGAGTACTCACAGTGCACTGGGGAGACTCATGCTGAAGTGTAAGTAAATGCGGCACATACTTGTACTGGAAACCTCAGTAACAGAGAGATGCATAGGAATCGGGAAAGAGGAGGGGACACCTCAGTTCCTAGTGACAGATGAATGCATGCCACAGAGCTGTGCCTTCCAACAAGAAGACTACCTGAGGCAGATCTATGCTTTCTGCCAAACCCAAAGGCGTGGTGACCCCTTAGTCTGGCATCTCTGCCATTGAGTCTCAGCAACGACAAGAGCCATTTGGAGAGACTGTGAATGTGGGAGGGACAGGAAGTTACCCAGACCTGAGCCCTAAGTAGGGCTCATTTAACTTCCCAGAACCTTGATATCCTCCTCTGTAAAATGGGGTTGCAGGATCCCTCCCTGGGGGCTGTTTTAAGGCTATGTGCTCATCTGGGCATAACAGGATATGTGTGCAGGCCTTGAACAATGGGAGCAACCATGGGTACTCTGGTCTGTGCTTCCTGGCATCACAGCAGTAGCTGACTTATGGAAGAGGTAATGTGTTGGAGCCCCATGTCTCCTCCACAATCCGGGATGTCCTTTGCCCTGTTCCTCACCCCCGGCAATGTCCAAGGAAGAGATGGCTGGGCTGTCAAGCTTTGGGACACCAGCTCTGTCCAGCGGACACCCTGCCATATATGCAAACACAGACAATGGCTCCTGCTCAGAGAGATCACCTGTCCATCAGCTGCTCCAAAACCAAATGGAGGAGGCCCAGCCGAGATCTGAGATCCAGATTTTCTAGCGTACCGAGAACAACAGAGCAGATAAAAATCCTGTCCCATGCCAGATCAGGAGGAACAACAGAGCAGGTAAAAATCCTGTCCCATGCCAGATCAGGAGGCACTTCCCAGTCCTACAGCCTCTGCCTCCCAGCCCCCACCCAGATATCGGTCAGCTAGGAACCCCATTGGGTCCAAGGTCCAAGGGTCAACACCCTGTTGGGAGTCCAGGGAAAGGTTTCACCTGCAAGGCTCCCGGGAAGCCTTGGCAGGAGACACAGACATGTATGGATTACTGCTGAGACCCACAGATTTTAGCCCCCCAGGCTCTTGGCAGCTGGAAGAGGGGAGAAGACCAACGTTCTATATTTGCCAGCCCTGATCTTAGCTTGTCAGGCCAAGCCCTCCTGCCACACATGGACTTCACCCTGTAGGGCAGGCTGTCCAATATGGCAGCCACTCGTTGCACGTGGCTACAAGAATAACCTATCTCAACAGTTTTATATTGATTGTATGCTGAAATGACAATGTTTTGTATATACTGGGTTAATTAAAATATATTACAAAAATGAATTCCGCCCGTTTCTTTTTACTTTTTAAATGTGGCTGCTGGAAAACTTTACCTTGAGTATAGAGTCTGCATGGCTATTTCTCTTCTTCTAAGACTGTATTGCTGCAGAACTTCCCCAGCAGCCCCCAGAGCTGGTGCCCCCATTAGACATATGAGGAAATCAAGGCAGAGGACAAGCCAGCTCAGGGCAAGGGCTTGGGTGACAGGACTGGGCCTCCCCCAACCTGGTGGAACCGATTGGCTCTAAGCAGAGTTGAAGCTCAACCACTCATGGCCTGACCTCTGACCTCTCCTACAAGGTTTGGCTTACCTCAGGGGTGCCACAGAATGTGGACGTGGTCTCCTCAGGCTCTACCCCTTCCTTGCAGAGGCCAAAATCCGTCAGCACCACATGTCCCTGCAGAGGAAGGTGAGCAGGGGCTGGAAGGTGGTCTAAGCTAAAGGGATGGTCAGGCCTAACCCCAAAGCCCAGATACTTTACCCCAGGGCAGCAACTGGGGAGTCTCATGCCTCTGACACAGGTTACAGGCTCCACTTAGAGACCCATAGCTCCTAGACTGGATGCCAGGAGCGGTACAAGGGGCAAGGTGGGGGGTATCATTCCACTGTCTGCCCGCCCCCTCCCCCCCACAGCTTATCACAGACTTAGACCCATGCCCTACAACATGGCAGCTCCATGAATATCGTCACTGGAGGGGACTGGCGGTGGCAGCTCCCTTGACAGAGAGCTGGTGTTTCAGAAAACAACCATATCGTGTGGCAGCTGGATGGCTGGTGGAGGTCACGGAGTGAGCAGATACTCTGTTCAGATCTCCCCTTTAGGAGCTGTCACGCCCATACCCCACTTCTGGGACATTCCTCTGACCCAAAGTTACGTTCCTCCCAAGGGGCAATCCACACCCAGTGACCGGTCAATGCAAGGGCACAAAAGCCCAGATTCCTTGCCTCAGTTTGAAACGGTTCTAAAGAGTCGCCCCAGCCTGGACCCGCCCCACCCCTGTAAGATCAGCCAAGGCACCTCATTTGCAACCACAATGCAGGTGGGCTTCCTCCTCTGCCCAGTCCTGCCTTCTCACCCCCTTGAAACTGGATCTCTTAAGAGCATTCCCCAATAACCATCTGCACTCAACACTCCATCTGTTTCCAGGGGACCCAGTCTAAGACACGGAGAAACTACAAAGTCCAAGAGCCTCCACTTGCCCCCCGCAAACCTCACACACACACACACACACACACACACACACACACACACACATGTGCACACGTAATTGAATGCATCCCTACCCATATGCACGAGGCACGATGCTTGCACACATGCTCATAAGCACACACATATAGACACACACACACACCGACCTGGCAGTCCAAGAGAATGTTCTCTGGTTTCAGATCCCTGAAGAAAACAAGAGAAAAGAGCACTGTGATATCTCCCTTAGTGAGGAGAGCAGGGGACCCAGGGTCTTGGCGGGCAGACTGTTCCTGGAGGCTCACGGAGATGTGGAGGGAGAGCCCAAGGAGAATGGGCACTTGATGCCAGAAAGGAAGCTCCTACTCTACTCCCACTGCTGAGCCGTCCTCCTTGGACAAAGGGCCAAGTTCACCAGGACCTAGGGGTCCATACAACAACCCTGGCATTTGTGGCAGAAGGGCCAGAGCTGGCTCGGAGCCACAGGTGGGACCCACCTGTAAATGACGTTGAGGGAGTGCAGGTAGCCAATGGCACTGGCCACCTCGGCGGCGTAGAACCGGGCCCGGGGCTCCAGGAACCGGCGTTCCCGCTGCAGGTGGAAGAAGAGCTGGAAGGGGAGGAGGTGTGTGAGAGAGGGTCTCTGGGTGGGGGCTCCAGCTCCTAGAGAGCAGGGTGGGGGGCAACTGGGCGAGTCACCCGCTCTCTGAGCTGCAATGTACTCAGATGGACAGGGGCATGCTTGGGGCGCCTGGGGGGGCTCCATCGGTTAAGCATCTGACTCTTGATCTCAGCTCAGGCTTTGATCTCAGAGTTGTGAGTTCAAGCCCCACACTGGGCTTTATGCTGGCATGGAGCCTACTTAAAAAGTGGGGGGGCATGCTGGCCCCCACACTACAGAGCAGTCATGGGTGTCCAGAGTGTCAGCAGGAGAGATTAATTCACATGGATTGAGCAGCTACCAGACCCTTTCACATCTCTTACCTCATTTAATTCTCTTGACTACCTTTAGGGTATCAAATATGATGCCAGTTTCACCTAAGAGAAAACTCGACCTTGCCCAGGTGTGCTGAAGTGAGTCTGGGCAGCCTTGTGTGGGGGCAGTCAAGAAATGGGGGGCTAAAAAAAAAAGAAATGGGGGGCTGGGAGCCAAACAGACTTGCATTCAAATCCTGGCTCTGTCAGGGACAGGCTGGGTGGCCGTGAGCAAGGGAGTTACCTCTTGAGCCTCAATTTTTCAGCTATAAAATGGGTCTGTTGTGAGGATGAGGTGATATCATTCCAGAATCTGGTACACGTACCAGGCATTTAAGAGCCCAGCCCAGGGAATCCTCCCTAGGGGTCCACCCACCTCTCCCCCGTTGACATAGTCCAGCACGAAGTAGAGCTTCTCAGACGTCTGGAAGGAGTAGCGCAGGCCCACAAGGAAGGGGTGTCGTACGTTCTTCAGCAGCACACTGCGCTCCGCCATGATGTGGCTCTGCTGTGGGGTCATAGTTAGGGGCTCATGTCACCACCCACACAGCCCCCTGTGCCCTGGCACAGCCCACGTGGCCTCACTCATTCATGGGTTGCCCTGCCCAGGACCTTCTCATGCCCCTGCTCAAATACCCACTGTGGCTCCTTAGTGCCCTCAGAGCCAGGCTCCCTGCATAGCAGCCAGGATTCTGAATGGTCAGCTTTATCCCCAGCCTCATGCGTGTAGCTCCAGCCCCTGGGTCAGAAACCTCTGACCCTCTCTCCAGGGGCGATAAGGAAAGTACACGTGATTACCACATAAAAGGAGTCCCACTCATGGTTTTGTTCATGCTGTTTTCCCTGCCTGGACACCGCACATTTGAGGCCTCCCTAAAGACCTCTGCTATCTGCCCTCAGGATGTCCTTGTTAACATTAATTTCCTCGCCTCAGCCCTCTGACTGATGGTCCTCTCTCCTGGTCTGCTCTGTACTCCTCAAGGGGTTGGAATTAAAGAGACTCAAGTCAGCTGAAGAAGCTAGAACTGTGGGTTGGCTGTGGCTTGAGGGGCTCCAACACTGCACATACAGGGAGGTTGGCAGCTAGACTAGGCAGAGGGCTCATCGGCCATGGAGCCCTGAGTTTCCCAGGGGACGGCAGAGGGCTGGGACAGGGTCCTCCCGAAAGCCCTATGGGTGAGCTGGTTGGCTGGGTCCTCTGAGAAGGGTCACCACCCTCAGCACCACCCGGCCCTCTGTCTGCTATGATCACAGCTGCACCCAGCCCCGTGGGTCCTTCAGCACTGGGACCCATCTTGGGAAAACATCTTAGGCTGGGGTCGAGAAGCAGGAGGGGAAACGCCTGAGCACGAGCTCTGGTACCTCTTTCTTCTTCAAGATGGACTTTTTCTGCAGCACCTTCACTGCGTAGAACATCCCATCAGACTTGTGCTTGGCCAGCAGGACCTGAGCAGAAGCACAAACATAAGGCCCCACAAGGGAAGACTCCTCTGAGCTTTGGATTTCTCCATCAGCCTCTTGCTCTGGCCCCACGTCCGTCATTCTACAGTTGTGAGCTCCCGCTTTGTGCGTGCAAGCAACAGGCAGAGGGTGGAGAAGGCCGGGGAAGGGAAGACCCAGGTCTCCCAACCTCCCTGTGTCACTCACCTTCCCATAGCTCCCTTTGCCAATGACTTTCAGGAAGTCAAAGTCGGTGGGCCGGGCGCTGCAGGGGAGGGAGAAGAACACAAGTCCTCATTTATGAACTTGGGAAACCTGGCTCCTGATATGAAATCCAGGCTTCTCTTTGACTTGGAAGCTGGGGAACAGAGGGAGCTTTCCAAGAGTCAAGGCTCCTGGCCACTGAAGCATGCCATGTTCTCCCAGCCAAGAGGGCTTGGAGGACAGGCCCCTACCCCTGGGGATCCACAGTCGAGCAACCAACAGACAAGCTGGGGAGAAAACTGACAAAACTGCAAAGAAGACAAGAACTCTGCTCCCCCCACCAAACCTGAGAAGGGCCTGAAGGGTGGGGAATTGCTAACAATGCAGAGTTTGGGGTGCGTTTCAGGCATGCGACTCAGCATGGGCAAAGGCTGGGGAATTAGTGGGAGATAAAGTTGGGTCCCTGGTGGCAGAGGGTCCTGACGGTAGACCAGAGAACTTGGATCTGATTCCCAAAGAGAGGGGAGCCGGGTTTAAAGGGAGCCCAGGGGAAAGTTGCTTGAAAGACCAGAACTCACTTTGGGTTGGCTGAAGGTCCCAGGTTGATGTTCCCATTGGCCCTTGAGGGCTGGTAGACATTGACAGAAAAGTTAGTAAGATCAGCAGTGACTGAGTGTTAGGATCCTCAGCCTCCTGCTTTCTCCTGGCCTAGGCCCTGCTCCCTTCTCTATTAGCCTGCCTGCTTCTTCCTTCTTTCCACTGGTCTACCAACCCACCCAACCATCCACCATCTCATCTGTTTCTCCTAACACCCCATTTTCTTGAAGCTCTTGCCCAACTCTGTGCCCTGTTTACCCTGCAAATGGCCCACTACCGTGAGCTCACAGTGACCCCTGTCAGTCCCCCAGTCCTACTCTAGGTGGGCCCACCAGGCTGGCCTGAGCTTCCCCCCGGATTTCCCCTAGAGGAGGAAGTGAGCCCCCTGGTGGTGTGTAAGGGAACCAAGACTCACTCACCGGAGGACTGGGCATCCCAGCCCGGCTAGAGTCCATTCTATGGCAGCGATCAGGTGGGCTCTGGGGACACAAGAGGGACATGAGAGAGCTGTGGTTGGGGAAGGAGTGTCATCTGTCTAAGGCTTTAGGCACTGCTGCACTCTCCATCCCTCCCCAACCCCATGCACCTGCCAGTCTGAACACCTCCAACCCAAGGCCAATGACCCCTGCAAGGGATAAGAACTGATATACCCTGAACCCAGCCTTTCTAACCAAACATCTCAAGAAGGAGCCAGGGAGAATGCCCAGGGGTATCCCTCCCAGGCTTAATATTTTCAAGGATTGGGGACAGCCAGTGTGGCAAGATCCCTGTGAGCCAGGGCGGCCCCAGAAGGCTAGGATGGCCAGGGATGGAAGGCTGGGCTCCCCAGGCTCCCAGACAGGCACACTGCAACCCTGAATTCCTGGGGACAGCCCTGAGCTGGGATCTGTGTTGTGTTGACTATTATCTCCCTGCCACATGGACTTCTACTTAATGCCCCTGGAATGGCAAGTGGCCTGGGGGCCTGGGCTAGAGCCACAAAGAGATGACCCAAGCCTGGCTAGTGTTTGCTTGAAGACTGTGACCAGCTGATCTCTGCAGCTAGGAGCACAGTGTCTTTCCTGCTCCCACGCTGCAGGCTGAAGGAGGCTGGTATGTCTGGGCTCTGGCTCAGGATGCTCATGGCACATGCCTGCTTGGAAGACCGAGGGTAAAAACTGAGATCCCACCTAAGAACCCAGGTGCTCATGGAGGATGTAGGTACTGTACATCCCAGGACCACAGCCTTGACCCACCAGGGGGGCTGGACAACAGCCTAGCCTCTCTTGATTAAAAAAACACCCATCTTTACAAGGGAGGATCCTAGAGCAACCACTCCTGTGGCCTTGGACGCTGACAAAGTCACCCCAGGGGAAAGGAGGGAGTCCCCTAGCCCAGGCTGCTCCAAAAGGCCCAGGCCCGTGGGATCCTGAGAGAACGAGCTTTAGATCTGCCTGATAGGGAGTGTAGCCTGGCTTCAGCCAGCGCCCTGGGGTCCGTGCTCCCCAAGGGCCCATAATGCTGCCACACCCACTCCTGGGTTGACCCCATAGGCCCCTTTGCGGGGCCCAGGCCTCTCTAGCCCCACATACCTGTGCAGCCTGAGGAGAGGCCACTGGAAGAACCGACAGTTGGAGCCAGAGGACAGGCCGTGGACAAGAGAGCCTCTCTCTGTTCTCCCAACAAGGGCCGAAGTGTCTGTGCCTGGCGCCGGCCCGGCCCCAGCACCCAGCTCAGAACTCCCCACAGCAGCAGCAGCAGCAGCAAGGGGGCTGTTAATGTCACGTGGGATCCAGCGGGCGCTTAGGATGGGACCAGGGACCTCAGTTCCCTCAGGGATATCACCTCCCCCTGGGGGGCGGGTGGAAGGGGGTGGGCAACAGCTGCGGGAACGCCCTGCTGACGCCTGAGGCTTGTTCGAATGTGTGAAAGTGTATGGCTCAGGCTGTGTGTGTGTCTGTGTGTGTGTCTGTGTGTGTAGGGGGCTTGTCTGTAAGAAGACGCACTCTCTGGGGCCTACCCAGGCCGGGCATAGACAGACTCCATAAAGTTCTAGAGACCTCATCCATGGCAGCTGAGAGCACTTTGCCTTCCAAGAATCTGTAGGTGTTTCAGGCACAGATGTCTGGCCCAGTCCAGCCAGCCTTGGTCTTTGCCTGCTGAGCACTTGGCCCTTTGGGGCCTTCCTTGCTGGCTGCTCCAGGGCCCTGGCCCACTGTCTCCAGGAAAGGACAGGTTGGCCTATAGCTCTCCAGCTGTATTAAGTGGTATGTGGTGCAATAATTAGGTACTCACGGGATCCCCTCCTCTCCCCAGGCACTCATGAGGGGTGTTCTGGGGAATGAAAGAGCTCAAGGGGCCTGACACAGCCCCTGCCTTTCTGGAACTTTCTGTGTGGCTACCATATGCCATACTTAGTTGGACCTCTACAATTCACCACAGTGGAGGGATCCACGGGGCCAGGGCTAAGAAGGTTGGCCGGGGAGGGACCTGAGCCCAGCAGCCTTGGGGGTTCTCACTGGGCTCTGAAAAGCAGGGTCCCAGCAAACCAAACCCAAGTGAACAATATCAGAGCCTTCCATCTTTCAACAAACTAGAAATGTTGAACCAATACACTGATGGGCGGGATGTCATGTTGACAAAACACATACCCACCACAAGGACATTTCTTTTGAATAACAAGACCCTGATGGGACTTTATTCAGCAGCCCAGTGTAGAACAGGAGAATAATCATGAAAGTAATCCTAACTGAAATGGCCTGCTCAGAGCCCCCGCTGGCTGTGACGCTCCCTCTCTTGACCTGACATCCATCTCCAAGTTCAGTTCCACTTTGGTGTCCTCCCTTTCAGTTAAACTCCTCGAAAGAGTTGTCTGGACTCAGTTTCCACTCTTTCTCCTTTTCTCTCTTGAACCCATTCCAAAGAGGCTTTAACCCCAGCCCTCCACCAAGACCCTGGGCTGGTGACTCCCACATTCCAGAGCCAGTGATGGGCTCCTCGGCCCCAGCTCACCCAGCTTCTCTGGAGGACTAGGCACACCCGGTCTTCCCACTTGGCTTCCGGAGCTCCTGGTTTTCTTTCCATCTCAACCTGCTGCTCTTTCTCCATCCCTTCTGCCGGATCTGCCTCCTCCTTTGCCACTAAACGGTGGCCTGTCCCAGGGTTCCGTCCTCAGACCTCTAGCTACCCTTGTTCCCAAACTCTCTCCTGCACTAAGTCTGGTTTGTTTGTTTTTTAAGATTTTTATTTATTTATTTGACAGACAGAGATCACAAGTAGGCAGAGAGGCAGGCAGAGAGAGAGGGGGAAGCAGGTTCCCTGCTGAGCAGAGAGCCCGATGTGGGGCTCGATCCCAGGACCCTGAGATCACGACCTGAGCCGAAGGCAGAAGCTTTAACCCACTGAGCCACCGAGGTGCCCCCTAAGTCTGGGTTTATATATCTAACTGCGCTCTTGGCCGTTCACTAGTTGGGTGCCTGGAAGCACCTCACTTGTAACACGTCCAAGAGTCCTGACTCTCATTCCTTCCCCTCTGCTCTGGCCTACTCCTCTCAGTCTTCCATCCCCCACCTGCTCAAAGAATCAAGCCAGCAACTTGGAATTCGTTCTAGAGACACAGAACCTTCCCCCAACTCCAGTCCACCATGAAATCCCAGGAGACTCTACCTTCACATAGAACCCAGGGAGCACTGCTACCCAGCAGAGCATCTGCCCCGTCCCTGCCTGAGCCACTGTCATCGCTTGTGTGGATCGCCGCAACCGCTTCCCTGATGTCTTGTGATTTTTAGCTTGACCCTCTGCATGCTCTCCACCCAAAGCCGGAGCATCACTTTTAAACCGGAAGTCAGACCACCACGTGACCTGGCTGCTCAGAAACTCCAGTCGCTTCCCATCACACCTTGGGTTAAAATCCAAAGTCTGGGGGCGCCTGGGTGGCTCAGTGGGTTAAAGCCTCTGCCTTCGGCTCAGGTCATGATCCCAGGGTCCTGGGATCGAGCCCCGCGTCGGGCTCTCTGTTCAGCGGAGAGCCTGCTTCCCTTCCTCTCTCTCTGCCTGCCTCTCTGCCTACTTGTGATCTCTGTCTGTCAAATAAATAAATAAAATCTTAAAAAAAAAAAAAATCCAAAGTCTGCCATGGTCTGCGAGATCCTGTGTGACCTGGCTCCTGTCACTGTCTCCACTTTGGTTCCCATGCTCTCTACACTCCAGCTTCTCTGACGTTCTTTCTGTCGCTCAAACACACTGAGTGCCCTCTGGCCTCCTGGCCCTCGCCCTTCCTTTCCCCTCTGCGTAGAATGCTCTTCCCCCCAGGCTCCTGCATGGCTGGCTTCCAGGAATATCACAGAGGTCTCTGCTCAACTGTCACCACTGAGAGATGCCTCTTCTCATTATGCGTGACTGATTTTCCTCGTTTGTCTGAGACCGAGGGTTTCCAGGGATGTGAGACTCTCGGAGCTAAAGCTTGAGCAGTCCTGCGGCACAGCAGGATGGTTGGTCACTGTACAGCACGCTCCCGCCCGCTCCCTGTCCACTTTCTCTGCTTAGCACGTTCCACTCTGACATCTCATCATCAACTCTTTCGTCTGGTACTAGAACATCAGCTCCACGAGGGCAAAGACTTTTCTTGTTCACTGTTGAGTCCCCAGCACCTAGATAAGGATCTGGTATATGATCGGTGCTCAGTACTTATTTGAGTAATGAAACAGGAATGAGTTGATAAGATCAAGGAGAGTACATATATAAAATGGAAAATTGCCCAACTGAAAAACGATAGATTTGTAAATCAGAGTGGGAATATAAGCGTGATACAACGTCAAGCAGAAAAAGGACATTTCAAAATGGTAGGTGTGCCAGGGAGCCCAGCTTTATAAGAAAACGGAGACACATATGCACGTATACATTTGTGCATAGGCACCAAGAAAGGCTGGACGCTTACAACCCAAGGTTAAGCTAATTTTTATCTTCGTACCTTGGTGTAAAATGTCTCGAGGGGTTGCTGTTCACTTAATACTTCGGTACTAAGGCCTGGGGAGAACTTACACATGCATTGCTCCCCACCACCCTCCCATCACCTTGACTGGAACTCCCACACCTGAGCAGCTCACAGCTCCTGTAGCTTCTTTCTTACCTGCACCACTGTCTTCTGATTTTCTGGCCGAAGGCTGGGCATCAATACCTTGTCGTGACTATTCAGACCTACAAGGATGCCTGTGAACTTGCAGGGTGTGATCCCTTCTAACTGCTGGAGCTTGGACGCACACGCCTCTGGTCCATCATGGCACCAACTTGCTCACACCTCCCGAGGGCTGCTGGCTGCAGCGGGCGTGGGGGGTCACTCTGTTCCCTCTCTTTGGAGCACTGCCCTGACCATTCTGGTCTGCTCAGCTAGCCCGTTGCCTCTGTCCTCATTTGCCATCCCCAGAAGCCTTGCCGGACCACCTCCTGTCCCCCGATCCCCTAAACTCTTATCCCCTCCTCTGTGTCCACTGCTGCTGTAACACCTGTCTTCACACTACTGTGATTTATTCATTTATTTGCCTGCCTGGCCAGTGCATACCAATGACATGCCAATGACAGTGCCACCAAGGGCCAGCTTGGTCTTTTTTTGTTCCCACAGTGCCAGGGGTTAGAAACCACCAGGATCCCTGTTTGAAGGAGGAGGAAACTGAGGCACAAAGAGGTGAAGTGGCTTGACCAAGACACCAAGCTAGTTAACGCTCTAACTGGGATTTGAACCCAGACAGTCTGACTGGAAGTGCGTGGGCTAGAATTGCAGGAAGAAGTTAGGAATGTAGAAAAGGAAGGAATGAATTGAGCGGGGTGGGAGGGAGGGTGTGGCTGCGTTAGGAGGAGAGGAGAATAGGTGACTGGGAGGCAGAGAGATAGTTGAGAGGGAAGGACGGAAAGGAGGGGAGGGAAAGGAGTTAGGAAGAGGATGAGGAAGGAAGGAGGGAAGGGAAAGGAGTTAGGAAGGGGATTAGGAAGGAAGGGAGGAGGGCAGGAATAGTTAGGAAGGAAAATGGTAGGAAGGGAATTAGGAAAGAGGGTGCTAAGAAGGAAAGGGAGGACATTGGCAGCCAGAAAGGAAGACAGCAGGTGACCCGTTTGTCAGTTTGGCAGCCCGACAGGCTGGCAGGCAGGGGTCCTGCTCACGCCTGAGCCTCTCACCTGAAAATGCTGGGTCTCGGTCAGGTCCTGGGGAGCAGCGCGGGGCACAGCTCTGCCCTCCTGTCTCTCTGCATGGTCCCGCTGACCTGAAACCCAGCCCCGACGTGCTGGACAACCTTCTCGGTCAGGAGCAACCTGTAACCCACTCACTTGGCTCCCGAGCCAGCTAGGAGCTGGCTGCAGGGCCTTCTGGTTACTAATTAACCTTGGACCTGAATCGAAGACAGCTTCTAGACAGGCCTGGCCCTGGGGACCCTCTGAACTTTAAAGAGCTATTGCACAATTCAAGTTGTGTGACCTTGGACTGGCAACGCCAGCTCCCCGAGCCTGGTGAGGACTGCCGAGGATGGGCGTGTGTCCTGACCCTCACAGGAAAGGTCTCTGAGGTGCCTTTCAACTCTGTCACGTTTCCATTCTCTGAAATGCCTCCCGCCCCACCTCCCAGGTCCAGCCCAAATGCTGACCTTGCATGGCCTTCCCTGATTCCAACAGCTGAATCACATCTCCTTTCCCTTAGTGCCTGAAGGACTGACCGTTGAAAGGGCTGGTCTCACACGGCTCTCCCCTGAGCGGGACCACAGCCTCTGACATGACCCCTTCCCCGACACCTCTGGGAATGGAAAGCGCATTCTGTCCTGAGCCAGCCTTGTTGCCGGACACTGCCGAGCCCGAGGCTGCCGCCCAGAGCTCACCTGCTGGGGCACCGCTTGGGGAACCATCCCGGGAAGAGAACCACGGCTGAGCTGAGTCACATGCTCTGCTCTGCCCTTCAGTGACCTGGGGTTCAGGAACCAGGGCTTAGCACTCCCTAGCTTGCACTGAAGGAAGGCTAGCTCCTGGTCCATCTGAAGGTGCTCAGACTGAGGGTTCCAACTCAGGGCAGGGGCCGGGACTGGCCTGCTGCACAGGGTCTGGCTATCATGCTGACTCCTCACTGCCTTTTCATTAGGATCTCAGCAACTTTTTTTTTTTTTAAGATTTTATTTATTTATTTGACAGAGATCACACAAGTAGACAGAGAGAGAGGAAGGGAAGCAGGCTCCCCGTTGAGCAGAGAGCCCGATGCAGGGCTCAATCCCAGGACTCTGAGATCATGACCTGAGCCGAAGGCAGAGGCTTTAACCCACTGAGCCACCCAGGCTCCCCAGGATCTCAGCAACTTCTTAATCTTCTTAGTGTGCCCCTGGAGAAGCCGGGCATGCCCTACCCCTGACCTCCACCAACACACACAGGGGCAAATACTTGGCCTCTGCCTGGAGAGGGGCCGCGGCTGGCCCAACTGCACTGAGCAGATTGGGGCCAAGCCCTGGGTCCTGGCCCTTTCCAGAGCCTTCCCTCGTCAGCTCCACTGAGCTCCTCCTCCCCTGCCTTCCCAGAACCAGTTTTCAAACACCCCCGCCACGATGGGGTTGCATAAACTGTATTGAAAAAGTCCAGTATACAGAAGAATGTGGAATAAAAAGTGAAAGCCTCTCCTCGAATGCATCTTCATTCTCATTTCATTTCCAGAAGTAACTGCTGTGAACTAAACGGGGACCACCCTTCCAGACCTTTGTCTGCAACCTAATCTCCGTACCTCAAATGATTTTTCCAGAAAAAAACGGGCCATACCACACGTATGGTTCAGGAACTCACTTTCTCTCACACTCTTTCTTTCCCCGTCAACACAGAGTCAACTTTTTTTTTTTTAACCTCTGCATCACATTGTATAATGTGGGATTAATTTCCCTGTCCCTGTTCCCTTGTCACTGTTTCTTTGTTGGACGTTTAGGCTGCTACCAATTTCACAAGAATTCTAACGAGGCTTTGGAGAAACCCGTGGTGCTAATAGCTTGTGGCCTGGCACTCCTGTTTCTGTCTGATAAACTCCTATGGGGGGAGGTCTGGGTTAATTCTGACCTATCTACCAAATTACTGTAGACAGTGAGACCAAATGACATGGCTATCAGCGGTGCTTAAACTGGCCCTTCCCCTCCACGAGGCCGCAGAAAACAGTGAGGACCAGAAAACAGTGAGGCCCCTCCGGCAGAGGTGCACCTCCTCCCTGTCCTCCTCCGCCTCCCCACTCCCCTGCCATCCTACCTGTCCCTTCCTCCCCCTCCTCTCCCTGCTGTCTGGTTGGACTCTGTGGTCTGGGTGCGAAGACCAAAGACATGTTCTCAGGGAAGAGAAGGGGAGCCAGAGCCTCGACCAACGTGTACCCACCTCCATGAATATTCCCTCCACCTTGACATTCAGCCCACTTTTCCATGCTTTGTCTGGTGTCCCGCACACACTCCCAGGGCTTCCCCCACCTGCACACACCCTCCTCCTCTCACGCCTGCAGGTTCAGCCACAGTCACAGGGAATAAAGGGCATAGGATCTGTAAGGACCCTATACCCACACAAGCTGGAAGCAGGACCTTTGAGCCAATGGAGTCCACACATAGGCCATTGATGGGCCCCCAGGTTTCTTTCAGAAAAAAAAAAAAAAATTTTTTTTACAAATGTGTGAATGTACAAGAATTTAAAAAATCAAATAGAGGGGGGCACCTGGGTGGCTCAATGGGTTAAAGCCTCTGCTTTCGGCTCAGGTCGTGATCCAGGGTCTTGGGGTCGAGTCCCACATTAGGCTCTCTGCTCAGCGGCGAGCCTGCTCCCCCACCGCCCCCACCGCCCTCTGCCTGCCTATCTGCCTACTTGTGATCTCTGTCTGTCAAACAAATAAATGAAATCTTAAAAATAAATTTTAAAAAATCAAATAGGACTATGAGATAGATAATGAAAAAGATCGTGGTTTTTCTTTTCCCATTTCTCGATTTTTTAAAAGCTGCTTCCTTCGGTATTTATTTCCATTTGTCTAAATCGCATGACCATGACCATCCTGTTATTCCTTCCTCTTTTGGTTTTGAGCGATATCAAGTGGGTTCCTTTCTACTGTTGGACTCCAGATCTCACCCATCCAAATACACACTCTGCTTCTCCTAAAGTTAATACTTCCTCCTTTGATGGTTTGAAACATTGAAGACACACACACACACACACACACACACACAATTCTCTCTTAAACTCTGTCAGAGCGAGACATATTCTCTTCATACAATGATATGATAGCTTTGGTTCATTTGTTTTGTTTTTCATCCTTCCTGGAGCCTTCCACATTCTTCTCTTCTCACTTGGACAGTTGCTCAGTTGTCAACCTGGCCCCTCCCTTCCCATCCCTCTGCAAGTTCCCTTTGTCTCTCTCCTCATTGAAGGTCCTGTTTCTTGGATCCTATGTCTCTTTCTTCCTTCCCTTCCTTCCTTCCTTCTTTCTTTTTTCTTAATTTCAAATTGTGGGTAAATCTATTTAACAAAGTTTGCCATTTCAACCATTTTTTTAAAAAAAGATTTTATTTGAGAGAGCGAGAGAGTGTGAGAGAGCACAGGAGAATGAGCATGGTGGGGTGGGGAGAGGGGAAGAAGGGCAGAGGCAGGGGCAGAAGCAGGCTTCCCGCTGAGCAGGGAGCCCCATGAGGCTCGATCTCAGAACCCTGAGATCATGACCCGAGCCAAAGGCAGATACTTAACTGACTGAGCCACCCAGGCGCCCCCATTTCAACCATCTTTACGTGAACAATTCAGCAGCATTAGGTACGTTCACAACGTTGTACAACCACCATCACCTATTTACAAGACTTCATCGCTTCAAAGAGAGACTCTGTAACCATTAAGCAATAATTGTCCCTTCCCCCTCCTCCCAACCACTGGTAACCTCCAATCTACTTTCTGTCTCTATGGACCTGCCTATTCTAGATATTTCTTATAAGGGACTCACGGAATATTTGTCCTTTTGTGCCTGGCTTATTCCACTTAGCATCATGTCTTCAAGGTTCTTCCATGTTGTTTAATCCTTCTTTACGGTTGAATAATATTCTGTTGTATGGGTAGACTACGTTTTGTCTACCCACTCATCTATGAACAGACACCCAGGTTGTTTCCACCTCTAGGCTGTTGTGAGTAAGGCTGCAGTGAATACTGGCAACAAGTATCTGTTTTCAGATCTTTCAGGTATCTACTTAGGAGTGGAATTTCTGAGTAATGTGATAATTCTAGGTTTAGCTTTTTGAGAAAGCAACCCCGTCCTCAAGCAGCCAACCTGTTTTCCAACCTAGTACATTCCAACCAATGGTTTCCCCACACCCTTGCCAATAGTTATTATTCTCCAGTTTTGTGATGACATCCATCCTGGTGGGTGTGAAGTGGTAGCTCATGGTGGTTTTGATGGGCATTTCTCTAATGACAAAGTGGTTGAGCATCGCTTCATGTGTTTGTTGGCATTTGCACATCTTTGGAGAAAGGTCTAGGCAAGACCTCTGCTCATTTTTTATTTGGGTCGTTTGTGTTTTTGTTGTTTAGTTTAAGGGGTTCTTTATATATTCTGGATATTGAACCCTTGACAGATGGACAATTTGTGAGTATTTCCTCCTGTTCTATAGGTTGTCTTTTCACTTTCTTGACAAAGTCCTTTGACGCACAGAAATTTTTCATTTTGATGAACTTCAACTGTTTCTTCTTCTGTTGCTTGTGCTTTTGGTGTCACATCTAGACCTTACTGTCAATTCTGAAATCATAAAGATTTACCTCTGGGTTTTATTTTAAAGATTTTATGGTCTTAGCTCCTATATTTAGGTCGTTGACCCATTTGAGTTCCATTTTTTATATGGTATAAGGTAGGCATCTAACTGTGTGTTTTTCACGTATGGAGATCCAGTTGTCCCAACACCCTCTGATGGAGAGACTGTTCTTTCCCCATTGAATGAATGAACACTCTTTTCAAAAATCAGTTGGCTGTAGGGGCGCCTGGGTGGCTCAGTGGGTTAAAGCCTCTGCCTTTGGCTCGGGTTATGATCCCAGGGTCCTGGGATCCAACCACACATTGGGCTCCCTGCTCGGCGGGGAGTCTGCTTCCCTTCCTCTCCCTCTGCCTGCCTCTCTGCTACTTGTGATCTCTCTCTGTCAAATAAATAAATGAATAAATAAATAAATAATCTTTTAAAAAAATCAATTGGCTGTAGATGTTTGGGGTTATTTTTGTACTCTTAGTTCTCTCCAGTTGGTCTCTATGTCTGTCCTTATGCCAGTATCACACTGTCTTGATTACTTTATATTTGCAGCAAGTTTTGAAATCAGAAAATCAGAGTCCTCCTACTTTGTTCTTTTTCAAGATTGTTTTGGCCTTTAGGATCCTCTTGCTATTCCACATGGATATGAGGTTTGGCTTTTCCATTCCTACAATAAAGGCCATTGGCATTTTGATAGGGTTTGAACCTGTTGGTCACTTCGGGTAGTAGTGACATGTTAACAATCTTAAGTCTTCCTAAATATGAGCACAGATGTCTTTCCATTTAATTAGGTCTTCTTCAATTTCTTTCAGCAATGGTTTGTAGCTTTTAGTATATAAGCCTTTCACCTCCTTTAAATTTATTCCTAGGTATTTTATTCCTTTAGATGTTGTTGCAAGGGGAATTTCTTTCTTCCTTTCCTTTTTGGATTGTTTGTTATAGAAACACGAGTGACTTGATTTTTGTGTGTTAATCTTATACCCTGCACCTTTGCTTAAATTTTTAGCTTTAGCGGATTGCTTGTTGATTTTTTGGTATATAAGATCATGTCATCCATGAATAGAAATAGTTTTACTTATTCCATTCCAATTTAGGTGCCCTTTATTTATTTCCCTCTTTTTTTTTTTTTTAAAGATTTTATTTATTTATTTGACAGAGAGATTACAAGCAGGCAGAGAGGCAGGCAGAGAGAGAGGAGGAAGCAGGCTCCCTGCTGAGCAGAGAGCCCGATGCGGGGCTCGATCCCAGGACTCTGAGATCATGACCTGAGCCGAAGGCAGCGGCTTAACCCACTGAGCCACCCAGGCGCCCCTCCCTCTTTTTTTTTAAAAGATTTTTATTTACTTATTTGACAGACAGAGATCACAAGTAGGCAGAGAGGCAGGCAGAGGGCAGGGGGAGCAGGCTCCCTGCTGAGCATAGAGCCTGATGCAGGACTCAATCCCAGGACCCTGAGATCATGACCTCAGCAGAAGGCAGAGGCTTTAACTGACTGGGCCACCAGGCACCCCTCATTTCTCTTCTCTAATTGCTCTGGTGAGAACTTCTAGTACAATACGGAAAAGCAGTGGTGAAAGTGGGTTTCCATGTCTTGTTCTAATCTTAGGAAAAAAGGCTTTTACCATTGAGTATGATATTAGCTGTGGTGTTTTTTGTAGATGCCTTTGATCATGTTGAGAAAATTCCCTTCTATCCCCCAGTTTTCTGTTTTAACCGTGAAATGGTGTTGGGTTTTCATTAGTGCCTTTCCTGCATCAATTGAGATGACCATGTTTTTTTTCCCCTTTCATTCTAGTTATGTGGTGTTTTACATAGACTGGTGATTACATAGACTTGAACTACCCTTGCATTTTTGGAATCTATCTCTTTTTTTGACTTATTCTTTCATTTTTATTTTATTTTTTTAATTTTTATTTTTTAAAGATTTTATTTATTTATTTGACAGAGAGAGAGATCACAAGTAGGCAGAAAGACAGACAGGGGGGGGGGGGGAAGCAGGCTCCCCGCCGAGCAGAGAGCCTGATGTGGCGCTGGATCCCAGGACCCTGAGATCATGACCTGAGCCAAAGGCAGAGGCTCAACCTACTGAGACACCCAGGCGCCCTACTCTCTCATTTAAAAAAAAAAAAGATTTCATTTGGGACACCTGGGTGGCTCAGTCAGTTAAGTGTCTGCCTTTGGCTCGGGTCATGATCCTACGGTCCTGGGATCGAGCCCAGCATCAGGCTGTCTGCTGAGCGCGGAGCTTGCTTCTTCCTTTCCCTCTGCCTGCTGCTCTGCCTGCTTGTGTTCTCTATCTGTCAAATAAATAAAAACAGTCTTTTTAAAAAGACTGTATTTATTTTGCGAGAGAGCAGGCAAGCTAGCATGAACGGCGGAAAGGAGAGAGGGATAAGGAGACTCCCCTTTAAGCAGGGAGCCCAGGAAGAACTCTATCCCAGGACCCTTATATTCTCACTTTGATGGAGCATTCCGCCAGGGGGTTTCTGAGAAAAGGTTTACAGGAGATAAAAGTTTGAAACTTTGTATGCCTTCACATTTGACTGACAACTTGGCTGGGTACAGAACTCTAGGGAGGAAATAACTTTCCTTTGGAATTGTGCAGACATTGCTCCACTTCCCTTGCTTCCAGCATTGCCACTGGGTTCGATGTTATTGATTCATGTTCCTTTGAATGAGACCTGTCTTATTCCCTCAAAAGCTTTTAAATCTTCTCTTTGTTCTCATTATTCTGATATTTTGCACTAATGTAGCTTAGTGTCATTCCTTTTACATCCATTGTGTTGGGCATTCAGTGTAACGTTTTAGTTAGGCCACTACTATCTTTCAACTCTGTGAAAGTTACTTAAAAAAAAAAGTTTAAAAAAATGTAATTTCTCTGTTCCTCTTTTTTTTTTTTTTAAGGTTTTATTTATTCATATGACAGAGAGAGATCACAAGGGAGCAGAGAGAAAGGGGGAAACAGGCTCCCCGCCGAGCAGAGAGCCCGACACGGGGCTTGATCCCAGGACCCTGAGATCACGACCTGAGCCGAAGGCAGAAGCTCAACCCACTGAGCCACCCAGGTGCCCCTCTCTGTTCCTCTTATTGGCATTTCTGTTAGTTGTATATTGGACCTCCAGCTAGTCCTCTAATTCTTTTTTTTTTTTTTTTAAGATTTTATTTATTTATTTGTCAGAGAGAGAGAGGGAGAGAAAGCAAGCACAGGCAGACAGAATGGCAGGCAGAGGCAGAGGGAGAAGCAGGCTCCCTGATGAGCAAGGAGCCCAATGTGGGACTCGATCCCAGGACGCTGGGATCATGACCTGAGCCGAAGGCAGCTGCTTAACCAACTGAGCCACCCAGGCGTCCCTAGTCCTCTAATTCTTAAAATTCTTTCCCCCTTTTCTTTCCTTGTCTCTTTTTTTTTTTTTTTTTTTCAAGATTTTATTTATTTATTTGAGAGAGAGAGAGCATGAGAAGGGGGAAGACCAGAAGGAGAAGCAGACTCCCCACCGAGTAGGCAGCCCGATGTGGAACTCGATCCTAGGACTCCAGGATCATGACCTGAGCCAAAGGCAGTCGCTTAACCAACTGAGCCACCCAGGTGCCCCCTTGTCTTTTTCTTCTACTTTCTGGGCACTATCAACTTTATCTTTCAACCCGTGTGTTGAATCATCCCTGCAATCAGTTTTAAATTTCCCAAAGTCCTTTCTCGCCTCTCAACGTTTCTTTTTCTATGATAGCAGCCATGGCTGGTAGAGGGATAACTTCCATAAGTGGAAGGATCAGTTCTTCTACTGTGATGAGTAGGGAAGAAGGAAGGATGGATATGGGTGGGAGGAGACTGGCAGATGAGGTGGCAGGAAGGTGGGGGTATTCCTTCTAATGACTTCCATTTTTCTCTGTGATATAGACGATGAGCACATATATTGAGACAACAGGGAAGTTAACAGGGCAGGAGGTTTGAAGACAGTGAAAAGGGAAATCAAAGGGAATTCAAAAACCCAGCTGCTTCCTGGGCAGCCCTGAGGATCCACACTGAAGCTGGAGACCATCAGTCAACCATGGCACCAGTGGGCTTAGTCAGATTAGCTCCCGGTAAAGGTGTGGAGAAGATGGGCGCAGACAGCTCTGTGGTTGGTGTTCTCACTGAGCAGTCTGGAAGAGCAGCGGGGCCAAGAAATTAAGGATATTGACAACAAAGGGGTTGATGGGATTGGACAGGGCATTTCTGTCACTTTTGTTTGCTCACAGTCTCTGGGAAACTTAATGAAGTTTGAGGGTTTAGTTTGACATTTTCCACCTGAAAGTTTGATGTTACCTTTTTTTTAAAAAAGATTTCATTTATTTATTTATCTATCAGAGAGAGAGAGAGAGGGAGAATGCGCGCACACACAAGCCAGAGGAGCGGCAGGCAGAGGGAGAAGCAGACCCCCGCTCAGCAGGGAGCCGGAAGCGAAGTGGGACTCGGTCCCAGGACCCTGGGATCTTGACCTGAGCCAAAGGCAGACACTTAATGACTGAGCCACCCAGGCGTCCCAGTTTGATGTTATTTAAAAACTGTAGGGCTTTGCTGAATTTTCCACCCTTGTCCACCGTTTCTGGGGGTTCCCATTGTTTACATTTCTCTGTGTAGACAAGTAGACGGGTTTATCTTTACCCTTTGTTTCTTATCTTCAAAATAGAATAAGGGGGGCACCTGGGTGGCTCAGTGGGTTAAAGCCTCTGCCTTCGGCTCAGGTCATGATCCCAGGGTCCTGGGATCGAGCCCCGCATCAGGCTCTCTGCTCAGGAGGGAGCCTGCTTCCTCCTCTCTCTCTGCTTGCCTCTCTGCCTACTTGTGATTTCTCTCTGTCAAATAAATAAATGAAATCTTTAAAAAAAAATAAAAAAAAAATAAAATAGAATAAGGGCCCCCTAACAATAAAGGGAATGCTTTATTCTCTTCAATAATGGCACTAT
The DNA here is from genome assembly GCF_902655055.1 of Lutra lutra. NCBI lineage: Eukaryota > Metazoa > Chordata > Mammalia > Carnivora > Mustelidae > Lutra > Lutra lutra. The sequence goes on along the minus strand of NC_062286.1, from coordinate 127,670,240 downwards.
TGATATTCATTTTGTGTTTTCTGGATGTTTTACCATGAAAGTAGAAACAGACTCTGACTGTGTTATCACCCAGATGTTCAAAGTTTATTTATGTTGTTTCAATACACTGACAACACACCACAGTTTGTAAATTTTTCTCCCTCAAGAGCCAAGAGTCACTTTATCTTAAACCAGAAGATGCTCTTAAAGAACACACACACACACACACACACACACACGCACATGCGTGCACACACACACATACGGAAAGTACAAAAACAATCCCACCAAAGTGCATGTGAATGAAAGTGCAAACAGGCTTCGCTTTCAAACTCTGGGTTTGTTCTCTCTGCTTCAGAAATTAAACAGAAAGGTCCTCACTGACCTAAGCCAGGGCTGGGCCGGGTGCTGGGTGCAGCTGTTGGGGGCCAAAGTGTGAGCCGTGTCTGCTGCCCAGAGCAGGGCGCTGGCGCCCTCCCTTCACCTGCATCCCCATCAACGTGGGAGGATCTCCTCTAGGGACAAGATGTGGGTGAATGGGGCCGGAGGGCCGACTGCTTTCCCCCTTTCTTACGGTTTCTTTCTGAAGAGTTTGACGTTGGTGCAGAAAGTTGCTGAGGTCTCCAAGTTCGGAGGCCTGGGGCCCCTCTCCTCAAGGCCCGTTGGTAGTCCAGCCTGCCTCTCCCGTCGGCAAGCACTGGGAGTGTGGCCGGCAGATCCGCGTGGCAGAGCTGTCCCAGTCCTGCTCCTCGGGAGTGGGGAGCTCCCACAGCACAGCCATGCATCCTTGCTGCCTTCTCCTTACACCACAAAGCCAGTTTCTCCTCAGTTTCATAGAGGAGCCGACCAGGCCAAGTTGCTAGAGAGTTCTGCCACCACCCAAGCGAACCAAGGGAGGCTCAAACCGGCCCCTCCTGCCTCTTGGCCAAGGGTCACCAATGCAACCTCTGTGAGCCTGAGCCTCAGCCAGAGGCAGGGCCTACCCACTTTCTTCCCAGGAAGGCTGTGCTCAGAGCTGCCTCTAAGGGCCAAAAGGGCAGGAACATCAGAAGTCCTGTGGGAGTTCAGCGGGGCGGCTGAATGGCTGCCCCAGCCCAGAGCTGTCTGGGCCCACAGGAGGGAGAGTCCCCTACTGGGCTGCGGCCGGAAATCAACAGAGCTTTGGGTGTCCCACTTCTATGGGAAAGATAAAGCTTCATATTTTAACAATAATAGCCCTTGACATTTTCCCAACACTGAGCCTCACAGATGCACCTGTCAAACACTTCTGGGGGGCGCTGATGTGCACACACATACCACGTGACTGAGGGAAGGGGCCTGGCTCCGCACCCTGCAGGCCCATCGCAGCACCTGGGGCCACGGGAGCTTGGCGGTTGCCCCTCACCTCCCTGTGGGGCCAGCTGCTCTGGGCCCTCTGCCCCAGCCCCACCCTGGCTGGTTTGGCAGTGGCTCGGTGGAGGCTCGGCCCCCACTTGGACAGAAAGGTTGAAGTCCCCGAGCCCCGGCAGGCACCCAGCTGGCAGTGCAAGACAGATGGAGAGTGGTAAGAAAAGCGTACGGAACACAGAGAATTCAAAGACAGAAGAATTCATCTTCCCAACTCCCAACTTCAAGCGGGCTTTGTAAGACCTCAAGAGCAAGACATTGACGGGACAGGTCGAATGTGATGTTGTGAGGTATGCGTGCTAGACCAAGCGGCACATCCCCACGGCAGGAGGCCTGGCAGGCATGGGGTCCTCACCCCAGGGCCAATACCCTGGCTGAGATCCATGCCTGCAGGGAAGGTAGGCCCAGCTTCGGGGACCATCATGCCTACTGGAGATGCCCCTCTGGGGAGCAAAGACCCGAGATTGTCTGACGATTGTCTGACATACCCTTGTGCTGCCTCTTCCCCACACCTGATACAGGAAGGGTATATGGGGAACACATGTGGAGCCTTAACCTCTTCCGCACAGGTGAAGCAGGTCCTAATCCATTCTGCTGGAAACAGGGCTTGGCGTGGGCCACCAGAATGCCAGCTCATCCAGAACAGCATGCTCAGGAAGGCATCTGGGCTTGGCGTCCCGAGAAAAGCAGCCAGAGACGCCCAGTGGATCCTATGACAACCTGTTTCCGAAGCTCACCCATCCACGTGGGAAGAGCCAGTGGGGTCTGGGTGGGCTCTGCCCAGGAAACCAGACAGCAGAGCAAGAACATATGTTCGTGGCTGAGTCACTTCCTGGCTGGAGCCAAGGCAAGAAAAGCATGGAGAGAGGCCCAAGAGAAATGAGCCTCTGACCCGAGGATTCCCCTTCTACCAGATTGTCCTTAACCGCTAAGATAAAGACCCTTTGGTGATCACACAAGTCAGCTAGAGATGTGGGGCGGCCAGAGGCAGGGCCCCTCCGGTCTACTCCACCGGTAATGTTCCCCCAGCCCAGTCACACCCTCACTGGTGTGCCTGCTGGCAGATGAACCCCAGGACTTGGGGGCTAGGACTCCCATGTACCTTGTAGAAAGCAGCCCCAGAGAGAAGGAGCACCAACCCCTGGTAAGACGTACAGGGTGGTGGGGGTGTGGGTGGGATATGAGGAACTCGAGTTGGGAAGGAAGCATCGGCTGCGGAGGGAGGCCCAGCTTGGGCTGGAAGTGAGCCCAGCCCAGAGCCACTCACTTTAAGGTGTCATCGGCGTTTTTGAACATGAGAATGGCGTTATAGATCTTCAAGGCCGGACCCAGCTTGACGCTCATGATCTTCACAATGTCCGCCTGTGTCAGCAAAAGGAAGGCCTCGCCGTCAATCATCTGAGGGGTTGGGGGAGGGAGGTGGAAAGCGGAGAAGGTGGAGAGGGCCGTGGGAAGGAGTGACGGAGAGGTGGGTGGGGTATGTGTAGGGAGTGGGCAGGGGAGAAAGAGAATCGGAGTCAAGGATGTGGGGGGGGGGACGGGGAGGAGAATAGAGATGGGAAGAGGAAGGAAAAGGAGAAACGAGGGAGGGAGAAAGGAAAAAAGGAAGATAGCGATGGGGACAGAGAAGGACAGAGATCTCCATTGGCTCCCCCATGTTCACACACATACTCTTTCTCTTTCTTTCTGCTGCCTGGTCTGAGGTCAGTATGTGCGTGCATAACGTCTTCTGAGTCCTCCCAGCCAGTGGCCTCAAAGCAGGGCTTCCCCAGCAAAGCCCCAGGTTAGTGTCCCTGCTGTTGGCAGGTCAACACGCAGACACAGGGGGCATGGACAGGGGATGCAGTGGGATGTACACGGTGTCACCTATGAGCTATTCTTGCTGGGGGGTTGTGGGGAGAGAGGACGGGAGAGTAATTTAGTCTGAATCTGGGCTGGGCCAACCGCCAGACTGGACAGACTGACTACCTATGAGACCAGACCGTCAGTCTGCTTTGCCCTAATTTCTCACTCTAATGACTGGTCTGTGTCCCAGCCAGAAAGAATCTTGACGTTGTGTGTGTCTGAGTGTACCATTTCAGCCCAACCACGGCCACTCCCTGGAGCGTGGTCCAGATCCTGGGGGAGGTGATGCCACGGACCAGATCCTGGGAAGGGTCATCTTCAGCCCTCACAGGTGTCCTGCTCCCCACTGAGACCCCATCTGATGCTGGCGGTCCACCCTTTGCCCCTTCTGGCCACTGCTTTTGTATCCCAGACCATGCCGAACTGAGACACGTAGCAGGTGCTCAGGGTGGGAGAGAGCCCTTCTTTGACAAGGGGAGGATGCTGTAGCACCTAACTTTTGTGTGGCTCTGTGGCTGGCTGAATGACCGTACTCAGCAAGGAGTTATGACTGTCGTCACAGAGGGAGACCTCTAACCGGTGCCACATGCTTCTATCTCGTGAAACAGGTGTGGTAAAGGTGTGGCTGAGTTACCAAATAACAAGGTGTATGAGACTGGAAAGGCTTACTGGTATTAGAGATGACAGGATCAAGATTTAAAACAATGAGACTATGAAACCAACAAAATAACATTTAATAGGGATAAATGTAAAGTTTTACATTAGGTTAACAAAAAAAAGAACAGTGGTACAAGTAACAAACTGGAAAATGTGGTTAGATTATAATGGATAATTGATATAATAAAAGGCACTTGGGGACTTTCGTGACCTCCAAGCTAGTCTGATGTGGCTATAATGAAGCTAGTGCAAACTTAATTTTTGCTTAAAAAAAAAAAAGAAAAAGAAAAGAAAAGAAAAATTATATAGGGTTTGCATCTAGGGGAAGAAAAAACAACCCAAATATCCAGTAACAGGAGAAGCATGGGCTCTTCATAAAATGGAGCAGAACTCAGCAATACGAATGGACAGACCACTGGTATACACGATAACACAGATGAGCCTGAGAAACGTCACACTGAGTGAAAAGAGACAGACACCAAAGGATAAAAGCTGCACCCCCTTTTATGTGACATCTGAGAACAGGTATAACTAACTTACGGTGCTAGAAATTAGAACAGTGGCAGCTGATGAAGGCGGGGACTGACAAAGGAAAGACGTCTGTAAGAACTCCCTGGTATGATGGGAACGTTCTAGATCTTGGCTGAAGTGCTGGGTTCAGGTGCGTTCATCTCACAAAACTCGTGGAACTGTACTTCTAAGGTGCATGGATTTTGTTCCATGTACATTTTTAACTCCATTAAAAAACATCTGGGTGTTGGTTCAACGATTCTAACAAGTGTGCCCCTGTGGTGAGCGCAGCTGATAAGGTGCGGGGGGCAGGCTGTGCCTGGTGGCGGGTGGGGGTGTCAGGGTGGGAGTTGGATGGGGAATCTCTGTACTTTCCTCTCCATTTTGCTATCAATCTAAAACTGCTCTGTAAAGATAAAGCCCTTTTAAAAATAAAACCAGAAAGCACGTATGGGAGAACTCAACCGGTGTGTTCTGTGCTGGTCAGAAAGCATCTGAAACCGGGGTACAGCCCTGAACACATATGTCAGAGTAAGACCACCAGCCCAGGAGGCAAGCACCCGGAGTGGGGTGGCATCTGTGGGCTCCCCCGCACGAGGTTACTATGAAGAACCGGCTGTGCTGGGTCTGGAGGGAATGAGTCTTCTCAGGAAAGAGGAACAGACTTCTTTCCTATGGGCGCCTTTCCCATTTATGGGAAGCTGAGACTATGCTTTCCTGGATGAAGGGGGATCGACACGTGTATTCTTGGGAGGGGAGATCTAAACAAACTCCAAGCTACCCTTCCAGTTTCAAACTGTGTGAATTTGGAGAGTCACGATAAAACTCTTCACTTGAGGACTTAAGGACGACTATTCAGAGTTAAAACCACCACTGAGCCCCCCACCCCCACCCCAGTACCAGGCATTCTGTTATAGTGATAGGATTTGTGTATTACTCTATAGCAGGCTAGCGATATAATTATACTAGACATTCTGGTATCATGATCCATTCGTCATTGCCATTGCTCAGGACAGCCCTGCGAGGTTGTCACCGTTATGGCCCGCATTATCCCTGTTTTAACTCATTTTATAGATAAGAAGATGCAGACTCACACACAGTATAGGGCTCGAACTGGCAGAACTGGGATTCACACCCACCCTGTCTGTAAAGCTACGGTTCTTTTATGTACAACTCACTGCTTCCTGTCCTTGGTAAGCTTTCGGGTCTCGGTACTAAGTATGTGTTAGGACGCTGGCAGTAAGAGGCAGACCTATGCCTTTCAGGACCCACTTGAACTCACTGTCCCTAGTGAGCTGGGTTTGGAAGACAGGCCGAACGGAGAGCAGAGGAGCGAATGGAGCCCCTTCTCCGAGAGGCATTCTCCTTCCTGAGGTGATCTGAACACAGAGGGTTTGCAAGCCGGGCCACGGTCCGTACTGGATTTTTCCCAGAGACGTGGGTCACTGTGACCAGTCTCCCACAGGCAGGACAACAGAGGGCGCTCCCTGGCAGGGGGCAGCGCTGCTGAGGGCATCTGCTCCCTGTCGCCTCAGTGACTGACCCTTCTGCCCCCACTCTGCACTTGTACCTCACCTCATCTTTGAAGAGTCGTGCCTGGTCCTCACAGCCGGTCAGGGTCTGAACGAAGCTGAAGACCTTGGAAACCAGAGAAGCACCTGTTGCCAAGGGAGTGGGGGCCTGGGAGCGCAAGGGGAAGGCGGGCCCACGTGCACTGGCTGCTCTTGGGGCTTTGACAGTGACATTTTTCCTTATTAGCCTGCGAGGATGTTTGTGTCCCTGCTGCTGGGTGAGCAAGCCGGGGCCCAGGGGAAGCATCTCTCCCACTGGACTTGCATGGGGACTAGCAGCACGGGCCGCCCCCACCCGCCAGGGGAGGGCTGCTGAACCATCACTTGGCCCCTGCCGGGCACCCACCCAGAGGGACCACGGACAGGAGACAGGAGCAGCAGATGCTACCAGGAGCCGAGTCCGCCTCTACCTGCCAGGGGCCTTTCCTGAGCCCTCCTGCTGGGCTGTGGGGAGGAGGGCAAAGTAGGGGAGAGGAACGGGGATGGGTCCTCGCTCTCACCTCATCAATGGTCCACTTGGCAACCGCGGAGGCCGAGATGCCCGCCACTCCTGGCAGGAGCTTGCAGTGCTGCTCCCAGCACACGGACAACGAGCGGTCCGGGTGGGCCGACAGGGCTGACATGAAGAGGGACTGGTGCATGGCGTCCGCGGCTAGCGCTGCAGGCGGAGGCCGGCAGGCTGACTCTGAGGACGAAGCTGGTCCCCAGGGCCCGCTCGTACCCATGCCCCTTGGGAGGACCGAAGCCCCTTTCTGAGAGTCTTGCAGAGCCAAGAGGGAGGGCGATGGGAGCCCTCACGCACTGCTCGCTCCCCCTGGTCAGGTAAGGCCCTCGCTTCACAGACTTCTGGGGCTCAGCTGTCAGGAGTGACTACAGCCCCCTCTCTCTGAGGCTACATCACCCTGGGCCCCATGAGGAGATGCTGTAGCATTCCTGACTGTTCTCTAGATGCCCCGCAGCAGAACGGCCTCCACCCGCCAAGGAGCTCAGCCCTGGCAGCAGAAGCCCATTCGGTTTGCCCTCCTCTTCCTGAGACCTTCGGGGCCCCGACCCACCGGTGGGGGCCCGGGGGGATTCTGTGCGGGAACCCAGCCTGGAAGCCTCAGCCACTGCCCCCGGCTCCCGTCCTCTCCCCTGTGCTCACCCGAGCCTGGTCCAGTTTGCCCGCTGCCTGCGCGGACCTGCTCGCCACCTCCACGCTACCTGCCACCTGCCGCTCTGCCTGCAGTCCCGGCTCCTGGCCTTCAGCCTCGGCTGCTACAGGGTCTCCTGTGGGACGCCGCTCTGCTGGGCCTCCTTCTTGGCCAGGCCTGGCGCCCGCCTGCCTGGACTTCAGTTACCTTTGGCTGCTCTGACAAGCCTGGCCCCTGTCTCCCTCACTAGCCTCGGCAGGCCTGGAGCCACGTGGTCACTGTCCCAAGGGGCTTGCCCTGCCTCTAACAGTCCAAGAGAGCTGCCTCTTTCCTGTTCACGGGGCATTGGTTCTGGACACGCGGCTGTAGCTCGCCACCACCCCCTTCTCATGGGGCCTCCCCTGCTCGTCACAGACTGTCCTTCCCTGACCCTTCGGCCCCTAAGCTTCAGCCTTTCACCTCAACTCTGCACTTCGCAGCCACCCTCCAAGCCTCTGGGATCCTATCGGCAGCCCCATGTGCCATTCTCTGCCGTCTCCGCTTATTGGCCCCAGAGGGCCCCGCCTTGGGCACCACGAGGAAGCTGCCACCGTGCACTGCTCAGCCAGCTCTCCCACCTGCGGCCCCGGCAGCCTCTCCCCTGCCCGCTTCCGCCCCAGCGCTTTGTCTCCTGGCCACAGGTCTGGCCTCCTGCCTTTGAGGTCCTGTTTCTGGTTCTCCATGTACAGGTGGAGGAGTCTTGGGGGACAAGGCCACGAGGCTGTAGGGAGCTTTGTTCCTTATCTTTCTCCCCCAGAGCATGGGACAGGAGCTCTCACATGCAGTCGGGGTGTCTTATCGAACTGCAAACTGACTTGGGGCCGGTCAGAACCTGCTAAGGTTTGTTTTTTGTTTTGGGGTTTTTTTTTTTGGCCTTATAAACAACGGAAACATATTCCTGACAGTCATGGCAGCTGGGAAGTCCAAGATCAAGGCACCAGCAGATTTGGTATACGGTGAAGGCCCACTTCCTGGCTAACAGATTGCCAACTTCTCACGGGGTCTCACTTGGCAGAAGGAGCACTGGAGCCTCTGAAGTCTCTTTTATAAGGGCCCGGATCTCATTCATGAGGGCTCCACCCCTATGACCTAATCACCTCCCCAAGGCCCCACCTCCTAATACCGTCACACTGGGGATTCAGTTTCACATATGAATTTGTGGGGGGACACAAACATTTAGTCCATAGCATTATTATTGTTGTTGTTGTTATTATTATATTATTGGATAAGCCCTTCTTCACCCTCTCTGGGCTGCAGCCTCAGTCTCTGAAAAGACTTAAGTTCTCAGGATGCTTCTGGAATTAATTAATAATTAGCACACGCCCTCTGGTGGTCAGAACACGGCAAGCTGGCCAGGTGTCCGTCCCATAGAGGGTAGAAAAGGTGCCCACTACAGTCCCATCCCCAGAAGTCCTCACCCTGGGGGCCTGAGAGGCTGGCCAAGCCCCTCCTCACTCAAGCCCGAAGCTGCAGGACGTGCCTTCTGCTTCCACCAAGAAGAGTATGGACTGGCAGCACGAGGAGGTCAGCCACACTCAGGGCTAATAATACCAGTAGGGACTGGTGTTAAGCCCTTTACTTGACCTTTTCATTTAAGCGCCCAACTGCCTTCTGAGGTGGGCGTATTATCAGCATTGCACAAATGAGCCCCCCGAGGCTCAGAGAGGGGGTCACCTGCCCGAGGTCTCACAGCCCATAAAAGGCCGTCTGGCTCCAGGGCTGTGCTTTTAACCACCATCATAGATACCGCCCAGGTTGCAGAGACTGTTCCTGAAGAACTGGAATAGCTTAAGTGCTTAAGTGCTCTCCCACCCGCTCTTCTGGCCTCAAAGACAAGGGCATTCCACTCGACTGAGGTGAGATCGCCAGCACGCCTGCTGTGTGTCAGGCCCTGTGCCAGTGCCTGAAGCCGTGAGGTCAATCTGTCACCCAACGGGAAGCTCAGTCACCCTGTCCCTCCCTTTGGAACATGCTATGAGGTTCACTGTGTTCCCCCCAAATTCACATGGTGAAGACCTAACCCCCAAAGCCCCTGAATGGGACTATACAGTTAATCCTTGACCATGCGGTCAAGTCCACGTAGAACTTTGACATCCCCCAGAACTTCGCTGCTAACATCCCACTGTTGACTGGGAGCCTTACCAACGTCATATACAATTACCATAGGTTTTCTATGTTATATGGATTATATACTGTATTCTTTCAATAATGGAAGCTAGACAAGAAAACGTTATTAAGAAAATCCCAAAGAAAATACATTGGCAGTACATGCTACAAAAAATTCACATGTAAGTGGACACACACAGTTCAAACCCCTTTGTTCAAGGGTCAGCTGTACTGGGAGACAGGGTCTTTCAGCAGATGACTAAGTTCAAACGAGGCCATCAGAGTGGGCTCTCATCCAATCTGGTGTCCTGACAAGAAGAGCAATTTTGGACATGCGCAGAGACACCGGGAGCACACACGCACAGGGGGTAGATTGCGGGAGGACACGGCGAGAAAGTGGCCATGTGCGAGCCAGGAGCAAGGTCTCAGAAGAAACCAACCCTGTGGATACCTTGATCTGGGACTTTGAGCCTCTGGAAGTGTGAGAAAATAAATTTCTGTGAGTTAAGCGGCCAAGTCTGTGGTACTTGGTTGTGGCACCCAAGCTAAGACAAAGGAGCTGGAGGGGTAACTGACATCTGGCTAGGTGCTTCCACTCTGTTACACCAGTGGCACAGGGCAGAAGTCAGACCCGAGTCTGAATCCCAGCTCTACCCCTTAAAAGTCGAGTGACTTCGCCCTCTGAGCCTCCCAGTCCTCTTTTCTCAGCAGAAGAGAATGGTGTCCATGTTATAGGATGCCTGTGAGGGTCAGCGACCGTGTATGTAGAGTGCCTGTGACAGTGCTGGGCCCACAGTAGGTACGCAGTAAGTAAGTAAGTAAGTAAGTAGTTATTCTAGGTACTTGATACCCGAAAGAAGTATTAGTCATGTCTTCAAATGAGACTAAGACTCGGAGATATTAAGTGACTTGCTTAGGGTCACGCAGCTAGACAGTGCAAGCCAGGCCTCCCTCCCAGAAGGAGCAGAGCTGGGGGCCTCCTCCTGCTGCACAGTGGGGAGCCTGAGGCTCAGAGACTCACAACAGAGTCTCCAGTGAAGTGGGGCTGGAACCTGAAGGGACTCCTGAGCTCTCGCCTCTGCTCTGTGCTCTCCAAGGGCCTGAAAGGAAGAGGCGGCCTCCCTTCCACTTGTCCCCTTTGGGTCCCCTGGTGACTCATCCCAGCAATCACTAAGCACTCACTGTGAACACGGTGTGGAGGGCATGGCAGTAGAGGACTCGGGACTTACTTGGGAAATCTTCCTGTGGGATCTTCCGGTATTTAGGAGGGCGTCCAATCCTGGAGAGAGAGGGACCCAGTCCGTGGCAGGGAATCAGTGCCTGGCCTGGCCCCAGAGGACACGAGGCCCTGTACCCTTGCCCTCCGCACCGGCCATGATGGCGAGGCTTCTTCCTTAGGGAGAAGCCCGAGAGGTTCCTCTTACGGGCCGAGGCCTCTGTGTCGGATAACTCCGCCTTCAGCCGACTCTGGTTCCTCTCAGCCAGCGGGCAGCCCGAGAGGCAATGGTGAGCTGTGAACTTGCCTGTGACGTGTCCGGAACCATCACAACCAGGAGTGGGGCACTTCCTGAGGAAGAGTTAGAAGGAGGAGGCTTACTCTGGGCTGAATCCACTTGTTCCCACTGAGCCCTTCCCCAGGCTGGCCCCCTTCGGAGAGTGTTTTGGGGAACCTGATGGGCCGCACAGAGGAGGTGTAGAGGACCCCTCTCTGAACAATGCCTGAGGGTCTCCGAGAAGGAGCCCTTCGCTCACCGGTGGTGAAAGCTGTACTTGGAGGTCCTGGTGTGTGGCAGGCTCCGACAGCTGAGAGGGGGACAGCCCCCGGGGGAGGCAGAGCTGGGCTCTCTGGGTCCTGGGGGAGCAGGAAGAAAAGTGTTAGCATGAGGTCCTGGACTGGGGGTGGGATGGGGGATGTAGAGCAGGGAAGGAACACTTTCTATGGGGAAGGTCAGCACTAAGAGCTAGCGCCCAGCTACGGGGCCCTAACATAGACTGTGACATCATTTCCTGCTACTGAGTAGCCGCCCCTCCTTGGGGAATGAGGACTTGGCTCTCATACGCTTTGTCAAAACCCCAGGCCATGTCCATTGTCTATGAGAGGAGATCCCTGTGGGAGAAAATCAACTCCAAGCTGGTGTGGGCACAGCAGTAGCTTAGAAGCCACATCAGGCACAATTATGTTACCCTGTTTGCTTCCCTGTTTTGTTCTTGAGACTCTGGTAACTTTCTTTAGGCCCTACTCGTATTTGGAGAAAAATCGAGAAGGATCAACACCACATGTGTCTTGGGGCTAAGTGGTCCGATGACCTGACCTCCCAGGCCACCTGCAGGGACCAGAATTTTATTTAAGGGAACCCAGCTTCCTCAGCAAACATAATGTGTGCTCTGTGTGCCTCTGCTGGGTGCTGAGGGAACCCCTGGGGAGCAGAGCTCCCTCCTAGGCACACTGAAGCAGCCTAAACCCAACAGCCAGGGAAGCCAGAAGCACAGCTCAGTGTAGCAGAGACCCCTGAGGCAGGGAGGATGGGGGACCCAGAGCTCACTGTGGGCACCGGAGCCCACCTGTGCATGATGGTCAGAATCCCATGGATTCTACAGGAGGGGGACAGTCAGAGCTCATGGGGTTGGGGCAGACTTCTTAGTAGGAAAGGGTCCGAGTGTCCTAAGCATACGCACGGAGAGGAGGCTGCAAGGGATGTCCTGTCTTGGAGCACCAGCCCGCAGGGTGGATGTCTGGGTGGTCGGCGTCAATCCAGAAGTCATAGGCGTGACTCCAGCCATCAAAGTGGAGCTGTGGAGGAAAGGCCGTTGGCAGTCAGGCGTTCCTCATGCAGCCCAGCTCAGCCAGGAGATCCTCCAAGCTCCAGGAGGTTCTCTCTGTCCCCCAGGCCTGTCAGAAGCAACATCGTGGATTGGAAGGACCAAGCAGCCAACCTCACAGTAACCCGCCTCCGCCACCACATTTTCCAAGGGCATCCTTCTTAAGTTACTGGCATCTTCCATCAATCTAGGCACAGGACAAGGGTCATCAGACCCACGTGGAAGGCTCAGAGAGGGGAAAGGACTGGTCCCAGCTCATCAAGATCACTCATGGACGAAGGCAGAGGGAAACCCAAGATCTCAACCTTGAGGATAGAGCTCTCCTCCCTACAACATGCAGCCTCCCTTACGTCTGGCTCCTGCCATGCCCTTGACCACAAAGCTGTCTACAGAATTCCTGCCCAGACAGCCTGTGCACTCCCCAATCCGAGGGGCCCAGAGCCACCTTTATCCGATGGTCCTCCACGTCCTCCACGCTGGCCACGCGCACCAGGGCTGGGTTCCTGCGGTCCACGGCCTCTAGTTTCATGTTGACCAGAAAGCTGTGTGGGGGCCGCTGCAGGGGGACAGCAGCCTTCAGGCCAACGCCCAGCTCAGGGGGGCCGAGGCCCCAAGGACAGAGGCCAAGTGCTGTGCCTTGGAAATCATGGCCTGCCAAAGGGGCAGCCTTCCATTGGGCTGGCTGAGTGTTCCATGCCTTCCCAGAGGTCAACTCTGGGAGCAGAGAGAGCTGACTCACCACCTTGAAGGCCCAGGTGGGCACAGCAGACGCCCCGGTTTCTTCCAGATACTTCTCCCAACAGAAGCTATCAGGGTCTGGGTAGTCTGGAGGAGAGGATGAGAACAATGTCTAGGCACCCCTGCACACTAGGGGAGTTCTCTCTCCCCAAAACAGGACCAGGAGCTCAGAAGGGGTACAATCCCCCTCACCCCCAGCACCACCAGAACCAGCTCCTGGCAGGGGCTCCTGAGGCAGAGGGGCACTAACCAGAACTAAGCACATCACCACCCCACAGTTCACTGTGGGTTCCCGGGCTCTCTGGGAACCCTGGCTCCCATTCCCACCTCCCTGGCCCCGCTGCTCCAGCCCTAGCCCCATACCCATCGGAAACTTTCTTTGCTTTAGATTCCTGCTTCCGTGTTGGGGCTGGGGAGGGGGTCATTTAACTTTCTTCCTTAAACCTCAACAGAATCGGGGGTTGACAGGTCTCTCCTGACATCAAAGACTTCTCAATTCCCAAGCCAAAAAGATGAGGCTCCAGGACCCAGATCCTAAAGGCCCTGCTACTGAGGCCCTGCGAAGGGGTTGGCGGAGGAGAGGGCTATGGGGCCAGGCCTGGGAGGGGGCATCTTCTCAGGCAGCAGGGTCACCTTGTGGAGGGGTGAGGGGCTTTCCTTGCTTCTGGCACCAGCCCACCGGGTGGATGTAGGGGCTGCTGGGGTCACACCTGAAACCGAGAATATTTCATTGTCCCAAGGGCCACTCTGAGGACGAGGACAGCATGGCTTCAGTGCCCATCCTCATTTTGCTGCTTGGTGACAGCTATACAGATGGCTGGTAAAAAAGGTCAGAAAACTGCAGCATTAACTACAAACTATAATAAACCATAATATCACAGGGAAAACCATGAAACACAGCAGCTTGCTCATCCTAACCTTGGTATTTTTAGATGAAACATCTGATATTACACTGTGTTGCTGAGGATACAACAGATCAAAGCCACAGGACAGTCAGTGAGCCCAGAGCAAATATCAATGTCAGGACCAGGCAGGGGCCACATGGGGCCTAAGGTCTGAAAGCCCTGCCTGGGGCTCCAGCCTTCCCCCCCCGACCCAAGGCCAAGTCTGGGCCCTCTCACTACCAGTAGTCGTAAGTATCATCCCAGTTGTCAAAATGCACTAGGAAGCGGCTGTCCACCACGTCGGTCACGCTGGCCACGCAGACGAGGGACGGGTTCATGCGGTCCACTGCCTCCAGCTTCATGCCCACCTGGAAGCCCAGGGGTGGGGGGCTCTGGGGGCAAGAAGAGGGGCTGCCATGGCCAGCCCCAGGCTGGCTAGCATGAACCCAGAACCCCCTGGCCCAGGAAGGAGCAAGTTCTCTAGGAGTCATCCCTGGGGTGGGGTGGGGAGCAGGAGAGAAATCGGCTGAGAAAGAGGGTCCCTCCAGGGCAGAATCCTAATCCCCAGCCCTGAGCCACTCGGGAGCTTCTGCTCTCCAAGGTGTGCTCACAGAGAGCCTCAATGAGCTGGAAGCTGAGGGACAGGAAGGAAGTTACACATTCCCCCAGAGTCCGCTAGGGTGAGCACAAGCCTCTCCACCCCAGGCAAGCCTGGCCAAGATTGCACTGCAGCTGACCAGGCAGCATGGGGCGGGGTGGGGGGAGCTGACGTGAGGTGGGGAGAAGGGAGGGAGGGCATCTGTCAGGCATAAGCTTCCAAAACTGTCACCTCCCTGTTGACCTTTACTACAACCCCATGGAGATAGGTACGATCATCCCCATTTTATAAGTTAAATAACTTGCCCAGAACCACAGTGCTAGTCAATGGTGGGACCAGGATTTCAACAGTTTGACTTAAAAGTCTGGATTCCCTGTCCTCATAGTGGGTAGAATGCCCCCAGTCACCTGGGATCCTGGGGCTAGACCACGGTGGGGGAGTAAGGGTCCCTGTCTGCATGGCACGGGGATCCTTTGACCCGCAGGGACTTTTGATATGGTGACAACTTTAACGGGGGTTCCTTAAGTCTCTCAGACCTTTGGCTGGGGATCAGGAGCTACTTTAACTGCTGGATAAAGCTGCCAGCTGCCTTGAACAGAGAAGAAGGCAAGGAGTGAGTGTTGGGACTAAGTGGGAGAGCTGAGGTATTGGTCAAAGGGAAGGAAAAAGCAGCTTCCAGAACACAGGCTTGGTCCTTACCACCAAGACTTGCAGAGCAAACCAGAGCAAGAAACCAGCACAGTGACGTCCCAGGGCCTGCGCCAAGCTGGTGGCCAGGGACTCGAAGGGGGTGCTCGGAGGAGAGGGCTTCTGTAGTGGGGCGGAGGGGAAAGGGAGGCGGAACCTATAACCAGCTCCCCCTCTGGCCCTGGGCCGGCCCAGAGCGCCCCCACCCCTGCTGGGTGGGAGGGACCAGAACAAAGCTGAGAGCACTGGTAGGAGCACTTTCTCCTGGAGGAGTCCAGACAGCCAGGCCTGAGGCAGGGACTCTGTCCCGGAGGGTGGTGTCCACTCTCGCCCCGGGGCACTCACGTGGCTCTGGCTCATGAACAGGTGCTTGGGGGCGGCCTGAGCTCGTGTGCTGCGCAGGTACTGGCCCCAGCTGAACTCCTCCTCCTTGTAACCTGGGCCCCTCAGGGGGGAAGAAGAGAGGGCCGTGCAGACAGAGGCTGGGCGGCAGCAAGGGTGGCCCACACCCAAGCACCACAATAGGGAAAGCCCAAGGACCTCCCAACCCTCAAGAGCCCGCCCGGGAAACCCTGCTGAGGCAGGATGTGACCTGGGTAGACACCCAAGGGGCAAGGGCAAAGCAGAAGCCCTGGGCTCCTAGTCACAGTGGGATTGCATGAAGGCCAGCTGTGGGGGGAACCGACGGGGAACAAAGGAAGGTCACTGTGAGCAACCCAGCCAGGCCTTACCTTTGGGGGGCTGCAGCTTATGTCCAGTCTTCTCGAACCAGCCGGCCGGGTGAATGTCAGGGGAGTTGGCATTGATCCAGAAGTCATGGCACTCGGAATACCCATCAAAGTGCAGACGTAGGCGGTAGCCACACACCTAGCCCCAGGATGGGGAAATCACAGGGACTCTGACGCCAGCAGACACCCACTCCCTCTCCTTCACCTCTCCTAGCCCAGGCTGGTGGTCTCAAGGGTCTCAAATGCTAGCAGATTCCCCACCCCACCACTCTTCCCCCCATCCCAAACGTGGTCCTGAGCTCTCCCATCCCACATTGAGGACAGATCAGGTACTCATGAGCCCTGAGCTCTGGGTGTGACAGGCGGAGTCTAGGACATCCTCTTACCCTTTGGAGCCCTGGACAGAACCCCACGGGCACCTACCAAGGCTCAGGCCTGTTCAGGGCCGCTGACAGCCTTGCCTTCTGCTACCGTGCCTCCCTGCTCTCTGCTCACACACTGCTCTGACCTCACCAAGCTGATGGCAGCTCCTTGAACTTGGCACCCTTGTCCATGCCCCTGTACTTTTGTTCCTTTGCTACTTCTGCCAGGAACACCCTACTCATTCACAACTTATCCCTCAAGGCTCAGCAGGAGGACTTTCCTCTATGAAACCCCTTCTACACCCTCGGTGCTGCCCTGCGCAACCTCTGTTGCTCCACTTCCATCCCTGCCGCCCGTGCCGCACGTTGCTGATGTGTTTATCTCACTGATTCCCACACCACAAGCTCCCAGAGGACAGGACCTTGGTTGGACACACACACACATCCCTGCTCTCAGCCCCTCTCCTCCTCGGGCTGCCCCCCGCCCCTGCACAGAAGGACACACCATTCAGTAACATCACCATGCCCAATACTTTGGTGTTCGTTCCTTTTTTAGCTTTCTGTGTGTTCCACCATAAGCCCCTAAAGATTGTGCTTTCTGAGGGCAGGGCAGCGTCTCCCTCATCCAAGCCAGGCCCTCCATGCCCCCAGGAGTCCCCGTCAGTCTACCCAAAGAGACATTGCCAGAATGTGGGTGCCTGCCTCAGCTCACCTCGGCCACGGTGAGGATGAAGTACATGGACGGGTGTTGAGGGTCGATGCCTTCCAACTTCATGCCCGGTCTGAAGCCATTCTTATTATGAGTGACTGCCTGGTACTGTCAACGCACAGATTGGGGAGGACCCAGCCTCCATCCAGCCTTATCCTTGCCTAGTGGGCTTGGGGTGAAGGAGCTGCCTTTAGGCCCCACCCGCCGCATATTACCAAAGGGGTAACTTATTTGGGGATCTTTAGTGCAAGGAGCAGGACAGACTAGCTCCCGAGTCCTCTGAAAAATATGGGCTAAGTCAGGGCTGGTCTAAAGGGCTTCCCCTTACTCAAGCCATGAGAAGATGAGCGTACAGAACTGGGTAGAAGGTACAAGGGTTGCAGAGTCCACAGGTGCAGTATGGGCAAGCCTGGGTCCCACCTCCCTACTTTCTCCTACCCTGAAAGCCTCTCACGGTGAGTCCCTTTTCTATTCTGGGACCCTGACCAGCCTCTCCCCCTTCTATTCTGCCAGTTTTTTTTTTTTTTTTTTTTTTTTTGGAGGGATATCAGACACACAATACACCAGAAGGTCTAAGTTTGGTAGTGAGTTCCTGGAATGGGCATACAAGCTCTTCCCAGGTAGAAATTATCCGACTCACGTCCTGGAAGAGGCTGACAGGGGCAGTGACAGCCTTCTGCTCCTCGAGGTAGGACTCCCACGACCAGCCTTCTTTCTTCTCCCCTGATGCTGTGAACAGGAGACAGACAGACTGACCCCTGGACTGCTCCCAACAGATTCTTCTTCTCAGTTTCCCCCGAATCAACTCTACCTTACCTCCAAAACAAACCCTTGTCTATGGTTGTGTGCCGCCCTCTGGGCCCTCCCAGCCATGATGGCCCCAGACCCAGGGTCTCAGACTTTAGGTGAGCCTCAATCTCCAGTGGGGCTACACCAAATTCTGTCCGCCCTCATCCCCCGGCCACTGTCAGGAAAAGTACTTTGGACTGTAGAGCACGTAACTGAGGTTACAAAGTCTCAGCCACAGAGGGACCCTGCTCTCTGACAAAGCTGAGTGGCAAGTCCTGAGCCAGAGGACTTCATTGCCTAAGCTCATGGGAGAAAAGAGGAAGAGAGAAAGGAAAGAGAAAACACGGAAGGAGGAAGAAACAGAGGAGCAAGATCACACGGAAATGAGAAACTCTCATTTTTCCATCCTCCTTCTGAACACAGAGGTATGCACAGAGACACAAATACATACCCATGTGTCTGGCGTGCCCACAGGATAGAGACAGATTGTATGGCCCTCCCAGACATACACACGCTGTACGTGCACGCGCACCCCCGCCCCGCCAAGCACGTGCACGCACACTACAGTCAGGGCCTACAGCCCTCAGAGCTCCAGGTCCTGGAGAGGGCGAGGGGAGACCAAGTCCCCTGAAGGAACTTCAGGTTAGCCTGTAGTGGGGACCTGGCCACCAGCATGGAAGAGAAACATCCTTTAGAGACTAGAACAGCTGGCAACGTGTGAGGTAGGCTCACGAGGTCAGCCTGGGCTGCCTTCAGCTGAAGGCCACGGACAATGAAAGAGGCAACTACTTGCAAAAATCAATTCATGTCGCTTGGGTAAACAGCTCCAGCTTCTTCTAGTAACTTCTCTGCCCCCAATTTTGTCATCTGCAATATGCAGACGACTTCATCTACCACAGGGAGTCGCTGGGAGGAGTAAATGAGATGCTGGGAGTAAAAGATCTTCACGAAATGCAAAGTCTGGTCTTGAGTTTCTGGACTCCCTGGGGCTCCCTTAAGTCTGTCTTACCTGGATTCTAGCTCTGCCATGCTCTGGCCCACTTGGCTGCTGCCCTGGTCATCCAGATGTGGAGGGCTCTGTCACTCACAAAGACGCTTTTTTCTTTAGTTGGAACCTAAGTGGCCAGAAGCTCCTCCTCCCCAGAAGCTGCCTAAGGTCCGGGGTCACTGGGCTGAGCCTGACCCAGCTGGGCCAGAGCAAGGATTTTCTTCATCATCAGACTCTCAGACACCCACACGGACACACCAGACAGAGCACATCCTCTGTCCTGAGTGAAATCTGGATTGTCCCAAGAACATATCACCTACTGTGCTCCCTCAAGAAAGCCTTGCTTTTCCCACTCGGCCTTTCTCCAGACTTCCTGAACATGCCAGGGGAGAGAATAGGCTTCGGGACCCCAGTCTTCGGGACAGTCTCTCTGTCTCTCACCACTACAGTCCCACATCATCCTGGATAATATCTCCCCACTTTTTCCAAATCACCACTTCTATCACTAGCCCTTCCCATCACCCGTCCCTTTCTCTCTAGAGATGAGATGACATTCTTCTCTACTCTTTTCCTCACCGTAACATGAGGCACTTGTCAGATTTCTCCCCTCAGGCACCTCTGCCCCTCCTTGGTCCTAACTCCCAAGTTCATCTTCTGTCGGCAAGTTCATCTTCTGTCGGCCGTACCCCAAAGTGGCTGAGTCCTAAGAATCCCCGTGCTACAGCAGAGACCTCTGACTTCATCTTCTGTCCCTTGGCCTCCCAACCCCCAACCTTGTCATTTGGCTCTTTAATTATCTGGATTTTCTCACTAGTCATGATGCATAATAAGTATACAGACGGCGCAGTTTGTTCTCAAACGCCACTTCCATTAACCTTAACTGTTCCTTTACCACTGAGTGGGACCTCCTGTGTGCCTGGGCTGGTGCCAGAAACCGGGGGTACAGGGATGCCTCAGCGACTTCACATCCACGGACCCCTTTAATCCTCATACAATGCCTTGAGGAGAAAGGTAGGATTCATAGTAATCCTTTTCACAGATGAGAAAAGAAATTATCCAGAATCCACTAGAAAAGGAGCCTGATTACTAAACCTTTCAGTCCTGATTAGGCCTCCCCTCCCTGACCAAAACCCCAGCCTCCTCCAGTTGCCTGCATCATCTTCCACGGTGAACAATGGGCTGAGCTGTTAGGTACAACCTCCAGACCAGAGAAGTCCCAAAGCTCCTGGGTACGGGTGTGCGGTCTGTGCGCTGCACACAGACGCCCAGCAGGAGGGTGAATGTGGGCTGACATTCAGCTGGGGCTCCTTGCGGAGCCGTGTTGCTGAGTCTACTCAGGTTGCCTTTTTCTAATTGGGTCTGCTCAGAAAGGACACCTTTTTACAATGTGTCCCAAGGTACGGTACAGACTCCCTGTGGTCCTGATCCTCTCTTGACTTCCAGAAACGCTGCTTTGCTTACTCCTGCTTCCTTAGACTAGGCGCTCTCGGCTAGCACTTTCTTCAGCTAGCCCAGGTTGCCCAAAACCAAGCTCGTCGCTTCTCTGGCCTTCTCAGTGCAGTCTATTTCAGTCCGTGGCACCAGCATCTGTTCAACCAGCCACATAAAGCACGGACTTGGGAGGGATCCTTCAGGTCTCTCTTTTCACCCCCAAGGATCCTTCAGTCCCCGAGACCTGTTAACTCCAGCTCTACCTGGCTCTCGAACTATCCCCACCTCTCCGTGCTCACTGTTCGTCTGGCTTTGAACCTGGTCCAAGAGCCTCTGGATTGATCTCTCTGCCTTAGATTCGGTCTATTACCAGAAAAGCTCTAAAATAGAACTGGTTTATTTCTTTGCTTTAAAGTCCATGATAGCTTCTGATTTACAATTTAAAAAAATGAAAAAATCCAGACATCTTTCTGCAGCATACAGAGCTCTTCGTGAACTAGCCTGATCATGCGTTTCCATGCCCCTGGGTGCTTCTGTGCATGTGCGCACACTAATCCCTCTGCCTCATAGATCCTGCCCATCCTATCCCTCGACCAGAGATCCTGTCCCATCTTATCTTCTTCTCATCCTTCAAGACCCAGCCATAGCTCTGGCACCTAGCACAGGGTTTTACACAGAAAGATGATCACCAAATGTTTGTTAAATGAATGACCAGAAGGATGGATATATGCATACATGGATGTATGGATGACTGAATGTATGGATGCTTGGATGCTTGAATGCTTAGATGCATGGATGTATGGATGCTTGGATGGATGGATGCAGAGATGGAATGTCACCCCACCTACCTACCCCATGAAGCCCTCCTTGACTATATGAGGCAGTCTGTTCTGTGACGGCCCTTCGTACCTACATATCTCAAACACAACACTTATTCTACCATTGAATGATAACTACCTGTTCATACATCTCACCCTGACATCAGACTACAAGTTTTCTAAGGACTAGTACTGTGTTTTGCTTAGTCTGAACTCTTCTATCTCAATAGAGCTGGGGGAAAAAAAGAAACAAAGGGAGAAGGCATGCATAGTATTAAGAGAAATAAAAAAAGGGATATCACCACATATCCTGCAGACTTTAAAAGATAAGAGGGTATTATGAAGAACTTTACATCCTTCTGACACACTTCCTTCTGTATCACCCAGTCTCAGGCCCACCTCTGCGCACTAGTGAAGTTGTTCTCGAGTCACCAGAGCCACAGTCCAGTGACTTTTTCTCATTCCTCAACTCTCTTGATCTCCATGTGCTACCAACACCCCTTCCATCTGCACATTTCCTTCTTGCCGCACTCTCTTAGCTATATCTTCCTCCTCTTCCTTTGCCATCAGTGGTTCTTCTGTCTCTGACCCCAACCCAGCTCCTCAATGGTGGATCCCTCGAAATACAGTAATTCCCCCTGATTTTCTCTCTTTCTGCTCAATCTCTTAGGAAGCTTCTTTGGCACTTCTTCAGTCGTTTAAGTAGAGAGAATTTGTTGGGGCACCTGGGTGGCTCGGTTGGTTGAGCAACTGCCTTCAGCTCAGGTCATGATTCTGGAGTCCTGGGATCGAGTTGTGAATCAGGCTTCCTGCTCAGCAGGTCGTCTGCTTCTCCCTCTGACCCTCACCCCCTCATGCTCTCTCTCTCTCTCTCATTCTCTCTCTTTCTCAAATAAATAAAATCTTTTTTTAAGAAGATGTTTTACAAAATTTATTTATTTGACACAGAGAGAGGGAGATCACATGTAGGCAGAGAGGCAGGCAGAGAGAGAGGGGAAAACAGGCTCCCCACTGAGCAGAGAGCCAGATGTGGGGCTCGATCCCAGGACCCTGAGATTATGACCTGAGCAGAAGGCCGACACTTAACCATCTGAGCCACCCAGGCGCCCCACAAATAAATAAAGAAAATTTTAAAAAGAAAAAACATTAAAAAAAAAAGAAAAATGAAAAGAAAAAACATAAAGAGAATTCACAAAATTAATGGTTCTAGCCAGACTTTCCACTGGGAACACAGAACTGAAGAGGGTGAGCTCCAAAATGGTATGGTCTACTCTTTACCTGGCCTTCAGTTTCCAGTGAATATAAATGGACCTTTTTGAAAACCTAATGAAAGCCATGGACCATCTCCCCAGAAAAATAAACAATTCACAGAATTTTGCATGCAAATTTAGACTAGGGACCTCAATTAAGAAGGCATCTAGAAGAGTCATACTGACTGATGACTTATACTGAATCCCACGCTCATTCCCAATTTGTTCCCAGCTCTGTAAGGGATTCCTTGTATTTTGATAAAAAATACGTTTCTTCCATGTCATTAAAAAATGGCATGGCTCTGAATAAACATTTTTCCAAAGAAAATATATACATGGCTAATAAGCACATGAAAAGATGCTCACCATCATTAGCCATCAGGGAAATGCAAATCAAAACCACAATGAGCTACCCCCTTCACACCCACCCGGGTGGCTATAATAAAAAAAGACAAGGGTGCCTGGGTGGCTCAGTGGGTTAAGCCTCTGCCTTCGGCTCGGGTCATGATCTCAGGGTCCTGGGATCGAGCCCCGCATAGGGCTCTCTGCTCAGCGGGGAGCCTGCTTCCTCCCCTCTCTCTGCCTGCCTCTCTGCCTACTTGTGATCTCTGACTGTCAAATAAATAAATAAATAATAAAATCTTAAAAAAAAAACAAACCAACAGCAAGCACTGATGAGGGTGTGAATAAACGAACCCTCATATGCTGCTGGGGTGGGGGGAGAGAAAATGGTACAGCCACTCTGGGAAACAGCCTAGCAGTTCCTTAAAAGGTTAAACATTAAAAAAAAAAAAAAAAAAAAAAAAAAAAAAAGCTAAATGTAGAGTTACCACATGACCCAGCAATTCACTCCTGGGTGCATACCCAAGAAAAATGAAAACATATCCACACAAAAACTTGTACACAGATATTCCTACCAGCACTACTCATGATAGCCCTGAAGTGGAAGGAACCCATATACCCATCGATTGACAAATAAAGTGTGATACATCCATACAATGGACTATCATTCAGCAGTAAAAAGGAATGAGATACTGATGCACGCTACAATGTGGATAAACCTTTAAAACACAGGGCTAAGGGGCGCCTGGGTGGCTCAGTGGGTTAAAGCCTCTGCCTTCGGCTCAGGTCATGATCCCAGGGTCCTGGGATCGAGCCCCGCATCGGGCCCTCTGCTCGGCAGGGAGCCTGCTTCTTTTCCTCTCTCTTTGCCTGCCTCTCTGCCTACCTGTGATCTCTGTCTGTCAAATAAAAGAAAAAACAACAACAAACAACAACAAAAGAAACACGGGGCTAAGTGAAAGAAGCCTATCACACAGGGCCATGTATTAGATGATCCCACTTATGTGAAATGTCCAGAACAGGCAAATCATATCCACAGAAAATGAACTTGGGGTTGCCTAGGACTATAGGAGGATAGTGGTTTGGGGGGAATGACAGCTCATGGGTACAGGGCTTCTTTTTGGAATGATGAAAATGCTTTAAAACTGAATGTGGTGATGGTTGCACAACTCCGTGGATACACTAAAAAAACACTGAATTTGTACAAGTCAAATGGGTGAATTACATGGTATGTGAATTCCATCTCAATAAAGCTGTTCGACACTACTTTGTAAAATTATGTATGAAGCACTAACTGCTTAAAATGGATAAAGTCGACGTCATCAAAATGAAAGCATTCAGTTCCTCAAAAACCATCATTTAGAAAGGAAAAAGCAAGCCACAGAGTGGGAGAAAATATGTGTAACATATACATCTGACAAAGGACTTATATGCTGAATATATAAAGAATAGGAAGAAGATAAACAACCCAATTCAGAATGGATAAAAATGTGGGGTGCCCGGGTGGCTCCGTCGGTTAAACATCCAACTCTGGATTTTGGCTCAGGTCATGAGCTCGGGGTCTTGAGATCGAGCCCTGCACTGGGCTCCGTGCTCAGCAGGGAATCTGCCTGAGATTCTCTCTCATCCTCTCCCTTTGCCCTTCCACCTCTCTAAAATAAATAAATAAATCTTTAAAAAAAAAAAAGAATGGGCAAAAACATATGTCTGAGGTAACTAAAGGGAGACAGAACAGGAATTTTGGGGGGCTGCTCTGAATCTGAAAAGACTGTAACAGGTTGACCCTAAAGAACGCCACCACAGATACCTGATCTGGACATCAGCAGAATGAGAGGTGACGTGAGAATATCAAAACAGCTATTAATGACGACATATATTGTGAAGACTTTGACCACGGTGTGTTAGAAAAGATTCCTCACACAAAGCAGCCATTGAAAATGTAACGTGGATACATGAGAGAGAGAGAGCCCAAGTGCATACATGAGTTACAAGGCTCTAACTCATGAACTACTGGAACATTCTGTCAGGACTAGACACGTCAGGCGGTTCAGCATGAACCCAGGAGCTGGCCATCCAACTGCCAGAGTATAGCTGTAACATGGATTCTCCACACACACAGGACACTCAAACAACCCTGCTACCCCTACCCCTCATGCCAGATTCTTCTGCCAAAAGACCCCAAAAACAACTGGAAAAAAACTGAGCCATACATGCAAACTTCTGCCAACTGATAGAGTATCTTCCCTTGGAAAAAGGAAAAAAGATGCAAGGAGGAAAATATCCAGAAATCAATGCCACACCAATGTTTATTTACCATTGAGATGGCAAGAGGTATGAATCAAAAGATAACCATACTGGCCAACAGGACCCAGCTAGAAGAATGCTGATTCATGAATGGATTCCCTAAGTAAGAGCAGCTGAGCCACTGTCTTGGGTGGTTGGACTGTCTCCTTCTTCTAGGTAAGATTTAAGAAGCCATAAACCAATGAGAGCTATGCTTTCAGCTTCTGATGTGAGAGCCTTGGGTTGAGAGACAACAGTGAAAATCTGGTTTGCTTGCAATGGGCAGAATTTCTAACAGACACTGCAGAGTTCAGAGCCCAGGTTATAGACTGGGGTCCTCTGGCTGGTACTGGATCCGTCAAGGCGGAATGTCCTAAGAACTCACCTCATCCTCTGGCTCTCTCTGAGACAGGAAAAGCAGTCACTCAGGCAACTGAGCCACAGTCCGAGCGGAATCACCAACACACACCTCATGCATTCCTGAACCGAGCAAACACTGAGAGTCTACGTAACAGCAGTCGCTGAGCTAAGCACCAGGGAAACAATGATTAATCAAATAAATTCAGTTTTGAGGGAGGAAGACAGACATTAAACAAGCTGTTATACACTACCTACGTGATTACAAGTGTGATGAATGTTACTCAGCTCCAGCTGACTGTTGTCACACGGGAACGGAGAAGGCCTGAGGGCCAGAGCTGACTATAAATGGCCTTTGTTTCCCCCCTTTTTTTTAAGAACCAGAAGGCCAGAATGGGGGCTCAGATAGCAAGGACAGACCAACAGCCAGCACAAGCTTGCTCACACCACCAAAGGGAAGCAATGCCATGTGACGCCATTAAAAGCTGTTTGAGTCTTTGGGTTCTGAGCCTGGCTGTGAGGCCCAGTCACGACTGGCTAATAGAGGATAAACAAGCACATGATACGATCCCTCCGCAAATACACATATACTAATGCGTAAACCAGAAACATCGTATCTCATTTCTCTCTCTCTCTCCCTCACACATACACTAATTTATACTCCTCTCTGTATGTACAACACACCACCACAGACGTAACCCACACTTCCAGCCTCACACCTCCAAAGATGTATACACACGTTACAGCAGTGTAGACACACCCGGAGATGCCGTACCAGACTGGCTGTTGTTGTACTCCTCACTCTCTGGGGTGCTAGCAGCCGGCTGTCCCTCTGGATCCTTTCCTTCTTCTTGCTTCTCCTGTGGAAGGCAAGCCTCGTTCCTGTCCTCACGGGTTGGAGTGAAGCCCCAGACTTATTCCAGGCCCCTGCCTGGCTCTCTGGTCAAATGATATTCTGCCCCAAACAAGTGGAATTTCTTCTAGGTCACCAGCAGGAGCATGGCTCCGGCGGGCAACCTCCTACCACGTGGGCACAAACTCACATGAGCATACAGCCCCTGGTTACACCGTCTGACTACAGTCCTCTCCATTCCTCAGACCTGCTGTGTGTTGATCTTACTCGTCCACTGGAACTTTCATGCTCTGTCTCTTCCAGCTTCTCTGCAACCTTCTCTGCCTCTGGCTTCGTGACGGGGTTCCAGTGATGGAGCTTTCCATCTGCCTACTCATCTCCTTGGGTGCTGGTGTATGTGAATGTGACTTAGCCCTGATGCTAGACTGAGATGCGAGCTCCAGAAAAAAAAGGAAGGTGATTTAATCATTTTCCTCTAACCCTGTATAGGACCTGAGTTAAAAACGGGACCCCAAAATAGGATGAGTGAGTCATCATGTGTCTTCTCTGGCCCTGCCCCACAGCCTTGATTAATGGAGAGGATAGTGAGAATAGACGTGTAGCCTCTAGCCTCCCCTTCCCCTCCCCACAGCCCTCTTCCTACCAAGGCCTCAGGCTCTGACTCCTCCTCTGAGGGGCTGTGGTATTCCCTGCGCTTCCTCTTCTTCATGGGTTTGAGAAGCTCAGAAGCGCTGGTGCAGGAGTTCTGGCCTGAGGAGTTCTCCACTATGACTGACCTGAGGGACAGATGGCCTGAGAGAAAGAGCCACCCACCCTACACCACCCAGTCCCTCTCCTAAGCCCGGAACAGGGGGAATGGGGTCCCCAAAGCAGAGCAAGTAGGGGTGCAATCCCCTCCCCCTTACCGCTCTTGGAACAGCGGCGGGCAGTCATCATTGGAGGAACCAACAGGATCTGGAACCGCGCTTTGCTGAGGTCCACACTCCTGGCACTGACAGGTGCCATCATCTTCTGGGGGATCCTGGGGGGAATCTTCTGGAGGATCCTGGGGGAGGTCCGCTGTGGGGGCCAAAGGGGCCTCAGACCTCCCGTCCATCACAACCACACTCAGGCTCCGCCCACCTCGGAGCTCACGCCCCCTCAGGCTCCCCGGGACCTTACCCCCCGAGTCTTCGCCATTTCAGGACCAACCCCTGGGCGCACCCGCAGAACCCAGGTCACCCACCCCATCCTCCCCCTGCCGCCCCATGGATACTCCTTAGGGAGCTCGGGCAATGCCCCACCCGGGCAGGGCCCCAGCCCGGGGACTGGGGGGTCCTACCCGGCTGTTGGGTGCCCGCATCGCCACCTCCCGCCGGGGCCTCGCCATCTTCATATTCGGCCACACCTTCGGGCCGTAGCTCTGGACTCGGGGGCTGCTCCGCTCCTACCATGTTCAGCGGTGCGTACTCGCTTATCCGGAACTGCAGCGTGGGAGGGTCTGAGGACGGGACTCCCGCACCCCCTCGACCCACCTCCGACCGGCAAGGTCCCCTCCGGCAGTCTTACTCCGCAAGGCTCGGCTCCCGGTGCCTCGCTCCAACCCACGCCCCCAGCAGCCCGCCAGACTCCCAGCGCCTCCACCCAAGCCATGCCCCTAGAGTCCCTCAGTCAAAGCCACACCCCAGAACCCTCCATCGCGGGCTCCTTCCTCCTCCCTCCCCCCGGGCCCCGCCTCCGGCCCGCTGGCCCCGCCCCACAAGTGCCCCTCGCCGGCCCCTCCGCCAATCCCCACAGACACTGACCCGCAGGCCGCTCCCAGGAGGCGGGGCCGCGGCCTCCGTCCACTCCAGGAGCCGCACTGAGGTGGCGCCGGAGCTGGCCGCAGGCCCGGGGCTTAACTGCGGCAGAACGGTGGCCGTGACAGGTACGCTGCCCGCCACTCGCTCCGGAGTGCCCACATGGATGGGCTCCCGTGGAAAACAGGAAACATCCAGGGCACTGTTGGGCAGGCCAAGGGTGGCCGAGCCGGCTACGAACAAATACACAGACAGACATGACACAGGTGAGCCTGGCGGCCCTGGCCCATGCATGTGTGTAGGCAGGTGAAAGTATGTCCTTCTCGGGATCCACACCTGCTTAGGCAGGTGTGGGGCTGCTCCTCCCCCCAGGCCCCTGGCTTGGCCCACCTGGGATGATGAAGGCGGTAGTGGGCAGGTGAGAGCTGGAACCTGGGCTGTCTCTGGCCACCAGGTGCACGTTGACCTCTCCTGTGGAGGGCCCCTTCAGTGTCCTCAGCATCTCCATTTCGGCATTCCCCTCCATCCTGGTAGGCCTACAAGCTGAACACGACCCCCACGGTGATCAGGGAGGGAAGAGCCTTCTTTGAGGAGGAGCTGGTCACCCTGTAGAGAAAAGCCTCAGCCCTGAGGAGAGCATGGTGTCTTAGGAGACCAACACTAAGTCTGGCTCCTGGTTCTAACCAGGTCACCCAGGTGAGGGCTCTGGCCAGGCCCTGACTCTCCCCCGGACTGGAAGATGGGCATGTGTGAGGGTGCTTTGTAAACTGTGATGTATAGGTACACAACCGACTCTGGGAGTAGGTCTCAGGCCAAGGTTCTGTCTGGCCAGCTGCCAACGACAGAGCTCAGGCTATGTCCAAACTCCCCTCTTTTCAAGCCCCACCTCCAGCCCCACTAGACTCTTCTTCCTGTGGGGACTTAGAGCCCTCAAGTACCAAATTCACTCTCACTCTTAAGGTCCATTTTCCTGGGAGGTCATTTTCCCAATCACATTCTTTGACGCCCCCTGGCCGCAATTCTTCCAACCCTAAGCACAGAGTGAGCACTAGAAGGTCCGCTGAACAAACGCACACATGTGAAAAGCAAAGACGTGCTCTTCGAGAACCCAGATAGTGCGTGACTCTTCCATATAATAAAGCAAGGGCAAGAACATTTAATAAAGAGGTGGATGGATAAGTAAATATATGGGGAAAAAAGACCTAACAATGTAACAACTATACTTAATAAATATCTATCATTTACTTAACTCCTAAAACTTATTGGCCACTGTCCTAGTGGCTTACCAGCACTGTCCAGAATTTTCTGTGATGATGTAAATGTCTTATGCCTACATTGTCTAACACACTAGTAGCCACTAGCCACATGTGGTTCCTGAGCACCTGAAATGTGGCTAGTGTGAATGAAGAACTGAATTTTTTAAATCTTAATTTAAATTAAATAGTCACAGTGGCCATAGTTACTGTACTGGACAGCAAAACTTTACAGATATTATAATTGGCCTGTCGGCTCTATTTGCAAAACACCTCTCAGAGTCTGAGTTCTCTCCATCTCCTTGCTGCCTTGCAAGTCCCAACTCCCATCAGCCCTCCTTGGACTTCAGAAACTGCCTCCTACCTCATCTCCCTTTTTCTTCTCTTGCCTCCTACAGTTTATTCTCCAGTAAGAGAAAGCTTTAAAAAGGTAAAACAGGGGCGTGGCTCAGTGGTTAAGCATCTGCCTTGGCTCAGGTCATGATCCCAGGGTCCTGGGATGGAGCCCCACATCGGGCTCCCTGCTGAGCAGGAAGCCTGCTTCTCCTTCTCCTTCTCCCACTCCCCCTGCTTGTGTTCCCTCTCTCACTGTCTCTCTCTCTCTGTCAAATAAATAAATAAAAATCTTAAAAAAAAAAAGATGTAAACCAAATCACATAATTTCCCTACCTAAAATTCTTCCATGGCTCTCCACTGCCCTTAGAATAAAATCAAAGAGGTTTACCCTATAGAATCTGACCCCTGTTTTCCTTTGACCTCATCCTCCACCACCTGTTCTCCACCCCTGACAAATACTGGTTTCCTTCACTCACTAACAACATGTTCACTGCAGAGCCCTTGATCCTTGTTCTAAACTCTACTTAGAATGCTCCTCCCCAAGCTCTCTGCTTGGCTACCTGCTTTCCATGCTCCAGGCCTCAGCTCAGTGGTCACTTCCTCAGAAGAGGTCTTTCCTGGCCACTCAGTTAAAGCAGCACACTCCTCACCCATCTACTACTGCTCATCCCATTACTGTGTTTCTTTCCTTTGCATCATTCATTATAATCAGTAATGATCTTCATTTACTTATTTGTGTGTCATCAGTCATCCCTATAGAAATCTAAGTTCCATAAAGGCAAAGACTTTTATCCGTCTTGTTCCCTGCTATAGAGCCAGCCCCTGGAACAGTGCCTGCACACAGTAGGTGCTAAATAAATCTGTGTTGGATTTCAGTAATTTCAACTTGTTAATAAAAAGCTCTGGGTGTGTGATTGATTCCTGGTTGCTTTAAGGTGTTGACAGTCCTTGACAATGGCTTGTGGCATAAAGTTAAAGGAAAACATGGCCTCAGCTCAAGACAGACTTAAGACAGTGTGAAACTCAGCTCCAGGGGTGCCTGGGTGGCTCAGTGGCTTAAGCCTCTGCTTTTGGCTCAGGTCATGATCTCAGGGTCCTGGGATCGAGCCCCGCATAGGGCTCTCTGCTCAGCGGGGAGCCTGCTTCCCCCCCCCCCCCTGCCTACTTGTGATCTCTGTCTGTAAAACAAATAAAATCTTAAAAAAAAAAAAAAGAAGAAAGAAAGAAAGAAAAAGAAACTCAGCTCCAGAGCTTAACACGTGGGGCTCTGAATAAGAAACTTACCTGACTGAAGCCTCAGTTTACTTGTGTGTAAAATAAATACAGTAATGATATCTGTCTCAAAGGGTTCTAGTGAATATCACATGCAAAAAATAGGCAAAGTCTTGGTAGCAGCAAGCCTTCAACAAATACCAATTCACTCCCTTTTAACAGAAATCCCAGGGGTGCCTGGGTGGCTCAGTGGGTTAAGGCTCTGCCTTCGGCTCAGGTCATGGTCTCAGAGTCCTGGGATCGAGTCCCCACATTGAGCCCCGCATCGGGCTCTCTGCTCAGCAGGGAGCCTGCTTCCCCCACCTCTCTCTGTCTGCCTCTCACTCTACTTGTGATCTCTGTCAAATAAATAAATAAAAATCTTAAAAAAAAAGAAAAGAAATTCCACGGAGCTGGGTAACTTCTGATAACATAGAAGCTGCCTGCTAGCAGAGGGGGCTGCTGTCTCTCCCACCTCCTCCCACCTGCCGTTCCTGTGTACTCATTTACTTTCCAGCTTTTCCTCTCTAAAACAGAGAGTCCATCCTCTGTATTATATCATCAAGTAGGTGAAGACTAGATATATAACCTGATTAATGAAGGCAATATTCAAACCAAGGTGTGTTTCCCTTTGTTAAGATTGTAAAATAGAATTCCCTGAATTTCAATTCTAATTATTTTGCTTTTCACAGCTGATGTACTTGGACCACTTTTGAGTTCTTTTAGATAGAGTCAATCTTTTTATTCAAAACCTTGGCAGTCACTGAGAGTGCATGTGGTTACTCCTGGAAGAACTCTGTTCCTGTTTCAGAACCTCTCACATGTTTTGGGGGTGTCCAGAAAGGGAGGCCAGGGGAATGTTCTTCTGCTCAGGTTTGTTGCCCTTGTTTCAGCAAACACTGGAGGGCCAACTAGGTGTCAGCTTCATTCTGTGCTCTGGGAATACATTCTCAAACCAGACAAAAGTGCTCTCACGAAACATATTGTAGAAATAAGGGGTGAGGTTGGGTTGGAGATGTAAACTGGACAGCCGTCGTGGATAGCTGGCACAGAACTGAGTATAAAGAAACATGTAGGAGCTTTGGAGCTCACCAAGATTTATAGGTTGGGAAGAGGAAGATCTGGTAAAAGAGCCTGCCTTCAAGTCAGAGGGAATCCAGAAGAGTCTGAACTTCTGGAGGACACAGGAGGAAAGTTTCAGGACAGTGGGACTGCTCAGTGTAAAATGCCCCTGACAGATCAAGTCAGATCTTGAGATCTGACCATTGACCATAAGAGTCACTTCGGAGGAGCTGTGGACACATAAACCAGATTGGAGTGGGTTCTAGAGAGAGATCCTGGATTAGTTCAATGTTTACTGAACGCCTACTATGCACCAGGTACTGTTCTAGGCAATGCAGATTTGTCACTGAACAAAACAGACAAAAACTTCTGCCCTATGCCACAGACTCTACATTCTAGTGGGGGAAACTGATAAGGTTTGCGCCTCACAGAAGAATGGAAGAAAGGGAAGGGGAAGCATTGGGACTGACAACTCTGTCAAGGAGCTGTGATGTCAAGGGGAATGCATGGAATTGGGGGACAGCGTTTGGAGAGTGATGTGGTCTCAAGGAAGGGGAGTGGTGTGTTTGTTGTTGTTTTTTAAAGATTTTATTTATTTATTTGTCAGAGAGAGAGCGAGAGAGAGAGAGCACAAGCAGGCAGAATGGCAGGCAGAGGCAGAAAGAGAAGCAGGCTCCCCGCTGAGCAAAGACCCGGATGCGGGACTCCATCCGAGGATCCTGGGATCATGACCTGAGCCCAAGGCAGAGGCTTAACTGACTGAGCCACCCAGACGCCCCTGGTTTGTTTAAATAGGAGATATTAGAGCATGTTTGTATTTGATTAAAATGAGCCTATGGAGAGGAAACAACGGACAGTGTAGGGGAAAAGAATAATTCTAGAAGACAAGTCCTTAAATATGCAGGAGGAAAGAGGAGCTGGTGTTCTGAGATGTTGGGACCCATCACACCTACTTGTGGCTTCCTGGCTCACGGCACCCACTGCTTCCATGTCCTTCCTCCCCAGCCAGACCATGAGTTTTTCTGAGGCCCGTAACTGCTTTCTCTGTGATCTGAATTCACTCTTCCTCTCCCGCTGCTACCCCTTGTGTTTGCAGCTCATGCAGCATTTTCATAAACATCGTCTCACTCGGTACATACAGCAGCACAAGCAGTCTGAAATGGCTCCCAGGCCCAAGCCACGTGGTAGGAAGCCATCTACTCCTACCCTACGGCCTGATCACACCCTCAGAACCCCACTCCTCTGTCCTCTGCACACACCTCTCCACATCCCATAGGTCTGGAAATATCTTAATCATCCTCCCAGATCCAGCTTGAGTGACACCTCTTCTTTGAAGCTTTCCCAGAATCCACCCCCAAACAAAGTTAATCATCCCCTCGGCTGTACTCCACTCCACCACAGTCTAACTATGCATTAACTTGTCTGTCTCCCCCAGGGATGGAACAAAGCTGCTGACGTGCAAAAAGCCTGACAGGCCCGCTCAAATCGGCAGTGAATGAATGAATCAGAGAGCTGCGAGTAAAAAGTGGTCAACAGTGTAAAACAACGGTACTGAAATCCATAAAAGGTTTAGCCATTCTTGCCTTAGGGGCTGGAATTCGATCCCCAGCCCCCCACCCCCCATGCTGTTCAGGGACTCCTCCAGGAGGGGATAAAGTGGGAGGTCCCAGCTGCCCTGCAGGTTGTCAGGGGGCAATCCTCAGCTTCTCTGGGAACTGCCCTTAGCCAGGGGAGCTGCCTCGCCCAAGTGCCCTCTCCTGGAAGCAGCCATCCTGTTAGACCAGCTGATAAGGGGAATAAAGACCTCGCCCCCTAGCCTCAATCTGAGATTATGTCAGCAGCGCCCCCCTTGTCCACTCCAGAGCTTCCCCTGGGACAGGCTGGGGCCTGTCCCAGGCCATTGGCTGTTTAACTTCTGCCCACCACCTTGCTGTCTTCCCTGTCCTACAGGTGATATTCCCAAGGGCACTCCAGTAAACCTGCGCTCACATCTCCCTCTGGGAGTCTGGTTCCAAGGAACCTAACCCAAAATACCCATTTGGTTCCCCGGGCCAGAGCGGTGTCTGTGGCATAGCACATGTTCAATAAATATTTATTGCATGAGGATGTCCCTGTTTATTTTCTCGTCGTCTCTCTGCTAAGGTTCCTCCCAACTGCCTGCCCTTCAAGGCCTCGTATACAACGGACGCTCAATAAAAGCCCTGGCTATAGGTGGTTGGGGGTGGGGAGCAACACACACTCAGAGCCCCGGCCAGACTGAGCGCCGCAAACTTGGGGCCTCCCCCCCGCAGCTGCGGCCGGGACACGGAAGGGGGGGCAAGCCAGCTCCGGGTCGGGACCACCGCCCGCGATTCCTCGGGGAACCAGCACACAGGGCAGCGGGTGGGCGGCCACTCACCCGTCAATTCCGCGCAACGGTTACTTTTTAAGACGCCAAAATGGCGGAATTCTTTTTATTCTTTCTCTTTATGGCAAAATAGTAATAATCCCATTTCCCGTTATAAAAATCGGAAATCAATGGTAGGAAAAAGAAAGTTTGCCAAATGACCCATTTCCTAAGAAACCTCAAAGCCCGCCCTCTACACCCTCCGTCGTATTAATGAAAAACTCTTAATTGACTGCATTTCGCTAAAATCGGAGCCGCCGCCTCCCCCGCTCGGGGTCGTGGCCCCCAGCCCCGCTGCCGCCGCCCCCGCCCCGCCGCGCTCTGCCCGGACCCCTTCCGCTCCGCTCCCCTGCTCTCCTCCCCAGCCCGCGCCCCCCGGCCGGCGGCGTTCGCCATGGGCCGCGCGCCGGGGTCGCGCACCCGGCACTGGCGGCAGGGCGGGCTGCAGGGCGGGCGGCGCCCCGCATCCCGGGCCGAGCCCCCGCCGAGGGCTCCCTACCTGCGAGGCCCGCCGGTGGCCGCCCGGCGCCGAGCTGCCGTCCGAGACCCGCGCCGCGCGCGCCTGCGCGCACAGGGGGCGGGCCCGCCTCCCTGCAAGACGCGGGGCGCGGAGCGCGCGCCGAGCGGGATCAGGGGGCGCGGGCCCGGCCGCGTGGGCCTCGTGGCCTCTCCTCGCCGCGACCGGAGGGCTGCGCAGGCGAGGCGGGTGGGGATTCATCCTGCCCTCCGCCGTCCGCGTCACGGCCAGCAGCGCGCAGGGGGCGCGGGGCTCGCCGAGCCGAAGAGCGAGCCTGCTGGCCCCCAGCTGAGTGGTCAGTGACAAAGACGGGGTTGCCCTCCCGCACGCACGCGGGCTGGGTCGCTGAGCTGTCCAGTGCCTTCCCACCGCGACTGCCCCATCCCCTCCCTGGAGAAGTGGAGCCAGGGAGCGTCCGAAAACGGCCCCAGAGGGGGCGAAGGGCTTTGGGACCAGAGGATAGGAGGCCCAGGGCGGCGGGTTCCGATTCAGCCCCTGACAGGCATACAGGGCCTCATTAGCCGCGCCTGCGTTTAGATGACCTATTGCCATGGCTTCTAGTGTGACCTGGAGGACATCACCTTATCCTCCCGGTACTTCATTTCTCCATTTGTAAAGACTCACTGGTTCATGGCATATGGTTCCCGCTGTGGTGTTACCTTGAGCAAGTCACTGCCGCTCCGTGCTTAAATATCCTTGATCTAACTAGTTACATCTCTGTTGTTGGTTCTTATAGCACAAAATACCTCCTTTTACACTTATCACAGCTGTAGCTTCACATAGATTTGTGTAATTGGAGAGGTTAAGAGACTGCAAGCTCGGGACGCCTGGGTGGCTCAGTGGGTCTCTGCCTTCGGGTCAGGTCATGATCCCTGAGTCCTGGGATTGAGTGCCGCTTGGGCTCTCTGCTCAGCGGGGAGTCAACTTCCCCTTCTCTCTCTGCCTGCCTCTCTGCCTACTTGTGATCTCTGTCCATCAAATAAATAAAATCTTTAAAAAAAAAAAAAGACTGCAAGCTTCAAGAGAGACAGTTTCTTGTATCCTTAGCACTCAACTGGATACTGAGTGGGTGCTCAATAAATATTTGCTAGTAATATGCTGCATGCAGATAACAGGGAAACTCTTGGTATAGCCTAGAGCTGGGGGCCCCCCTCCCACACAAAAGGATTAAACCTAATACCTTATTTTACAGAAAAGGACATTGAGGTCCCTTTGGCCCAAGGTCATGGACACAGGTCGGACCTCCAGGCTCCTGACTTCAGTCCAGATGAGAAAAGGATTCCTAAATAATTGTAGACAAATTCCCCAAATTGTGATCATCGGGTTTAAATTTATGCAGACTTTATTCTGGTTGCTACACCAACGCATTACATGTGTTCTTCCTTGCTGCAGTGTCAATTTTTAATCACATCTCATATTATTGGGAACTGAATAGCATCGGTTGAGGATGCTGGTTGCCATAACAATAGCGGGCTCTTCATACACACCAATACACACACAGCCATCCTCTTGTTCTCTCATCTCTACCCAGACTGCTTGTTCTAGATTTTCCAAAAGATTTATTTTAGGTGTTGGATTATAAGAAAGTGGTGAAACTACACAAACACATGGCTTCTCAATTACAAATGTGTTTTACAGTGATTCAGACAGACAAGTGGAATCTGAGCTAGCAGGATGCAGGAACCAACAGGAATTGCTGAGACATCATTGTTCTGCCCATTAACAGTCTTAACAGGTGGTCCTAGCACTTTCAGTGGTCCTGCTTGCTTGAACACCTTCAGGGATGGAGAGCTCCTCCCAAGCTGATGGGATTTGGGGATGGTGGCTTCTCCTAAGGCCACCGTTTGTTCCACTGCTCCAGTATGCCCTCAGGAACAAGGAAGCAAGTCCTGTCCTTCCCTCAAGTGACAGACCCCTCTTGTACAAGTCAATAACCCCCACTGTCTACTCCAAGTTGACCTTCTACCCAAGAAAGGACCCAAATTTGTTTGAAATGTTAACAGAAGCACTAGGAAAATTGTTAAGCCCACATCTGTTTCTACAGAATTCACCATTGAGGCAGTCTATCCATTTGGGAAAATAAAAATATGCCCTTTTTGTTCAATGTGAACATCCTTCTGGTTACGACCTGACAGACTTTACTAATAGGGAGCCTTTTCTAGCATAAACACCCCAGAATCGTGGGTAAAATATTACAAGAAAAAAAGCAAACAGAGGAGGAAGAGTAAATTCATGGCTGAAAAGGGTAACAGGAAGAGCCAGAAACAAAAGAGGGAAACAGAGCCATGGAGGTAGGGGTGGCCTGATGTCTCTCCTGTCCTGGAGGTGGTTATTGATTAGAGATGGGGACCAGCTGCTAGGGACTTGGGTTTCATCACACACTTAATGGCAGGAGATGGGATCTTAGGTCTAGGTGATACTGGGAGTAGTATGAACTGAAACCAGTGTAAGGACTGGACACTTCTCATACCCAGACTACGTATTTGTGGACCCATAGTGGGAAAGGCAAGGGAGACCCAAGTTCCCAAACATGATCAGCTTCAGGTCTTGCTCTTCCCCACGCATGGCTTTGTTACTCAGAACTTCATTGATACAATTTTATTTGGCTTTGAGACTGGAAGCTTATGTTTGTAACCGCTAGAACTTGTTTCGGTGAGGGCCAGAGCCTCAGCTATTTCCCTTACCCCCATCCTGCTAAACATTTGAACCTTGTTCTCAACATACTGATAGAATTCCTGTCTTAGGACACTGAGACACCCAACAAAAAAGAAATCACTCAATCAAGGCATATTTACTTTTGTGGAACAAATTAGTTAGTGGCTTAGAAAAGCACAAATTACTTTGTAGTTCAGGAGGTCAGAAACCCAAACTGGGTCTCACTGGCTCTCAAGGTGTTCTATTTCCCAGTACCAAGGACTTTCTACCCAAAGAACTGCTTGTCAGTGGGGACAAATACCACTTAGGAAAGGTGGTCCAAGATCCTGGTCTCTGTACAAGGCAGTATGTTGCTTTCTTCTGGCTCTATCTGCTCTAGGCCATCTTCTGATTTCATTTTTCAGATACCTTCATGTCCTAGTGCACTCGGGCTACTAGGACAGAACACCAGACAAGACTATGGCTTACAACAACAGAAACTTATTTCTCCCAGTTCTGGATGCTGGAACATCCAGATCAAGGCGCTGCAAATTTCATGTCTAGTGAAGTTTTCATGGCTTCACAAACAGCCATCACCTTGCTGTATCCTCACATCGGGATTAGGCTGCCACATGAATTTTGTGGAGATAGAGTCCATAGCACTTCCTAACACACAATCAGCTATTTGGAATGGGATTGCTAGGAACTTACCTTCCAATCTCCTTTTTTTTTTTTTTAAAGATTTTTATTTATTTATTTGAGAGAGAGACAGTGAGAGAGAGCATGAGTGAGGAGAAGGTCAGAGAGAGAAGCAGACTCCCCATGGAGTTGGGAGCCTGATGTGGGACTCGATCCCGGGACTCCGGGATCATGACCTGAGCCGAAGGCAGTCGTCCAACCAACTGAGCCACCCAGGCGTCCCAATCTCCCTTCTTCTTCCACTCAGGAACAAACACACTGGCTTTCTGGTACAAGCCAGGTACTTGGGTCAATGTTAGCCAGATATGAGGGAGGCAGAGTAGGTATGGTTATGTCCCTCAGAAAAGCTTATCTACTGAGAGCTAAGAATAAAGTTCTTTGGTGTACTTGTTAACTCAAGAAAACTTTTCCTGGCTTTGGATAGCCAATGAAAAAAGCAAACTTCATCAAGTTAAGTGCGATGTTTTGTACTTTATTGAAATAGGAAATATTTACTTGTTATCTGTTAGGGTCATGACAGGAAACATGGCATACACTCTAAGTAAATTTGAAGAGAATTTAATAAAGGGTCTGTTTTTAAAGGTATGCGTCAGTTGCTGGAAATTCACAACTGTTAGCAAAAGATCACTGGGGCTAGGAAAATGGGACAGTGGTTATCGGGACTTGGAAAAAGAGGGCTGTAGGTAGAAGACACTATGTCCTTCCGATGAGGGCCACCACCAACCTAAACTCTACAGGGAGGGAGCTGTTGGAAGTATTCCAATCTTAAAAAAAAAGAAAAAAAAAAAGTCAAGTATCTGTTTAGGCAAAAGAAGTAACTCCCTAAGTTTTCCGTTTTCATTCATCTGCAGGTTGGTGGATTTAGGCTGGGCTGTTGTTTCAAGCTATAGGTGGCTGAGGCTAATGGACAGCTCGGCCCCACTGGTCTCATCTCCTACCAGCAGACCTACAAAGGGTATTATTGTCATGGTGATGACTGAGATGCCAAAGACCAAGCCTGTTTGTACAAGTGCTGCTTAAGCCTTTCCTCGTGCTACAGTAACTACCACAATTTTGGTGGCTTAAAAGAAAAATGTGTTACCTTACAGTTGTAGAGATCAGAAGTCCAAAATAAGTTGAAGGGCCTGTTTAGCCTGGAGAGGACCTTCAGAGTCAAGCTGTGGGTAGGGCTGTGCTCCGTGCAGAGGCTGTAGACAATTTAGTTTTCTTGCCTAGTGGTCCCTTCCGTCTTCAAGGCTGGTAGTGAAGCATCTTCAAATCTCTCATTTTGCTTGTTTTCACATCAACCTTTTCTGATCTTTTTACTTTTAACCTTCCTATTGTAATTACACTGGACCCACTTGGATAATC
Organism: Lutra lutra; assembly: GCF_902655055.1. Lineage (NCBI taxonomy): Eukaryota > Metazoa > Chordata > Mammalia > Carnivora > Mustelidae > Lutra > Lutra lutra. The sequence goes on along the minus strand of NC_062286.1, from coordinate 127,631,111 downwards.
AAGGATAATCTTCTCATTTCCAGACTTTAATCACATTTAAGAAGTTCCTTTTATGACGTAAGGTAACATAGTGATAGGTTACAGGATTAGAAGGTAGGCATCTTTGGGGAAGGGAAGGGTAACATCTGGTCTACTAAACATGTCATGCCTGCGAAAATTCCACTGGCCAAAATCAAGGGACAGGTGGTACTCTGCTTATAAAGCGGGGGGCAGGGAGGGGAGATTTATAGAAATATATGTAGATCTATGAACGAATCTGGCAAGGCTCTTACCAAGTGTTTACTGAATGTTTGGACCATTATGACTCAGGATATTACACTGATCAGCTTACTACAATCACAGCCACAGTTATCGATGCTGGGTCTGCAGGGGTATGTCATCTGTAGCAAAGGTGAACGAAAGCTGTAACTTTTAAGATTTTACTCATTCCAATTACAATGCTGTTGTGTACTCTACAACCACACTGAAATTTATGCTCTGAATTTCCTTCTCCCCCTATTCCTGTTACCCAGAGCAAGAGAACACATTATTTGCTTAAACACTCTGAAAGAGCGGAAGATATTCTGTAGGGATATTAAAAAGTTTCCTCCCTCCTTTGCCAGAACTGACCCAGAATTCAGCTAAGCATCTATTAGGGCAAGGTGTCCACATACTACTTGCTCGTTCTGAGCAGTTTTTTTTTCATGATTTAAAAAAAAGATTGGTATTCATTCATTTGAGAGTTAGAGCACGTGCACACACGCACAAGCCGGGGGCGGGGGGGGGGGGGGCGGGCAGAAACAAAAACAAACTCTCCATCCCAGGACCCCAGGATCAGGATCCAAGCTGCAAGCAGACACTTAACTGAGCCATCCAGGCGCCCCTGCTCTGAGCAGGTTAAAGCAAATCTGGAGTGCTGTCTCTGACTAGCAGGCCCCGCTCTGTAAGAGGGACCTGACCACCCAGAATACAGGGAGACAACAGAGATGGTTAGGGGCTTTAAAACTGCCACACTGAGACAGCTGAGGGGATGTTTAGCCTGCAAGAGAGGACCTTCACAAGAGCAGAGATCCAGTGAGAAGCAATGAACACCCATGGGCCCAGGTTGTACTTGCTAAATACCATTTCCAAATAAAGATAACCTGGGTTCATTAGAGAAATGGCTGCTTCCACGTCTGGGACTAGAAAGTTTAGAAATCCCACCATATTAGAAAGCAAGGAAACTGGTAAGATTACTAGGGCTCCTTTGAATGAACTCAGGAGGCAACCTGAGTTGACTTCCACTGACTAAAGATAGAAAAAGGCCATACCAGTAAGGAGAACTGCCATGGATTGAAAAAAAAGGTGTTTAAAATCATGAATTCATGGTTTAATGAGCCTAGGCAAAGATCATCAATGCCTCCCAATGACAATGACAATACATATCCAAGTAGTTTTGGGAAGGAAAAACCCCCCACCATAATCTGACAAAGCCTCTAGAATAATGATCTCCAACTTGAGCATGGACCAGAATCATTTGGAAGGCTTATTATAACACCACTATGGCTGGGCTTCAATTTAGTTTCTGATTCAGTGATCTAGGGTGGGGCTTGAGAAACTGCATTTTAAACAAATTCCCAGAGGATGCTGCTGATATTACTGGTCCATGCACACTTTGAGAACCACTGTTCTTAGGTCCAGAACATGCTAGATGATACCATGAGAATGCAATCAGCAAAATCAAGACTTAGAAACTACTCAACAGTGACCATCAACAAATATACTACAAAGAACAAGAAATTGGGGTGCCTGGGTGGCTCAGTGGGTTAAGCCGCTGCCTTGGCTCAGGTCATGATCTCAGGGTCCTGGGATCGAGTCCCGCATGGGGCTCTTTGCTCAGCAGGGAGCCTGCTTCCCTCTCTCTCTCTCTGCCTGCCTCTCCATTTACTTGTGATCTCTCTGTCAAATAAATTAAAAAAAAAGGGGGGGGCTCCACAGATCCCTAACCCCATTAAAAAAAAAAAAACCAACAAACAAATTGAGGAGACTTAAGATGTTTTTTAGAGGTATACAGTGAACTACCCTCAGCTAGAATGTCTAGGATTTCCTTCAAAATTACCTGGAGAGGAAGCAGAGAGATCTGTATTGTTAAAGCCGAGTAACTACCCAAGGTTCATCACTATTCTCTAGCTGTGTCTGCAATCTTCTAAAATCAAAAGAACAGCAATATATTTAAATAGCGCACTCAAAGCTGTTTAGGATAGCTAGAAAGTAGTAGTGGTCAATTACTCTCATACTTGGGCACCATATTCAGCAACTCTGCTTTGCATACCTTTTCCTCCATTGGCTAGAAATTTTAGGGTTTGACTATTTACAGAATGTTTTAGTAAGAACAGCTAATCTTTAAGGATTAATCTTTAAGGATCTGCCAAAAGTGCTTGGATAACAGCATTTACCCGCACAACACTAGAGGGCACTATTTTCTATGTGAGGACGCAGCTTATTTATTTCCAGTTCATCTTTGCCATCTCTCATCTATTTAAAGTGGCCTCCTGCTCTCTTCTTGGCCCTGGGCTAGAATCACTCTCCTGCTTTCAGTGGTAATGGAGTATTATCTGTTGCCAATAAAGCTCTCCCTTCAGCAGCTCTTAAATTTGAAAATGACTGGCTCCCTCCCTAAAACCAAAAACTCCTTCTTTTAACTTTTTTTTTTAAGGTTTTATTTATTTGACAGACAGAGATCACAAGTAGGCAGAGAGGCAGGCAGAGAGAGAGAGGACGACGCAGGCCTCCTGCGGAGCAGAGAGCCCGATGTGGAGCTCGATCCCAGGACCCCGAGATCACAACCCGAGCTGAAGGCAGAAGCTTTAACCCACTGAGCCACCCAGGCACCCCTCCTTCTTTTAACTTTGTAAGACTGTCTATTCACAGAAATAGTGACTTACAGGTTATTATAAAATGACTAGATACGGTGCACTGAGCACAGTCTCATTCTTGTGATATTCCTGCTAAAAATGCAAACACGAGGAAACATCAGACAAACCCAAATTGAGGGAAAATTCTACAAAGTTAACTGTCCTCTACTCTTCAAAAATGACAATGTCAAGAGGACCCGGTCTAGATTAGAAGAGACCAAAGAACCAGGACAACAAAATGTGGCAAATGATCCTGACTAATGGAAAGATTATTAGCAGACCACTAATGAAACAGGACTCTGGACCGTGGAGTAGAAACTACGGACGCTATTTTTGGTAGGCACTGTAGTTACACAGACAGTGTCCCATTACTAGGAAATAGTTTTTAGGGATAGAACAGCAAGATGTCTCTACTTTCCTAGGATTCAGGAGGAAAAAAACCAAAAAACCCATGTAAATGAAACAAAGTATAATTAGCGAATTTGAAAAGGGTAGTTTTTCGTACAGAGTTTTCCTATTTACCAGAATAATTCTACTTGAAAGTATGTGCATTCTGTACTTTCTGAGCCTTCCTCAATCTAATTTCTTGAGTGCTTTTCACTAGGAATTATCTGACACACATTTTTTTCTAATGCTTCAGGGCTGTTAGGAACTGAACTAGGCTTTAAATCCTACCTCTGCTTATAAATCGTTAATTCTAGGACTTCCTTAGAAAGGACACTGATCATAGGTATAAATACATGGATGTTAACAGTAAATAAAAATTTAATTACAAGTAGTTTCCTAGGGTCTGAGCTGCAATACTTATTGTTACCTGTCTTTGTAAAATTCCAGTGACCTATGATAAACTACCTGGGGACTATCAATTTTTCTAGATTTGCATTTCCAGAAGGATACACAAAAAAACTAGCAATCCTGGCTTACTCCAAAGGGTCAAAGGTGGAATTTGCTGTTATTAACTCATGCTTCTCTTCCAACTTCTGAAGGAACCACAATTCCTTCCTGCTCAAGTATAAAAACTTAATCACTGGGGCACCTGCATGGCTCAATTGGTTAAGCAGCTAACTCTTCGCTTCCGCTTAGCCACAATCTCAGGCTCCTGGGATAGAGCCCCCAGTCAGGCTCTGAGCTCAGTGGGGAGTGAGTCTGGGGATTTCCTCTCTTCCACTTGTGTGCTCTCTCTACAATAAATAAATAAATCTCAAAAAAAAAAAAAAAAAAGTTAGCCATTAATAAGTACTACACTGGGGGCCCATCTGTGGGCTGCTGTTACACAGCCAAGACAATCTGAACAAGCTGTTGAGGACCTAGATCAATTACATAATCCCATCAACTCACCCTTTTCGCACACAGTAGCATACATGGTGTTAAACATACATATATCCATCTTATTCCGGAAGTGGTACTGCTTAAAAAAGTTCGAACTTTAATGTTTGTAAATTTACCAGGTATTAAACTATGTTAAAACTCTCTATATTCTCATTGTTTGATACTTAATGTTAAAAGTAGTATTTTTCATTCCTGCCACATAAGCCACGGGATTACTTCAATAAAACAATGTTGGTACTGAAAAAGTATTCAGGAGTATACTTGTCAGTCATTTAAAATAGCAGATCTCTAAGTAAAAACAAGTTGTAGAATACCACTCATGCTAAGAACAGCTTGTTGCAACAGATTTTAGGACCAAAATTTAGGCACAGACATATTGTTAACAGCAGCTACCTTAGCCAAAGGGCTCTAAGGAAAGACACTTTATGTTCCTAAGTACGTATACTTTTGTAATTAAAATTAAGTCAAAATTTAAGAATATTTGGGGCGCCTGGGTAGCTCAGTGGGTTAAGCGTCTGCCTTCAGCTCAGGTCATGATCCCAGGGTCCTGGGATGGAGCCCCGAATCAGGCTCTCTGCTCAGCAGGGAGCCTGCTTCCCCCTCACTGCTGCCCCCCCAACCCCCGCCTAGCTCTCTGCCTACTTGTGATCTGTCAAATAAATAAATAAAATCTTAAAATATATATATATATATCTTAAAATCATTCAAGTGCTGGGACGCCTGGGTGGCTCAGTTGGTTAAGCAGCTGCCTTCGGCTCAGGTCATGATCCCGGCGTCCTGGGATCGAGTCCCGCATCGGGCTCCTTGCTCGTCAGGGAACCTGCTTCTCCCTCTGCCTCTGCCTGTGCTCGCTCTCTCTCCCTCGCTCTCTCTGACAAATAAATAAATAAAATCTTAAAAACAAAAACAAAAAAAATTAAAAAAAAAAAATCATTCAAGTGCCATAGGACTGAAATTGAATAGTGACAAAACACTTTCTGAACACAAGGTGAATAACAATGTGAAGTTTCCTAAATGTAAACTGCCAAAGTTTAGAGTGCTCCAAGTCCTAAATTAAGGACATTAGATTAAGGATTTTGGAAAAGGTGATTAAAGCTTCTTACTTTTCCTGAGAAATTATTATTATGGAAAATGTTCAATCACTACAAGGTGAAAACAAGTAAATTTCGTGTGAAAATAAGGCAAGACAATATAAAAAAGGTTTCGTATGCTTAATTCTTCACAGTAGCAGATAGTACTCATTATGGTACTATTCTAAACACTTCCCACTTACTAACCTTTATTTTTATTATTTTTAAAGATTTTATTTGACAGCGCGAGCAAGCACACAAGCAGGGGAATGGCAGGCAGTGGGAGAAAGCAGACTGTTGAGCAGAGAACCCTACATGGGGCTCAATACCACGCTTCTGGGATCACGAGCTGAGTGGAAAGTAGCCCCTTTAACTGAGTCGCCCAGGCATCCCTAACCTTTGTTTTTAAAAAGATTTTAAAGCAATCTCTATACCCAACATGGGGCTCAAACCTACAACCTTGAGATCAAGTCACATGCTCCACCAAGCCAGCCAGACACCCTAGGTATTAACCTATCTTCACAACTCATGACTTATGCTTACCATTTCCCGGGTAACACCCAAGACTGACTGGTAAAGACTTTTTCCCCCAAGATAAGCCATCCACTATGTTGATCCTAAACGCAGGTCTCTGGGGAACTGAAAACAACGCCCTTTTCTCCTACTCAAGTCAGGAATGGCTTGCCAATGGCCAACGCTAGTTCAAAAAACCATGTGCCAAATGTTTGGCACTAAGTGGGAATACAAATGAATTCAAAACGAGCCTTTCCCTCAGTAAGCATTTTATTGAGGAGATAAAGCATAAAGTGGGTTAACAAAGTGGGAAAAAGAAGATACCAAGATGAAGGTAGTAACAACACAGGACTGGAACGTCATCACAGGAACTGGTAGGACTCAAACTGGCCTTAAAGGCACTATGGCGTATCAAACAACATTATCAGGTAAAAGAAAGGGGAATCCTCATGTTGCTCATTTCTGTTTTTGCTCTCTGTTTAATACTCTATCCAGCCACAGATGTACACATGGCATGTTGTAGACGCTCAGATTCTACTTATAAGTCAGCAAGAACTAAACATTTCAGTGAACTCTGCTCTTAAGTGGGTCAGTGTTCTAGGGCTTTAGCATATCCAATGATGTACAGGTCCACAGGTATGGACTAGGACTAGGTTTTCACTAAGTTGGTCTTTACTATTACCAGAAAACTTATGGGTATAGGCATTTACCTTCCAATTACCCACTTTGGGGGCAGCTAACAATGTACACAAAACCTATTACTAAGTGATGTTACACTAATACAAGAAAACCCAGTTGAAGGATGACTTTACAAAGTCAAATTTCACATTGTGCTATTTCCCTTCCTTTTTAAAAGGCTGTGGTTTTAAAAGCTTTTGTTTTTTCCCTGAAAACAAGAGACCTTTGGTCAAAGCCAATTCTTAAACCAAATTTTGAAAGGCAGCTGGAGATGTGCCTCTTCATGTAAGAGTTGTAATTTCTGTTCTTTCAAGTAGGCAAAATAATGAACTACGACTGTAGACACCAGTGTCTTCTCTGAAATCCTGAAGTTTATACTGGAAAAAAAAACCCATTTCATATGAATATCTAAATTTTAGAAGTATGAAAGTAAAGAAAATAAGGTTATGGAAGAAGCATTAATCTTTTGGGGCACTATATTCCTAAGAGTAGGCTCTAAGATTTTGTAAAAGGAAGCCCAGAAATTTCTCAAAAACAAGTCTTTTTACTCATTATCAAGTACTCCCTGCTACTCTGATTCTGATGCCTAAAATCTTTGACTCCTTTTTTTAAAAGTAGCCTCATTTTATCAGGTATGCCTTCTGGATTATTTGAACCTATAAACCAACTCTAGATTATCATGCTTTCTAGTCATACCTGCAGCATGATGAGCACCATACCATCATGCCCTATTATATAGTACAACCCAGCCCTTGATACCTATAGTGACAGTTCCTAGAAGATATAAAAGCTGAGTCAAATAACCTACATCTCAGTTCCAAACCAAGGTTAATGAGTGCTTTAATTTCATTGAAAAGTACCTGAACAAAAAGATCTAAGGTAATTCATTTCTCAAACTGCAATTTCAACTAATTAGGTCTACAGATACAGGGACTAACTGGTTACCCAGTACCTCCTACAAATTTGCAGTATAATTTGGCTTCCATAGCATATTACACTTCATAATAAAGTACAGAAAGGTTAGGGTTTATCTACGTAAATCCTTTTCAAGCCAACCATATGTCGTAAAGTTACAGGGATGATCTAACCCATTATTACATAACCTCATCAACTACAAGGAGGACTGACTGTTGGGTAGAATTTTACTTTAATAAGCAACTGATTTTACCAAGCAACCTGTTAAGTGCCTGTTAAATGTAATGATCTTCCAGCAGAAAATGCAGTATTTGCTTTCCCACTTTGAACAAGAATAAACTAAATTTCCAATCAAAGAAAGGCTACTTCCATTTTTATATGACAAACATTGAAGACCACAGAACCATACTCTAACAGAACACTAATTACACTGACCACTTCCAGAAAGTAGAATTACTAGGCTAAATGGGATCCCAAGTGTTAAGAACTACTTCTTCCAAGAGTTTGAGCAAACTTAAGTTTAAAAAGTTTCATTATTTAAAACCTACTAATTTAGGCAAAATCATGTAACGGACTACAAAATACCTTTTATTTTTAACTTAACTCAAAGGGGCAGATAGACTTTGGCAAATTTGATTAACAGCACAAATGTTATCCAAATGGAATAATTTATTGCTGGTCTGAGACTTGCCTTCTTTTACACTTATGTAATTTACAGTTTCACAAAGAACAAATTATCAATATTTAAAGGAATTTAAGTGACCTATTCAGTAAGGCAATCAACTTGGTAGCAAATTTTTATTGAAATCTTACATAACTCAAGCTTTATAAAAAGCCAACATAATTGAAAATCGGGATCTCCCTCTAAAGCCTTAGGTATTCAAAGCTTGAAACGGTTAATTTAAAAGCAAACAAAACAACAAAATCCCTGCAGCAGATCCTGCTGAAATACTTAAAAAAAAATCTAAATGAGCTTAATCTTTACAAAAGTTATTTTAGCTCAAAAGCTATAAAATCAAAGTTATCTTAATTCTACAAAGAAGGGAGAGGGTCTTTGACTTCATGCCACCATTTCTTTAGAACCTCATTTTTTTTTTCATCAAATTTGGCCACAAATTAAATTTCTGTGTGCCCCATTTTCAGGAGATTCCTCTTGCAGAAGAGGCCAAGTACAAACATGGAAGAGGAACTGCCTAAGCAAGTAGGAAAGTGTTCCATAATAGTGTGCAAAGAATATAGAGTTCTAGGTTAATCTCTGGAACTCGATCTGGACCGTGATCTTGACTTTGAATGAGATCTAGAGCGGGATCTTGAGGCTCTTTTTGGTGGAGGGGACACGGACCGTGCCTTTGAGGGTGGGGCAGGTAGGGGTGAATTTGAACGAGACTGGCTTCTTGATCTAGATTTTGACTTTATATCACCTTTTCCATTTTCTTTGGGGGAACGAGATCGAGAACGAGACCTGCTTCGAGATTTCTCATACTCCTTAGATCTGCTTCGAGAGCGCGAACGGGAGCCCCGATCAGACTTGGGCTTTGATTTGCTTTTTGATCTAGATTTCCTGCCTTTTGATCGAGAACGTGATCGACCTTTGCTCCGAGACCTGGATCTGGACAAGAAGAGTCGATTTTCTTTTCAGTACCTTGACAGAACACACAAGCACAGTAACAATCAGAATAAAAAACTTAACAGATTATTTACCGGGAGCGGCTTTTTGAGATACTTCGAGATCTACTGCGGCTGCTCCTGCGACTCCTACTTCGTGACCTTCTTCTAGACCGTGACCTATAACCAGAAAAACAATAAAAATCTTTAATCTCAATACATCTCAAAACGAACTTTTGTCGTTTACAAAAAATTATACGCAAACAAAATGTAATCGTTTACTACAAGTTAAATCCGCCCGAAAGCATCCTGGAAAAGAACCCAATGATGCGCAGCAAAAAGGACACCAAATACTGAACTTGTTTCAATTAAGTTCCAATTCAAGTACTGCCATTTGATTTTCTCTGCTCTTGGCAAGTACTGTTTCCTTTCCTTTCCCCCATCTTTCAGCAAATTACCTTGATCTGCTTCCAGAGTAAGATCGCCTATGGCTTGTTCGTGGCTTATCCTCAATGAGCCTAATATTCCTGCCATTTATTTCTGTACCATCCAGCTTATCCAGAGCACGCTTCATGTCAGAGTAGGAACGGAACTCAATCACGCCTTCATTTGTGCGTTCTTTGTGAGCATCCGCATAGGTTACTTCACCTGCTTGTCTCATGAAATCCTAAGAAAGCAACAAGACTGGTCAAACCTAGAAACGTAAAGAAAAAGATCTACGTACCATACTCAATTCTCAGAAGTAAAATGAAATAAAAGCCTACCTTTTCAACATTAGTCATATTATTTTTATCTCAAATTATAGCACATACCTTTAAATCTTGCCAACTGCAACGACTAGAAAGGTTTTCTACAATTAGCCTGAATTCTGTACGAACAGGTGGTCCGTATTTGTCTCTGCCAGAGGTTCTCCGACTGCTGTATCCACCTCCACCACCTTTATCACATGAAGAGAACAATTAGATGCTTTGTAATGATAGGGATGCATGTTTTCTTGAAAGTTAGTACAAACATATCAACTTTTATATACTGGAGTAGGACTTTGCTATTATATTGCTAAACCTTTGATACAGTTGTGATTTGCCATAAATTAAATTAAGGGCAAGTCAAATAGACTAAATCCAACTAAACTTCTCCTACAATCTGTTAGAGAGTGACTGCTCCTTTATTCAATTTACCTCGCTAAGTTTTATTTTACAGAACATTGTAAAATATAAAACTTAACTGATTACATGCATTTCTACATTTTACAAAAATGTTTACTAGTTACACTAAGTACTTACATCACAGTGTGAGGTTTTTGGTGGTGGTTTGGCCACAAAACACGCAAGGTAACAGTCACCTAGTTCAGATTAACCAGTTTTGTCTAACCCTTGGAATCCTCACCATCACCCTGCGTCTAATGGCAAAAGGCTGCTGTCGTCATGGCTTCCGGTAAGGTCAGCCAAAGGGTCATAGGGCAAGGGTCACACAATGTATGGAAAAGCCAAGGCCAATCAGGAAAGGCAGTCATCTTAGCCTCAGTGGACACAGCCTCAGCCCCATTGGTCACTTTCAAATTGAAACATCAAGGACTTGTTAAAAAGTTTGAATTCAACATGCAACAATTTCAACATCAAACATTTAACATAACCAAACCCCTCCCACCTCCTCCCAATAACATGCCCCAACTAGTTCGAATATAGCATAAAGCTCATTTAAGTCTACTTTGTGGTACTATACCACATTTCTTCAAAACAGCATTTTCTTTGGCCCCCGCCAATTTAATTAAATCTAAGATCTAAACTTAATACCCTTCCCCTGACCCCGTCCCCACCCCCCACCCCCACCCAGCCTGCCCTCAAACTTCTACACTAACACATTCCCATTTCTAGCTAAAGCACTGCCAGGTAAGCAAGGGGAATATAACAAATACAGCCATCCCTCACCTCCTCCGTGGGCAGAGCCCACGACAGTGCTGACAGGGGCCCAAACCACCCCCCTCCCAACTTAGCAAATAGCCAAAAATAAGAAAATTTAACCCGCCCCCCCCAAACACCCCAACCCTGGCTAAGCAAAACCCACAACCCAGTCCCCGCGCTCCGGCGTCCCGTGGCTGCCCCGGGCAGGCGCGAAGGCAGCAAAGCCCGGGGACGCTGTAATCAATGGACCCCTGCCACCGCGCCTGCCCGGGCTGGGAGGCCCCACCCCGCCCACCCTAAGCCTGCGCCCACCCTAAGCCCCGCCCCCAGGGTCCCAAGGACGCGGAGCGCGCGGGGGTGGGACTCACTGCGGCTTCCGTAGCTGTAGCCGTCGCGATCGCGGCGCGGGCCCCGAGCGTGCTCCACGATCACGCGCTCGCCGCAGAGCTCTTTGCCGTTCAGCTCGTAAACGGCGTCGTCGGCGTCGCGGGAGTCCTCGAACTCCACGAAGCCGTACCTGGGGGCGGCGCGAGGGCCGGGAACCAGCAGGCGTCGTTAGGCCGGGGACGCGCACGCGCGCGCTCCCACTCCCCGTGCGCGGCCCCGCGGCCCCGCGCCGCCGCCATCTTGGAGGCCCTGCCACGCGGCGCCGCGGCCTTGGCCCTCTTCCGTCCAGCAGGGCCCCGCCGCTGCCAGAGCCGGGGCGTTGCGGGAGGACGCGGGCGCCCAGGCCCGACTCACCCATTTTTGAGGTCTATTTCGAGGAGGCGGCCATAGCCACTGAAAAAGCGCTGGATGTCCTTCTCCCGGACGTTGTAGCTAAGGCGTCCTATGTAGACGCGCGGCATGTCCGTGGCGGGCAGGGGCCCCGAAGGCTGGCTATCGAACAGCGGACCGCAAGGCAAAAGCCGCGGTGCGGGTGCGGGGACAGCGAGAGCCTGTACACGCGCCTCACACCGCAGCGGCGGCCGAGTCCAGCCACACAATGGTGCGCGCGCGCCAGGGTTACGCTATAAGGGCGGGCGGGCTGGGGGGGCGGGGCCGGCGCGTGACGTCAGCGCGCAGCACGTACCCTCCCGCGCTGGAGCCCTGGGCTGGGGGGTGACTGACAGGTCCCCGTCCGCGAGGTTTCCGTGAGGTGAGGTTCTGTTCGCTCACACTGTTTTCTGCACGCATCTTTGTAAACGCAGTGTCCCGTTGTCGAGCCACAGACTTGTCTTCTAATTTGTACTTTCTACTAAACTTCCTCTCGGTGACTCTCCCGGGACAGGCGCTCGGGAGGCCGGCCGGGAGGATTCCGGTTTTTCATTGGTTCTCGAGGTTGTCATAATAGGCCTCCGTGGTCTCTGATTGGCTCCTGAAAGCGAGGCTGCTCGTTTCTGCCGCTGGTGCGCTCACGGTCAGCTTGGCGGGGAACCGGCGCGCGGGGCACAGATGATTAGCTCATTTCACCGCTTCCCGGGCTAGAGCTCCGAAGTCGCTGTGGCCCGGTCGGGATCGCGTTGTGAACGCCCAGCCCTACTGGTCTCTGTCCCTGGTGGTCTCTCTTTCAGCCATCGTCAGCCTTGACCGCCTCGCGGCACATCCCCCTCTCCCTCCGTGGGCCTTTCTGGAAGCTCCGGCAGCTGGAGTCAACTGTAGATTGCTGTGTACCTGGTCATTCCACGCTCGCGGTGGGTGCTCGCAAAGGGAGCCCCTGACCCAAGAAAGTCGAGCGAGACCTGACAGCCCTCTTGCAGAGGTGCGCTGTCCCCGGTGTCCCAGCGCCCTCTTCCCCCAACAGGTTGGAAGGCACCTTTTCTAAATGTGGCAGAAATTAATAGAGATACCTTTTAAAGCTGGAGAACTATATGAAAACCCCGAAGAAATAAGTTTCAGTGGAGAGCAGAAGGCCCTGGTGTACTCTTGAAACTTGACTACAGCAAAAAAGGCTGGGAATGAGGAAGCAGAGAGACGGGGAACACCCGGAGAGCACAGGGTCACAGAAGCCAAGAGAGGAAACCGTATCAGTGAGATACCACTTGCTGTTCAAGTATCTCCGAATACTCCAGCTCTTTTTGAGTGGTCCAACCTCAGTATTCTTCAGCTGGTTGAAAGAGGGCGATTTTGCCCTCCAGGGGACTTTTGGCAGTCTAGACGCAAGCCCGTTGCAGGGACGGGGGAGAAGTGTTAATACTGGCATCTAGTGGTAAAGCCTGAACAGCCTGTGGTTAAAGTTAGGTAAATAAAATACAACTTAGATCTTTAAAAATTCGTGGGCTATTTTAATTAGGGAAAAGAGAATTCAACGATGAGACATTTTCACACTCATCAAATTGTCAATATTTAAAAACTTGTTAAAATTCATTATGGGCGAGAGGTGAATTAAGAAAAGCACCGATACAGTGTTGGTTGTACTGAACATTCCTTTTGGGAAGGTAATGGGGTAATAATATCCTTACTAAAGGCTATGTACAGGAAATGGGGTGTTGCTGCCTCTCTTTGCAGTTCATTTGTCTAAAGAGAAAGATGCAGCGGTGTCATCCTCTGCTTCCTCTCACCTCTCTTTCCCCAGAGCTCAATGACAACCCCCCTCCTTTTTTTTTTTTTTTAATAAATAATCTCTGTACCCAACATAGGGCTCAAACTCATCACCCTGAGATCAAGAGCCACACACTCCATGGACTGAGCCAGCCAGGTGCCCCACAATGGCTACTCTTACAAAAAAAAAAACTCCTAACGCACCAGCTACAGACGAAGACACAGTCTCAAATATCATCATTAAAGGGAGTGTTGGGTCCTCAGCATTCTGTGGAGTCTTAATGATCTAACTCACCTCTGTTGATATTTCGGAAGAACAACTCAAAGGAGAAATCATAGATGTACAGCACAGGAGTTCCATTTCTTTAGATACCTACAATTGTGGCAAATAAAAATCAGTCTATTGCTGATTCTAAAATTGTGGAGAAAATTGCTGAAATCTGTCATAGAGAGAGTGTTAATAACTTTGAATCCATAATTTCCCAGATTGGACAGTTTAGAGTCCACATTGTGGTTTTCAATCCCAATGCCATCTGATTTAAAGTGTGTGTAAGCTGGATTCTGGTAGGTTTTGCTGTATGATGTCTGAAAATGTTAGTTAGCAGAAGCTGTCATCCTGAGTGGATTTGGGGTGAACCATGGCAACTCAAGTATGTTTACTTGGAGTGGAGCAAATGTAGCAGGAGTTGCTGCAGAAATGGAATTCAGAAATGGAAATTGTCACAGACATAGTTTTTTATTTTATTTATTTATTTGACAAAGATCACAAGTGGGCATAGAGGCAGGCAGAGAGAGAGAGGGGGAAGCAGGCTCCCTGCAGAGCAGGGAGCCCGATGCGGGGCTCGCTCCCAGGGACCCTGAGATCATGACCTGAGCCAAAGGCAGAGACTTTAACCACTGAGCCACCCAGGCACCCCAGGGACATAGTTTGAAAGAGATGGGAAGTAGATGATTGAAAGAACCTCAGAAGGGATGAGATTAAAGGTACTTTCCAAATGCAGTATTGGATTAAATGTTGCCAATGTTGGGGATCAACGAAAGTGTCTTGACATGTTGACAAATGTCTGCTGAGACACAGAATTGCCCCCTGAGGTATCGCTTGTGACAGTGAGGGCATGTATGGCACTGAGAATGGGCTTCTTTTGCGTTCTAAGTGTTCAAGGATTAACCAGAATTTTCACCAGAAGTGGCAGGATAACAAGGTTTCATCACTCAAGGCAATGGGATATACTGAACTATTTAAATATCTGCTCTCATCTGAGCAATATGACAAGGAAATGTAATCATCCACTTATGATTAACTGTGAATGTGCCGTTTTTTGTTTTTTTATTTTCTTTTCTGAGTACATGAGTTTGGGCCAACAGCATCAAGGCACATGCCCATTAAAACATGCATTAAGAACCTATAAACAAATAAAATCTATTAGTGTCAAGTGGAAAAAAAAAATGCACACAGTGACCCAGAGATATAAATTTGTGAGTTAGTCACGAACTGGATGGAAACCCCAAAAGAGTACATTTAGATGGAGAGCAGAAGAAAATTCAGAACTACACTCTGGGGAACTGTATTAATTCCTATATATAAAGCGAATGGCGGCTCTAAAAATTACCACCAACTCCGTGGTTTAAAGCAACACAGGTTTATTAGCTTACAGTTCGGGAGGTCGGGAGTCCAAAATGGTCCACTGGATTAAAACAGGTTTCAGCAGGGCTGCATTCCTTCTGGAGGCTCCAGGAGGGGGATATATTCCTTTGCATTTTCCAGCTTCTAGAGACTGGATTCTTTGGCTTGTGGCCCCTTCCCCCATCTCCAAAGCCATGAATTTTGGTTGAGACCTTCTTGCATCCAGTTACTCTGACCCTGGCCCCTGCTTCCATTGTCAAATCTCCTGATGCTGAGCTTCCTGCCTTCCTTTTAGGAGACCCTACTCCCACCCCACCCCCATGATTACATTGGGCCCACCTGGATAATCCAGGATACACTCCATCTCAACATCCCTGACCTAATCCCTTCTTCTTCTTCTTTTTTTTTTTCCTAAGATTTTGTGTATACATTTGTCACCGAGAGAGAGAGAAAGAGAGCACAAGCCAGGAGAGCAGCAGACAGAGGGAGAAGCAGGCTCCCCACTGAGCATGGAGCCTGATGAGGGACTCATCCCAGGACCCCGGGATCATGACCTGAGCTGAAGGCAGCCGCTTAACCAACTGAGCTGCTCACTTCTGCAAAGTCCCTTTGGCCATGTAAGGTAACATCTTGTATTCTGGGGAGGAGGATGTAGACCTCTTTGGTGGGGGGCTTTATTCTGCCTGCCAGGAAGACTCTGGAAACTTCAATATAGGAAAAGAAACTGGGAAGAGAGGTAGGGAAAGAAACTAGAGTATAGTGTCACAGAAGCCAAGAGAACAAAGGGATTCAAGGAGGCAGTGAGCCACCGACAAGCTGAAAGCAAATGAGGCTTTGACCCAACCACCTTAACTCCTGGAAATCTTCTTGATAAGAGGATTAATTTGTAAAACCTCAGGCCCTAGGATGGTATTCTAGCAATGGAATACTCTGTAACCACTTAAAAAAACATTAAATTTATTCATTTAACAAATATTTTTTGTGTGCCTACGATGTGCCAGGCACTACTCTTGGCCTTGGGAGTAGAACAGGGAAGCTGTATGTCAGGGTTTGGAAGCCACCACCTTAGGTGGTTTCCTGGCCTGCCACGCATTTTGTAAGTTCAGTTCTGTTGGAATACAGCCATACCCACCCCCTCACCTGTGGTCTGTGTCTGCTCTGGAGTGGACGAGAGCAGGATTGAGCAACGGCCACGGACGCGGTCTGCCCACAGAGGCTCAAGGATATATGAGCGGGGTCTTCAAAGAAAAAGTTTGCCTGCCCCAATTCATGCTATGAGCTTTAAAAAGATGCCCATGGTACGTTGTTAAGTGAGAAAGGCCAGTGTTAATATACATGTGATTACATTTGTATAAACAGCAATGGGGGCCCTAAGCCTTCAAGCCCCAACACTTTGAGCATGTATGTGTGTGTTGGGTTGGGTTTATGGTTATCTTCAAGCATCAGTGAGGGCAGGTCCTACATACTCATGGCCTCACTAACTTTCTCCCAGCATTCCTTACTCCTCCTCCTCCTTGCTTCTCACTATGCCTTGAATGTGCCAAGCACACACGCACCACAAGGCCTTTGCATTGAATGGCTCCCTGATTCTGGAGCTCTTTTTTCCTATGGTGTCTTTCCCCATCTCTGGTTTCTGTTCAAAATCACCTTATCATTCCTCTAACCACTTATTTTTTTTTATTCTTTCATATTTTATTTTTCCCCAGATTTATTGAGATGTTATTAACACACAACATGGTTAAGCTCATGGTAGAATGTGTGGTGATTCAACACACAACAGTTCAGCGAATGCAAGTTGGTCACAACAGTCAGGCTGGTTACCACCTCTAGCCCCTCGCGTTATCACCATTGTTGCATGTGGGGTGATGACACTTGAGGTCTACTCCCGACATTTTCCCAGTTGTTAATACAGTGTTGTTAATTGTTAATCCTAGTCACCATGTTGTGCATTAGGCCCCCAGAATTTACTCATCTTACAGCTGGGCATTTGTACCCTTTGACCAATGTCTTTCCATTTTCCCACCCCCTCTCCAGCCCCTGGCAGCCACCATTCTGTTCCGTTTTGACAAGTTCAGCTTTTTAAGATTCCGTATATAAGGGAGAACATGCGGCATTTGTCTTTCTCTGTCCGACTCATTTCACCTAGCACACAATGCCTTTAAGATCCATCCATACTGTCACAAAAGGCAGGATTTTTTTTAAAAAAAAGATTGTATTTATTTATTTTACAGAGAGAGAGAGAGATCACAAGTAGGCAGAGCAGAGGCAGAAAGAGTGGGAAGCAGGCTCCTTGCTGAGCAGGGAGCCCGATTCGGAGCTTGATCCCAGGACCCTGAGATCATGACCCAAGCCAAAGGGAGAGGCTTAACCCACTGAGCCACCCAGGCACCCCAAGGCAGGATTTTTTTTTAAATGCCTGAATATTCCATATATTCCATATAGAATTTCAATAACATTCCATATATATTCCTTTTCTTTATTTATTTTTCTGTCAATGGACACTTCAGTTATTTCCATACCTTGGCTATTGTGAATAATGCTCAAACAACTGTGGGAGTGCTGATCTCTTTTTGAAATAATGCTTTCCATTTCCTTTGAGTATACTCCCAGAAGTGGGATTGCTGGATCATATGGTAGTTCTATGTTTAATTTTTTGAGAAACCCCCACAGTGTTTTCCACAGCACCGCACAAATTTGCATTCCCGGCAACAGTGCACAGGGTCCCCTTTTGGCCTCGCCAATGCTTGTTGCCTCTTGTCTCTCAGACAACAGTCAGATACATAAATAGTGACAGGGTGAGGTGACAGCTCACCATAGCCCACATTTTCTTTCTTTTTTTTTTTTATAAGATTTTATTTATTTGACAGAGATCATAAGTAGGCAGAGAGGCAGGCAGAGAGAGAGGGGGGAAGCGGGCTCTCCACTGACCAGGGAGCCCAATGTGGGGCTCAATCCCAGGACCCTGAGATCATGGCCTGAGCCGAAGGCAGAGGCTTTAAACCCCTGAGCCACCCAGGCGCCCCATAGCCCACATTTTCAAATAGCACCCCTCTCTGCACTCTACATCTTCTTACCCTGTTTCGTTTTTTCTTTACAGAACTTTTACCGCTTGACATACATTGATTTACTGTCCGTGCCCACTGGCACTAGAACGTGAGCTTCATTAGCACAGGGATGATGTCTGCTTCCTCTCTATCCCCAGCACCGAGGAGAGTGCCAGGCATGCAGAGAGCACTCGGTGAGAGTAGCGCCGCTCTAGCAATATTGTTCAGAGCTCACGAAGTGAGGCTGTCCATTCTGCAGATACCATTGCTGAAGGGCTCATCAGGGCGTGCTGGTGGGATGGACTCTTCTTCCTTCTGGTTCAAGCCCACTCACTCACGTGGCCTGGACCCTCAGACCTTCTGCAGGGATGCTCCATGATCCCACGTTTCTTTCATTGAAACTTATCCAGACAGAGGATTCTGGTGTGGCCAGACAGCCCCAGATATTCTCACACATTGTCTGTGGGAATGTCACTTGATGCATTCACTTTGGAAATCGTGCGGTAGGGGGAACAGCGGCGTCACCGCCACCACCGCCGCCTCCTCCTCCTTGCTCTTGTGGAAATCGTGCGGTAATGTCCACTAGACTCTCTACTAAGGCTCAAAGGGCTAGCTAGCATCCAACGCTGCAGCGTAGCATTTCCATAAGTAAATTTGTATACACGCTGTCCATAAGGAATCTACTAGAAATACACAGCAGCATTACACGTAGTAGCCCTTTACTAGTAGCCTGCGTATGAGCTCTCGGATAACAAGAGAATGGAGAAATCAGTTGCGGTTTATTCACGCCACACACTACTACATGGCAAGAAGACTGATGGATAGCACACAGCAAAATCAGCGGACCTCATGACATAACCATCTAAATAGGGCACAAAGGAATCTATACCACCTGATTCCCTGCATGGAGAAAAACAGTGAAACTAGTCTGTGGCATTAGAGATCAGGACAGGGCGGGGGTGGTGACAAGGTAGGGGGCTTCTGGAATTCTGGTCGTATTCTGTTTCTTGTTACAGATGTGTGCCCCATTTGCGAGAACTCACTGAGCTATACGCTTATTTGTGTACCTTGCTATATGTATGTTGTACTTCAACGGAAAAAAACATTTTTTTTTAAAGATTTTATTTATTTATTTGACAGACAGAGATTACAAGTAGGCAGAGAGGCAGGCAGAGAGAGAGGGGGAAGCAGGCTCCCTGTTGAGCAGAGATCCCGATGTGGGGCTCGATCCCAACACCCTGAGATCATGACCTGAGCTGAAGGCAGAGTCCTAACCCACTAAGCCACCCAGGTGCCCCAATGGAAAATTTTTTTTCGAGAAAGGATTATCTCAAAAATTTTTATGATTTACTTGACCTGGAACCCTGTGGATTGTGGTGGGGACTAAAGCTCCTGAGGATTTGATATATAATCTTTGACCATGAATGTCATTTTGTCTGAATCAGAACTATGTATTTTGGTTTTGTTTTCCAATTAGTTTCTGTAAACGAATGGCTGCTTGACTGGGAAGATGGGGCTCTGTTGCCATCTGGTGGCCACTGGTATGATTACAGCAGTAGATGAATTCACCGGATGCCGCATCCAGGTCTCAATGAAGCTCAGGGAGAGGGAGGTCTTTGACGGTCCCTGAATCTAAATCTTCTCATTGTCAAGACCTTATTCACCCAGAGGTTTTCTGGCTCTTACTTGAATATCTCCCGTGGTGGAGCGTTCACTGCCTAACCAGACAGCTGAGTCCCTTCTTAGACATCTCTCATTTTGAATAAATTCTTGAATTGTCTAGCCACTGGTCCTGGTTATGTCCCTGAGGCTATTCAAATAACCACATCTGTTTCCCACACCTCGGTCTTCCAGATGTTTGGGGGCAGCCTTCGAGTCCTCCCTTCTGGCTGAATGCCCACAGTCCCCCAGTCTCTCCTGGGGCCTGCTTTCAAGTTTGTTTGTCACCCTGGCTGCTGACCAGTCTGAACTCAGACTCCTTTGCAGCCCTCTTCAGGTGTGGCCCCCTGACTTGCCTGCACTTGCCCAAGGCTGCTGCGGCGGCCATATTGTTCTCCAGGCAGGTTGTTAAGAGCTGTGGGCAGAGATGGTGGTAGCTGGTGTCTAATTCCTCACTCAGCCCTACCCCTTCTGCTGCATGGAACCTAGCCCATTTGTAGCAAACAATGTTTGTCTTGAGAATGGAAGCAGGCATGGCAGCAGAATGGAAAAAGAGTGTTTATTGGCAGGGAGTCTGTTCCTGGGGCAGCCGGGAGACAGAGCTGTGATGAGGAAATCCTAGTTGGCTGCGTGTCAGGTGAGGAGCATGAGGCCATGGGGAAACTCTGAAGACACTAACTGCAGAACCCACAGCCTACTTTAGGGATACCATGGTCTCCCGCTGTCAGAGTCCCTCAGGAGGCAGTGCTGGGCTGTCCTCCCAGATGGTCCCTGAGCTGGTGCGTGTAAGTTTCCATTCTTCCGCCAGACCCTGGGCTGCGGCTTACGGACGTTTTGCCCATCATCCGTTCTCCACGCTATTATTTGACAAGTTCAGGCTGAAACATTCCTGAGTGCTTTGCACATGCTCTTGCTTCTCACTACAGCCCTTATTCTGGGGGCAAATGCAGCATCCAGCGGTGGCCCTTTGACGTCATAGGACAGGAGAGTCCGGGGGAACTGCGACACGCCGGAGAGCACCCTAGGGTGTGCCCTGGATACGGAACCCACGCCCTAGCGGAAGGAGAGAACATAAGTCTTTTTCAAAAGCACTTTGCGTGGCCCAGGCACCATGCTAGGCATTGGGGGCATAACCAGGAACAAGACAGACCCAGTCAGCCCTTCCAAAAATTACAGACCCAAAGGAGTGGTCCTCAGACATTGGTGGGTGAGCCCCATTTAAATAAGAATATATCAGACTCCATCCTTTCGGGGTGGAGTCACTGGGTGCAGGGCGGGACCTCAGAACGCGCCTGTTCCATGTCCTCCAGTGGGACTGTGACGCAGATGGTCAGGGCACCATGCTTTGAGAAATTCTCCTACTCCAAGTGTGGTCTCTGGAGCCCCTACCCACGTCAGCGACCCCTGGGAGCTTGTGAGACACGCAGACTCTCCGGCTCCACCCCAGACCCGTTGAATCATAACAGGCATTTAAACAAGATTCCCAGGCAGATTTGTGTGCGCGTTGTAAAGTTTGAGCAGTGTTGCCAGCGCAAGGTGTGAGGGAGCCTTGCCTTTTGCCTCCTGTATCCTTTTGATAAGAGAAAGAATGCATTCATGTATTGCTTGGTAATTAAATATAAATTAATGAGGGGTGCCTGGATGCCCCAGTTGGTTCAGTGTCCGCCTTTGGCTCAAGTCATGATCCCAGGGTCCTGGGATCGAGCCCCGGATCAGGCTTCCTGCTCGGCAAAGAGTCTGCTTCTCCCTCTTCCTCTGCCTTCCACTCACCCTGCGTGTGCCTGCTCTTATATAAATAAATAGATAGAAATCTTAAAAAAATAATGAAGTCTCCTGGGCTCACCCCAGCCTTCTGAATCTGAATAAATATATATATATATATATGCATATATATATAAATTCAGGGTTTTTTTTAAGATTTATTTATTTATTTGACACAGAGAGAGAGATCACAAGCAGGCAGAGAGGCAGGCAGAGAGAGAGGGGGAAGCAGGCTCCCCGCTGAGCAGAGAGCCTGACACAGGGCCCTATCCCAGGACCCCGAGATTATGACCTGAGCTGGAGGCAGAGGCCCAACCCACTGAGCCACCTAGGCGTCCCTAATTCAGGTTTTTTTTTTTTCTTAAGATATTTATTTATTTGACAGAGGGAGAGAGATCACAAGTAGGCAGAGAGACAGGCAGAGAGAGAGGGGAAAGCAGGCTCCCCGCTGAGCAGAGAGCCCAATGCGGGGCTTGATCCCAGGACCCTGAGATCATGACCTGGGCTGAAGGCAGAGGCTTAACCCACTGAGCCATCCAGGCACCCCTGAATCTGAATATATTTTAAAAAATTAATGAAAACCTGCATAAACCAGGAAAATCTTGGACAGGAATGTTCTACCCATAATAATCCCGGCATAATAATAACGGCAAAGGAGCAGTCTGCACCCTCACTTTCTGCCATGGGCACAGGGTGGTGAAGGGAGTGGAAAATCAGTTCAACAGGAACCCACAAGGGAGAAGTGTCTCTAAGGCTTTGGTGGCCTATGTAAGCAAACCAAAACCCAGCGAGGATAACCAATCCCAGTCAAGTAGGCTTTCCCAAATCAGGCAAACACTAGGGTCAGTCAGCCCCAGAGAGCGACCAGGCTTTAAGCTACAGTCCACCAAGTAATTTCCGTTCTTGGTTTCCCTACCTTCTCTGTATGTTTTTACACCTAACCCCATGGGAGGCGTGCCCCAACCACTGTTGGTTTAATGCTGCCAGAGTCAAATAGGCTTTTACTCAAACTCTTAAAATTTTTCATATGCCTTCCTTCATTTTTAAACTTTTTTTTTTAAATGGAAGTATAATTAACATACAGTACAATGTTGTATTAGTTTCTACATTCATTCATCTTTTTTTAAAATAAGGATTAAAAGCATATATCTGGAGCCAGATTGCTTGGGTTCTGTTTCCAGTTCCATCATCTGCTAGCTGTGTGACCTTGGACACATTTCTTAACTTCTTCGTGCCTCGGTTTCCTTGTTCATAAAAGGAAAAGTGATAGTACCTGTTTCAGAGAGTGAGCATTTTATTTTTTATTTATTTTTAAGGATTTTATTTATTTATTTGAGAGTGTGTGCACAAGCAGGGAGAGTGGCAGGCTAAGGGAGAAGCAGACTCCTTGATGAGCAGGGAACCCAACATGGGGCTCCATCCCAGGACCCCAAAATCACCACCTAGCCGAAGGTAGGTCCTTAACCAGCTGAGCCACCGAGGTGCCCCCAAATTGAGTATTTCATTTATTTATTTTTTAATTTTATTTATTTATTTGGGAGAGGTAGGCAGAGGGAGAAGCAGGCTCTCTGCTGAGCGGGGAGCCTCATGTGGGACTTGACCCCAGGACCCCTGAAATCATGACCTGAGCTGAAGGCAGATGCTTAACTGACTGAGCCACCCAGGCATCCCCAGAGTGAGCATTTTTTAAAAGTATTTTGTTATAAAGCTTTTAGAATACGGGTGCCTGCGTGGCTCAGTGGGTTAAGCCGCTGCCTTCGGCTCAGGTCATGATCTCAGGGTCCTGGGATCGAGTCCTGCATCGGGCTCTCTGCTCAGCAGGGAGCCTGCTTCCCCCACCCCTGCCTGCGTCTCCATCTACTTGTGATCTCTCTCTGTCAAATAAATAAAATCTTAAAAAAAAAAGTATATAGATCCACCTCTGTTTAAAAAAAAAAAAAAACTTTTAGAATAGTGCCCAGAAATTACTAGATAGGTGTAGAGGCCACTGTTAGGAAACAGGTTGAGCAATGGAACGTAGAGTAAGGCCAAAGGGCCAGGAGCCACCCCCCCTCCCCCCCGCGCCAGCTGAATCCAGACAGGCCTATTGGGCGACCCAGCTCAAAATAGCCATAGGCCCTAACTGACCAGTGGGCTACTTACAACCAGGCACAGTTACCAAAAAAAGGGAGGATTCCATACATTCCCATACCTCCTCACCTTCTGCCTTTAAACACAGCCCCCCATCCATCTTTCCTTGCAGACAGCCTCTCCTCTGCTGTTCTGGCCCCCCGCACCCCCACCCCCCTGCAGTGTGTTCAATAAACACCCATCTCCTTTGTTCTGCCATGGGTGGCTTTCACTGCCCACGCCGCACGTTTGGGGGCCCCCAACTGTTTGGGAGAGACACCACAGTAGGCACTAAATAGGTTTTGGCTATTACTGTTTAATAAATGCAACGTTCATCGATGCCATTTCCCCTCAGTTTACCCGCGGAGATCATTTTTATGGAATTGTTACAAGCTAAGAACTTTTAGTTCTCCATCTTTTATGACAGGTTGATTCTAGAAATAACCTCTGACCCTGTTCCAGCTGTCTTCACTGATGGAGGATTCTGGGGGAGTGAAGGCCATGGGGGAGAGGCAAACAGGAGCTGGAGCAGAATGAGTGTGAATTTGGGGCTCAGCCTGGGTCTGGGACAGTTTCAGTCTGTGGTCAAGAAGACAGGCTCAAATCCCCTCCCACCAGGAACCTTTTTTGAACCTCTGGCTCTTGCTAATCCCTGGCTGGTTGGGGTTCTGACTGCCTAAACTCTACGCGCACCTCAGTCTCAGTCTCCCAGGAAACCTCCCTGTCCCCGCGGAGAGGAGGACGTGGCAGGGAAGGGAAGAAAGCCAGGAAAGGGCGCGTTCTTGGGCTGATGACAGTGGTGGCACCTGCAGCTTAATTCCCCTGGGGACTCTGGGAGCCAGCAGAGCACCCCTCAGACCAAGGGATAAGGATATCAGCTGACCAGCTGCGTTGGTCGAGGGCCACCTCCAAGAGCATTCATTCTGTGGCCAAGGTCTCGCACAGCTAGAAATCAAGCCCTGGGCAGAGAGATGCCGGTGTTCCCAGCGAGGTGTTCAACTTTGATTGTGGAGGAGAGCGTTGCGATAACAGAGCAGCTAGCTCAGCTCAACCCACCTCCCCTTGCAACTCTGTTTGCAGAGCACCTGTCACCCTCCCCCATCAGAACATATGGATGGTGGCTTCTAGTGAACTAACCCAGGATGCTTTTGTTACGGGGCACATCCCACACTCCAGCTGCCCGCCGCCCCCCCCCCCCCCACCAGTCATCTCCCCCTGTGGTTGTCACCCTGCCCTTCCCACAAAGGTTCAATAATAAAACCAACAGAAATAACTACCCAGTCAGCTTGCAGATTAGCAGGTGAATGCCTCTTTACCACATGAAAGGCCTCTTGATCCAGCTGGAGGAAAACGTGCCTTGCAGGAGACCAGACCAGCTTCAGCAATCAGACCCGCCTGGCAGAGTCCAGTGGCCCAGTCCTGGCAGGAGCTGTGGGGTGTTTCAAGTGTCAGTGTCAGTGTTTCAAAACTTTGGCCACCAACATTTTAGACAGGATTTGGAGCAGTGAAGGGACATCTAGAAGGGGAGGGTGGTGGGCTTTGGGATTATCCAA
Organism: Lutra lutra; assembly: GCF_902655055.1. Lineage (NCBI taxonomy): Eukaryota > Metazoa > Chordata > Mammalia > Carnivora > Mustelidae > Lutra > Lutra lutra. The sequence goes on along the minus strand of NC_062286.1, from coordinate 127,605,957 downwards.
CTTTATACTTTTCTAGCAGTGTGACAAGTCCCCCAATGTCCCCGAGCCTGATTTCTCATCTGTGAAATGGGCGTCATCAATCACAGCTCATAGAGTCAAATTGAGGAGCAACTAAGATGGTGTTTCTTCGGTGCCCGGTGTGGTGTAGACAGGGGGTCACAGCCTTTTTCTGCAAAGGGTCAGGCTGTCAGTACTCTGGCTTTGTGGGCTCCTGTTCCATTCTGCCCCTGTAGCTCAAGCCCCTGTGGGTATCTGTAAATAGTGTAAATACAGGCCTGGATCCCTGGGCTGGAGAATGGGCAGAATGGGAAAGATTTTATTCTTCCCTCTTAGAGGAAAGAAATTTTCTTTCTCACACACACACATATACATATACACACATACACATATATGTATCTGTATAAGTATATGTATATATACACACACGTACATACACATATATACATATACACACATACATACATGTATTTGTATACATATATGTATATACATACACATACATATATATATTTAAAGATTATTTTATTTATTTGAGAGAGAGAGAGAGAGAGAGCACACACTAGCAGGGGGAGTGGCAGACAAGAGGCAGAGAGAGGGACGAGCAGATTCCCTGCTTAGCAGGGCCTGAGCTCGATCCCAGGACTCTGAGATCATGACCTGAGCCAAAGGCAGACACTTAACCGACTGAGCCACTCCACTGCCCCAGAAAGAAATATTTCTTACTCATCTTTGTGTTCTCCTCTGAGCTCAGCATAGGGCCTGGCACATAGCAGGTGCTCAGGAAATGTTTACTGAAGGAAGAAAAACAACATATGACATAGGGAAGAAAAAGGTCTTTGGTATTAGACCTGGGTCAACATCTTCTCTATGTGATCGGTTTAAAGGGAACATTGTTCATGATGATGCTTGTGAAGAACCACTAAGCAGACTTAATTTAGGGAGTGCGTGGGGATGGGTATAGAGGTGACTGTTACGGGGTTTGTGGTAGGGGACAGAGATTGAGCTCACCTCCCAACACAACAAGGACAAGTAATTTATAGGTGAGGAGCCGGGGGTGGTTGGTGGATGGGATATTACTAAGAGGCAACATCAGGAGTAAGGGGGATTCTGGTTGAAGTGACCTCACAGGGTTCTTGCTGAAGGCAAGCCAGGGTGGCTAGACCTGGCGTGGGTGGTGGAGGACGAGGGATGTGGTTGGACATCAAGGAGGATCAGATATTAAGGGTGGGGGATCTCGGCTCAACCGACTTAGCAGGGTTCTTGCTAATATGGTATGTATCAGCGGGGGCGAACACAGAATCCCTGAAGTCAGGGCCTCGTTGGGAGGAGGGTTTAGAGGAGCCTGGTTGCAGTTTGGACAAGGAGAGGCTCTTTGTCACTTAAGCTAAGCCACTTGCCCTCTCTGAGCCTCTGGGCTTATAAAATGGGCATAGAAATAAAACTACGTGAGATCATTGCAGTGGTTACTGGTGATCGTGGGGAAGAGTGTATATGCTGGACAAGTATTCTCTGAAAAGAAAGCATGAATCATGTCTCTACATTTCATGATTTCCACCACAGCTTTCAACTCTTAGCCCCGTCCCTCTGGATGGAGGGCTAGTTCTCGTCTTCTCCCATGTGTACAAACAGCTTTTCTGGCCATTCTCAGGCTCTGGGGTGGGGAGAGGAGGAGAAGGAAGGAGAAGCCTGGTTGTCTGTGGAGAGGGTGAGGGGGAGTCCTGCTCCTTGTTCTGAATGCAGCGTCAGGCTGGCAGGAAGTGCAGACTATCAGGTTTTGCCCCAAGGGCTCAGCGTCTGCTCTAAAGAATTAATGGCCAGGAACGGTGTCTGCCAATTATTTTTCAACTCTAGGTGCAGAGATTACAGAAACACAGCCAGCCCATCCTAGATCCAGGCCTCCCTATGCTGGCTGACACTTACCTCTACTAACTTCCCTCCCAGGAGAGTGCTGGAATCAGGGGTCTCCGTTTCGAGAGCACGCCCAGACTTCCAAGCATGTGCAGAACGTTCTGTGTTTCCACAGAGAAGAGGGCAAGGGAGGGGAAGACACACATTTGTCTTGGTTTGGTTGCCCTAGATGCAGGGCCTGAGAAAAAGATTGTAGTATGTGACGTTTACCTGGAAGGTGATCCCAGAAAATGTGGGTAAGAGGGTAGGGAAGGGAGGTGGGGGAAGGGACAGAGCTTAGAGGTGTGTTATCAACCCAGTTACACTGTAGGTGATGGAGTTTAATCTCACCTGGAGACTCCGGAAATGGCGTTACATATATACCTCAAAATGGCCCCATCCGAGAGGCGAGGGAGCTAGAATATTTACACACTGGCTCCGGTGGATGGTTGGTTGAGGGCGACTGTAGGCATGTTCGTTAGCAGGGCCTTCTAACCTATCTCACTCGGGGGCCAGGACGGTCCTCAGGCAGGAAGTGCAGGTGTTGGCAGCTGGCATGCCCTGAAATGGTAAGGCCTTGGGGGATTCAAGCCAGGCACCGGTGGGTGGGAGATCTACTCGGGTCCAGGCACTTAACATTGGCCATCGCTTTAATTTTGGCATACATCCAAGATGGCGTCTTAGTTGACCTCCTCTTCTCCTCAGGGCTGGGACTAGAGGAGGTGAAGCCCTTGTACCTAGCACAACATTTGAGAAGGCACCAAAGCCCACAGCCGTCAAATAATATTTTAATGCAATATTTAAAAAAAAAAAAGGCAAAAAAATCCATGATGAACAAAATATCCGAATTTTAAATGAAGACAGGATCGGTAATGGTGCCAAGCCGAGCCATACTGAAGCCCAAAGCAAAAGGAAAAATCAGTAATACCGATCGTGTTCATCATGGATTTTTTTTTGCATTAATTTTGATTAAAAAAATAGTTCATTAAGACATTATTTATCTTGATTACTGGGGGGTTTTAGACACCTTTGTGTTTGGCGCCTGAGGCAAGCACTTCATTCATCTCAGCCTCGTCCTCGCCCTGTACCCTCCCTCCGTCTGTCTTCCCCATCTTGGTGGATTGCTCTTAGTCTACTCAGCTGCTCAAGCCAGGAATGGGGGGGGGTCCCCTGTGGCTCCTCTCCTCCTGGCACCCTCCCAGCTGCACCATTATGATCTTTTAGACGCCCCTCCATGCAGCTTTCAAATCTGCTCTCTTTGCTCCATCTTCCTTCCATGACTCCTCTACAAAGGACGGCCGCATTCGTGGTCCCCCTTTGCAGTCAGAAGTGGCTTCTTGCATTTCCCTGCAAGCTCTGACGTGGCCACTCAGGTCAGCGCTCTGGCAGGCAAGATCATGGCTGTTTCTCTGGCCCTCTCACTTCCTCCCCTTCCCCAGGTCCTCCCACACCCATGTAAGCTCTCCTTCCAATAGGAAATGCCTTATTCCTGTAGTTCTTGAAGACGCCCTGCTTTTGTGACTAAGTCCTGACAGATACCCCAGGCCTTCTGCTGTTTCTTCACTATCTTGGCTGCTCCGTGTGGGCACGGTGGCACTGAAAGGCATAGTGTCTTTTTCGAGCTTCAGTGTAGCAGTGACCCCTCTGATTGTTCCTTCCCACTCACCTACTGGGAGCGCCACTTTCTTACCTTCCCACTTTGGGGCCAAGGCCGAGATGGCAGCATGAGTCCCCGAGACCAGGCAGTGTCTTTCTCCAATTCACATTCTCTCTGAGTCTCCTTCTTCCTTGGTTTCACCCCAGGCCTGGAAGAGACTACCATCTTCTCATGGGGTAGGCACGTCCCGACCTCATTTCCTGAATCCCATTGCATGACCGCTTGTCATAAACTTCAGGCTCAGACCTCCACACTTTGCCCTTAATTTGTAGGGTTAGTTCTGGAATTGAGAAACTCTCTCTTTTTTTCCCAGGCCAGG